>NC_054384.1:46920815-47567804 GCF_017654675.1 Xenopus laevis | reverse complement strand
GCAATGGTCCCCCTTACGTCTGACATGTTTCAAACATCCAATGCTCCCTCTTACGTGTCATATTTTTTCCATTTTTCTCACCTACGCAATGGTCCCCCTTACGTCTTGACATGTTTCAAACATCCAATGCTCATCCTTACGTGTCAAGATTTTTTCATTTTTCTCACCTACGCAATGGTCCCCCCTTACGTCTTGACATGTTTCAAACATCCAATGCTCATCCTTACGTGTCAAGATTTTTCCATTTTTCTCACCTACGCAATGGTCCCCCCTTACGTCTTGACATGTTTCAAACATCAATGCTGCCTCCTTACGTGTCAAGATTTTTCCATTTTCTCACCTACGCAATGGTCCCCCCTTACGTCCTGACTTTGTTTCAAACATCCAATGCTCATCCCTTAAGTGTCAAGATTTTTCCATTTTTTCTCACCTACGCAATGGTCCCCCCTTACGTCTTGACATGTTTTCAAACAATCCAATGCTCCCTCCTTACGTGTCAAGATTTTTCCATTTTTCTCACCTACGCAATGGTCCCCCCTTACGTCCTGACTTGTTTCAAACATCCAATGCTCCCTCCTTACGTGTCAAGATTTTTCCATTTTTCTCCACCTACGCATGGTCCCCCCTTTACGTCTTGACATGTTTCAAACATCCTATGTGTCAATATTTTTCCATTTTTCTCACCTACGCAATGGTCCCCCTTACGTCTTGACATGTTTCAAAACACGCAATACTGCCTCCTTACGTGTCAAGATTTTTCCATTTTTCTCACCTACGCAATGGTCCCCCTTACGTCCTTGACTTGTTTCAAACATCCAATGCTCATCCCTTACGTGTCAAGATTTTTCCATTTTTCTCACCTACGCAATGGTCCCCCCTTACGTCTGACATGTTTCAAACATCCATGCTACCTCTTACGTGTCAAGATTTTTCCATTTTTCTCACCTACGCAATGGTCCCCCCTTACGTCTTGACATGTTTCAAACACGCAATACTGCCTCCTTACGTGTCAAGATTTTTCCATTTTTCTCACCTACGCAATGGTCCCCCTTACGTCCTGACTTTGTTTCAAACATCCAATGCTCCCTCCTTACGTGTCAAGATTTTTCCATTTTTCTTCACCTACGCAATGGTCCCCGCTTACGTCTTGACATGTTTCAAACATCCAATGCTCATCCCTTAGTGTCAAGATTTTTCCATTTTTCTCACCTACGCAATGGTCCCCCCTTACGTCTTGACATGTTCAAACATCAAGCTCCCTCCCTTACGTGTCAAGATTTTTCCATTTTTCTCACCTTACGCAATGGTCCCCCCTTACGTCTTGACATGTTTCAAACACGCAATACTGCTCCTTACGTGTCAAGATTTTTCCATTTTTCTCACCTACGCAATGGTCCCCCCTTACGTCTTGACATGTTTCAAACATCCAATGCTCCCTCCTTACGTGTCAAGATTTTTCCATTTTTCTCACCTACGCAATGGTCCCCCCTTACGTCTGACATGTTTCAAACAACCAATGCTCCCTCCTTACGTGTCAAGATTTTTCCATTTTTCTCACCTACGCAATGGTCCCCCCCTTACGTCTTGACATGTTTCAAACACCAATGCTCCCTCCTTACGTGTCAAGATTTTTCCATTTTCTCACCTACGCAATGGTCCCCCCTTACGTCTTGACATGTTTCAAACATCCAATGCTGCCTCCTTACGTGTCAAGATTTTTCCATTTTTCTCACCTACGCAATGGTCCCCCCTTACGTCTTGACATGTTTCAAACATCCAATGCTCCTCCTTACGTGTCAAGATTTTTCCATTTTTCTCACCTACGCAATGGTCCCCCCTTACGTCTTGACATGTTTCAAACATCCAATACTGCCTCCTTACGTGTCAAGATTTTTCCATTTTTCTCACCTACGCAATGGTCCCCCCTTACGTCTTGACATGTTTCAAACATCCTTATGTGTCAATATTTTTCCATTTTTCTCACCTACGCAATGGTCCCCCCTTACGTCTTGACATGTTTCAAACACGCAATACTGCCTCCTTACGTGTCAAGATTTTTCCATTTTTCTCACCTACGCAATGGTCCCCCCTTACGTCCTGACTTGTTTCAAACATCCAATGCTCATCCCTTAAGTGTCAAGATTTTTCCATTTTTCTCACCTACGCAATGGTCCCCCCTTACGTCTTGACATGTTTCAAACATCCAATGCTCCTCCTTACGTGTCAAGATTTTTCCATTTTTCTCACCTACGCAATGGTCCCCCCTTACGTCTTGACATGTTTCAAACATCCAATGCTCCCTCCTTACGTGTCAAGATTTTTCCATTTTTCTCACCTACGCAATGGTCCCCCCTTACGTCTTGACATGTTTCAAACATCCAATGCTCATCCCTTAGTGTCAAGATTTTTCCATTTTTCTCACCTACGCAATGGTCCCCCCTTACGTCTTGACATGTTTCAAACATCCAATGCTCCCTCCTTACGTGTCAAGATTTTTCCATTTTTCTCACCTACGCAATGGTCCCCCCTTACGTCTTGACATGTTTCAAACACGCAATGCTCCTCCTTACGTGTCAAGATTTTTCCATTTTTCTCACCTACGCAATGGTCCCCCCTTACGTCCTGACTTGTTTCAAACATCCAATGCTCATCCCTTAAGTGTCAAGATTTTTCCATTTTTCTCACCTACGCAATGGTCCCCCCTTACGTCTTGACATGTTTCAAACATCCAATGCTCCCTCCTTACGTGTCAAGATTTTTCCATTTTTCTCACCTACGCAATGGTCCCCCCTTACGTCTTGACATGTTTCAAACATCCAATGCTCCCTCCTTACGTGTCAAGATTTTTCCATTTTTCTCACCTACGCAATGGTCCCCCCTTACGTCTTGACATGTTTCAAACATCCAATGCTCCTCCCTTAGTGTCAAGATTTTTCCATTTTTCTCACCTACGCAATGGTCCCCCCTTACGTCTTGACATGTTTCAAACATCCAATGCTCCCTCCTTACGTGTCAAGATTTTTCCATTTTTCTCACCTACGCAATGGTCCCCCCTTACGTCTTGACATGTTTCAAACACCCAATGCTCCCTCCTTACGTGTCAAGATTTTTCCATTTTTCTCACCTACGCAATGGTCCCCCCTTACGTCCTGACTTGTTTCAAACATCCAATGCTCATCCCTTAAGTGTCAAGATTTTTCCATTTTTCTCACCTACGCAATGGTCCCCCCTTACGTCTTGACATGTTTCAAACATCCAATGCTCCCTCCTTACGTGTCAAGATTTTTCCATTTTTCTCACCTACGCAATGGTCCCCCCTTACGTCTTGACATGTTTCAAACATCCAATGCTCCTCCTTACGTGTCAAGATTTTTCCATTTTTCTCACCTACGCAATGGTCCCCCCTTACGTCTTGACATGTTTCAAACATCCAATGCTCCCTCCTTACGTGTCAAGATTTTTCCATTTTTCTCACCTACGCAATGGTCCCCCCTTACGTCTTGACATGTTTCAAACATCCAATGCTCCCTCCTTACGTGTCAAGATTTTTCCATTTTTCTCACCTACGCAATGGTCCCCCCTTACGTCCTGACTTGTTTCAAACATCCAATGCTCATCCCTTAAGTGTCAAGATTTTTCCATTTTTCTCACCTACGCAATGGTCCCCCCTTACGTCTTGACATGTTTCAAACATCCAATGCTCCCTCCTTACGTGTCAAGATTTTTCCATTTTCTCACCTACGCAATGGTCCCCCCTTACGTCTTGACATGTTTCAAACATCCAATGCTCCCTCCTTACGTGTCAAGATTTTTCCATTTTTCTCACCTACGCAATGGTCCCCCCTTACGTCTTGACATGTTTCAAACATCCAATGCTCCCTCCTTACGTGTCAAGATTTTTCCATTTTTCTCACCTACGCAATGGTCCCCCCTTACGTCTTGACATGTTTCAAACATCCAATGCTCCCTCCTTACGTGTCAAGATTTTTCCATTTTTCTCACCTACGCAATGGTCCCCCCTTACGTCTTGACATGTTTCAAACATCCAATGCTCCCTCCTTACGTGTCAAGATTTTTCCATTTTTCTCACCTACGCAATGGTCCCCCCTTACGTCCTGACTTGTTTCAAACATCCAATGCTCATCCCTTAAGTGTCAAGATTTTTCCATTTTTCTCACCTACGCAATGGTCCCCCTTACGTCTTGACATGTTTCAAACATCCAATGCTCCCTCCTTACGTGTCAAGATTTTTCCATTTTTCTCACCTACGCAATGGTCCCCCCTTACGTCTTGACATGTTTCAAACATCCAATGCTCCCTCCTTACGTGTCAAGATTTTTCCATTTTTCTCACCTACGCAATGGTCCCCCCTTACGTCTTGACATGTTTCAAACATCCAATGCTCCTCCTTACGTGTCAAGATTTTTCCATTTTTCTCACCTACGCAATGGTCCCCCCTTACGTCTTGACATGTTTCAAACATCCAATGCTCCTCCTTACGTGTCAAGATTTTTCCATTTTTCTCACCTACGCAATGGTCCCCCCTTACGTCTTGACATGTTTCAAACATCCAATGCTCCTCCTTACGTGTCAAGATTTTTCCATTTTTCTCACCTACGCAATGGTCCCCCCTTACGTCTTGACATGTTTCAAACACGCAATGCTCCCTCCTTACGTGTCAAGATTTTTCCATTTTTCTCACCTACGCAATGGTCCCCCTTACGTCCTGACTTGTTTCAAACATCCAATGCTCATCCCTTAAGTGTCAAGATTTTTCCATTTTTCTCACCTACGCAATGGTCCCCCCTTACGTCTTGACATGTTTCAAACATCCAATGCTCCCTCCTTACGTGTCAATATTTTTCCATTTTTCTCACCTACGCAATGGTCCCCCCTTACGTCTTGACATGTTTCAAACATCCAATGCTCCCTCCTTACGTGTCAAGATTTTTCCATTTTTCTCACCTACGCAATGGTCCCCCCTTACGTCTTGACATGTTTCAAACATCCAATGCTCCCTCCTTACGTGTCAAGATTTTTCCATTTTTCTCACCTACGCAATGGTCCCCCCTTACGTCTTGACATGTTTCAAACATCCAATGCTCCCTCCTTACGTGTCAAGATTTTTCCATTTTTCTCACCTACGCAATGGTCCCCCCTTACGTCTTGACATGTTTCAAACATCCAATGCTCCCTCCTTACGTGTCAAGATTTTTCCATTTTTCTCACCTACGCAATGGTCCCCCCTTACGTCTTGACATGTTTCAAACATCCAATGCTCATCCTTAAGTGTCAAGATTTTTCCATTTTTCTCACCTACGCAATGGTCCCCCCTTACGTCTTGACATGTTTCAAACATCCAATGCTCCTCCTTACGTGTCAAGATTTTTCCATTTTTCTCACCTACGCAATGGTCCCCCCTTACGTCCTTGACTTGTTTCAAACATCCAATGCTCATCCTTAAGTGTCAAGATTTTTCCATTTTTCTCACCTACGCAATGGTCCCCCCTTACGTCTTGACATGTTTCAAACATCCAATGCTCCCTCCTTACGTGTCAAGATTTTTCCATTTTTCTCACCTACGCAATGGTCCCCCCTTACGTCTTGACATGTTTCAAACACCAATGCTGCCTCCTTACGTGTCAAGATTTTTCCATTTTTCTCACCTACGCAATGGTCCCCCTTACGTCTTGACATGTTTCAAACATCCAATGCTCCTCCTTACGTGTCAAGATTTTTCCATTTTTCTCACCTACGCAATGGTCCCCCCTTACGTCCTGACTTGTTTCAAACACCCAATGCTCCCTCCTTACGTGTCAAGATTTTTCCATTTTTCTCACCTACGCAATGGTCCCCCCTTACGTCTTGACATGTTTCAAACATCCAATGCTCCCTCCTTACGTGTCAAGATTTTTCCATTTTTCTCACCTACGCAATGGTCCCCCCTTACGTCTTGACATGTTTCAAACACGCAATACTGCCTCCTTACGTGTCAAGATTTTTCCATTTTTCTCACCTACGCAATGGTCCCCCCTTACGTCTTGACATGTTTCAAACATCCAATGCTCCCTCCTTACGTGTCAAGATTTTTCCATTTTTCTCACCTACGCAATGGTCCCCCCTTACGTCTTGACATGTTTCAAACATCCAATGCTCCATCCTTACGTGTCAAGATTTTTCCATTTTTCTCACCTACGCAATGGTCCCCCCTTACGTCTTGACATGTTTCAAACATCCAATGCTCCCTCCTTACGTGTCAAGATTTTTCCATTTTTCTCACCTACGCAATGGTCCCCCCTTACGTCTTGACATGTTTCAAACATCCAATGCTCCTCCTTACGTGTCAAGATTTTTCCATTTTTCTCACCTACGCAATGGTCCCCCCTTACGTCCTGACTTGTTTCAAACATCCAATGCTCCTCCTTAAGTGTCAAGATTTTTCCATTTTTCTCACCTACGCAATGGTCCCCCCTTACGTCTTGACATGTTTCAAACATCCAATGCTCCCTCCTTACGTGTCAAGATTTTTCCATTTTTCTCACCTACGCAATGGTCCCCCCTTACGTCTTGACATGTTTCAAACATCCAATGCTCCCTCCTTACGTGTCAAGATTTTTCCATTTTTCTCACCTACGCAATGGTCCCCCCTTACGTCTTGACATGTTTCAAACATCCAATGCTCATCCCTTAGTGTCAAGATTTTTCCATTTTTCTCACCTACGCAATGGTCCCCCCTTACGTCTTGACATGTTTCAAACACCAATGCTCCTCTTACGTGTCAAGATTTTTCCATTTTTCTCACCTACGCAATGGTCCCCCCTTACGTCTTGACATGTTTCAAACATCCAATGCTCCCTCCTTACGTGTCAAGATTTTTCCATTTTTCTCACCTACGCAATGGTCCCCCCTTACGTCCTGACTTGTTTCAAACATCCAATGCTCATCCCTTAAGTGTCAAGATTTTTCCATTTTTCTCACCTACGCAATGGTCCCCCCTTACGTCTTGACATGTTTCAAACATCCAATGCTCCTCCTTACGTGTCAATATTTTTCCATTTTTCTCACCTACGCAATGGTCCCCCCTTACGTCTTGACATGTTTCAAACACGCAATACTGCCTCCTTACGTGTCAAGATTTTTCCATTTTTCTCACCTACGCAATGGTCCCCCCTTACGTCTTGACATGTTTCAAACATCCAATGCTCCTCCTTACGTGTCAAGATTTTTCCATTTTTCTCACCTACGCAATGGTCCCCCCTTACGTCTTGACATGTTTCAAACATCCAATGCTCCTCCTTACGTGTCAAGATTTTTCCATTTTTCTCACCTACGCAATGGTCCCCCCTTACGTCTTGACATGTTTCAAACATCCAATGCTCCCTCCTTACGTGTCAAGATTTTTCCATTTTTCTCACCTACGCAATGGTCCCCCTTACGTCTGACATGTTTCAAACATCCAATGCTCCTCCTTACGTGTCAAGATTTTTCCATTTTTCTCACCTACGCAATGGTCCCCCCTTACGTCTTGACATGTTTCAAACATCCAATGCTCCCTCCTTACGTGTCAAGATTTTTCCATTTTTCTCACCTACGCAATGGTCCCCCCTTACGTCTTGACATGTTTCAAACACCAATGCTCCCTCCTTACGTGTCAAGATTTTTCCATTTTTCTCACCTACGCAATGGTCCCCCCTTACGTCTTGACATGTTTCAAACATCCAATGCTCCCTCCTTACGTGTCAAGATTTTTCCATTTTTCTCACCTACGCAATGGTCCCCCCTTACGTCTTGACATGTTTCAAACATCCAATGCTCCCTCCTTACGTGTCAAGATTTTTCCATTTTTCTCACCTACGCAATGGTCCCCCCTTACGTCTTGACATGTTTCAAACATCCAATGCTCCCTCCTTACGTGTCAAGATTTTTCCATTTTTCTCACCTACGCAATGGTCCCCCCTTACGTCCTGACTTGTTTCAAACATCCAATGCTCATCCCTTAAGTGTCAAGATTTTTCCATTTTTCTCACCTACGCAATGGTCCCCCCTTACGTCTTGACATGTTTCAAACATCCAATGCTCCCTCCTTACGTGTCAAGATTTTTCCATTTTTCTCACCTACGCAATGGTCCCCCCTTACGTCTTGACATGTTTCAAACATCCAATGCTCCTCCTTACGTGTCAAGATTTTTCCATTTTTCTCACCTACGCAATGGTCCCCCCTTACGTCTTGACATGTTTCAAACATCCAATGCTCCTCCTTACGTGTCAAGATTTTTCCATTTTTCTCACCTACGCAATGGTCCCCCCTTACGTCTTGACATGTTTCAAACATCCAATGCTCCCTCCTTACGTGTCAAGATTTTTCCATTTTTCTCACCTACGCAATGGTCCCCCTTACGTCCTGACTTGTTTCAAACATCCAATGCTCATCCCTTAAGTGTCAAGATTTTTCCATTTTTCTCACCTACGCAATGGTCCCCCCTTACGTCTTGACATGTTTCAAACATCCAATGCTCCCTCCTTACGTGTCAAGATTTTTCCATTTTTCTCACCTACGCAATGGTCCCCCCTTACGTCTTGACATGTTTCAAACACGCAATACTGCCTCCTTACGTGTCAAGATTTTTCCATTTTTCTCACCTACGCAATGGTCCCCCCTTACGTCCTGACTTTGTTTCAAACATCCAATGCTCATCCCTTAAGTGTCAAGATTTTTCCATTTTTCTCACCTACGCAATGGTCCCCCCTTACGTCTTGACATGTTTCAAACATCCAATGCTCCCTCCTTACGTGTCAAGATTTTTCCATTTTTCTCAGCTACGCAATGGTCCCCCCTTAAGTCCTGACTTGTTTCAAACACCCAATGCTCCCTCCTTACGTGTCAAGATTTTTCCATTTTTCTCACCTACGCAATGGTCCCCCCTTACGTCTTGACATGTTTCAAACATCCAATGCTCCCTCCTTACGTGTCAAGATTTTTCCATTTTTCTCACCTACGCAATGGTCCCCCCTTACGTCTTGACATGTTTCAAACACGCAATACTGCCTCCTTACGTGTCAAGATTTTTCCATTTTTCTCACCTACGCAATGGTCCCCCCTTACGTCTTGACATGTTTCAAACATCCAATGCTCCCTCCTTACGTGTCAAGATTTTTCCATTTTTCTCACCTACGCAATGGTCCCCGCTTACTTCTTGAAATGTTTCAAACATCCAATGCTCATCCCTTTAGTGTCAAGATTTTTCCATTTTTCTCACCTACGCAATGGTCCCCCCTTACGTCTTGACATGTTTCAAACATCCTTATGTGTCAATATTTTTCCATTTTTCTCACCTACGCAATGGTCCCCCCTTACGTCTTGACATGTTTCAAACACGCAATACTGCCTCCTTACGTGTCAAGATTTTTCCATTTTTCTCACCTACGCAATGGTCCCCCCTTACGTCCTGACTTTGTTTCAAACATCCAATGCTCATCCCTTAAGTGTCAAGATTTTTCCATTTTTCTCACCTACGCAATGGTCCCCCCTTACGTCTTGACATGTTTCAAACATCCAATGCTCCCTCCTTACGTGTCAAGATTTTTCCATTTTTCTCACCTACGCAATGGTCCCCCCTTACGTCTTGACATGTTTCAAACACGCAATACTGCCTCCTTACGTGTCAAGATTTTTCCATTTTTCTCACCTACGCAATGGTCCCCCCTTACGTCTTGACATGTTTCAAACATCCAATGCTCCCTCCTTACGTGTCAAGATTTTTCCATTTTTCTCACCTACGCAATGGTCCCCCCTTACGTCCTGACTTGTTTCAAACACCCAATGCTCCCTCCTTACGTGTCAAGATTTTTCCATTTTTCTCACCTACGCAATGGTCCCCCCTTACGTCTTGACATGTTTCAAACATCCAATGCTCCCTCCTTACGTGTCAAGATTTTTCCATTTTTCTCACCTACGCAATGGTCCCCCCTTACGTCTTGACATGTTTCAAACACACAATACTGCCTCCTTACGTGTCAAGATTTTTCCATTTTTCTCACCTACGCAATGGTCCCCCCTTACGTCTTGACATGTTTCAAACATCCAATGCTCCCTCCTTACGTGTCAAGATTTTTCCATTTTTCTCACCTACGCAATGGTCCCCCTTACTTCTTGAATGTTTCAAACATCCAATGCTCATCCCTTAGTGTCAAGATTTTTCCATTTTTCTCACCTACGCAATGGTCCCCCCTTACGTCTTGACATGTTTCAAACATCCTTATGTGTCAATATTTTTCCATTTTTCTCACCTACGCAATGGTCCCCCCTTACGTCTTGACATGTTTCAAACACGCAATACTGCCTCCTTACGTGTCAAGATTTTTCCATTTTTCTCACCTACGCAATGGTCCCCCCTTACGTCCTGACTTGTTTCAAACATCCAATGCTCATCCCTTAAGTGTCAAGATTTTTCCATTTTTCTCACCTACGCAATGGTCCCCCCTTACGTCTTGACATGTTTCAAACATCCAATGCTCCCTCCTTACGTGTCAAGATTTTTCCATTTTTCTCACCTACGCAATGGTCCCCCCTTACGTCTTGACATGTTTCAAACACGCAATACTGCCTCCTTACGTGTCAAGATTTTTCCATTTTTCTCACCTACGCAATGGTCCCCCCTTACGTCTTGACATGTTTCAAACATCCAATGCTCCCTCCTTACGTGTCAAGATTTTTCCATTTTTCTCACCTACGCAATGGTCCCCCCTTACGTCTTGACATGTTTCAAACATCCAATGCTCCTCCTTACGTGTCAAGATTTTTCCATTTTTCTCACCTACGCAATGGTCCCCCCTTACGTCTTGACATGTTTCAAACATCCAATGCTCCTCCTTACGTGTCAAGATTTTTCCATTTTTCTCACCTACGCAATGGTCCCCCCTTACGTCTTGACATGTTTCAAACATCCAATGCTCCTCCTTACGTGTCAAGATTTTTCCATTTTTCTCACCTACGCAATGGTCCCCCCTTACGTCTTGACATGTTTCAAACATCCAATGCTCCCTCCTTACGTGTCAAGATTTTTCCATTTTTCTCACCTACGCAATGGTCCCCCCTTACGTCTTGACATGTTTCAAACATCCAATGCTCCCTCCTTACGTGTCAAGATTTTTCCATTTTTCTCACCTACGCAATGGTCCCCCCTTACGTCTTGAAATGTTTCAAACATCCAATGCTCATCCCTTTAGTGTCAAGATTTTTCCATTTTTCTCACCTACGCAATGGTCCCCCCTTACGTCTTGACATGTTTCAAACATCCTTATGTGTCAATATTTTTCCATTTTTTTCACCTACGCAATGGTCCCCCCTTACGTCTTGACATGTTTCAAACATGCAATACTGCCTCCTTACGTGTCAAGATTTTTCCATTTTTCTCACCTACGCAATGGTCCCCCCTTACGTCCTGACTTTGTTTCAAACATCCAATGCTCATCCCTTAAGTGTCAAGATTTTTCAATTTTTCTCACCTACGCAATGGTCCCCCCTTACGTCTTGACATGTTTTAAACATCCAATGCTCCCTCCTTACGTTTCAATATTTTTCCATTTTTCTCAGCTACGCAATGGTCCCCCCTTAAGTCCTGACTTGTTTCAAACACCCAGTGCTCCCTCCTTACGTGTCAAGATTTTTCCATTTTTCTCACCTACGCAATGGTCCCCCCTTACGTCTTGACATGTTTCAAACATCCAATGCTCCCTCCTTACGTGTCAAGATTTTTCCATTTTTCTCACCTACGCAATGGTCCCCCCTTACGTCTTGACATGTTTCAAACACGCAATACTGCCTCCTTACGTGTCAAGATTTTTCCATTTTTCTCACCTACGCAATGGTCCCCCCTTACGTCTTGACATGTTTCAAACATCCAATGCTCCCTCCTTACGTGTCAAGATTTTTCCATTTTTCTCACCTACGCAATGGTCCCCCCTTACGTCCTGACTTGTTTCAAACATCCAATGCTCATCCCTTAAGTGTCAAGATTTTTCCATTTTTCTCACCTACGCAATGGTCCCCCCTTACGTCTTGACATGTTTCAAACATCCAATGCTCCCTCCTTACGTGTCAAGATTTTTCCATTTTTCTCACCTACGCAATGGTCCCCCCTTACGTCCTGACTTGTTTCAAACACCCAATGCTCCCTCCTTACGTGTCAAGATTTTTCCATTTTTCTCACCTACGCAATGGTCCCCCCTTACGTCTTGACATGTTTCAAACATCCAATGCTCCCTCCTTACGTGTCAAGATTTTTCCATTTTTCTCACCTACGCAATGGTCCCCCCTTACGTCTTGACATGTTTCAAACATCCAATGCTCCCTCCTTACGTGTCAAGATTTTTCCATTTTTCTCACCTACGCAATGGTCCCCCCTTACGTCTTGACATGTTTCAAACACGCAATACTGCCTCCTTACGTGTCAAGATTTTTCCATTTTTCTCACCTACGCAATGGTCCCCCCTTACGTCTTGACATGTTTCAAACATCCAATGCTCCCTCCTTACGTGTCAAGATTTTTCCATTTTTCTCACCTACGCAATGGTCCCCCCTTACGTCTTGACATGTTTCAAACATCCAATGCTCATCCCTTTAGTGTCAAGATTTTTCCATTTTTCTCACCTACGCAATGGTCCCCCCTTACGTCTTGACATGTTTCAAACATCCTTATGTGTCAATATTTTTCCATTTTTCTCACCTACGCAATGGTCCCCCCTTACGTCTTGACATGTTTCAAACACGCAATACTGCCTCCTTACGTGTCAAGATTTTTCCATTTTTCTCACCTACGCAATGGTCCCCCCTTACGTCCTGACTTTGTTTCAAACATCCAATGCTCATCCCTTAAGTGTCAAGATTTTTCCATTTTTCTCACCTACGCAATGGTCCCCCCTTACGTCTTGACATGTTTCAAACATCCAATGCTCCCTCCTTACGTGTCAAGATTTTTCCATTTTTCTCAGCTACGCAATGGTCCCCCCTTAAGTCCTGACTTGTTTCAAACACCCAGTGCTCCCTCCTTACGTGTCAAGATTTTTCCATTTTTCTCACCTACGCAATGGTCCCCCCTTACGTCTTGACATGTTTCAAACATCCAATGCTCCCTCCTTACGTGTCAAGATTTTTCCATTTTTCTCACCTACGCAATGGTCCCCCCTTACGTCTTGACATGTTTCAAACACGCAATACTGCCTCCTTACGTGTCAAGATTTTTCCATTTTTCTCACCTACGCAATGGTCCCCCCTTACGTCTTGACATGTTTCAAACATCCAATGCTCCCTCCTTACGTGTCAAGATTTTTCCATTTTTCTCACCTACGCAATGGTCCCCGCTTACTTCTTGAAATGTTTCAAACATCCAATGCTCATCCCTTTAGTGTCAAGATTTTTCCATTTTTCTCACCTACGCAATGGTCCCCCCTTACGTCTTGACATGTTTCAAACATCCTTATGTGTCAATATTTTTCCATTTTTCTCACCTACGCAATGGTCCCCCCTTACGTCTTGACATGTTTCAAACACGCAATACTGCCTCCTTACGTGTCAAGATTTTTCCATTTTTCTCACCTACGCAATGGTCCCCCCTTACGTCCTGACTTTGTTTCAAACATCCAATGCTCATCCCTTAAGTGTCAAGATTTTTCCATTTTTCTCACCTACGCAATGGTCCCCCCTTACGTCTTGACATGTTTCAAACATCCAATGCTCCCTCCTTACGTGTCAATATTTTTCCATTTTTCTCAGCTACGCAATGGTCCCCCCTTAAGTCCTGACTTGTTTCAAACACCCAGTGCTCCCTCCTTACGTGTCAATATTTTTCCATTTTTCTCACCTACGCAATGGTCCCCCCTTACGTCTTGACATGTTTCAAACATCCAATGCTCCCTCCTTACGTGTCAAGATTTTTCCATTTTTCTCACCTACGCAATGGTCCCCCCTTACGTCTTGACATGTTTCAAACACGCAATACTGCCTCCTTACGTGTCAAGATTTTTCCATTTTTCTCACCTACGCAATGGTCCCCCCTTACGTCTTGACATGTTTCAAACATCCAATGCTCCCTCCTTACGTGTCAAGATTTTTCCATTTTTCTCACCTACGCAATGGTCCCCGCTTACTTCTTGAAATGTTTCAAACATCCAATGCTCATCCCTTTAGTGTCAAGATTTTTCCATTTTTCTCACCTACGCAATGGTCCCCCCTTACGTCTTGACATGTTTCAAACATCCAATGCTCCCTCCTTACGTGTCAAGATTTTTCCATTTTTCTCACCTACGCAATGGTCCCCCCTTACGTCTTGACATGTTTCAAACACGCAATACTGCCTCCTTACGTGTCAAGATTTTTCCATTTTTCTCACCTACGCAATGGTCCCCCCTTACGTCCTGACTTGTTTCAAACATCCAATGCTCATCCCTTAAGTGTCAAGATTTTTCCATTTTTCTCACCTACGCAATGGTCCCCCCTTACGTCTTGACATGTTTCAAACATCCAATGCTCCCTCCTTACGTGTCAAGATTTTTCCATTTTTCTCACCTACGCAATGGTCCCCCCTTACGTCTTGACATGTTTCAAACATCCAATGCTCCTCCTTACGTGTCAAGATTTTTCCATTTTTCTCACCTACGCAATGGTCCCCCCTTACGTCTTGACATGTTTCAAACATCCAATGCTCCCTCCTTACGTGTCAAGATTTTTCCATTTTTCTCACCTACGCAATGGTCCCCCCTTACGTCTTGACATGTTTCAAACATCCAATGCTCCCTCCTTACGTGTCAAGATTTTTCCATTTTTCTCACCTACGCAATGGTCCCCCCTTACGTCTTGACATGTTTCAAACATCCAATGCTCCTCCTTACGTGTCAAGATTTTTCCATTTTTCTCACCTACGCAATGGTCCCCCCTTACGTCTTGACATGTTTCAAACATCCAATGCTCCTCCTTACGTGTCAAGATTTTTCCATTTTTCTCACCTACGCAATGGTCCCCCCTTACGTCTTGACATGTTTCAAACATCCAATGCTCCCTCCTTACGTGTCAAGATTTTTCCATTTTTCTCACCTACGCAATGGTCCCCCCTTACGTCTTGACATGTTTCAAACATCCAATGCTCATCCCTTAGTGTCAAGATTTTTCCATTTTTCTCACCTACGCAATGGTCCCCCCTTACGTCTTGACATGTTTCAAACATCCAATGCTCCTCCTTACGTGTCAAGATTTTTCCATTTTTCTCACCTACGCAATGGTCCCCCCTTACGTCTTGACATGTTTCAAACATCCAATGCTCCCTCCTTACGTGTCAAGATTTTTCCATTTTTCTCACCTACGCAATGGTCCCCCTTACGTCTTGACATGTTTCAAACATCCAATGCTCCTCCTTACGTGTCAAGATTTTTCCATTTTTCTCACCTACGCAATGGTCCCCCCTTACGTCTTGACATGTTTCAAACATCCAATGCTCCTCCTTACGTGTCAAGATTTTTCCATTTTTCTCACCTACGCAATGGTCCCCCCTTACGTCTTGACATGTTTCAAACATCCAATGCTCCCTCCTTACGTGTCAAGATTTTTCCATTTTTCTCACCTACGCAATGGTCCCCCCTTACGTCCTGACTTGTTTCAAACATCCAATGCTCATCCCTTAAGTGTCAAGATTTTTCCATTTTTCTCACCTACGCAATGGTCCCCCCTTACGTCTTGACATGTTTCAAACATCCAATGCTCCCTCCTTACGTGTCAAGATTTTTCCATTTTTCTCAGCTACGCAATGGTCCCCCCTTAAGTCCTGACTTGTTTCAAACACCCAGTGCTCCCTCCTTACGTGTCAAGATTTTTCCATTTTTCTCACCTACGCAATGGTCCCCCCTTACGTCTTGACATGTTTCAAACATCCAATGCTCCCTCCTTACGTGTCAAGATTTTTCCATTTTTCTCACCTACGCAATGGTCCCCCCTTACGTCTTGACATGTTTCAAACACGCAATACTGCCTCCTTACGTGTCAAGATTTTTCCATTTTTCTCACCTACGCAATGGTCCCCCCTTACGTCTTGACATGTTTCAAACATCCAATGCTCCCTCCTTACGTGTCAAGATTTTTCCATTTTTCTCACCTACGCAATGGTCCCCGCTTACTTCTTGAAATGTTTCAAACATCCAATGCTCATCCCTTTAGTGTCAAGATTTTTCCATTTTTCTCACCTACGCAATGGTCCCCCCTTACGTCTTGACATGTTTCAAACCAATCCTCCTTATGTGTCAATATTTTTCCATTTTTCTCACCTACGCAATGGTCCCCCCTTACGTCTTGACATGTTTCAAACACGCAATACTGCCTCCTTACGTGTCAAGATTTTTCCATTTTTCTCACCTACGCAATGGTCCCCCCTTATGTCCTGACTTTGTTTCAAACATCCAATGCTCATCCCTTAAGTGTCAAGATTTTTCCATTTTTCTCACCTACGCAATGGTCCCCCCTTACGTCTTGACATGTTTCAAACATCCAATGCTCCCTCCTTACGTGTCAAGATTTTTCCATTTTTCTCACCTACGCAATGGTCCCCCCTTACGTCTTGACATGTTTCAAACACCAATGCTCCTCCTTACGTGTCAAGATTTTTCCATTTTTCTCACCTACGCAATGGTCCCCCCTTACGTCTTGACATGTTTCAAACATCCAATGCTCCCTCCTTACGTGTCAAGATTTTTCCATTTTTCTCACCTACGCAATGGTCCCCCCTTACGTCTTGACATGTTTCAAACATCCAATGCTCCTCCTTACGTGTCAAGATTTTTCCATTTTTCTCACCTACGCAATGGTCCCCCCTTACGTCTTGACATGTTTCAAACATCCAATGCTCCTCCTTACGTGTCAAGATTTTTCCATTTTTCTCACCTACGCAATGGTCCCCCCTTACGTCTTGACATGTTTCAAACATCCAATGCTCCTCCTTACGTGTCAAGATTTTTCCATTTTTCTCACCTACGCAATGGTCCCCCCTTACGTCTTGACATGTTTCAAACATCCAATGCTCCTCCTTACGTGTCAAGATTTTTCCATTTTTCTCACCTACGCAATGGTCCCCCCTTACGTCTTGACATGTTTCAAACATCCAATGCTCCTCCTTACGTGTCAAGATTTTTCCATTTTTCTCACCTACGCAATGGTCCCCCCTTACGTCTTGACATGTTTCAAACATCCAATGCTCCTCCTTACGTGTCAAGATTTTTCCATTTTTCTCACCTACGCAATGGTCCCCCCTTACGTCTTGACATGTTTCAAACATCCAATGCTCATCCTTACGTGTCAAGATTTTTCCATTTTTCTCACCTACGCAATGGTCCCCCCTTACGTCTTGACATGTTTCAAACATCCAATGCTCCTCCTTACGTGTCAAGATTTTTCCATTTTTCTCACCTACGCAATGGTCCCCCCTTACGTCTTGACATGTTTCAAACATCCAATGCTCCTCCTTACGTGTCAAGATTTTTCCATTTTTCTCACCTACGCAATGGTCCCCCCTTACGTCTTGACATGTTTCAAACATCCAATGCTCCTCCTTACGTGTCAAGATTTTTCCATTTTTCTCACCTACGCAATGGTCCCCCTTACGTCTTGACATGTTTCAAACATCCAATGCTCCCTCCTTACGTGTCAAGATTTTTCCATTTTTCTCACCTACGCAATGGTCCCCCCTTACGTCTTGACATGTTTCAAACACGCAATACTGCCTCCTTACGTGTCAAGATTTTTCCATTTTTCTCACCTACGCAATGGTCCCCCCTTACGTCTTGACATGTTTCAAACATCCAATGCTCCCTCCTTACGTGTCAAGATTTTTCCATTTTTCTCACCTACGCAATGGTCCCCCTTACGTCCTGACTTGTTTCAAACATCCAATGCTCATCCCTTAAGTGTCAAGATTTTTCCATTTTTCTCACCTACGCAATGGTCCCCCCTTACGTCTTGACATGTTTCAACATCCAATGCTCCCTCCTTACGTGTCAAGATTTTTCCATTTTTCTCACCTACGCAATGGTCCCCCCTTACGTCTTGACATGTTTCAAACATCCAATGCTCCCTCCTTACGTGTCAAGATTTTTCCATTTTTCTCACCTACGCAATGGTCCCCCCTTACGTCTTGACATGTTTCAAACATCCAATGCTCCTCCTTACGTGTCAAGATTTTTCCATTTTTCTCACCTACGCAATGGTCCCCCCTTACGTCTTGACATGTTTCAAACATCCAATGCTCCCTCCTTACGTGTCAAGATTTTTCCATTTTTCTCACCTACGCAATGGTCCCCCCTTACGTCTTGACATGTTTCAAACATCCAATGCTCCCTCCTTACGTGTCAAGATTTTTCCATTTTTCTCACCTACGCAATGGTCCCCCCTTACGTCCTGACATGTTTCAAACATCCAATGCTCCCTCCTTACGTGTCAAGATTTTTCCATTTTTCTCACCTACGCAATGGTCCCCCCTTACGTCTTGACATGTTTCAAACATCCAATGCTCCCTCCTTACGTGTCAATATTTTTCCATTTTTCTCACCTACGCAATGGTCCCCCCTTACGTCTTGACATGTTTCAAACATCCAATGCTCCTCCTTACGTGTCAAGATTTTTCCATTTTTCTCACCTACGCAATGGTCCCCCCTTACGTCTTGACATGTTTCAAACATCCAATGCTCCTCCTTACGTGTCAAGATTTTTCCATTTTTCTCACCTACGCAATGGTCCCCCCTTACGTCTTGACATGTTTCAAACATCCAATGCTCCCTCCTTACGTGTCAAGATTTTTCCATTTTTCTCACCTACGCAATGGTCCCCCCTTACGTCTTGACATGTTTCAAACATCCAATGCTCCCTCCTTACGTGTCAAGATTTTTCCATTTTTCTCACCTACGCAATGGTCCCCCCTTACGTCTTGACATGTTTCAAACATCCAATGCTCCTCCTTACGTGTCAAGATTTTTCCATTTTTCTCACCTACGCAATGGTCCCCCCTTACGTCTTGACATGTTTCAAACATCCAATGCTCCCTCCTTACGTGTCAAGATTTTTCCATTTTTCTCACCTACGCAATGGTCCCCCCTTACGTCTTGACATGTTTCAAACATCCAATGCTCCCTCCTTACGTGTCAAGATTTTTCCATTTTTCTCACCTACGCAATGGTCCCCCCTTACGTCTTGACATGTTTCAAACACGCAATACTGCCTCCTTACGTGTCAAGATTTTTCCATTTTTCTCACCTACGCAATGGTCCCCCCTTACGTCTTGACATGTTTCAAACATCCAATGCTCCCTCCTTACGTGTCAAGATTTTTCCATTTTTCTCACCTACGCAATGGTCCCCCCTTACGTCCTGACTTGTTTCAAACATCCAATGCTCATCCCTTAAGTGTCAAGATTTTTCCATTTTTCTCACCTACGCAATGGTCCCCCCTTACGTCTTGACATGTTTCAAACATCCAATGCTCCCTCCTTACGTGTCAAGATTTTTCCATTTTTCTCACCTACGCAATGGTCCCCCCTTACGTCTTGACATGTTTCAAACATCCAATGCTCCCTCCTTACGTGTCAAGATTTTTCCATTTTTCTCACCTACGCAATGGTCCCCCCTTACGTCTTGACATGTTTCAAACATCCAATGCTCCTCCTTACGTGTCAAGATTTTTCCATTTTTCTCACCTACGCAATGGTCCCCCCCTTACGTCTTGACATGTTTCAAACATCCAATCTCCCTTCCTTACGTGTCAAGATTTTTCCATTTTTCTCACCTACGCAATGGTCCCCCCTTACGTCTTGACATGTTTCAAACACGCAATGCTGCCTCCTTACGTGTCAAGATTTTTCCATTTTTCTCACCTACGCAATGGTCCCCCTTACGTCCTGACTTGTTCAAACATCCAATGCTCATCCTTAAGTGTCAAGATTTTTCCATTTTTCTCACCTACGCAATGGTCCCCCCTTACGTCTTGACATGTTTCAAACATCCAATGCTCCCTCCTTACGTGTCAAGATTTTTCCATTTTTCTCACCTACGCAATGGTCCCCCCTTACGTCTTGACATGTTTCAAACATCGCAATGCTGCCTCCTTACGTGTCAAGATTTTTCCATTTTTCTCACCTACGCAATGGTCCCCCCTTACGTCTTGACATGTTTCAAACATCCAATGCTCCTCCTTACGTGTCAAGATTTTTCCATTTTTCTCACCTACGCAATGGTCCCCCCTTACGTCTTGACATGTTTCAAACATCCAATGCTCCCTCCTTACGTGTCAAGATTTTTCCATTTTTCTCACCTACGCAATGGTCCCCCTTACGTCTTGACATGTTTCAAACATCCAATGCTCCCTCCTTACGTGTCAAGATTTTTCCATTTTTCTCACCTACGCAATGGTCCCCCCTTACGTCTTGACATGTTTCAAACATCCAATGCTCCCTCCTTACGTGTCAAGATTTTTCCATTTTTCTCACCTACGCAATGGTCCCCCCTTACGTCTTGACATGTTTCAAACATCCAATGCTCATCCCTTAAGTGTCAAGATTTTTCCATTTTTCTCACCTACGCAATGGTCCCCCCTTACGTCTTGACATGTTTCAAACATCCAATGCTCCCTCCTTACGTGTCAATATTTTTCCATTTTTCTCACCTACGCAATGGTCCCCCCTTACGTCTTGACATGTTTCAAACATCCAATGCTGCCTCCTTACGTGTCAAGATTTTTCCATTTTTCTCACCTACGCAATGGTCCCCCCTTACGTCTTGACATGTTTCAAACATCCAATGCTCCCTCCTTACGTGTCAAGATTTTTCCATTTTTCTCACCTACGCAATGGTCCCCCCTTACGTCTTGACATGTTTCAAACATCCAATGCTCCCTCCTTACGTGTCAAGATTTTTCCATTTTTCTCACCTACGCAATGGTCCCCCCTTACGTCTTGACATGTTTCAAACATCCAATGCTCCCTCCTTACGTGTCAAGATTTTTCCATTTTTCTCACCTACGCAATGGTCCCCCCTTACGTCTTGACATGTTTCAAACACCAATACTGCCTCCTTACGTGTCAAGATTTTTCCATTTTTCTCACCTACGCAATGGTCCCCCCTTACGTCCTGACTTGTTTCAAACATCCAATGCTCATCCCTTAAGTGTCAAGATTTTTCCATTTTTCTCACCTACGCAATGGTCCCCCCTTACGTCTTGACATGTTTCAAACATCCAATGCTCCCTCCTTACGTGTCAAGATTTTTCCATTTTTCTCACCTACGCAATGGTCCCCCCTTACGTCTTGACATGTTTCAAACATCCAATGCTCCCTCCTTACGTGTCAAGATTTTTCCATTTTTCTCACCTACGCAATGGTCCCCCCTTACGTCTTGACATGTTTCAAACACGCAATGCTCCCTCCTTACGTGTCAAGATTTTTCCATTTTTCTCACCTACGCAATGGTCCCCCCTTACGTCTTGACATGTTTCAAACATCCAATGCTCCTCCTTACGTGTCAAGATTTTTCCATTTTTCTCACCTACGCAATGGTCCCCCCTTACGTCTTGACATGTTTCAAACATCCAATGCTCCCTCCTTACGTGTCAAGATTTTTCCATTTTTCTCACCTACGCAATGGTCCCCCCTTACGTCTTGACATGTTTCAAACACCAATGCTGCCTCCTTACGTGTCAAGATTTTTCCATTTTTCTCACCTACGCAATGGTCCCCCCTTACGTCTTGACATGTTTCAAACATCCAATGCTCCTCCTTACGTGTCAAGATTTTTCCATTTTTCTCACCTACGCAATGGTCCCCCCTTACGTCCTGACTTGTTTCAAACATCCAATGCTCATCCCTTAAGTGTCAAGATTTTTCCATTTTTCTCACCTACGCAATGGTCCCCCCTTACGTCTTGACATGTTTCAAACATCCAATGCTCCCTCCTTACGTGTCAAGATTTTTCCATTTTTCTCACCTACGCAATGGTCCCCCCTTACGTCTTGACATGTTTCAAACATCCAATGCTCCTCCTTACGTGTCAAGATTTTTCCATTTTTCTCACCTACGCAATGGTCCCCCCTTACGTCTTGACATGTTTCAAACACGCAATACTGCCTCCTTACGTGTCAAGATTTTTCCATTTTTCTCACCTACGCAATGGTCCCCCCTTACGTCCTGACATGTTTCAAACATCCAATGCTCCATCCCTTAGTGTCAAGATTTTTCCATTTTTCTCACCTACGCAATGGTCCCCCCTTACGTCTTGACATGTTTCAAACATCCAATGCTCCCTCCTTACGTGTCAAGATTTTTCCATTTTTCTCACCTACGCAATGGTCCCCCCTTACGTCTTGACATGTTTCAAACATCCAATGCTCCTCCTTACGTGTCAAGATTTTTCCATTTTTCTCACCTACGCAATGGTCCCCCCTTACGTCTTGACATGTTTCAAACATCCAATGCTCCCTCCTTACGTGTCAAGATTTTTCCATTTTTCTCACCTACGCAATGGTCCCCCCTTACGTCTTGACATGTTTCAAACATCCAATGCTCCCTCCTTACGTGTCAAGATTTTTCCATTTTTCTCACCTACGCAATGGTCCCCCCTTACGTCTTGACATGTTTCAAACATCCAATGCTCCCTCCTTACGTGTCAAGATTTTTCCATTTTTCTCACCTACGCAATGGTCCCCCCTTACGTCTTGACATGTTTCAAACACGCAATACTGCCTCCTTACGTGTCAAGATTTTTCCATTTTTCTCACCTACGCAATGGTCCCCCCTTACGTCCTGACTTGTTTCAAACATCCAATGCTCATCCCTTAAGTGTCAAGATTTTTCCATTTTTCTCACCTACGCAATGGTCCCCCCTTACGTCTTGACATGTTTCAAACATCCAATGCTCCCTCCTTACGTGTCAAGATTTTTCCATTTTTCTCACCTACGCAATGGTCCCCCCTTACGTCTTGACATGTTTCAAACATCCAATGCTCCTCCTTACGTGTCAAGATTTTTCCATTTTTCTCACCTACGCAATGGTCCCCCCTTACGTCTTGACATGTTTCAAACATCCAATGCTCCCTCCTTACGTGTCAAGATTTTTCCATTTTTCTCACCTACGCAATGGTCCCCCCTTACGTCTTGACATGTTTCAAACATCCAATGCTCCCTCCTTACGTGTCAAGATTTTTCCATTTTTCTCACCTACGCAATGGTCCCCCCTTACGTCTTGACATGTTTCAAACATCCAATGCTCCTCCTTACGTGTCAAGATTTTTCCATTTTTCTCACCTACGCAATGGTCCCCCCTTACGTCTTGACATGTTTCAAACATCCAATGCTCCCTCCTTACGTGTCAAGATTTTTCCATTTTTCTCACCTACGCAATGGTCCCCCCTTACGTCTTGACATGTTTCAAACATCCAATGCTCCCTCCTTACGTGTCAAGATTTTTCCATTTTTCTCACCTACGCAATGGTCCCCCCTTACGTCTTGACATGTTTCAAACATCCAATGCTCCCTCCTTACGTGTCAAGATTTTTCCATTTTTCTCACCTACGCAATGGTCCCCCTTACGTCTTGACATGTTTCAAACATCCAATGCTCCCTCCTTACGTGTCAAGATTTTTCCATTTTTCTCACCTACGCAATGGTCCCCCCTTACGTCTTGACATGTTTCAAACACGCAATACTGCCCTCCTTACGTGTCAAGATTTTTCCATTTTTCTCACCTACGCAATGGTCCCCCCTTACGTCTTGACATGTTTCAAACATCCAATGCTCCCTCCTTACGTGTCAAGATTTTTCCATTTTTCTCACCTACGCAATGGTCCCCCCTTACGTCCTGACTTGTTTCAAACATCCAATGCTCATCCCTTAAGTGTCAAGATTTTTCCATTTTTCTCACCTACGCAATGGTCCCCCCTTACGTCTTGACATGTTTCAAACATCCAATGCTCCCTCCTTACGTGTCAAGATTTTTCCATTTTTCTCACCTACGCAATGGTCCCCCCTTACGTCTTGACATGTTTCAAACATCCAATGCTCCCTCCTTACGTGTCAAGATTTTTCCATTTTTCTCACCTACGCAATGGTCCCCCCTTACGTCTTGACATGTTTCAAACACGCAATACTGCCTCCTTACGTGTCAAGATTTTTCCATTTTTCTCACCTACGCAATGGTCCCCCCTTACGTCTTGACATGTTTCAAACATCCAATGCTCATCCCTTACGTGTCAAGATTTTTCCATTTTTCTCACCTACGCAATGGTCCCCCCTTACGTCTTGACATGTTTCAAACATCCAATGCTCCCTCCTTACGTGTCAAGATTTTTCCATTTTTCTCACCTACGCAATGGTCCCCCCTTACGTCCTGACTTGTTTCAAACATCCAATGCTCATCCCTTAAGTGTCAAGATTTTTCCATTTTTCTCACCTACGCAATGGTCCCCCCTTACGTCTTGACATGTTTCAAACATCCAATGCTCCTCCCTTACGTGTCAAGATTTTTCCATTTTTCTCACCTACGCAATGGTCCCCCCTTACGTCTTGACATGTTTCAAACATCCAATGCTCCCTCCTTACGTGTCAAGATTTTTCCATTTTTCTCACCTACGCAATGGTCCCCCCTTACGTCTTGACATGTTTCAAACATCCAATGCTCCCTCCTTACGTGTCAAGATTTTTCCATTTTTCTCACCTACGCAATGGTCCCCCCTTACGTCTTGACATGTTTCAAACATCCAATGCTCCTCCTTACGTGTCAAGATTTTTCCATTTTTCTCACCTACGCAATGGTCCCCCCTTACGTCTTGACATGTTTCAAACATCCAATGCTCCTCCTTACGTGTCAAGATTTTTCCATTTTTCTCACCTACGCAATGGTCCCCCCTTACGTCTTGACATGTTTCAAACATCCAATGCTCCCTCCTTACGTGTCAAGATTTTTCCATTTTTCTCACCTACGCAATGGTCCCCCCTTACGTCTTGACATGTTTCAAACATCCAATGCTCCCTCCTTACGTGTCAAGATTTTTCCATTTTTCTCACCTACGCAATGGTCCCCCCTTACGTCTTGACATGTTTCAAACATCCAATGCTCCCTCCTTACGTGTCAAGATTTTTCCATTTTTCTCACCTACGCAATGGTCCCCCCTTACGTCTTGACTTGTTTCAAACATCCAATGCTCATCCCTTAAGTGTCAAGATTTTTCCATTTTTCTCACCTACGCAATGGTCCCCCCTTACGTCTTGACATGTTTCAAACATCCAATGCTCCCTCCTTACGTGTCAAGATTTTTCCATTTTTCTCACCTACGCAATGGTCCCCCCTTACGTCTTGACATGTTTCAAACATCCAATGCTCCCTCCTTACGTGTCAAGATTTTTCCATTTTTCTCACCTACGCAATGGTCCCCCCTTACGTCTTGACATGTTTCAAACATCCAATGCTCCCTCCTTACGTGTCAAGATTTTTCCATTTTTCTCACCTACGCAATGGTCCCCCCTTACGTCTTGACATGTTTCAAACACGCAATACTGCCTCCTTACGTGTCAAGATTTTTCCATTTTTCTCACCTACGCAATGGTCCCCCCTTACGTCCTGACATGTTTCAAACATCCAATGCTCATCCCTTAAGTGTCAAGATTTTTCCATTTTTCTCACCTACGCAATGGTCCCCCCTTACGTCTTGACATGTTTCAAACGTCCAATGCTGGCTCCTTATGTGTCAATATTTTTCCATTTTTCTCAGCTACGCAATTGTTCCCCCTTACGTCCTGACTTGTTTCAAACAACCAGTGCTCCCTCCTTACGTGTCAAGATTTTTCCATTTTTCTCAGCTACGCAATGGTCCCCCCTTAAGTCCTGACTTGTTTCAAACACCCAGTGCTCCCTCCTTACGTGTCAAGATTTTTCCATTTTTCTCACCTACGCAACGGTCCCCCCCCTTACGTCTTGACATGTTTCAAACATCCAATGCTCCCTCCTTACGTGTCAAGATTTTTCCATTTTTCTCACCTTTGCAATGGTCCCCCTTTACGTCCTGACTTGTTTCAAACATCCAATGCTCATCCCTTAAGTGTCAAGATTTTTCCATTTTTCTCAGCTACGCAATGGTCCCCCCTTAAGTCTTGACATGTTTCAAACATACAATGCTCCCTCCTTACGTGTCAAGATTTTTCCATTTTTCTCAACTACACAATGGTCCCCGCTTACTTCTTGAAATGTTTCAAACATCCAATGCTCATCCCTTTAGTGTCAAGATTTTTCCATTTTTCTCACCTACGCAATGGTCCCCCCTTACGTCTTGACATGTTTCAAACATCCTTACAGTATGTGTCAATATTTTTCCATTTTTCTCACCTTCGCAATGGTCCCCCCTTACGTCTTGACATGTTTCAAACATCCTTACAGTATGTGTCAATATTTTTCCATTTTTCTCACCTACGCAATGGTCCCCCCTTACGTCCTGACTTTGTTTCAAACATCC
The DNA here is from genome assembly GCF_017654675.1 of Xenopus laevis. Lineage (NCBI taxonomy): Eukaryota > Metazoa > Chordata > Amphibia > Anura > Pipidae > Xenopus > Xenopus laevis. The sequence continues at coordinate 47,541,286 of NC_054384.1, read as the reverse complement.
AATGCTCATCCCTTAAGTGTCAAGATTTTTCCATTTTTCTCACCTACGCAATGGTCCCCCCTTACGTCTTGACATGTTTTAAACATCCAATGCTCCCTCCTTAAGTGTGAAGATTTTTCCATTTTTCTCAGCTACGCAATGGTCCCCCCTTACGTCTTGACATGTTTCAAACATCCAATGCTCCCTCCTTACGTGTCAAGATTTTTCCATTTGTCTCACCTACGCAATGGTCCCCCTTTACGTCCTGACTTGTTTCAAACATCCAATGCTCATCCCTTAAGTGTCAAGATTTTTCCATTTTTCTCACCTACGCAATGGTCCCCCCTTACGTCTTGACATGTTTCAAACACGCAATACTGCCTCCTTACGTGTCATGATTTTTCCATTTTTCTCACCTACGCAATGGTCCCCCCTTACGTCCTGACTTTGTTTCAAACATCCAATGCTCATCCCTTAAGTGTCAAGATTTTTCCATTTTTCTCACCTACGCAATGGTCCCCCCTTACGTCTTGACATGTTTCAAACATCCAATGCTCCCTCCTTACTTGTCAAGATTTTTCCATTTTTCTCACCTACGCAATGGTCCCCCCTTACGTCTTGACATGTTTCAAACACGCAATACTGCCTCCTTACGTGTCAAGATTTTTCCATTTTTCTCACCTACGCAATAGTCTTCTTCAATACTTCTTGAAATGTTTCAAACATACAATGCTCATCCCTTTAGTGTCAAGATTTTTCCATTTTTCTCACCTACGCAATGGTCCCCCCTTACGTCTTGACATGTTTCAAACATCCAATGCTCCCTCCTTACGTGTCAATATTTTTCCATTTTTCTCACCTACGCAATAGTCTTCTTCAATACTTCTTGAAATGTTTCAAACATACAATGCTCATCCCTTTAGTGTCAAGATTTTTCCATTTTTCTCACCTACGCAATGGTCCCCCCTTACGTCTTGACATGTTTCAAACGTTTAATGCTCCCTCCTTACGTGTCAATATTTTTCCATTTTTCTCAACTACGCAATGGTCCCCCCTTACTTCTTGAAATGTTTCAAACATCCAATGCTCCCTCCTTACGTGTCAAGATTTTTCCTTTTTTCTCACCTACGCAATGGTCCCCCCATACGTGCTCACATGTTTCAAACATCCAATGCTCATCCCTTTAGTGTCAAGATTTTTCCATTTTTCTCACCTACGCAATGGTCCCCCCTTACGTTTTGACATGTTTCAAACGTCCAATGCTGGCTCCTTATGTGTCAATATTTTTCCATTTTTCTCAGCTACGCAATTGTTCCCCCTTACATCCTGACTTGTTTCAAACAACCAGTGCTCCCTCCTTACGTGTCAAGATTTTTCCATTTTTCTCACCTACGCAACGGTCCCCCCCCTTACGTCTTGACATGTTTCAAACATCCAATGCTCCCTCCTTACGTGTCAATATTTTTCCATTTTTCTCACCTACGCAATGGTCCCCCCTTTCTTCTTGAAATGTTTCAAACCTCCAATGCTCATCCCTTTAGTGTGAAGATTTTTCCATTTTTCTCACCTACGCAATGGTCCCCCTTACGTCCTGACTTGTTTCAAACATCCAATGCTCATCCCTTAAGTGTCAAGATTTTTCCATTTTTCTCACCTACGCAATGGTCCCCCCTTATGTCTTGACATGTTTCAAACGTCCAATGCTCGCTCCTTACGTGTCAATATTTTTCCATTTTTCTCAGCTACGCAATGGTCCCCCCTTAAGTCTTGACTTGTTTCAAACACCCAGTGCTCCCTCCTTATGTGCCAAGATTTTTCCATTTTTCTCACCTACGCAATGGTTCCCCCTTACGTCCTGACTTGTTTCAAACATCCAATGCTCATCCCTTAAGTGTCAAGATTTTTCCATTTTCTCACCTACGCAATGGTCCCCCCTTTCGTCTTGACATGTTTCAAACATCCAATGCTCCCTCCTTACGTGTCAAGATTTTTCCATTTTTCTCACCTACGCAATGGTCCCCCCTTACTTCTTGAAATGTTTCAAACATCCAATGCTCTCTCCTTACGTGTCAAGTTTTTTCCTTTTTTCTCACCTACGCAATGGTCCCCCCATACGTGCTCACATGTTTCAAACATCCAATGCTCATCCCTTTAGTGTCAAGATTTTTCCATTTTTCTCACCTACGCAATGGTCCCCCCTTACGTTTTGACATGTTTCAAACGTCCAATGCTGGCTCCTTATGTGTCAATATTTTTCCATTTTTCTCAGCTACGCAATTGTTCCCCCTTACATCCTGACTTGTTTCAAACAACCAGTGCTCCCTCCTTACGTGTCAAGATTTTTCCATTTTTCTCACCTACGCAACGGTCCCCCCCCTTACGTCTTGACATGTTTCAAACATCCAATGCTCCCTCTTTATGTGTCAAGATTTTTCCATTTTTCTCACCTACACAATGGTCCTCCCTTACGTCTTGACATGTTTCAAACATCCAATGCTCCCTCCTTACGTGTGAAGATTTTTCCATTTTTCTCACCTTTGCAATGGTCCCCCTTTACGTCCTGACTTGTTTCAAACATCCAATGCTCATCCCTTAAGTGTCAAGATTTTTCCATTTTTCTCACCCACGTAATGGTCCCCCCTTACGTCTTGACATGTTTGAAACACCCAATGCTCCCTCCTTACGTGTCAAGATTTTTCCATTTTTCTCACCTACGCAATGGTCCCCCCTTACGTCTTGACATGTTTCAAACATACAATGCTCCCTCCTTACGTGTCAAGATTTTTCCATTTTTCTCACCTACACAATGGTCCCTGCTTACTTCTTGAAATGTTTCAAACATCCAATGCTCATCCCTTTAGTGTCAAGATTTTTCCATTTTTCTCACCTACGCAATAGTCTTCTTCAATACTTCTTGAAATGTTTCAAACATACAATGCTCATCCCTTTAGTGTCAAGATTTTTCCATTTTTCTCACCTACGCAATGGTCCCCCCTTACGTCTTGACATGTTTCAAACATCCAATGCTCCCTCCTTACGTGTCAAGATTTTTCCATTTTTCTCACCTACGCAATGGTCCCCCCTTACGTCTTGACATGTTTCAAACATCCTTATGTGTCAATATTTTTCCATTTTTCTCACCTTCGCAATGGTCCCCCCTTACGTCTTGACATGTTTCAAACATCCAATGCTCCCTCCTTACGTGTCAATATTTTTCCATTTTTCTCACCTACGCAATGGTCCCCCCTTACGTCTTGACATGTTTCAAACACGCAATACTGCGTCCTTACGTGTCATGATTTTTCCATTTTTCTCACCTACGCAATGGTCCCCCCTTACGTCTTGACATGTTTCAAACATCCTTACAGTATGTGTCAATATTTTTCCATTTTTCTCACCTTCGCAATGGTCCCCCCTTACGTCTTGACATGTTTCAAACATCCTTACAGTATGTGTCAATATTTTTCCATTTTTCTCACCTACGCAATGGTCCCCCCTTACGTCCTGACTTTGTTTCAAACATCCAATGCTCATCCCTTAAGTGTCAAGATTTTTCCATTTTTCTCACCTACGCAATGGTCCCCCCTTACGTCTTGACATGTTTTAAACATCCAATGCTCCCTCCTTAAGTGTGAAGATTTTTCCATTTTTCTCAGCTACGCAATGGTCCCCCCTTACGTCTTGACATGTTTCAAACATCCAATGCTCCCTCCTTACGTGTCAAGATTTTTCCATTTGTCTCACCTACGCAATGGTCCCCCTTTACGTCCTGACTTGTTTCAAACATCCAATGCTCATCCCTTAAGTGTCAAGATTTTTCCATTTTTCTCACCTACGCAATGGTCCCCCCTTACGTCTTGACATGTTTCAAACACGCAATACTGCCTCCTTACGTGTCATGATTTTTCCATTTTTCTCACCTACGCAATGGTCCCCCCTTACGTCCTGACTTTGTTTCAAACATCCAATGCTCATCCCTTAAGTGTCAAGATTTTTCCATTTTTCTCACCTACGCAATGGTCCCCCCTTACGTCTTGACATGTTTCAAACATCCAATGCTCCCTCCTTACTTGTCAAGATTTTTCCATTTTTCTCACCTACGCAATGGTCCCCCCTTACGTCTTGACATGTTTCAAACACGCAATACTGCCTCCTTACGTGTCAAGATTTTTCCATTTTTCTCACCTACGCAATAGTCTTCTTCAATACTTCTTGAAATGTTTCAAACATACAATGCTCATCCCTTTAGTGTCAAGATTTTTCCATTTTTCTCACCTACGCAATGGTCCCCCCTTACGTCTTGACATGTTTCAAACATCCAATGCTCCCTCCTTACGTGTCAAGATTTTTCCATTTTTCTCACCTACGCAATGGTCCCCCCTTACGTCTTGACATGTTTCAAACATCCAATGCTCCCTCCTTACGTGTCAAGATTTTTCCATTTTTCTCACCTACGCAATGGTCCCCCCTTACGTCTTGACATGTTTCAAACATCCAATGCTCCCTCCTTACGTGTCAAGATTTTTCCATTTTTCTCACCTACGCAATGGTCCCCCCTTACGTCTTGACATGTTTCAAACATCCTTATGTGTCAATATTTTTCCATTTTTCTCACCTACGCTATGGTCCCCCCTTACGTCTTGACATGTTTCAAACACGCAATACTGCCTCCTTACGTGTCAAGATTTTTCCATTTTTCTCACCTACGCAATGGTCCCCCTTTATGTCCTGACTTGTTTCAAACATCCAATGCTCATCCCTTAAGTGTCAAGATTTTTCCATTTTTCTCACCTACGCAATGGTCCCCCCTTACGTCTTGACATGTTTCAAACACGCAATACTGCCTCCTTACGTGTCAAGAATTTTCCATTTTTCTAACCTACGCAATGGTCCCCCCTTACGTCTTGACATGTTTCAAACATCCAATGCTCCCTCCTTACGTGTCAAGATTTTTCCATTTTTCTCACCTACGCAATGGTCCCCGCTTACTTCTTGAAATGTTTCAAACATCCAATGCTCATCCCTTTAGTGTCAAGATTTTTCCATTTTTCTCACCTACGCAATGGTCCCCCCTTACGTCTTGACATGTTTCAAACATCCTTATGTGTCAATATTTTTCCATTTTTCTCACCTACGCAATGGTCCCCCCTTACGTCTTGACATGTTTCAAACACGCAATACTGCCTCCTTATGTGTCAAGATTTTTCCATTTTTCTCACCTACGCAATGGTCCCCCCTTACGTCCTGACTTGTTTCAAACATCCAATGCTCATCCCTTAAGTGTGAAGATTTTTCCATTTTTCTCACCTACGCAATGGTCCCCCCTTACGTCTTGACATGTTTCAAACATCCAATGCTCCCTCCTTAAGTGTCAAGATTTTTAAATTTTTCTCACCTACGCAATGGTCCCCCCTTACGTCCTGACTTGTTTCAAACATCCAATGCTCATCCCTTAAGTGTGAAGATTTTTCCATTTTTCTCACCTACGCAATGGTCCCCCCTTACGTCCTGACTTGTTTCAAACATCCAATGCTCATCCCTTAAGTGTGAAGATTTTTCCATTTTTCTCACCTACGCAATGGTCCCCCCTTACGTCTTGACATGTTTCAAACATCCAATGCTCCCTCCTTAAGTGTCAAGATTTTTCCATTTTTCTCACCTACGCAATGGTCCCCCCTTACGTCTTGACATGTTTCAAACATCCAATGCTCCCTCCTTACGTGTCAAGATTTTTCCATTTTTCTCACCTACGCAATGGTTCCCCCTTACGTCCTGACTTGTTTCAAACATCCAATGCTCATCCCTTAAGTGTGAAGATTTTTCCATTTTTCTCACCTACGCAATGGTCCCCCCTTACGTCTTGACATGTTTCAAACATCCAATGCTCCCTCCTTACGTGTCAAGATTTTTCCATTTTTCTCACCTACGCAATAGTCTTCTTCAATACTTCTTGACATGTTTCAAACATCCAATGCTCCCTCCTTTACGTGTCAAGATATTTCCATTTTTCTCACCTACGCAATGGTCCCCCCTTACGTTTTGACATGTTTCAAACGTCCAATGCTCCCTCCTTACGTGTCAAAATTTTTCCATTTTTCTCACCTACGCAATGGTCCCCCCTTACGTCATTGACATGTTTCAAACATCCAATGCTCCCTCCTTACGTGTCAAGATTTTTCCATTTTTCTCACCTACGCAATGGTCCCCCCTTACTTCTTGAAATGTTTCAAACATCCAATGCTCTCTCCTTACGTGTCAAGTTTTTTCCTTTTTTCTCACCTACGCAATGGTCCCCCCATACGTGCTCACATGTTTCAAACATCCAATGCTCATCCCTTTAGTGTCAAGGTTTTTCCATTTTTCTCACCTACGCAATGGTCCCCCCTTACGTTTTGACATGTTTCAAACGTCCAATGCTGGCTCCTTATGTGTCAATATTTTTCCATTTTTCTCAGCTACGCAATTGTTCCCCCTTACGTCCTGACTTGTTTCAAACAACCAGTGCTCCCTCCTTACGTGTCAAGATTTTTCCATTTTTCTCAGCTACGCAATGGTCCCCCCTTAAGTCTGGACTTGTTTCAAACACCCAGTGCTCCCTCCTTACGTGTCAAGATTTTTCCATTTTTCTCACCTACGCAATGGTTCCCCCTTACGTCCTGACTTGTTTCAAACATCCAATGCTCATCCCTTAAGTGTGAAGATTTTTCCATTTTTCTCACCTACGCAATGGTCCCCCCTTACGTCTTGACATGTTTCAAACGTCCAATGCTCCCTCCTTACGTGTCAAGATATTTCCATTTTTCTCACCTTTGCAATGGTCCCCCTTTACGTCCTGACTTGTTTCAAACATCCAATGCTCATCCCTTAAGTGTCAAGATTTTTCAATTTTTCTCAGCTACGCAATGGTCCCCCCTTAAGTCCTGACTTGTTTCAAACACCCAGTGCTCCCTACTTACGTGTCAAGATTTTTCCATTTTTCTCACCTACGCAATGGTCCCCCCTTACGTCTTGACATGTTTCAAACGTCCAATGCACCCTCCTTACGTGTCAAGATTTTTCCATTTTTCTCACCTTTGCAATGGTCCCCCTTTACGTCCTGACTTGTTTCAAACATCCAATGCTCATCCCTTAAGTGTGAAGATTTTTCCATTTTTCTCACCTACGCAATGGTCCCCCCTTACGTCTTGACATGTTTCAAACATCCAATGCTCCCTCCTTACGTGTCAAGATTTTTCCATTTTTCTCACCTACGCAATGGTCCCCCTTTACTTCTTGAAATGTTTCAAACATCCAATGCTCATCCCTTTAGTGTCAAGATTTTTCCATTTTTCTCACCTACGCAATGGTCCCCCCTTACGTCTTGACATGTTTCAAACATCCTTATGTGTCAATATTTTTCCATTTTTCTCACCTACGCTATGGTCCCCCCTTACGTCTTGACATGTTTCAAACACGCAATACTGCCTCCTTACGTGTCAAGATTTTTCCATTTTTCTCACCTACGCAATGGTCCCCCCTTACGTCCTGACTTTGTTTCAAACATCCAATGCTCATCCCTTAAGTGTCAAGATTTTTCCATTTTTCTCACCTACGCAATGGTCCCCCCTTACGTCTTGACATGTTTCAAACATCCAATGCTCCCTCCTTACGTGTCAAGATTTTTCCATTTTTCTCACCTACGCAATGGTCCCCCTTTATGTCCTGACTTGTTTCAAACATCCAATGCTCATCCCTTAAGTGTCAAGATTTTTCCATTTTTCTCACCTACGCAATGGTCCCCCCTTACGTCTTGACATGTTTCAAACATCCAATGCTCCCTCCTTACGTGTCAAGATTTTTCTATTTTTCTCAGCTACGCAATGGTCCCCCCTTAAGTCCTGACTTGTTTCAAACACCCAGTGCTCCCTCCTTACGTGTCAAGATTTTTCCATTTTTCTCACCTACGCAATGGTCCCCCCTTACGTCTTGACATGTTTCAAACATCCTTATGTGTCAATATTTTTCCATTTTTCTTACCTATGCAATGGTCCCCCCTTACGTCTTGACATGTTTCAAACACGCAATACTGCCTCCGTACGTGTCAAGATTTTTCCATTTTTCTCACCTACGCAATGGTCCCCCCTTACGTCTTGACATGTTTCAAACATCCAATGCTCCCTCCTTACGTGTCAAGATTTTTCCATTTTTCTCGCCTACGCAATGGTCCCCGCTTACTTCTTGAAATGTTTCAAACATCCAATGCTCCCTCCTTACGTGTCAAGATTTTTCTCAGCTACGCAATGGTCCCCCCTTAAGTCCTGACTTGTTTCAAACACCCAGTGCTCCCTCCTTACGTGTCAAGATTTTTCCATTTGTCTCACATACGCAATGGTCCCCCTTTACGTCCTGACTTGTTTCAAACATCCAATGCTCATCCCTTAAGTGTCAAGATTTTTCCATTTTTCTCACCTACGCAATGGTCCCCGCTTACTTCTTGAAATGTTTCAAACATCCAATGCTCATCCCTTTAGTTTCAAGATTTTTCCATTTTTCTCACCTACGCAATGGTCCCCCCTTACGTCTTGACATGTTTCAAACATCCTTATGTGTCAATATTTTTCCATTTTTCTCACCTACGCAATGGTCCCCCCTTACTTCTTGAAATGTTTCAAACATCCAATGCTCTCTCCTTACGTGTCAAGTTTTTTCCTTTTTTCTCACCTACGCAATGGTCCCCCCATACGTGCTCACATGTTTCAAACATCCAATGCTCATCCCTTTAGTGTCAAGATTTTTCCATTTTTCTCAGCTACGCAATGGTCCCCCCTTAAGTCCTGACTTGTTTCAAACACCCAGTGCTCCCTCCTTACGTGTCAAGATTTTTCCATTTTTCTCACCTACGCAATGGTCCCCCCTTACGTCCTGACTTGTTTCAAACATCCAATGCTCATCCCTTAAGTGTCAAGATTTTTCCATTTTTCTCACCTACGCAATGGTCCCCCCTTACGTCTTGACATGTTTCAAACATCCTTATGTGTCAATATTTTTCCATTTTTCTCACCTACGCAATGGTCCCCCCTTACGTCTTGACATGTTTCAAACACGCAATACTGCCTCCTTACGTGTCAAGATTTTTCCATTTTTCTCACCTACACAATGGTCCCCCCTTACGTCTTGACATGTTTCAAACGTCCAATGCTCATCCCTTAAGTGTCAAGATTTTTCCATTTTTCTCACCTACACAATGGTCCTCCCTTACGTCTTGACAAGTTTCAAACACCCAATGCTCCCTCCTTACGTGTCAAGATTTTTCCATTTTTCTCACCTTTGCAATGGTCCCCCTTTACGTCCTGACTTGTTTCAAACATCCAATGCTCATCCCTTAAGTGTCAAGATTTTTCCATTTTTCTCACCTACGCAATGGTCCCCCCTTACGTCTTGACATGTTTCAAACATCCAATGCTCCCTCCTTACGTGTCAAGATTTTTCCATTTTTCTCACCTACGCAATGGTCCCCCCTTACGTCTTGACATGTTTCAAACACGCAATACTGCCTCCTTACGTGTCAAGATTTTTACATTTTTCTCACCTACGCAATGGTCCCCCCTTTCGTCCTGACTTTGTTTCAAACATCCAATGCTCATCCCTTAAGTGTCAAGATTATACCATTTTTCTCACCTACGCAATGGTCTTACGTCTTGACATGTTTCAAACGTCCAATGCTCATCCCTTAAGTGTCAAGATTTTTCCATTTTTCTCACCTACGCAATGGTCCCCGCTTACTTCTTGAAATGTTTCAAACATCCAATGCTCATCCCTTTAGTGTCAAGATTTTTCCATTTTTCTCACCTACGCAATGGTCCCCCCTTACGTCCTGACTTTGTTTCAAACATCCAATGCTCCCTCCTTACGTGTCAATATTTTTCCATTTTTCTCAGCTACGCAATGGTCCCCCCTTAAGTCCTGACTTGTTTCAAACACCCAGTGCTCCCTCTTTACGTGTCAATATTTTTCCATTTTTCTCACCTACGCAATGGTCCCCCCTTACGTCTTGACATGTTTCAAACACCCAATGCTCCCTCCTTACGTGTCAAGATTTTTCCATTTTTCTCACCTACGCAATGGTCCCCCCTTACGTCTTGACATGTTTCAAACACGCAATACTGCCTCCGTACGTGTCAAGATTTTTCCATTTTTCTCACCTACACAATGGTCCTCCCTTACGTCTTGAAATGTTTCAAACATCCAATGCTCCCTCCTTACGTGTCAAGATTTTTCCATTTTTCTCACCTACGCAATGGTACCCCCTTACGTCCTGACTTTGTTTCAAACATCCAATGCTCATCCCTTAAGTGTCAAGATTATACCATTTTTCTCACCTACGCAATGGTCTTACGTCTTGACATGTTTCAAACGTCCAATGCTCATCCCTTAAGTGTCAAGATTTTTCCATTTTTCTCACCTACACAATGGTCCTCCCTTGCTTCTTGACAAGTTTCAAACGTCCAATGCTCCCTCCTTACGTGTCAAAATTTTTCCATTTTTCTCACCTAGGCAATGGTCCCCCCTTACGTCTTGACATGTTTCAAACACGCAATACTGCATCCTTACGTGTCAAGATTTTTCCATTTTTCTCACCTAGGCAATGGTCCCCCCTTACGTCTTGACATGTTTCAAACATCCAATGCTCCCTCCTTACGTGTCAAGATTTTTCCATTTTTCTCACCTACGCAATGGTCCCCGCTTACTTCTTGAAATGTTTCAAACATCCAATGCTCATCCCTTTAGTGTCAAGATTTTTCCATTTTTCTCACCTACGCAATGGTCCCCCCCTTACGTCTTGACATGTTTCAAACATCCTTATATGTCAATATTTTTCCATTTTTCTCACCTACGCAATGGTCCCCCCTTACGTCCTGACTTTGTTTCAAACATCCAATGCTCATCCCTTAAGTGTCAAGATTTTTCCATTTTTCTCACCTACGCAATGGTCCCCCCTTACGTCTTGACATGTTTCAAACATCCAATGCTCCCTCCTTACGTGTCAAGATTTTTCCATTTTTCTCACCTACGCAATGGTCCCCCCTTACGTCTTGACATGTTTCAAACACGCAATACTGCCTCCTTACGTGTCAAGATTTTTCCATTTTTCTCACCTACGCAATGGTCCCCCCTTTCGTCCTGACTTTGTTTCAAACATCCAATGCTCATCCCTTAAGTGTCAAGATTATACCATTTTTCTCACCTACGCAATGGTCCCCCCTTACGTCTTGACATGTTTCAAACGTCCAATGCTCATCCCTTAAGTGTCAAAATTTTTCCATTTTTCTCACCTACACAATGGTCCTCCCTTACGTCTTGACAAGTTTCAAACATCCAATGCTCCCTCCTTACGTGTCAAGATTTTTCCATTTTTCTCACCTACGCAATGGTCCCCCCTTACGTCCTGACTTTGTTTCAAACATCCAATGCTCATCCCTTAAGTGTCAAAATTTTTCCATTTTTCTCACCTACACAATGGTCCTCCCTTACGTCTTGACAAGTTTCAAACATCCAATGCTCCCTCCTTACGTGTCAAGATTTTTCCATTTTTCTCACCTACGCAATGGTCCCCCCTTACGTTTTGACATGTTTCAAACGTCCAATGCTCCCTCCTTACGTGTCAAGATTTTTCCATTTTCTCACCTACGCAATGGTCCCCCCTTTCGTCTTGACATGTTTCAAACATCCAATGCTCCTACCTTACGTGTCAAAATTTTTCCATTTTTCTCACCTACGCAATGGTCCCCCCTTACGTCATTGACATGTTTCAAACATCCAATGCTCCCTCCTTACGTGTCAAGATTTTTCCATTTTTCTCACCTACGCAATGGTCCCCCCTTACTTCTTGAAATGTTTCATACATCCAATGCTCTCTCCTTACGTGTCAAGATTTTTCCTTTTTTCTCACCTACGCAATGGTCCCCCCATACGTCCTCACATGTTTCAAACATCCAATGCTCCCTCCTTACGTGTCAAGATTTTTCCTTTTTTCTCACCTACGCAATGGTCCCCCCATACGTCCTCACATGTTTCAAACATCCAATGCTCATCCCTTTAGTGTCAAGATTTTTCCATTTTTCTCACCTACGCAATGGTCCCCCCTTACATTTTGACATGTTTCAAACGTCCAATGCTGGCTCCTTATGTGTCAATATTTTTCCATTTTTCTCAGCTACGCAATGGTCCCCCCTTACGTCCTGACTTTGTTTCAAACATCTAATGCTCATCCCTTAAGTGTCAAGATTTTTCCATTTTTCTCACCCACGTAATGGTCCCCCCTTACGTCTTGACATGTTTCAAACACCCAATGCTCCCTCCTTACGTGTCAAGATTTTTCCATTTTTCTCACCTAGTCAATGGTCCCCCCTTACGTCTTGACATGTTTCAAACACGCAATACTGCCTCCTTACGTGTCAAGATTTTTCCATTTTTCTCACCTACGCAATGGTCCCCCCTTACGTCTTGACATGTTTCAAACACCCAATGCTCCCTCCTTACGTGTCAAGATTTTTCCATTTTTCTCACCTAGGCAATGGTCCCCCCTTACGTCTTGACATGTTTCAAACACGTAATACTGCCTCCTTACGTGTCAAGATTTTTCCATTTTTCTCACCTACACAATGGTCCCCGCTTACTTCTTGAAATGTTTCAAACATCCAATGCTCATCCCTTTAGTGTCAAGATTTTTCCATTTTTCTCACCTACGCAATGGTCCCCCCTTACGTCTTGACATGTTTCAAACATCCTTATGTGTCAATATTTTTCAATTTTTCTCACCTTCGCAATGGTCCCCCCTTACGTCTTGACATGTTTAAAACACGCAATACTGCCTCCTTACGTGTCAAGATTTTTCCATTTTTCTCACCTACGCAATGGTCCCCCCTTACGTCCTGACTTTGTTTCAAACATCCAATGCTCATCCCTTAAGTGTCAAGATTTTTCCATTTTTCTCACCTACGCAATGGTCCCCCCTTACGTCTTGACATGTTTTAAATATCCAATGCTCCCTCCTTAAGTGTGAAGATTTTTCCATTTTTCTCAGCTACGCAATGGTCCCCCCTTACGTCTTGACATGTTTCAAACATCCAATGCTCCCTCCTTACGTGTCAAGATTTTTCCATTTGTCTCACCTACGCAATGGTCCCCCTTTACGTCCTGACTTGTTTCAAACATCCAATGCTCATCCCTTAAGTGTCAAGATTTTTCCATTTTTCTCACCTACGCAATGGTCCCCCCTTACGTCTTAACATGTTTCAAACATCCAATGCTCCCTCCTTACGTGTCAATATTTTTCCATTTTTCTCAGCTACGCAATGGTCCCCCCTTAAGTCCTGACTTGTTTCAAACACCCAGTGCTCCCTCCTTACGTGTCAAGATTTTTCCATTTTTCTCACCTACGCAATGGTCCCCCCTTACGTCTTGACATGTTTCAAACATCCAATGCTCCCTCCTTACTTGTCAAGATTTTTCCATTTTTCTCACCTACGCAATGGTCCCCCCTTTCGTCCTGACTTTGTTTCAAACATCCAATGCTCATCCCTTAAGTGTCAAGATTTTTCCATTTTTCTCACCTACGCAATGGTCCCCCCTTACGTCTTGACATGTTTCAAACATCCAATGCTCCCTCCTTACGTGTCAAGATTTTTCCATTTGTCTCACCTACGCAATGGTCCCCCTTTACGTCCTGACTTGTTTCAAACATCCAATGCTCATCCCTTAAGTGTCAAGATTTTTCCATTTTTCTCACCTACGCAATGGTCCCCGCTTACTTCTTGAAATGTTTCAAACATCCAATGCTCATCCCTTTAGTGTCAAGATTTTTCCATTTTTCTCACCTACGCAATGGTCCCCCCTTACGTCTTGACATGTTTCAAACATCCTTATGTGTCAATATTTTTCCATTTTTCTCACCTACGCAATGGTCCCCCCTTACGTCTTGACATGTTTCAAACACGCAATACTGCCTCCTTACGTGTCAAGATTTTTCCATTTTTCTCACCTACGCAATGGTCCCCCCTTACGTCCTGACTTTGTTTCAAACATCCAATGCTCATCCCTTAAGTGTCAAGATTTTTCCATTTTTCTCACCTACGCAATGGTCCCCCCTTACGTCTTGACATGTTTCAAACATCCAATGCTCCCTCCTTACGTGTCAATATTTTTCCATTTTTCTCACCTACGCAATGGTCCCCCCTTACGTCTTGACATGTTTCAAACACGCAATACTGCCTCCTTACGTGTCAAGATTTTTCCATTTTTCTCACCTACGCAATGGTCCCCCCTTACGTCTTGACATGTTTCAAACATCCAATGCTCCCTCCTTACTTGTCAAGATTTTTCCATTTTTCTCACCTACGCAATGGTCCCCCCTTACGTCTTGACATGTTTCAAACATCCAATGCTCCCTCCTTACGTGTCAAGATTTTTCCATTTTTCTCACCTACGCAATAGTCTTCTTCAATACTTCTTGAAATGTTTCAAACATACAATGCTCATCCCTTTAGTGTCAAGATTTTTCCATTTTTCTCACCTACGCAATGGTCCCCCCTTACGTCTTGACATGTTTCAAAGTTTAATGCTACCTCCTTACGTGTCAATATTTTTCCATTTTTCTCACCTACGCAATGGTCCCCCCTTTCTTCTTGAAATGTTTCAAACCTCCAATGCTCATCCCTTTAGTGTCAAGATTTTTCCATTTTTCTCACCTACGCAATGGTCCCCCTTACGTCCTGACTTGTTTCAAACATCCAATGCTCATCCCTTAAGTGTCAAGATTTTTCCATTTTTCTCACCTACGCAATGGTCCCCCCTTACGTCTTGACATGTTTCAAACATCCAATGCTCCCTCCTTACGTGTCAAGATTTTTCCATTTTTCTCACCTACGCAATGGTCCCCCCTTATGTCTTGACATGTTTCAAACGTCCAATGCTCCCTCCTTACGTGTCAATATTTTTCCATTTTTCTCAGCTACGCAATGGTCCCCCCTTAAGTCTTGACTTGTTTCAAACACCCAGTGCTCCCTCCTTATGTGTCAAGATTTTTCCATTTTTCTCACCTACGCAATGGTTCCCCCTTACGTCCTGACTTGTTTCAAACATCCAATGCTCATCCCTTAAGTGTCAAGATTTTTCCATTTTTCTCACCTACGCAATGGTCCCCCCATACGTGCTCACATGTTTCAAACATCCAATGCTCATCCCTTAAGTGTCAAGATTTTTCCATTTTTCTCACCTACGCAATGGTCCCCCCTTACGTTTTGACATGTTTCAAACACGCAATACTGCCTCCTTACGTGTCAAGATTTTTCCATTTTTCTCACCTACGCAATGGTCCCCCCTTTCGTCCTGACTTTGTTTCAAACATCCAATGCTCATCCCTTAAGTGTCAAGATTTTTCCATTTTTCTCACCTACGCAATGGTCCCCCCTTACGTCTTGACATGTTTCAAACATCCAATGCTCCCTACTTACGTGTCAATATTTTTCCATTTTTCTCAGCTACGCAATGGTCCCCCCTTAAGTCCTGACTTGTTTCAAACACCCAGTGCTCCCTCCTTACGTGTCAAGATTTTTCCATTTTTCTCACCTACGCAATGGTCTTCTTCAATACTTCTTGAAATGTTTCAAACATCCAATGCTCATCCCTTTAGTGTCAAGATTTTTCCATTTTTCTCACCTACGCAATGGTCCCCCCTTACGTCTTGACATGTTTCAAACATCCTTATGTGTCAATATTTTTCCATTGGACAGGAGGAACTATTGGCTCTTGCTTTTCAGAACAACGATCGGCTGTGGAAAAGCTTCGGGAAAGAGCATCAGCCTTACGACTCTTGGAACCAGGGCGGTAAGTCAGGATAAAGTTGAAGCGGGAAAAGAAGAGAGCCCATCTTGCCTGTCGAGGATTCAGTCTCTTGAGAGCTTGTATGAATTCTAAATTCTTATGGTCAGTATAAATCGTGACCGGGATCAAAGAACCTTCAAGGAGGTGACGCCACTGCTCGAGAGCAATCTTACTGTTAAAAATCGTTATCCTTTGCCTTTGATCACAGAACTTTTTGACCAACTGAAAGGGGCTAAGATCTTCACAAAGTTGGATCTACGCAAGGCATACAACCTCATCCGCATTTGTGAGGGTGACGAATGGAACAACACTCGAGATGGGCACTACGAATATCTCGTAATGCCCTTTGGCCTCTGTAATGCCCCCGTCGTCTTTCAGGAATTCGTGAACGACATCTTCCGGGATCTCTTGGGGAAATTTGTGGTCGTGTACATAGATGACATCTTGATCTTCTCCAAGGACCTAGAAAGCCATCCCTCCTAGGTTAAGGAGGTACTCTCTCATCTGAGTAAGAACTCTCTCTTTGCCAAGATGGAGAAATGTGCCTTTGAGGTATCCAAGATCCCTTTCCTAGGTTACATCATCTCCCCTGAAGGTTTTGAGATGGATCCCGCCAAGGTGTCCGCAAGCCAGGAGTGGCCCCTTCCACTCACTATCAAGGTGATTCAGAGATTCATTTGATTTGCCAATTATTATCAACAGTTTATTAAGGGATTCTCCTCCCACATTGCACCTATTCTTGCCCTTATCCGTAAAGGAGGTAAACCCAACTCATGGCCCCCGTCAGCTGTAGAAGCATTTCAGTCCCTGATGGATGCCTTCACTTCTGCCTCGGTCCTTCATCACCCTGATCCTGAATTATCCTTTTTCATTGAGGTGGATAACTCTGAGCTTGGAGCTGGTGCTATCCTGTCCCAAAGACATTCTGCTGACAGGAAACTTCACCCTTGTGCCTATTTCTCCAAAAAGTTCTCTCCTGCAGAGCAGAATTATGATGTGGGGAATCGTGAACTCTTGGCAGTCAAGCTTGCTCTCGAGCAGTGGCGTCACCTCCTTGAAGGTTCTTTGATCCCGGTCACGATTTATACTGACCATAAGAATTTAGAATTCATACAAGCTCTCAAGAGACTGAATCCTCGACAGGCAAGATGGGCTCTCTTCTTTTCCCGCTTCAACTTTATCCTGACTTACCGCCCTGGTTCCAAGAATCGTAAGGCTGATGCTCTTTCCCGAAGCTTTTCCACAGCCGATCGTTGTTCTGAAAAGCAAGAGCCAATAGTTCCTCCTGTCCAATGGAAAAATATTGACACATAAGGATGTTTGAAACATGTCAAGACGTAAGGGGGGACCATTGCGTAGGTGAGAAAAATGGAAAAATCTTGACACTTAAGGGATGAGCATTGGATGTTTGAAACAAGTCAGGACGTAAGGGGGGACCATTGCGTAGCTGAGAAAAATGGAAAAATATTGACACGTAAGGAGGGAGCATTGGATGTTTGAAACATGTCAAGACGTAAGGGGGGACCATTGCGTAGGTGAGAAAAATGGAAAAAATCTTCACACTTAAGGGATGAGCATTGGATGTTTGAAACAAGTCAGGACGTAAGGGGGAACCATTGCGTAGGTGAGAAAAATGGAAGAAATCTTGACACGTAAGGAGGGAGCACTGGGTGTTTGAAACAAGTCAGGACTTAAGGGGGGACCATTGCGTAGCTGAGAAAAATGGAAAAATATTGACACGTAAGGAGGGAGCATTGGACGTTTGAAACATGTCAAGACGTAAGGGGGGACCATTGCGTAGGTGAGAAAAATGGAAAAATCTTGACACGTAAGTAGGGAGCATTGGATGTTTGAAACATGTCAAGACGTAAGGGGGGACCATTGCGTAGGTGAGAAAAATGGAAAAATCTTGACACTTAAGGGATGAGCATTGGATGTTTGAAACAAGTCAGGACGTAAAGGGGGACCATTGCAAAGGTGAGAAAAATGGAAAAATCTTGACACGTAAGGAGGGAGCATTGGATGTTTGAAACATGTCAAGACGTAAGGGAGGACCATTGTGTAGGTGAGAAAAATGGAAAAATCTTGACACTTAAGGGATGAGCATTGGATGTTTGAAACAAGTCAAGACGTAAGGGGGAACCATTGCGTAGGTGAGAAAAATGGAAAAATCTTGACACGTAAGGAGGGAGCACTGGGTGTTTGAAACAAGTCAGGACTTAAGGGGGGACCATTGCGTAGCTGAGAAAAATGGAAAAATATTGACACGTAAGGAGGGAGCATTGGACGTTTGAAACATGTCAAGACGTAAGGGGGGACCATTGCGTAGGTGAGAAAAATGGAAAAATCTTGACACGTAAGTAGGGAGCATTGGATGTTTGAAACATGTCAAGACGTAAGGGGGGACCATTGCGTAGGTGAGAAAAATGGAAAAATCTTGACACGTAAGGGATGAGCATTGGAGGTTTGAAACATTTTAAGAAGTAAGGGGGGACCATTGCGTAGGTGAGAAAAATGGAAAAATATTGACACGTAAGGAGGGAGCATTAAACGTTTGAAACATGTCAAGACATAAGGGGGGACCATTGCGTAGGTGAGAAAAATGGAAAAATCTTGACACGTAAGGAGGGAGCATTGGATGTTTGAAACATGTCAAGACGTAAGGGGGGACCATTGCGTAGCTGAGAAAAATGGAAAAATATTGACACGTAAGGAGGGAGCATTGGACGTTTGAAACATGTCAAGACGTAAGGGGGGACCATTGCGTAGGTGAGAAAAATGGAAAAATCTTCACATTTAAGGGATGAGCATTGGATGTTTGAAACAAGTCAGGACGTAAGGGGGAACAATTGCGTAGGTGAGAAAAATGGAAAAATCTTGACACGTAAGGAGGGAGCACTGGGTGTTTGAAACAAGTCAGGACTTAAGGGGGGACCATTGCGTAGCTGAGAAAAATGGAAAAATATTGACACGTAAGGAGGGAGCATTGGACGTTTGAAACATGTCAAGACGTAAGGGGGGACCATTGCGTAGGTGAGAAAAATGGAAAAATCTTGACACGTAAGGAGGCAGTATTGCGTGTTTGAAACATGTCAAGACGTAAGGGGGGACCATTGCGTAGGTGAGAAAAATGGAAAAATCTTCACACTTAAGGGATGAGCATTGTATGTTTGAAACAAGTCAGGACGTAAGGGGGAACCATTGCGTAGGTGAGAAAAATGGAAAAATCTTGACACGTAAGGAGGGAGCATTGGATGTTTGAAACAAGTCAGGACGTAAGGGGGGACCATTGCGTAGCTGAGAAAAATGGAAAAATCTTGACACTTAAGGGATGAGCATTGGATGTTTGAAACAAGTCAGGACGTAAAGGGGGACCATTGCAAAGGTGAGAAAAATGGAAAAATCTTGACACGTAAGGAGGGAGCATTGGATGTTTGAGGGTAAACTTACCAAACCCAATCCGACAGGCAACACTGCCAAGAACAAAGAGACGTGTTCTGCGAGTGGCATTCAACAGTTTTTTCCGAAGTCACAGGAAAGACTGGACCCGCTGGAAGAATCCAATATGGCGGACAGCCACGAGGAGACTGACAACCCACAGGAAGGCCCGAACCATACCTCTGAGGTAAGCGGCAACCTAGAGGGGATATTGCAGTTTATGGCCCAACTGCCCAGCAAGGATGATTTACAAACCTGGGGCAATGAGCTTAAACAAGCTATACAGACTGAAACATCTGTTCTCAAACAAGAAATAACAGCGGTACGTGATACGCTAGAGGAACTTGAGGATAAGGTAGCACAAGCAGGGGCGGCCACAGAAAGTAACAGCAGGATTTTATATAAGCATGACCAGGCCATTCTAGACCTCAGACGCCACACAGAGGACCTAGAAAATAGGAGCAGGCGGTGCAATATCCGCATCAGGGGGGTCCCTGAGAATGTCCCAAATGAGGGGCTAAGAGAACTTGCCACTAAGTTGTTTCTTGAAGTCCTGGACTCTAAAGACCCTCCTCGAATTGAGATTGAACGTATCCACAGAGTAGGCAGCCTGAGAGGTAATATGCCTAGGGACATCTTGTGCTGTCTAGCATGCTTTGAGATAAAGGAGCATATTCTGCAAAAAGCACGCAGTGTGGAAGGCATACACTTTGAGGACAATGTTATTAATCTCTACCAAGATCTGTCCGCCTCGACAGTTATGCAACGCAGACTACTCAAACCGGTAACTACGGTGCTCAGGGAACAAAGCATCTCGTATAAATGGGGATTCCCCTTCGCCCTACTGGCTCATAAAGGAGGGAAAACGTATGCATTACGCTACCGGACAGATGTCCCTTTTTTCTGCCAACAGTTGGACATTAGGCCACTGGATCTACAGGAATGGCGTAATTATGTCTTGGGCACAATTGATGAGGAGCTCACCAACCCAATTTCGGGCACCTCTGCTAATCAAAACTCCAGAGGAGACTCCACCTAAGCAATGGAGGAAACGCTTCCCGGCCTACTCCTCGGTCAAGTCTACTACACCCAGCAAGAGACAACCCTAGCTCTGGAGCTAATCGTTCTCTGCATTCGGATAATCAGGCGAATCAACCCGTTTTCCTTATCTTTTTGCTGTTTTACAAGTTTGCCTACACTTCACTTATTCCCGCAGGCTAAGTCCCTTCGGTTCTATACCTAACTGACTGCTTCTAGATTCAGCATCTCTAGGCCACTAACTATGTCCTACAGGACCTTGAGGCCTGCCTTGCCTTACTCAGGAATAGCAACTTCGATACTACTAAATGCATGTCCTGTTCAATTTTGTTCCCTAATATATATATGAATAACCTAAGAAATGTTTTATTTTCTTTGATATCCAGGTTGACTCATTGTTTGTTTGATGGCCCTGGCGGAGCTGCCACGGGCGTAACGCTGCAGACTACTGCCCAGAATTATTCAATTGCACTGGCAGTTTGGCCAGACACGGGATGTTACATTTGTCTTAACATCAGTGCGACATTTATATTTGTTCTATAAATAGACGGGCAAGATAATCTAAGACCCTTCTATTAAATGATCTCACTGCAGTGAGCACAAATGAGACACTCGCAACGTGGCGGCTCTACCCATGGGTCAATTTGTACATGTATGTAATGTCACTATGTTTAGAAGGGACAGCATTCGACCTACCCTCTCCTAGTTATCTCTAATGTTGCTTTGTGATTTGCTTTGACCACGAGACAGTAGTACTGCAGACAGACCCCATTCCCCCTATATGAGCCCTTTACCTAGACTCTGCCAGACCAACATTGCTTTGCATATTATCGATAGACTTGTGGTGGGGCGAAGGCATACTACCACCGCGACACTTTCCCACATCTCCCACCCCCTCCTAGAGGAAACACCTCACACCACATCACTTTTTGAGTAATTAGTCGAACGGACTTATTAGTGGTTGTTTATACAAATTGAGCCGTAGCTCATTCTTTCCAATCTTTACCCCAACCCGTGCCCTTTCTCATCTGACCCCCCCTTTTTTTTTCTCTCCTTCCACTCCCCCTTCTTTCTTTTTCCCTCACCTACAAGTGCAGACAGAACTTTAACACCCACCATGACACATTCACAATCACAAGCACTGAATATCTACACTATTAACGCCAATGGTTTAAACTCTCCTTGGAAGAGGAAGGCTTTATTGCAAGAAATTAAAGCTAAGAAAATTCATGTTGCCTTGATACATGAGACACACTACAAGACTGATCCTATTCGGAAGTGGTACGACAAACAATTTTCAAACATAATTCACAGCGCACCACAGTCCACAAAAGTGAGAGGTACGGCCATTCTGATAGTGAACACCCTAGAATTTGTACTGGAACACATCAAAAATGACACACATGGGAACTACACATTTGTCAAAGGGAAAATTCACTCTAAAAAATATACATTTGCCTCTATCTATCTCCCAAATAATGAACAAACTAAAGTTATGGAACAGATTTGCACCCAACTATTGGTGTTTGCGGAAGGCACCTTGTTTTTGGGAGGGGACCTCAATACCCCCCTCGACCCCAAAATTGATTGCTCTTCAGGTACTGCTTCCATAACCTATAGGAAAATCAAACAAATCAAACTCCAATTACGTATATAGCAGTATAAATCTTGCACAAAAATAAAACACTGGATGCACAAAGTACAGAGGGATTCCACCCCTACAATAATATTAAAACATTTGATTTTGTATGCGCTTCCGTTTGCAAAATAAAATACACCAACTTTTGTGACCCCCAAATGTCTACAGGGATCCGGAGCCAAAGGATTTGTCCCAATATTACGTTCACAATCTCTGCAGCCAGCGATCGTTTCTTATCTTTAAAAAGAAAAGAAAAGAAAAAGGCACACCAATGTGAAATATCGTAGAAGCCGGTATCAGGGCCCTGCTTGGTTGGTACTTACAGGATTTCCCGGACACGGCTGCAAGTTGGTATAGATCCGCAGTGTGGTAAGGCTCAGCCCTTCCTTCTAAGCGGTGTCGCTGCTCTCCTCACGGTTTCACAATATGCTGCGCTCGCTGTCCTTGCGATCCTGCTCACGGACACATTAGTTGCCTCGTGTCCCACAGTCTCGGAGTCTTCTCATCCACTTCCTAGTTCAACCGCGGTCAGGTCCTCATGGGGTCAGTTAGCGGATAAATGATACCTTGTACTGGGGAATTATACGAACAACAAAGGGAAACTCACATATTTGAATGTTTTTTATTTATAAAACATAGTAATCACTTACACTTCAGATTAGAATACTCTGCCTAACGCGTTTCGTGAGTCAATCACTTCCTCAGAGGCTAAAGTTCACTTTACTTGGTCACTCCTTTGTAGTCTGCCTAATTGGCATAATTGGTTACCTTATCTCAATTACCAACGAATACCATTCAAAAAAGGAGATAAAAAGGATAAATACTTGCAATTAATACATTTAAAATTGATACATTATAAATAATTAAAAAGATACAAATTCACAGAATAAGATACATTTGTATGTATTAAATAGATATATAAATAAAACAATTTACTCAGATAAAACAATTTATATCCAGATCTATATTCAAACCCATTGGTTGTAGCGTTTTTAGGGATATTATCCATCGGGTTTCTTCTTGGGATATTATTTGGACATTGCTCCAGGTTTTTACTTTATGTGCAATTCCCATAAATTTTAACTCACTAGGATCACTATTGTGAAATAGGGAGAAATGTTCTGAAACACTGTGTTTTCAGACCTTTTTTAATGTTCCTTATGTTTTCTGCTATTCTCAATTTTAATTTCCTAGTTGTTCTCCCAACATACTGTTTGTTGCAGGGACATTCTAATAAATATACAACATTGTATCAATTTTAAATGTATTAATTGCAAGTATTTATCCTTTTTATCTCCTTTTTTGAATGGTATTCGTTGGTAATTGAAATAAGGTAACCAATTATGCCAATTAGGCAGACTACAAAGGAGTGACCAAGTAAAGTGAACTTTAGCCTCTGAGGAAGTGATTGACTCACGAAACGCGTTAGGCAGAGTATTCTAATCTGAAGTGTAAGTGAATACTATGTTTTATAAATAAAAAACATTCAAATATTTGAGTTTCCCTTTGTTGCTCATATAATTCCCCAGTACAAGGTATCCTTTATCCGCTAACTGACCCCGTGAGGACCTGACCGTGGTTGAACTAGGAAGTGGATGAGAAGACGCCGAGACTGTGGGACACGAGGCAACTAATGTGTCCGTGAGCAGGATCGCAAGGACAGCAAGTGCAGCATATTGTGAAACCGTGAGGAGAGCAGCGACACCGCTTAGAAGGAAGGGCTGAGCCTTACCACACTGCGGATCTATACCAACTTGCAGCTGTGTCCGGGAAATCCTGTAAATCCTGATACCGGCTTCTACGATATTTCACATTGGTGTGCCTTTTTCTTTTCTTTTGTTTTTAAAGATAAGAAACGATCGCTGGCTGCAGGGATTGTGAACGTAATATTGGGACAAATCCTTTGGCTCCGGATCCCTGTAGAATACAGGGAATTTTTGAGACATTTGGGGGACACAAAAGTTGGTGTATTTTATTTTGCAAACGGAAGCGCATACAAAATCAAACTCCAATTACAACTGCTCCACGTTATGGATTCCTGGAAAATTCACCACCCTACAGGGAAAGATTACACTTACTTCTCTCATAGCCACAATACACATAACAGAATCGATTATATCTTCCTTTCTCACGATACTCTAGATAACTTAAGAGATGCTACAATTGAGACCACCACTTGGTCGGATCACTCTCCGGTAATTCTACGACTACACACCCCCTTCACAAGACCCAAGCTATTCACTTGGAAACTTAACGACAGCTTACTGAAAGACCCAGAAGTACTTAAAATGATTTCTACCTCCACTAAAGACTACTTCCAGACTAATGCCAACACTGCCAGCTCAGCTATTCCCGAGTGGGAAGCATATAAGTGCGTTATACGAGGTATTCTTATCCATCAAGGAGTGAGAATTAAGAGAGATAGACAGAGACAAAAACAAAATCTTATCTCTAAAATACAGCAACTTGACCAACAACATAAACTTACCAGAGCGGCGCACACACTATCTAATTTAACAAAAGCCAGACAGGAACTTAAATTGCTGATACAGAAAGAGTCAGATAGGGCTACCTTTTTACTTAAGAAATTGTATTATGACCATGGGAATAAATGCAGCAAAATGCTAGCTAGGGCACTCAAAGCAAAGGAAAGGAAAAGTCACATATTCAAAATGAAAGACTCAAAGGGCAATGTCCACATTCACCTGCTGGTATACAGACCACTTTGACTGATTTCTATAGACGCCTCTACCAACAACAATCAACTGCTACACCGACAAATAACAGTTACCTTGAATATTTGACTTCCTCTGGCATGCTCAGGGGAAACCCTGACTGGCTTCAAGCGTTAGAACAAGACATAACCACTGGGTAAATTGAATGAGGCAAATGCCCTGGCCCAGATGGGTTCTCCATGTCCTTCTTTAAGACCCTACAACCTCACCTAATCACAGGTCTGTGCAGAGCATATAATGGGATCCACCAGGGTCACCATTGGTCCCCATCCACTTTGGAAGCCCACATCAGTTTAATACTTAAAAAAGATAAGGATCCCTCCCAACCGGCCAGTTACAGACTGATTTCCTTAATCAATAATGACATGAAACTACTTGCAAAAATACTAGCCTCCCGTATCAAACCAGGTCTCTCCCAACTCATCCATTTGGACCAGGCAGGCTTTCTTCCTGGACGGGAAACGAGAGATAACCTTAACAAACTCATTAACCTTATCACAGTAGTTCAACATAAGACAATCCCACTGTTCCTTTTGTCAACTGATGCTGAGAAAGCCTTCGACAGGGTATGATGGGATTTTATGTTTAGCTGCTTATCGCACATAGGGGTGGGCTCACATATGATGGCTTGGATTAAGTCCCTGTATCAAAACCCTACTGCCAAGCTTAAAATTAATAACACACTTTCTGACCCTATCTCCCTACGCAATGGAACAAGACAAGGCTTCCCGCTCTCGCCCCTTTTCTTTGTTCTGACTCTAGAACCATTACTAGCCAAAATACACAACAACGCTAATATTCAAGGTTTAACAGTCGTTAGAACGACACACAAAATATGTGCTTACGCAGACGACTTACTGTTCACTCTGACGCAACCCATAGTCACGATACCCAAGTTGCTACAGGAGATTAAGGATTACAGCTACCTGAGTGATTTTAAAGTAAACTATGGAAAGTCTAGTGCTTTGAATATCAGTTTACTTCCTTCCGTGGTTACAGCCTTAAGAGATAAGTTCCCCTTTAAATGGGAAACAGAGAAACTGATATATCTAGGCATTACACTTACATCGGACATAAAGAACTGGGCAAGTATTAACTATTCTACAGGTGATTAAACGCGATTGCACAATGTGTAGTGATGGGCGAAAAATTGTCACCGGCGTCCAAAAAAACGGACGCCGGTGAAGGGTTACCTTTATGTTACACAATGCTATACAATTAATATATGTGCTGTTCTGAGCATAACATGCTGTTTCTTCTCTGCAACTGTTACTACTTATTGATAAGCTATGTATCCTGTCACAAGATGTCTTACTCCTATGCTACAGATCATATGCTTCTTATACGTAAAAGGGTTCTTTGTCTTTGTACTCAATATAAGCTGTTGTAACACTACCAATAAACTGAACTTGTTATGAGTCTCACTGCTTGCTAGTGTCTCTCTGTACAAGCTCCCGGATCCGAGGAACGTACGGACGTGCTGTCTTAGGGACCCCTGGGCGTCAGTAGCCGATTACCCCAACAATCTGGTGTCAGAAGCGGAATATAGCAGGCTGCACGGACGGTAGGTTAAAATCTGTCTTATTGACGATCTTTTCCTTACCACCCGTATATGCTTAATGCTGTATCTATAAGTATAGGGTTGGGGTACTAATGGCTTTGGTGGCTATTAGATAAAGAGGATCCCTGACGAGGGACCTAATAGGAATTTTAGGTAAATTCCAGGAGTCTTTGGTAGACTCCAGAGTCTTTGGTAGACTCAAAAAGAGTTTTTGGTAAGCTCAAGAGTTTGTGGTAAACTCAATTTTGCTACTTGAGACAGGGGACCCTGAATGGTTACAGCGCTTCCGTACTGTTCTTTGCATGTTGTGCATGTTGTGTTGTAATGTCGTTTTGTAGTGTTTTAATGTTGTTTTAATCAACTGTATACTAAATATTCTGCAATATTAAGGATTACCGCTTGATTGAGGTGTCAGGTTTTGTCGGGACCTCTGATCCCAAGACAGCCCGCCCTTATCAGGTTTTCTTGCATGATATTTACTTTTCAAATAAATTTGTTGCAATATTAAGACTTATCTCGGAAATAGATAAAAGTTTTGTCGGGACCACTGATCTCAAGACAGCTTTATCTAGCTCCTGATTTATTGCAACCCATTTATAGTATAATTTTGTGAAATTTTCCTATCATGGGAAGCAAAGGTTCTAAAGATTTTCCACCACCCAATCCTGGTGAAATGTGTAAACAATATGTGTATAGGTGTAGCCCCACAGGGGGATTTCATGTAGACCCATAGGTAAATAAAATAGCAGGATGGGGAGAAGCTTTTTCTATACTGAACATCTTGTGTCAGTGTGGTTCTTCTGGTGTACATCCATAATCTAATTAGGACGGGAATAGATATCCTCAGGACTGTTTGTGTCCTTATCAATTTTGGTGCCTAAAGTGGGGCTGCAGGTTCTGACTGCTCATCAGCCGATACAAAGGACACAGGTCGACCAATAGAGGATGGGACGGAGACTGATCACCTCCGGGACACGGGAAGACCTATTTTTTAGTTTCTTACTCGTGTCAAACCTGCTACCTATTATTGTTCATACCTGTTGTCTAAATCGACTCCTGGCAGCCAGCAAAGACAGGTATTTTCTTGCCTGCAGCTCTTTATTGAACCTGTATAGAGCTATCTATTACCCGGTTTGTGTTTTATGTTTTGTGATATTCTCTTTCCAAGCGATTTGGATGACAGGGGAGTTTTGATGATAGAGACAGGGTATCCGGATGTCGATAGGACGCTGATACAACTCTGTCTCTGTACATCGTAATACCCCATAAATCCCATTGGATTAGAGGTTATGTCCTGTCCTGACTGTGTGTTTGGTCTTCTGTTTGGCATTACTGAGGGGGGGCTGGAGATTGGCCAAAGTTAGACCAGGAGGTTACCCTGAACAGTATTTAGGCAGAAAACACCTTTTGTCTAACGTCCCAGACTTTTTGGCATATCGCCTGAACGTTCACTTCCCAGTATTTAATAGCAGTCTAGGTCATAGTCCTATTGAAGTGTATGAGAAAGTCTCTATCGAATCAAATGGGAAAGTTAAAGTTATGTATTAGAAGCTCTAGCCCTACAAGAGTTGAGTGGTTGTAATTAATATGGCATACATAGAGCCATCAACTCCCTATGCTGGGAATGTTTCCCGTCATAAGTGCAGTAGAAGAAGATCAGGTAATTGACATAAAAGGTCAGGAAAATGCCCTAGAATTAGAGGAAGCTAGAAAGCAAAGAAAAGAACAAGAAAAGTTGCTAGCAGAAGGGTTAAGTTAGAAAATAGTGAATAGTGAGAAGAGGCAATTTATCTTTCAGTGCTGAAAACAGCAGCTCTGATACAGGCAGTTCTCAGCCTCACAGCCAAGCTCTACCCCACCCTTAGAGAAAAAGGGGGGGGGAGACGGGCATCCCTGCAGCACATCTCATTAACACAGACAGAAAGCACCAAATTTCTGAAATAAACACCATATATTCTTTTAAGGAAATTCCACACACAGTATGGGCTGACTCCAAATTAGAAGTTGGGTGTGTAGATTGCACTCCATACATACGCCCACATACTCAACCTATCTTTCTTAAAGATATTGAAGATATTGATTCTTCATTCAGTAATAAAAATCTTAAATTGTGTACAAAGTAAATATCTTTTAGTAGGAAGACTAACAAAGTATAAAGCAGCTTTACTAACACCATCAAATCTAACGATCAAAAGATGTAATGTCCTCAACCCTGCCACACTAATACCTGAGAAAGGGGGGGATGATCTGTTGAAATACATGACAAAGTGAGGTACATGGGTTTGATAATGTAAAAGATGAACCTTTGTTAAATCCTTATTTTGAATTGTTTTTTGATGGTTCTCGCTACTGTACTGAGGATTTTAAATATCATATGCTGTTGTAACATTTGTCTGATGTTTTAGTTCAGCAGAATCTACCTCCACACATGTCAGCTCAAAAAGCTGAGCTACAAGCACTCATCACATCATGCACACTAGTGGAAGGTCAAATGGCGAACATCTTCTCTGATAGCAGGTACTGTATTGGTATTTGTCTCGACTATCTTCTGATTTGGAGGGCCAGAAATTTTATGACATCATCAGGTAAACCAAATAAGAATAAAAATACAAATTTAGTAAAATAGCTATTGTTAGCATTTACAGCTTCCAACTGAAGTAGCCATTCTTAAAGTACAAGCGCACACAAAGCTTCAAACTCCAGAAGCTACGAGGAAATGCAAAAGCTGACGAGAGAGCCAAGTCAGCTGCCCTCTTGCCTATAATGACAGTAAGTTGCATCCTGGACATGGATATCCTGGCTACAATTCAGGACTAGGCCCCTGAGATGGAAAAAGGAAGGTGGTCGAAGCTGGGAGCCTCCAAGGATGACATGGGCCTATGGAGAAATGGCCTATTATACTGTCTATCAAAAGCAGTGTATGCTATGATGGCACACCTAACTCATGGACTTGCACACTCAGGTAAGAATGCAATGGCTGCTTCAGTTCAGAAAAGTTGGATAGCACCTGGGGTTCCAGCAATTGTTGCAAAATATGTTTTTTCTTGTGTTACCTGTTTACGTCATAATCCTGGTCAGGTAGTCAAATCTCCGAGACAGCACTTTGCTAAACCAGAATAACCCTTTCAGCGATTACAAATAGATTACAGCCAACTGCCTAAAGTAGGTACATATGAATATATACTAATATGTGTTGACATGTTCTCAGGATGGCCTGAGGAATGGCCAAGTTGCTAGGGCTACAACAAAAGCAACTGCTAAGAAACTTTAAATTAAGTAATCTGTAGGTGTTCTTTACCAACCTACATTGAAAGTGATAGGGGTACACACTTTACAGGGCAAAAGCATTAAACAAGTTTAAATGATACATGGAAAATAATGATTGGTCTAAGTGTGTTCTTACAGGCAACCAAAGATGAAGCTAATGACTTTTGCAACGAGCAGAAGATGGTATTTATAAAACAACTCTTAATTTGACAGATACTAACTTTAAGAAAAGTATAGAGTGTTGGAACCTATTCTATTCTAAAATAGAATTAGCTATTTATGAATTAATTACATAGAAATCTGCCTACTACTTTGAATGTGGTACATGGGCTTATGTTTGGTTACCAGAGAATAGCTATGGTACCTGTATTATTGCTACTTCAGCAATTGTAGATTGTAGATTGGGATAATGTAACAGCAAATAATTTTTTTAATATCAGGCCACAATCTTCTTAAGAGAATTGTTTACCATAGTGGAATTGTAAATAAGATGAAGCAAGGGCAAGTAGGCATAAGGGGTGGAACCTTTTTAAAGGTTTACAATTTGATAATATATTTAGTGTTTTCTTGTTCATGGTTTTCATTATGTTGCCATCATTTTATGCCCTTTATAAACTTACTGTGTTTATAATTTCTCAAAGTACAAAACCTAATGTTAAACATATCCACCATGTCAGGATTCAAGATCCTTAAAGATTATTTATAAAAGTGGTTTCTAACATTATAATTTGTTTACTTCTATAGAACAACTGAGCATGTGGAACATTTTGGCAATCGTTTTTTCTTGCTACATGTTTATGATGATGATGATTTCAAATGAACACTATTGATAATTCGAAATCTGTGATAGATGGGAACCATTCCTATTTCACAGTTCCCTTTAATTCCGGACGTCTTTTCCATGTCTCCTTTCCAAAGCACTTTAAAGAAAGTGTTTGCTGACACCTGTCTCTACAAGAACACGACTATATCATGGAGATGCAAGTATACTAAGTTCATCACTTCTAAGAACTATACTTGGGACAATACCTTTGCAGATGCCTTTACTATAAATAAGTTCAAAACATCTTTTCTAAACAGCACTAGAATATGGATAAAGAGACTTATGTTTACTAAACGCAATATTTCAAAATATATGGCATGGAATCTTTTGGGTGTTGGTAGAATTAGATATGTAATACTTCATGTTAATTATTTTAAACTGAAGTAGTTTGTGTAGTTAGGCAAATAACAAGATTGGGATGGATTAGGAATTCTCCAGCATGTAATTGTGTTAATTCTGCTGGTCAAGAATGAGTTCTTGGTTTTGAAGACAGGCCTAGCCCCTCTTCAGAGCATAGTAGTCTCAATATGGTTATTTGCATTTAGGTTAATTTTGGTCATGGGTGTGACCAAAAGGGGGGAATGTTAAGGTGGCCTTTATTATAATCACATATATCATATCTAATACATGGTTGTATACCACTTTAAGCTAAGTCTTTTTCTATTAGCAGAAACCACATTGTATGTCAGCATGACACTAAGCACCATCCTTTAAACAAACTTTAAACTCATGCCTCTGTTCAAGTTTGGTCCTATTACACAGGACTAGGTGAACGGTCATTCAATACTAGTTATTTCTGAAACTGAAAACTCTTTTCTAATTGGTTATGGTGGGAAACCACCCTAACCCACCTTAAAGCATACCAGTTTAGTTACCTCTCTTTCCATTGGGATTCCTTCTGTTGATTCTAATCTACACTTTGCTGGCTGTCTCTTTAATATTACTATGTTACAATGGCATTCCCAATTGTATTACTTCTCTCCTTTTCCTTCAATCTATCATTCCCTTACCTATTTCCCACCGGTGTTTCCTATTGCTAATTATCAATTCCCTGTTTCTCTGTTCCGCACACTTATTCATCATCATACTGACACTATTTCTGCTTATAGTAAACACATTGATAAACTGTATGATACTGTTGTTAAAACTGTTGCTACCAAACATAAATTACTTTCTCTAGGTTCCTAATTACAGGATGATTTGCAACACCATTGGTATGACATTTTCACTGGATGGTCTCTCACTGGTTCTCAAATCATGCACGCAATTTTTTTATCCTATTCTCATTGTTACTGTTGTTTTGGTTCTTCTTGTTGTTTTTAATTTATATCTTCTCTGTTCTTTTCCTACCCGTGTTAAGTCTATTATTGATACTGCAGAACAGTCCCAATTAGCTCGTCTTCATACCCACTTCTATAAAACTTCTTAACTGTATATTAGTTTTGTATTTGTGTATTATGATTTTCACGATGATCATGATATGATCAAAGAGGGGATTGAAGGGTTACCTTTATGTTACACAATGCTATACAATTAATATATGTGCTGTTCTGAGCATAACATGCTGTTTCTTCTCTGCAACTGTTACTACTTATTGATAAGCTATGTATCCTGTCACAAGATGTGTCTTACTCCTATGCTACAGATCATATGCTTCCTATACGTAAAAGGGTTCTTTGTCTTTGTACTCAATATAAGCTGTTGTAACACTACCAATAAACTGAACTTGTTATGAGTCTCACTGCTTGCTAGTGTCTCTCTGTACAAGCTCCCGGATCCGAGGAACGTACGGACGTGCTGTCTTAGGGACCCCTGGGCGTCAGTAGCCGATTACCCCAACAGCCGGCATTAAAAACAGGCGTCTGCGGCAAAAACGGGCGTCGGCATCAAAAAAACAGACGCCAGCGTAAAAAACGAGATGCCGGTGCCATCACTAACAATGTGGTCTAACAAATCCCTATCCTGGTTTGGCAGAGTAAAATCTCTCAAAATGAACACACTACCAAAGCTTTTGTACATCTTCCAGATGCTTCCACTTCAACCTCCCAGAGATTTCTTCACCACTCTCAACAGTTTGGTCAGTAAATTTGTTTGGAAAGGCAAACAACCACGTATAAAACTGGGGACACTAAGTTACTCTCGGTTATCTGGGGGAATCGGCCTACCGGATTTTAAGCTATACCACTTAGCCTGTGTCTTACTCCGGATAGTCGATTGGACTTATCGCACAAACTTCAAGGCATGGATACAAATTGAACAAACTTTTGTGACACCCACACTTAAGGTGCTTCCCTGGCTCTCATCCAAAGAGCCCCGACAAGTTAGAGACTCTCATCCCCTCCTAACTTATTGTCAACGCCAATGGGACTCCATCAGTGCCCCCTTGGGTCTAACTACCAACTACTCACTTTTGTTACTGTTATTAGACAATCAGGACTTTCCTCAAGGTTTACAACCTGGATATTTCAATAACTGGCAAGATGGAAAAGTGCAGCAGCTTTTTCACATATGCCCCAAGGACATCCTGCCCTCATGGGAACGGGTACAGAATAAATATACACTTCCGACCACTGAACGATTTAAATATCAACAGATCACCAGTTTCACAAGAAGAGTGCTCAATAGACCTACTGGAGCCTCGTTATACACTGACTTCGAATAATTGTGCTGTCATGCTTCTCCACCTCTCAGAGCTATCTCTGTTATTTACCAACTGCTACATCGTCCAGCCGCAGCTAAACACTCTCCCCTACCGAGGTTCAAAAAATGGGAAACTATATTGAATGTCACACTATCCGAACAAGACTGGGAAAACATCTTGGCTAAATCACTTACTGGCCCCAGAAGTTGCACAATTCTGGAGAATAACTACAAAGTACTCTCCTTATGGTACAACACTCCTGCGAAACTACATGTTATGTTCCCTGGAACAACAGACAAATGCTGGAGATGCAAACAACACATAGGTACTATGCTCCACATATTCTGGGACTGCCCGCTCATTAAGCAATTCTGGTCGCAGATATTGGACACCTGCTCGAATAAACTTCTCCTTGATGTCCCTTCTGACCCAGCTGCAACTCTCCTGCACCATAATATGGACTCTGTGTCCTCGTACAGAAAGTCCTTGACTCAGGTTGCTCTAAATGCAGCTAAAATCTTGATCCCCTGCAACTGTAAAAGTGACGCCTCGCCTACATTGCCTGAGTGAATAAAGGAATTGGAGGAGATACGCAAATTTGAGGAAACACATGCAGACTCTCCTAAGGCTATGCTGAAGCACTGGGAGACCTGGCGTCCTTGGCTACAATATCTTGACTCTACTTCATAAAAGAGACTGAGAGAGTCCTCTGCCAAACACCCCCCCCCTCTTTTTTTTTTTTTCTTCTTTTTTTTAAGGATGATCACCACTGCCCACGGTTGGATTGCCCTATCTGGGACATTACTCCGAATAATTTTACATTTTAAGATTGCTAGGCTGTACCACCTTGTATGTGATGCAAATGTAATGCTCTTTTCTCCTGATGAGATATGTGTAAGAAGCTGTTTGGAACCTACTGTTGAAGTTCCTGCATTCCCCTTCCCTTTCCCCTTCCTCTTCACTTTCTTTTCTTCTCTGTCATTTCTGTGACCCCCCCTTTTTTTTTCTTTCTTTTTTTTTTCTTGCTGATCCAGTACACACCTCCCAATCGACTGATCCCCACCTTGACTTGACTAGCTTCTTGACAGCGCACAGTGGTTTACTTGTTTTTGCAGACGTACACTTTCCACCCCTTTGAAAGACATGTGCCTGAAAAACCGTTTACTTACTATATATATATACTAGTTTCCACTGTCAGTGAATGTACACGGTGATACCCCTGTGTATTGTGATCCTTTTTGACCTATACTGAAAATAAAAATAAACATTTTTTTTAAAAAAAAACTTTATCGGCTTACTACTCAAAAAACTTGAATATATTGAGTTTTCGAGTGAAAACCAGCGGAAAACACCCCAAAACTCCCAAAATTTGTAAAGGTTAAAAACATCTTCAAATTATTAAAGGGACAGCTGCCATTGACTTTTACATGATTCTTATTTTTATTTTCACACAAAAAACTAGACTAGAAAAAAAATGAGTTTTACTGCAGTGCCATTTAAGGTACCTGAATAAGCAAATAACCTCATATATATTCCACTGAGGGTCTCTTGCCACAAGGATGCATTATCTGGAGGCACATTTATCAAGGGTTAAAACTCCCATAAAATCCCATGAACTCAAAATTCGACCAATCGAAATGTATTAATAAAATGGAATTTTTAAAACTTGGATGAAAAGAATCGGCCCGAAAGCTTGAATCGAATTCAAATCAAATTCTATACGAATGTAAAAAACTTGAATGGCGTGAAGGCTGCAAAGAACTCAGAATTGATCCCTGGACCTCTCCCATTGACTTAAACAGCAACTTGACAGGTTTTGGATGGGGAATAGTCAAATTCGAGTTCTTAAAGGGCGAGAGTATGATAAATCTCGAAAAGCAAATTAATTTTTTTTTAAAAAAACTTCAATCAAATTTGAATAACTCCCTAGTCTTATTTAACAGTTTTCACCATAAAAAAAACTCCAAAATTCAAAATTTCAAATTTGAATTTTCAATTTGACCCTTTTTCAATTTTGCCGCTTAATGTTTGGTTGTCCCACAAATGTACCAATTACAATCTGCTCTGGTTGGAAATTATTAAAACATGTTAGCTAGTCACATGTATGTAGCCATCTTAACTTAATCTTATCTACCACAAGAAAACACCCCAAACCAGTGGTGTCTATGCTGATGAATTAGCACATTTTAAAAGGCTTTTATAATCGTGCCCTACTTGTCCTCTTTAAAGCCCACACAGTCTTGTTACTGGGGGCCATAGTAAAGTTTGTGGGTTTCACCAAACCTTATGGAAGATCATCACACAAAAATGGATAGTAAATATCTCCATCCACTCTGTGTGTCTCGTGATTCACAACACACATTTTAACTACCAAAGGATGTGGAAGAAATCATACATTTTTAAGGGGTAATGTACATATTATTGTACATGTTTAGGTGTTATAAGTCTTTGACTACACTTTATTTTGCATGGATCAGCTATTTTAAACTTTTTTGACACTGATCCAAATTTTGAGGTAGAACAAAAAAATCCCCACACCCCAAAACTAGGCAAAAAACACTGTCATAGTGTTGAGCCCCTAGCACTTTTTCTTGCATTGTAATTTTTGCATGTTTCATGAATGCCTGCTGGCTATCACTTGCGCTACAGGAAGTCTGAATCTATATATATATATATATAGCACATGATGCCATTGGTTGCATGGAACTCATATAAAGGTATAGGATCCCTTATCCGGAAACCCGATATCCAGAAAGCTCCAAATTACGGAATGGTTGTCTCCAATAGACTCCATTTTATCCAAATAATCCAAATTTTTAAAAATGATTTCCTTTTTCTCTGTATTAATACAATTAATTCCTGTGGATTTCCTAGGATCAGTAGCAGATCTAGTTTTCCTATTTACCTTAATCATGCCTTTACCATTTCTTAACCTTTTAGGCCACACACTTTGCAGTCCTCTTGGAAATGCCAGCCACTATTAAAACTTATATTTTGATAAGACGTAGGAACATTCTTTCTTATTATTTAGTAATTTGAACATTCCTTAATGTATTTTTTATATGGTTGTTATTTAGAGCCACCCTTTTTTGAAGGTACAATACATATTTTAATGATAACATGATTAGCACATATTTTACAAAACTGTATGCTGTCAAACACTGTTATGCTCTATTATATAAAAAAAAGTATAAAATTGGGATTTTAATTTTGTACATTTCTGTATTTTACCAGAAACTCAATGGATGAATGAAACTGTATAAGAAAAATAGTATAGCTGTCTGACAGTACAGATTTTCTGCACCCAAATTTTTCAGCATTAAGAAATTTTCACATTTTCTGTCTGCATTTAAATGAAGTGCTAATGGCCTTACAATACATGAAATTTGACAATGTAACTTACAGCACACTGTATTTTTGCTTGCAAAAATGCATTTTGCGACTCAGGTGGCCAGCCTTTCAAAGAAAAGTGTTCACTTACCTTTTAATCCTCATTTATGATAATTACTTATCTAATACGGTCCATCTATTTAACATCTTGGGTTCCAGAGAGGTGTCCCTCTGCCACCCTAGGAGTTTAAATCTTCCAGAAAATGCCTTGCTATTCATACTTACATTGAGTTGCATCTTGCATTGTGTCTATATATATGTGTGTGTGTGTGTGTGTCTTCTGTAACTTGCTTTAATCTACCACTCTTCCTCTCCTTTCCCCATGATTATGACCATGAATTTTAGCCAAGATGTCCATCCGCAAGAGGCTGATACAGGCATGTTGTATGGAGTGCTCAGAGATAGACTGCTCTTGCATGTCAGGCACTTTGTATAATAACACAGGAACCCTTGAACAAGCCTTCCCAATTTCTCCTGTTTCTCTTAATGATTTCTCCACCAGTTTACGTGGCTGTAAGTTTTCAACCATGCCATTCTATGTACAGTGTTGTATGTGAGCCTGGATGTACATGTGACATCGCTACTGTCATGTATCGTGACTTGTGTTCATGTGGTTATGTTAAAGGGCTGATGTTTGCAGGATCTATTTCAAGTCAAATACAACCCTATGTGTTACATAATATCAATATTTGGCAACAAATATAAATTGGAAGTTAGAAAACACATTAATACAAAGAAGCTAAGCTAAATCAGAAGAAGTCATGATAGATAGTATAGTTTTATTTCTTTAAGTATAACTTCCTATTTTTTTGTGTTACATTGAAGAAAAAAAGGGCACCTATTCTACACCTATTCTACATCAGCTGCTTGGTGTTCAATGTTAATCACTTGACTATTAATAAATGCAAGCTCTGCTTTGAGAGTAGCAAAAATGAACCAAAATGGAATCATGTAGTCCAGTCACCAAACTGTCAAATAAGTTTGTTTAAATAGATTTCACCAGCAATCAGATTAATGATAAGTGTCTGACCATGGAAAGAGCTTGCCTTGACAGGTCTGCCTTAAAACAAACAAGGGAAGATCTGTAATCTTCTAATTAAACCTGACCAGACATGAATGTTAGAGTGTTTCCACAATTAAAGTCAGAAGCAGCTGGGGTCCTTATGGAAGCAGTGAAGTTTGCTTCGATCATATTTCTTCCTGCTTCACCCTCTAGACATCTTTCTAGTTGTGGTTAATTAACATAAGGGAAAGCCATAATGACATCTTTGTTTCTTGCATTTTGATTTTAGGGCTCAAGATGCTGGTTAAGAAATATTAGATCATTACAGGGCTTTTTTTATATCCAGTCTCACAGGAGCAATTAATTTAAACAGCACAACTAGCTCACACAATGTAATACACACTCATTCATTCATTCTCTGTCTCACGAACATATGTGCGTGCACAAGTGCATATGTAAATTCAGTAGTTTCTATAATTCTCTATTGAACTGCTACTACTATTTGATTTAAGAACAATTCTTGAATATACTGTTGACAATTATATTATTTGTCACAGAAGAAGAATTAAAATGTAGTATTTAAATGTATAAGATTATTTGCTGAACATTAGCCACTGAGTAAATAGATTGTTGAAGCAAATCACTAAAAAAACTAAAGCTACATACACTGTAGTAAATCTGGTGAAACTAATTTTCTTTTTTCTATGGCAGCAGCCCCCATGCATGCACTATAAATCAAGCAGTGTGTTTAAAGTGCTAGTTGATCCAGAAAGATCAGTTGAAAATATTGATGTCCAAGAAACTACATGAAACCCTTTTATTACTTTATTAGTACAGTCAAGAAGTTCTAAAAAGTATTATAAACTTGTTAATTATATAACCAAAAATATAAGTATATTTTTGATTTGAACATACAGAGTGTCTGGTGTAAATGTAAATAAGTGTCAAATTCACTAAAGCGCGAAGTGTCTGTCGCTAGTGAAAATTTACCAGAAATACCATCCGCAGGGACATTGCTAATTCACTAACAGGTATAGAGGACAATTTGCTACTGAAAGAGAACATCGGTAACAAAGTTTTGCGCCCTTTCGCCAGGCGAATTTTCACTCAGGTGAATGATCGTTTCTCCACAAATTCAATAAAGTCTGAATTTTCCATTACGTTACCCCTTTCACCAGAGTTTCCTTTGCCAAGTTATACCTGGTGAACTGATAACATGAA
Organism: Xenopus laevis; assembly: GCF_017654675.1. Lineage (NCBI taxonomy): Eukaryota > Metazoa > Chordata > Amphibia > Anura > Pipidae > Xenopus > Xenopus laevis. The sequence goes on along the minus strand of NC_054384.1, from coordinate 47,502,690 downwards.
GCTACATTCTCCTCAAGCTTATGTCAGTGACCATAAACTGTATGCCAAAAAGTTTTAAAAAAATGTATATATTTTAAAGTGAAATAGTTCTTAAAAGTTGTAACTGTTAAATATTTTTGTTTTAATATTTTTTTAACCAATATCACTTATAAACACATAAATATGTCCTATATATACCAGCCCTATTCATAGTATATAGTAACATAGTAAGTTAGGTTGAAAAAAGACACATATCCATCAAGTTCAACCTTTTAACCTTTTTTAACCTGCCTAACTGCTAGTTGATTAATTCAAATTGACCTTAGCGAAAGTATACTAAAGACATTTTGCTAAGCAGAAATTAAGTTCACTATGTTCGCTATGAAATACTCGTGCTACCTAATTTACGCTAACGAAAGTTCGCCAGTAATCAACTGCCGAGACGCAATTTTGCATTTAGATGAATAAGCGTATGCGCTGTGAATTGTCTGTCGAACTGGTGCGAAGTGTGGCGAAGCCTTCTGAGGTGAAAATTTCCCCTTTAATGAATCTGCCCCTTGTAGTTTTTGAAGTTATGCCAATTACTAGTAATTGTAATGAGGTCATCTGTAAAATATATACATTTTTTTTGATTTATCATAAATAAATTTTCTCTAGCATTACAATCTTCCTAGTGAAACTTTGTTAACATACTTAAGTTTATATCAATTTAAATATGGTGAGTACAAACAGGTCATATGTATGTCTTTATTAGTGATGGTGAAATTGCTGGAAGTGGCCACTTATTATTAAAGACGTCCGAAGGAAGCAAAAAAAGACAAGAGATCCTCTATTGTCCTAAAAATGAGCCTACCCTAAAACAAATGTGGCATGAGCTTCAAATGGTAAAAAAAGTATAAATTACATTTATTTAACAGTTACAACTTTAAAATATAAATGAAAACCAACATTTTTTTTCTCTTTTGAATACAGGATATGATGTCACTGACATAGTAATGTGGAGGATATAACTTTATCTTAACAATTTGCCAGGTAGAACCAGGCAAAGTAGACTTTGATGAAAAGGGTAACATATTGGTTAACACTTTGATAAATTTGTGGAATAATGTTCATTCTCCTGAGCGAAAATTTGTCTGGCAAAATATAGCAAAAGATCTCTACCACCTCGCCATTTGGTAAGTAAACGATTTTGTTATGAATTGTCATTTTTGCGACTTAAAGGGTTAAATGTGCTGGGAATTTTGCTAGCACTATATAACTGAAAAACTAATAAACATTTCTACCATGCACAGCTTGCTTGTATTACAGTAAACAAGCATGCTAAACAGCTCATGACCACCTGGTGGCACAATTGTCCTTTAAGTGAAAGATGTTTTTACAGTACATGCAAGGATTACACCAGCTGATCAGGTAAATACAATGAATGAGTGAGAAAACATTTTACTATGCATATTACAGTATATATGTCTGATTCGTAGAAAGCAAAATAATACCATAGGATGGAGTGCTGTATTTTAAATTACATTTTTAATTGCTGTTAGAATCCCAACTTTGATTGCTTATATGGGGAAGGAATATGTGATATGCTTCACAGTTAGAGAGGCTATGTTACTGCTTTGCCTAGCTGCCTGTAATATATAATGTAACTGCTCTGTAGTTTCTTCCACTGTACAGAAAAATCTTCAGAAATGGTAACATTTTCATAACATGCAGATGTACAGTAAAGTTCATAGTCTTTTGTTGTAAATGTGCTGGGCATGTTGTAAATATGATGCAGGGAACCGAATATTCTACATCCCACATGTGGCGGTCCTGCAGATTTGTGCAATGTATTTACAATGAAATTAAACTAGAGCCCCATGGGTTCAACTTCTGTTGGTTGTGCTTAAAAAATAGTCGGCAGGTTTATTACAGTATGTCCCAATTTTCTATTGAGCGTGAGAGAGAGATTCCACAAAATGTGGATGTGGCTTGTTCTCTTGTGGGCATGGCTTTTAAAATAAAAGGCAAATTGTAGTTCTACTCATGGTGAATATAAACATTCTGTAAACATTCTAGATTTAGTAGATTTATTGCATCAACCCCTGACATGTCAGCAGTACAGTATAAATATACCCTTTTCATTGCATTAACTTCTGACATGATGCCTTCATGCAAGGATATGCTTGTCTTAGCAAATATGTATGGCCTTGTCTTGTTTTTGTGAATTAGGTTCTGTCTGGTCTTTACTATGCAGAGTAGAATTCTATTGGGGATTGAACATAACAGTACCATACACATTGGATGTACAGTATGTATAGCCAGATGCCAGAGCAGTGAGAACTATTAGAAGTAGGGATGCACCAAATCCACTATTTTGGATTCGGATGAACTCCCGAATCCTTCGGGAAAGATTCGGCCGAATACCGAACCAGATCCGAATCCTAATTTGCATATGCAAATTAAGGGTGGGAAGGGGAAACATTTTTACATATGACTTTTTCAGTAAGAAGTTTTATTACATTTACTGCGCATTTGCACAAACTATAAAATTTGCAAGCAGTCTTCCACTGTCAGAAGTGGTCACTTAACAGTTTCCAGGTTTGCAAAAGCTTTATTAAATTCGCTCAAAGCAATACTTGTTCGCGCAAAGGCTTAACTTTTTGCATTACGAAAAGTTTTCCCGTTACTGACTTTTATTACATTCCCCCATAGGAGAATTAAGAGATTGAGTGAGCAGAAGAAGAATAATAGTTTGGAAAGCAGGCCAGGACAGTAAACACTTGTAGCCAGCTGCCAAATGTCTTAACAACTTTCATCTTCCTGTCTTCAGGTTTCTCCCCCAATCAACTGTTGGCTGATCAGGGGAAATTATCGACCAAATAATCTATAAAATTTGTGCCATATTTTCTCTCCAATGTCATTACTGATATGACAGCCTAGAGAGGTTACACCACAAAAATAAGAATTTTTTAAAGGACATGCTTGGGGCGCCTGGGATGACCCTGACGCAAACCCTTTCAATTTACCCATGATAGACCTTAAAGCCAGCATTATTTCAGAATTTGTTTTTGATTGATCCCAAGCACCCAAACAAGAAGACTCACTTGCAGTCTGTTGAATAACACCGGGAATATTGACAGGACCAGGAGCCTCATTCATGGAAATGACCCAGGTAGGGACACCGATGCTCTAGGATGTGAAGGTGCCTTGCTTGTTGACTTTCCTTTATGAAGAGGTGACTCCCTCTCCTACGAAGAGGAGGAATCTAGTGTGCAGGAAGCAGATGAGCTGTAGACACTGTACCCAGAACTATGATGTCTATATCTGGAGGCACTTCTGTGCTGTGCAGACTTAGCTGAGGACTTACCAGTGGCCCGCTGCCAGTGTGCCTGTCTGAGCCCTGGGATGCTAAGGGTTAATTTTGCTCCTCAATCAACTGTTTACCCTCCAGCAACATTTGCAGCCACTCTCTGCCCTCCTGGCACAAATTTTGACAAGTAGGGATTCCTTCATCTAAAGCGCAGGCCAAAGCTCAGCATGAAGTGGATTGCTGCCTGTAGTCTGCTGGCGCACTGGGGGCAGGTGTGCTGAGCTGCGGGGGGAGCGGGAGTGTGATGACGTCTGTGACCAGAAAGTGGGGTGGAAGCTAGGAGGTGCACTGTGCTGGCCCATATCCCCTCCACAGACGCCCTGCACTCTCACTAGGAGCTTTAGCTCCGTTCAGAATATTTACTTATAATTATTTATTATTATTATTTATAAGTCCCAATGGTTTTAAAAATCAGAATAAAAAAGTACTCCAACGCAGACCTGCCGAGTTCATGTAGAAGTCAATGGCAGATGTTCAGAAGATATCCTGATTTGCTCTGGGTTTCCGAAAAAGTAGTGGTATTCGGGCATAAAATCCGAAAAAAGTTGCAGTATACAGTTCTTTTCACGATTTTATCTAGTTTTTTTCCCGCACAAGAAATTTTCAGGAACATTTATTGATAAATAGGGGGAAACAATCTGTGTGGATTTGGTCGGAGTAGTTTTCAGACAATTATGAGAATTTTCGGATTTTTATAAATAGCCCCAACATCCATGGCAACCTTCACGTTATACAAGTTTACATAATATTTACATTTTACATGATTGCAGTATCCACAATTCTAGAATAATGATATGAGTTAATAAGTTCATGCCACATGTATGAACCATCATACCATTAAAATTCACATGTACAATTTGTTACAGTTACAGTTTGTAAAGTAATCTTCGGACATATTTTTTAAATAAAAAGTATGAAGAATTAGGAGGTTGATGGTTAAGGCTTTCTGAAAGGATAAATATATTATACTGTACATATATAAATGATATTCTAACTACAGAAAAGTGTTTATATCTTCATCAGTGCATCCCCTTGCTTTATTTTTAAAAAAGAGCCCCTTAAAAAAACATCTCTCTCTGGTTTACATCAGCCAATAAGTAATGATGAGGAAGGATGAATTAAGGAGCCATAAGATACTTTATTAAAGAAGGGAAAGACAGGGGCCTTCTGGGCTTTCCCAGTTCCACAGTTTAGCTGCCACACTTTGTCTGTTCCTAACTCAGATTTCTGGGTTTGACAAGGGGCAGATGAGAGTAGAAGTTATTGTGGTGGGCTCTAAGTCTTAGCGGCAGCTGACGGCTACAATAAACATCCGCGAAGGGCTCAGAGCAAGCAACTCAAAGGTTGTATCTGTATGATTTTAGCAGTTCTCATGTTAACTCATTCTGCTACTGAACAAACTGTCATGGTAGGTGCTTTTAGAAACAGAAATGTCTGGTACCAGCAGAGATGTAGATGAGCTTTTTTTTCATAGACAATGCTTTTACTTTCCAGCCTACTTAGCTTTGATCTTTTATAGAAATTATATCTTTTTATTGATCCAAATAATTTTCTGTTAGTTAAGTTCATTAGCTTTTGCCCTTACTTTTTACTCTTGCTCCAAACTAGTGCTCTCTGCTATTCATCTAATTTAAAATGCACATTATTTTCTATTTCTTTCTCTCCTATTCTCTAGCTGCAAAGGAAGAACATAGATTAAGTTTCCACAGGCTTTCCCTTCATCCCCAGAAAGCCAAAGCTAGCTATTCTGTGGCCCGGTCCAACCTCTGCACAGAACACCAGGAACCTGTGCCTCCTGTTAATAACCTCAAAGGAAGCCTGTTCTTGCCACGTAATTCCTCTCTCCTGCACCTGCAGGGTTCGGTGTCCAATTCTGGTGCACCGGCATCCAATTCGGTGCGCCGGCATCCATTTTGGCTAATTAATTGTTTGGCGGCCCAGTTCAGGACTGTCCATGGCCCGGTTCTAGCCCGCGGCCCGGCGGTTTGGGACCCCTGCTGTATATTGTTTCTAAGTTAAAGCAATTTAGACTGGACCAAAGCATGTTTTATGCCTCAGCTGAAAGCATGGAGAACTATTGCAGGAATCTTTGGAGGCAGTGGAGTAACTATAGAGGAAGCAGAACCTGTGGTCGCGGGGTGGGGGCGAGGAGAAAAAGGGGGGCCTGGGGAAAAGTGTGGCCTGGACCTTGGGGTCAGCTTCCTGTAGAGGAAGCAGGTGGAAGCTGACCCTAAGCTATAGAGCCTAGGGTCAGTCCACCTGGCAGGCACGCACGAGTTTAAACGGGCAGGAGGGCAGAGCTGGGAAGTTGCTCCCTGCAGTCGGCATCAAGTCCCATCAAAGATTCTTGGTGGGGGGGGAGCATATGGCAGGCAGAGTACACCACAGAGGGAGCATAAGGCAGGCAGAGTATGGCATACACAAGGAGCATAAGGCAGGAGAGTATGGCACACACAGGGATCATACGGCAGGCAGAGTATGGCACACACATGGAGCATAGGACAGGCAGAGTACGGCACACACATGGAGCATAAGACAGGCAGAGTATGGCACACCAAAGGAGCATAGGGCAGGCAGAGTATGGCACACGCAGGTAGCATGGGGCAGACAGAGTATGGCACACAGAGGCAGAGTAGGACAGGCAAAGTATGGCACACACAGGGAGCATAGGGCAGGCAGAGTAAGGCACATGCAGGAAGCATAGAGCAGGCAAAGTATGGCACACATAGGGAGCATAGGACAGGCAGAGTATGACACACATTGGGAGCATAGGTCAGGCAGAGTATGGCACACCCAAGGAGCAAAGGACAGGCAGAGTATGGCACACCCAGGGAGCATGGGACAGGCAGAGTACAGCACACCCAAGGAGCAAAGGACAGGCAGAGTATGGCACACCCAGGGAGCATGGGACAGGCAGAGTACAGCACACCCAAGGAGCAAAGGACAGGCAGAGTACAGCACACACAGGTAGCATAGGGCAAGCAGTGTTTGGTACACACAGGGAGCATAGGGCAGGCTGAGTATGACATACATAGGAAGAAAAGGGAAGACAGAGCAGAGCAGGAGACATGGAACCCTATCAGGACCATTCTAAGATGTACTACATACAGTGACACAGTTCTGGTGCCCCTTCAGCAGTTGGTATGAGTGTGAACAGGTGAACAATGTGGGCAGTGTCAGTCTGGACTGAGATGTGAACAGTACAGGGCTTTAGGGTGTGGACTATAGAGGTGTTACAAGTGTGAATGATGCAGGAGGATAACATGTGTGAACTAAGCAGGATCTTAGAGTCTGAATATGAGTTGTAAACAATGCAGGGACCAGTTCATCTCAGTAAGTACTGATACCTTTTAAAGCTTACACATGGTAAGCAGACACAGCAGTCAAACTTTCATGTGGGGGGCCATACAAGGGGGGTCTTGGGCCGCCAGTTGGACAACCCTCTCTTCGACAATCCTTTCCTAACTGGACTGGTGAACTGTTCATTTAAGTTGAGGTTTTATTAGAAATGATGGAAAAACAATAAACCATACAAAACTTAAATAATGAGGTTATTTACAGATAGAAATATGATGTCTAGGAATGATACAGAAATTGAACACTCCATGTAAATGTACATAGTTTTAACATTCTGTGTTTGTTGAGCCTTTAAAACACCATATTATTGCACAAAATATTACTTGTATTTTCTGCATTCAGTCTGTCTTTCCTAAATCGCCAGTCTCTCCAGATCTCTATGCAAAAAAAAGACATCTTTACACAACTCTTCACAGCTTTGTGTCATCCACAAGCACAAAAACAATCCTTTAAATTTTTAACTGTGGGTTAGAAATATGGTCCAGGTCCAAAAACACTTGCTGGATTTACTGACAGATATTTCACAAGGTCCAGCTTAGGTATGTTATTTATAAATTAAATTATAAAATTAACTCAAAAGTAGTTGATGTTTCTGAACTACTGGTCATATATGTAATATAAATAAACTTTAAAATAATTAAAATGCTTTTATAAGAGCAATAGTTATTTAAAAGGAATTCCGGTTATATTCCTTTTTACTACCGATCTGTAGCTGAATAAGCAGTGCAGAGACCACCTTTTTTTGCCTCTTAGCCCAGCAAATTCACACTATTACACTTTTGATGATCCCGATCTCCACCAGTTCTATATTTAATTGCCAGATTAATTTTGATTTAGCAGATTCAAAGATTGGTCATTGGTAAATTGGTATTTAGTAGTCAGAAATTCATCAGCTCAAGTGGAAGATAATTAAATATGCATGAATTGTCAACAGAACAGCACTTTTTACATTTGGACTTAACTTGTGTCTGCTTTATATTTTTTGCTTTGTTTTCTTGTGCTTTTTTATCTCGCTACTAACAGCTTCTGTACTTTTTATTGTAGGCTAGTGTTTGAGGAAATCTAAATGCCTCATCGTGTTTTGTCTGTTCTCCCTTCACTTGTGTTCTTCTTCTGGTAGTTTTCTGTTGTGTTCTGTCTACAGTCCTCCTCACCCTTCCTTGCCTGACTGCTTTGCCTGTGTTTGCAGTTGAAGATGAGCAAACATCAGCCTTGTCACCAAAAAAAAAGCAACGAAATGGAGGAATGAGACACTCTCCAAACTCTTCGCCTAACATGATGAGGTAAGACATGGAAGTTAAAATATTAATATGTATATTATTCAATATTAGCACCATAGTGACCTTTAATATACGGGCCACATCACAAACAATGTTTGACAATGTCTGACAATGTTATGACAAATACATATTCTGGTGTCAGTATCTCTTTACCCAATACTGAATATGTTTTTGAGCTACTGTATGCCATACCTACAGTATGTGTCTGGTAGACAGGCAAGTAATGACTTTAATACTTACTAACTGCCAAGCATGTTTTGGTAGTTGTGTTTCATGCCTATGTTTTTTGGATGGTGTAACTGCCTGCAATATAATAAATGGGGTGTCCCCTTTCTACTAACTGGTGAATTTACTTGCTTTATTTCTATATGTCGGAGACCTATACTTAGCATTCTCTTCAAATCTCATTCTAAATTGTAAATGTATTTCAATACTTAGACATAGTTACATAGTTCAATCGGGTTGAAAAAAGACAAAGTCCATCAAGTCATGCACCTGGGATGTAAAAATATCCAAGCCACTTATACCCTTAATGGGACTGCACTAGGCAAATCCATTATGGAAAAGGACCTTGGAGTCCTTGTAGATGATAAACTTGGCTGTAGCAAGCAATGTCAGTCAGCATTATCAAGGGCAAATAAGGTCTTGAGCTGTATTAAAAGGGGCATAGAGTCAAGGAAGGAGGGGGTCATTCTTCCACTGTATAGAGCACTTGTAAGGCCCCATCTAGAATATGCCGTACAGTTTTGGTCTCCATCACTCAAACAGGACATTATTGTATTAGAGAGGGTACAGAGAAGGGCAACTAAGCTGGTAAAAGGTATTGAAAATCTTAGCTATGAGGAAAGACTGGCCAAATTGGGGATGTTCACACTGGAGAAAAGGTGCTTAAGGGGTGATATGATAACTATGTATAAATATATAAGGGGATCATATAATAATTTCTCTAATGCTTTATTTACCAGTAGGTCTTTCCAGCTGACACGAGGTCACCCAATCCGATTAGAAGAAAAGAGGTTCTGCCTAAATATTTGGAAGGGGTTTTTTACAGTGAGAGTTGTGAAGATGTGGAATTCTCTCCCTGAATCAGTTGTACAGGCTGATACATTAGATAGCTTTAAGAAGGGGCTGGATAGCTTTTTAGCAAGTGAGGGAATACAGGGTTATGGGAAATAGCTCATAGTACAAGTTGATCCAGGGACTAGTCCAATTGCCATTTTGGAGTCAGGAAGGAATTTTTCCCCGTCTGAGGCAAATTGGAGAGGCTTCAGATGGGTTTTTTTTTTTTGCCTTCCTCTGGATCAGCTGGCAGATAGATAGTTAATAAAAAGGAAAAAAAAAAAGTTGAACTCGATGGACATGTGTCTTTTTTCAACCTTACTTACTATGTATGTTACTATGTAAGTTCAACCCCTCCAAATGAAAACCCAGCATCCATACACAAACCCATCCATACTTTGAAATAAATTATATATACACCCATATCTATACTTACTATCAAGTTTAGTATCACAATAGTCTTTGATATTATGTCTGTCCAATAAATCATCCAAGCCACTCTTAAAGGCATTAACAGAATCAGCCAACACAACATCACCCAGCAGTGCATTCCACAATCTCACTGTCCTCATTGTGAAGAAGCATCTACGTTGCTTTAAATGAAAGTTCTTTTCTTCTAGTCTGAAGGGATGGCCTCTGGTACGGTGATCCACTTTATGGGTAAAAAGGTCCCCTGCTATTTGTCTATAATGTCCTCTAATGTACTTGTAAAGTGTAATAATGTCCCCTCGCAAGCGCCTTTGACATGATTACACTTTACAAGTACATTAGAGGACATTATAGACAAATATATATATAGACACCTTTATATCCATAAAAAAGATCAAATGCTGCAGACCTAGCATCACAGGGGTTGCAGTTAATATGGACAAATACATACACTTTACATTTAGATACGCACAAGGCTTTTTTTTTGTTTTTGTTTTTTAAATCCCCATTTTTTTATCAGTAAGACCAGTCCTAAAATAAATACAATGGTGTGCTTGTTAGTTGTTAACTTCAGAGGACTGAATTTGGAATAGCATCATTACATATGGGGATCCAGGCCCCAGTTTTGCTAAGTCCATGCTAGTATAATTAATTAAGGATGAATGAAAGTATTGACCTAAGAAATGATGCACTGGGCTATTCCTGATGTAATAAAGCAGCTTTTGTTCAGATACATCAAGTGAGTGAGCTGTCCTATGTACTGCAGATTTTAAATGAGATCAGCCTTGACAGCTGTCCAAGGTGCTCCAAAATTAAGCTCAGTCTTGATGCATTGAAACCTAAACACTATGTACTGAGATGAATGTGTTTAAAGCTTAGCTTTACCCTTGAATGAAGTTTTTTTTATTTTCACAGAGCGGCAGGCAATCTGTCAGTATATGTTTAAGCCATCATCTCTATGTACTGTTTCAAAATAAACGGTGCAGCTAAAGGGGAAAAAAGGATGAGTGAAAAAAAACCTGTAGGGTTGTTAGATGGCTTTTTAAAGCAGTATTTATTCTGTCAGTGTATCATCAGGTAAGGACAGAGCTGAAAAAAACAATTTCTGTCATGAAAAACAATTTGAAAAATACATTGTCTATAAATGGGAGCACTTTCCCCTTGTCCTGTGTAGCTGCAAATGAGCAGTGGCACTAATGATAACTTGAACCAATCAGCCTGTTCCCATTATATGCTAGCCTTAGGCTAGTCTCCCTTTGAAGTTGTGCTTGTGAGTACAGCTATCTGTTCATGGGAGCTATGTTAAATATATTATTTCAATCTAAGATGAACCTGAGAATTATCTTTCCTTTTATACTGTCGATTGAAATTAAATCTTATTAATTGATTTTGACAGTGAAGAGAAAGGAAAAAACTAATAATACGTAGACTTCTCATCTGAATGCTTGCTAAAGTTATATTATGCAACTAGTACGTGATTCGGTAGTAATTAGGACATTCCAAACTTAGTTGTGTTGTATAGAAGCTAAACTATGAATTCTATGCTCATAAAATGTACAAGAGTCATGTTGACAATGAGAATTTTATAAAGAACCAGGAACTAAGAAGGAAAAATTATAAAATCGGTAAATGAATGGGAATCATGGACAATATACTATGTTTTTAAAACTGTATTTAATGCCCTAGCCTGTTCATCAGTGCTTCTTAATGCTATACCAAGTACATTTGACAAAAATTAAAATGCCTCTTGAGACTGTTAATTTGAAATTGTGTTTGTAGAGGTGCAAGAAGCACTACTGTACTGTACTACTGTATGCAGGTCTGGACTGGGAATCAAAATAGGCCTTGGCATTCCAAGTACACAGAGGCCAAAACAGCTCCCCACCCTAAATAGTCACTTTCAATGGCATCTTACAGCAGCCCCTCTGGCATTTGCCAGAACCCACAGACCCACAGTCTGGGCCTGCTGCCATGGGCACACATAACATTCTGAGAAACTAGGCCACATAGCCCCCTCCTAAATCAGACTACTAACGTTTAAGAATATTTGCCTAAATGACTGTTAATTTCTAATTAAACAAAATATATTGTTGGTTCTTAAATGAAAACATCAAAATGAATAAGATGAAGAAGAGGGACATTACCTTTATGTACACTTTGTGCATTAATATACTGTAGTTAGGAGAAAACAAAACAATTTCCTCCAAAAAACTGTAAAATTTACCCACTAAGCTGGTACAATAGTTACACAATTTAGCTGTCCATAGCAAGTACTGTGACAATAATGCTTTGTCTTTTTTTCTACATGACCTGCTTTCAGATTGCTAAAATAATAAAAAATAATGAAAACTCCTCTAGCAACTGGCCTCTGAGAGTCAAAATGCCTCACCCTCATTGCAGCTCTATGAAACCTCTCTCTCTCCTTCCTTTGATCTATAATTCTATGGCGTTTTATACACTGTTTTCATCTGCATCAAAGCTGTGTCAAGATTTTGACACTTTAGGGTACATCTTTACCCTACAAGCCCTGGAGAATACTACTGACAGTTCAGTACAATAGGTGCATTTTTTGTGCTGTTGCCTTTAGCAAAAGCGGACAAGCTCTACACAAAAGGCCATTCCTGTAGGTATATTATACAATATATATATTAAATACTTTACTGTTATCCAGTACATTTCATATGCAATAGAAAGTGATGAATTTAGGTTGCCTAAGGGCTAGTATTTTTTTCTTATGCATTTTTCTTATGAATTCTCTACACTTATTTATTTATTTAACGTATTTCACTAGCATGGAAAGCAAGACTAACGGGTATCGTGCACGTAGCCTACAGGCCCCCTCCAACCCTGGAGGCGTTTGTAAATAAATAATGATTAACAGATTGGCAGTGGGTTTTTGAAAAGCATGGCTGTGTCATTTTGTATGATGAGGCAGGATGTTCAAAGTGGGAGCATGCATTCAGAGCTTGTCAGAGAGGAACTGAGGGAAGAGAGGGGAGAGAGAGAGAGAGAGAGAGAGAGGAATGAAGGGAAACTATTTTTAAAAACAAGGAGAAAGGATATGGATTGAATATTGACTTGAGTTTTGTGGGGTGATACAGAAAGAGTAATAATACAGAAGGGGCATGTTGAAGAGACAAATACAGATTATTTGAGAGCTTAACCCTTTTCCTCCAATAGCAGCCTACCTTGAAGTGCAATCTGGTACTAAACTCCTATGATGTAGTTTTGACAGGCTTGGGAAAATATTAAACTGCTATTTTATTAATTATTTTAGCTTCTAATACACACACTTCCAGATTTTACTAAACTCTGTCACAGAGCAATGGTTACATTTCATACATACGTTACCAACATTCCTCTGATTTTGGTATAAAATTTATCAAGTAATAAAGAAAATTGTAGCAATTTAGAGAGTTGGCACTTGACTTACTGAGCTGCTACTGGGACAACACCAGAATGTGGAAAAGAAAGCAAATGTGTTCTTAAAATAGAAAAAACTGTAAAAATTAAAATAGAAGGCTCATTTATGAAGCAAAACCATAGGCATTTATTAAAGGTATATATGGCCATCGAGTTTGCTCAGATAAATCCCATGCAGTATAACTTTTGATGCAGGATTCACACAGTGGACTGTATCATTTGATACAATTATAAGAAACATGCTCATATTTTGACTCCTAACACTGGAAATTAAAACATCTTATCAGCAAGGATTGAACTACAAATCCACCCCCCCCATTACATGAATTCTGGGGGAAAAGCCTTTTGCATTGTGGGTAAAAATATGTCAACTTATGCATGAAATTGTACATTGCACACTGCACTTGTAGTTGTAAATAAATCTTATTTCTATTTTGAAAATAGATGAAAAAGTGTTAGAAAGATAAACTACCCTTAAAAGATTAATAACATTAAACTTACTATGTTACTATGCACAGCAGCTCCTTACTATTACAGTGGTGCTTAAAGAATTTTCTGATTTTGTAAAAGATAAAGTAAAAGTTATACAGTGAGTATGTTATACATAATAACTTTATGATTCAAGTTTGGTCTGCTGATGAAGGAGGTCTCTGATGAAGTGCAGTGACACGAAACATGTCAGACCTCATGGCGCAGGGCTATACAGTTTGTTAAAATGTTGAATATTTAATAAAATCAAGTTTTTTACCAATGATTTGATGACCAAGCGATTCCTTGATGTGATCCGCAGAGTGCGCTGTCCAGGATTTTGGTGTGTGCAGTATTTCGTTTCCCTTAGCGACGTACTCAGGGCGGCTGCACCTGGGTCACAACGAAGTCCGGGTAAGACAATATATCCTTATATACTTGGGGAGCTGAATCTGGTGATTTTACGAGGGGTCTGGGGCTTTGTGCACCCGGACCAGCAAACCTGAAGGGTGAGCTTAAAACCGGAATTAAGCGTATTTAAAAAATTAAACATATTAATGTACAATAAATAAAGGAACAGTATATCGCAGGACTCGTAGGAAGAGAAATTATCTTTTGAATCCCAATCTTTTTGAGAATTCTTTTTGTGATATACTGCTGTTCTGATTAGAATTACACAGTGGGAACAGACTTTGCTACACAGATACAGCAATATGGACAGTGTGGGCCTGGCCTACTCGGGGAAACTCCTGGTGGGCCCAGGTGTCAGTGGGCCCGCATGTTGCTAAACATTTGGCCTATCATGGCCATTTCCTATGAAAAAAATAGGCTAAATGGATGGAATAAGAGATTATAATATGTAATGAAAAATGACTAGAAAAATAAATGTTGAGTGACGATAGGAGGAATAATAGTACTGAGAGTGGGCCCTGGTCAAAGGTTTTTTGTGGACCCCTGGTCTAAGCTTTTTGGGTAGGCCACTGGTGTTCCAGTCCAACACTGAATACAGTAGATGTACAGTATGCATACCTGAGCTAAAAAGGAGAGAATTATTCAAGTTCAGTGCAAAATCAGTGTTGTTGTTTGTTAAAATGCATGACACAAGCATTGCCTTATCTCAGGGTTATCTTAAAAAATATTTGTACCTGTGGTGCAGCCATGCTGCTAGGCTACCACATTCCCTTTTAAGACTGCATTTCTGCGACCAAAAATTTTATATGTATAACTATTCTGCTACTGCAAGAAATCTAGTGTACGAGCTCACCCAGGTGGTCTAGTGGGACGGCGGGGACGCCCACCGCGTCTTCCTTCTTCATTCTTTCTTCGGAAATGCGCGAAAATTCTAATATTTAAAGGGCCATTCTGCAGTTTCTCATTGCCCGTTATAGGTTTGTTCCTGGTGCCTTTAGCTGTTTGCTATTCTGAGCATGATTCTGACTACCTGTTGTGACCCCTGCCTGTTCCTGACGATTCTGACCTCTGTATCCCGATCCATTGCCTGAATTTCGACTACCTCTTCTGCCGTATCCCTCTGATTGAGCTCTCTGTTTTGATCCTTGCCTGCCTGACCTCGCTTTGAACGCTGCCTGCCCAGACCTGGCCTGATTTGTTTATGCTCACTTTCTGCCTGCCTCGACCCAGCCAGTTTCGACTATGATCCCGATTAACACCTTGTACCAAGACCAAAGACTTTGCTAACATTCGTGCCTCTCTGCTTATCCAGAACCTCTCGCCTTGCACCTCTCGTTTAAGTCCTGATGGCATCCAAGTAGCTGAGGGCTCCTCCCGAGGTCAACAGCGGTCACACTACAGGTGAAGCAGGAGCCGAGATCAGGGTGTTTGCATTTGTTCTGGTTTTGGGTGCCGGCCGTGACATCTAGCACTTGTGTCTCCACTACATAGTAGAGTAGATACACTATGATTTGGTGTGCCCCCACCCAGGGTCAGGACAGACTGCACTGTAATACCTTCCCTTGGAACTTCCCTGATCCACAAAAGAAATAACCATGGCTGGCACTGTTGAGGGTGTAGAATCCCTCTGGGTAGAGATTTTGACTGGGCAAAAGGTTACAAAAAGAATTATCATTGGTGTATGCGATAAACCACCTCGTATAAGTGTCGAGTATGAAGCCCAGCTACTCTTGCAGATACAAGCGGCTTCACAGCTGGGTCAAGTTGTTGCTATGGGTGACTTCAATTATCCAGACATTGACTGGGGTATGGGGTTGCTAAGACAGAAAAAGCTAGTAGGTTTGTAAATATGCTGAATGACAACTTTTTATTCCAGCTCGTTCAAGAACCTACTAAGAATAACTCTCTTTTGGACCTTGTAATAACTAATAATACTGAACTCATCTTTAACATTTGTGTGGGTGAGCATTTAGGGAATAGTGATCTTGTTTGAGATTCTGTTGCAGAAGCAATTCTATAAGGGAGGAACTAAAACACTAAATTTCAGACGTGCAAACTTTGACAGTATAAGGGCATCTCTGAAACATATTAAGTGGGAAATGCGTTTCACAGGGTTAAACACAGAACAAAAATGGGAAGTCTTTAAAATGCTGCTTAATAAATATACTTGTCAGTATATTCCACTTGTAAGCAAGGAACGTCGTTGCAAAGCAAAACCTTTTTGGTTTCATAGAAGCGTTGGTGTTGAGGTGGGTAAGAAAAGATATGCTTTTAAGGCTTTCAAGTTAGCTGGGACAGCCGAATCATTTCTAAGGTACAAGGAGGCCAATAAATCATGCAAAGAAGCTATAAGGCAAGCTAAAATTGATATAGAAAAGGATATTGCAGCAAGCAGTAAAAAATCCAAAATTATTTTTTAAATATGTTAATAGTAAAAAATGAAGCAGGAAGGGGTGGGAAAATGTGAATAAAGATTTAGTGCGCTGTATTCTCGAATGGCAATAACCTAGAAAGGAAGAAGAGGCCTAGATGGTGTATTAACCTTTGTATAAATGGATATTAATGCGCTCAGATTTACTCACATGGAGATGGCGATAATCAGACAGTTCAAATATGTGATCGCTCCTTAATCCAGGTGTATACGGCCCTCCCTACTGCATGCCTGGCGGGGGAGAAGCTCACAATAGTGCAGAGCGGCTGATGTTAAATGCAAAAACTAAATATTTCTGCGCTTACCGGAAGATGAATAATCACAGTGCATTCAGTCCTCTGGGAGTAGCAGTATGCCGCAGCGGTCCTTGCGGGTGTATTCGCCGCCCCGGTTCGCCGATCTTGTTAGGTAGAGCTGGGAGATGAAGTTGAGCAATAGGCAGTGGATCAACCTCTTTCAGCTTCCAAAGGATAGCGCTCAGCTTGTTCTCCACACTTCCAGGTGAAGGGTTGGTCTCCACTAATCCTTTTTTGGCATTAACACATTCAAGCCCATTTCAGGGAAATAAATAAATACTTTTATTGGAATAAATAATTAAATATATAAAAGACTTTACAGAGCTATTGTGTTGCTCCTGGCCCAACGCGTTTCGTATCTTTGAATACTTCTTCAGGGGCAAATTACCTGCATCCCACCCTTGGCCACAATTTAACAGGTTGGTGGGTGGGTTTACAGATTTGCATAATTAGTACAATAAAAACAATTAGAAACATTTTCAGTTAAAATAAAAGTTCTATACGATCTTGAATCGGTTAGAAAAAATTTAAGATCAAATTTCTATATTTAACCCTTTTGGTGTCAGAGTTTTTAACTTGTGAATCCAAAAGGTTTCTTCTCTGGATATCTGATTAATTATATTGCTGCTTCTCCAGTGTGTCATTTTTTTGGTGATTCCTGTGAAGGTTAGCAATGAAGGATCGGAATTGTGGTGGGATTTAAAATGTGCTGATACACTGTGTGTTGAGACCCCTTTTCTAATATTATTAATATGTTCACGTATTCGTGTTTTAAGATTTCTGCCTGTTCTTCCTATGTATTGCAGTTTGCAGGGACATTCTAGGAGATAAATGACATTGCTTGGTGCAGCTGTTCCCCCTCCCCCCTTCCCCTCATCTCCCAGCTAGCGCGGACTACAACTCCCAGCACCCAATCTTTACGACTACCCCCACATTCTTGGTGCAGCTGTTCCCCCTCCCCCCTTCCCCTCATCTCCCAGCTAGCGCGGACTACAACTCCCAGCACCCAATCTTTACGACTACCCCACATTCTTGGTGCAGCTGTTCCCCCTCCCCCCTTCCCCTCATCTCCCAGCTAGCGCGGACTACAACTCCCAGCACCCAATCTTTACGACTACCCCCACATTCTTGGTGCAGCTGTTCCCCCTCCCCCCTTCCCCTCATCTCCCAGCTAGCGCGGACTACAACTCCCAGCAGGAAGGGGTGGGAGCCTTACTATCAAAGGGGGGTCAGCTGGTTGATGAAAACAAAATAAAAGCACAGATTCTCAACTCATATTTTTCATCTGTCTACACAAATGAGGAACCAATAAGTGAAGGTTTCCTTCTTAATAGTCCCAATTCTAGTAATACAACTAATGATGCATGGTTCACACATGATCAAATTCAAAATAGACTAGAACATGTTAAGATTAACAAAGGTCCGGGCCAGATGGTATTCATCCCAGGGTACTTAGCAAGCTTAGCTCTGTGCTTGGCAAATCTTTTTACTTAATTTTTCAGGATTCATTGAGATCTGGCATAGTGCCGAGAGACTGGCGAATTGCTAATGTGGTGCCTCTATTCAAAAAAGTATCCCGTTCTCAGCCTCAAAACTATAGGCCAGTTAGTCTGATGTCAGTGGTTCGAAGGGTTCGAAGGGTTAATAAAGGATAAGATACTGGACTTCTTAGCAAATCATAATACTATGAGTTTGTGCCAGAATGGTTTTATGCGTAATAGATCTTGCCAGACTAACTTAATTTCCTTTTATGAGAAGGTAAGCAGAGACCTCGATTCTGGGATGGCAGTGGATGTGATTTATTTAGACTTTGCTTAAGCATTTGATACAGTGCCACACAAAAGGTTACTGGTTAAATTAAGGAATGTTGGCCTGGAACATAGTATTTGTACCTGGATAGAGAACTGGCTAAAAGATAGACTACAACTAGTGGTGGTAAATGGAACATTTTCTAATTGGACCAGTGTTGTTAGTGGAGTACCACAGGGTTCTGTACTAGGTCCCTTGCTTTTCAACTTGTTTATTAATGACCTGGAGGTGGGCATTGAAAGTACTATTTCTATTTTTGCAGATGATACTAAATTGTGCAGAACTATACTGTAGGTTCCATGCAGGATGCTGCCACTTTGCAGAGTGATTTGTCTAAGTTGGAAAACTGAGCAGCAAACTGGAAAAATGCAAGGTTATGCACTTTGGCAAAAATAATATAAATGCAAGTTATACACTAAATGGCAGTGTGTTGGGAGTTTCCTTAAATTAGAAGGATCTAGGGTTTTTTGAAGATAACACGTTGTCTAATTCTGGGCAGTGTCATTCTGTGGCTACTAAAGCAAATAAAGTTCTGTCTTGAATAAAAAAGGGCATTAACTCAAGGGATGAAAACATAATTATGCCTCTTTATAGGTCCCTGGTAAGGCCTCATCTGGAGTATGCAGTGCAGTTTTGGACTCCAGTCCTTAAGAGGGATATAAATGAGCTGGAGAGAGTGCAGAGACGTGCAACTAAATTGGTTAGAGGTGTGAAAGACTTAAATTATGAGGGTAGACTGTTATGGTTGGGGTTGTTTTCTCTGGAAAAAAGGCGCTTGCGAGGGGACATGATTACACTTTACAAGTACATTAGAGGACATTACAGACAAATAGCAGGGGACCTTTTTACCCATAAAGTGGATCACCGTACCAGAGGCCACCCCTTTAGACTGGAAGAAAAGAACTTTCATTTGAAGCAACATAGGGGGTTCTTCACAGTCAGGACCGTGAGGTTGTGGAATGCACTGCCGGGTGATGTTGTGATGGCTGATTCAGTTAATGCCTTTAAGAATGGCTTGGATGATTTTTTGGACAGACATAATATCAAAGGCTATTGTGATACTAAGCTCTATAGTTAGTATAGGTATGGGTATATAGAATTGAATTAAAAGTAGAGAGGGGTGTGTGTATGGATGCTGGGTTTTCATTTGGAGGGGTTGAACTTGATGGACTTTGTCTTTTTTCAACCCAATTTAACTATGTAACTGTAACAATCACACATATGCACAGGAAACATTGATGGAATTCTTGGCTGGACACTGTACCAACTTCATAGAACAATGCAGTTGATTTTATCTCTGAGCTGCTGAAGGGAATCCCCACTTATGTGGCAGTTTCTTTTAGAGTCCTGAGAAGGAATCCCTTTGGCTTTCCGTGCCCTGAGAAGAGCAACTTGCTCTTCCCAGCCCTGACATGGACCCCCTTTCCTTCCACATCATAAATAGAGCATGCTTTTCTGGTAGTGTGGGCTCCCTACTAACTTTTCCCACACAGAAATCTCTGGGATCTTTCAGCACCTTGTCTTCACTTGTAATGGGTTACGCTGAGTAATGAATGTTACTGTACTTGTGTGAGACTGATGTGAAGTAAACTGTAACTTATAACCACTCCAATATAGATTGGAGGCAGATAGATTATAGGCAGCACTCCGGATAACACTAAATAACTTTGCTTCATGCGCTGATCCAATAGACGGGAGACAAATTTAATATCAACGATTGCTTCTTTATTTAAGAACGCATAATCAAATTACAGCAGTGGGGTGCAAAACGTATGCATTTCGTGCCTGTAGCTCAGCACTTCATGTGTGTGAACTACACACGTGAACGTGTTTTAAGGAGGTGTCACAGGTGTATCCAATTACTGATAAAAAGTGATAGTGCAAACATATAATTTTGTTATAAGATTATTCAATGCGTTAAATTGTTTGAAAATACAAAATTAAATTAGGTTAATACAAAATATTACAAAAAGTGACAAATACTTATACACTTGCAAAATACAGGTATCCAAATGATCAAATTAAGATCAATTATGTTTCAATATATAGTATCTTTATTATAAATTATAATGATATTTAAGTGACCTCTCTCCATTATATTATTAAAAACATCCATAATCTAAGTTTGTTATTACAGTTACTCTCAAATATTTACTAAGATAGCCTCTCCTGTACACAAATTGTGGTTTAGCGAGTTCCAATTGTGCTAATACTGGGTCCGACTTCAGAATATCCCAATGTTTCAGAACTATTTTTTGTATCTCTTTTGCCTCAGAGGAATAGGTAGTTATAACCCTCATTCTCTCACTTGAATTATCTTGTCTATTCATACTGTAATGACTCGATAATAGTTCATTCCTATTGCACAGAACTGCTTTATCATATGCCTTTTTGATGCTCTCAGTCTTATATTCCCTTGATTGCAGTCTATCCCATAATTCCATAGATCTCACCTGGAAGGCATCCCAAGTGGAACAGATCCTGCGCAATCTGATGAACTGTCCAGTCGGTATGTCCTCCAGGAGAGGTTCCGGATGACTGCTATCTCTCTGTAATAGGGAATTCCTGCTGATCGGTTTCCTATAAATATCAGTATATATAATATCACAAATTGAGGTAAACTGTATATCCAAAAATTCTATGGTATTGTGGTCACATTTAAATGTGAACCTAATATTGTTATTACATTGGTCCACAAATGTCTGTAACTGTACCTCAGTACTCTCCCATATTAATATCAAATCATTGATGTAATGATGATATGATTTAATATTGGATATAAATGGTGTACTGTCTCCAAAAATATGGCAAGTTTCGAACCATCCCATAAACAAATTTGCATACGAGGCCACGAATCGCACCCCCATCGTGGTCCCACACTTCTGGAGATAATACTCTCCATTAAACATAAAATTATTATGTAAGAGTAGATACTAAACTGCCTGTAATAAAAATTGATTTTGTTCAACTGTATATACTGTAGTTCACTTTTCTTTAACCAATATTGGAGAGCATATAACCCATGTCCGTGTTCTATGGAGGAATAGAGGGCTGTGACATCCATAGTTACCCACATAAATCCCTGTTGCCACTTGGTCATTCCCAATATGTTAATGGCATCACCACTGCCTTTTAGGAAAGAGGGTAGTTGGACAACTATGGGTTGGATTAGTTTATCTACATATTCACTTACACCTTCATTCAATGAATCTATACCT
The DNA here is from genome assembly GCF_017654675.1 of Xenopus laevis. NCBI lineage: Eukaryota > Metazoa > Chordata > Amphibia > Anura > Pipidae > Xenopus > Xenopus laevis. The sequence goes on along the minus strand of NC_054384.1, from coordinate 47,481,178 downwards.
GCAACTATGGGATGCCCCTTCGGTTGTTGTAAAGTTTTATGTACCTTGGGAAATATAGGGATTTTTGGATAGGGACAAGAAATATAATTGATTTTCATTTAAAATCCCCATATTGTTGCTGTATTGTAGTAACTCTTGTAGTATCCTCTGGAAACTTTCAGTAGGATCCCTACCCAGTTTTAGATAGGATTCTCCATTGTTCAATTGTTCCATAATATCGGATTCATAGTAGTGTCTATTTAACACCACTATGGATCCACCCTTATTCAATCTTTGATAAATTACTCTTTTTTGTTGTCCATTTTTTTGTTCACATCTCTTAGCTAAAGTTTTTAAATCTTTTGTTACCAGCTCATAGAATCTCTACTAATGGATCCCTGTGCGTTGCTGGATTAAATCTTGATTTTGTCTTTAAATTAGTATGAACTATCTCCTTCATCACAGTTTCAATATTAGTTAAAGGGATTAATTCCATTATATTTGTATCTACATTCGTCTCCTCAATCACTTCCAGTACATCTTGTGTCAAGTAATTTGTGTCCTGTTCATCTAAGACCTCTCTCTGTATAGTATCCTTAGGATGAAAAAATCTTTTAAGAGCTAATAAACGTGTAAATCTATTCATATCTATGGTAATGTCTATTATGGAAAAGTGTGACGGGGGGCAGAAATTCAAGCCCTTATTTAATATTGAGAGCTCCCCAGCAGTCAATTCATAATCTGATAATTAATTACCAGGTTGTCAGTATCTTCGATTTCTGTCTTCACTTGATCCTGTCTCTTCCCCACATCGATCTTGTTCCTCTTTTTATCCTTTTTGACTCCTCCTCTCTTACCCCTTTTCCGTGTCCTGTTTTTCTCCTTTTCTCCATCCAATCCTGGTCTATTTCTTCTTGGCGCACCTCTAATTCACTTCCCGATGTTACTAAAAAAAGACACAAAAAGGAGAGATATTGTCATTTTCCACATCATTCATATCATTTGCTGTATTGGAAGATTTGCCATTCCCATATGTTTTTAAGGCTTCAACAAGGCTTCAAATAATTTGCCCACCAAAGTCAATAATGTCAAATTTACTGGCCTATAATTACCAGGCTGAGATTGTAATCCCTTTTTAAATATTGGAATTACATCAGCTTTTCTCAAATCCATAGGTACCGTACTAGATGAAAGGGAATCTGAGAAAATCAGAAATAGGGGTCATCTAAAACTGATCTAAACTCTCTCAAAACCTGGGGGTGTATGCCATCTGGCCCTGGCACCTTATTTACATTAATTTTATTAAAGTTTTATGAATCATATCCTAAACCACTGACTAGATTGAGCTGAGCCATCAGTACAGCTATGAAGTAAGCCTGGGAACTCTGACTCCATTATTGTATGCACTAAAAAAAACTGATTTAGAACTGATTTAGCACATTTGCCATTTCTGTACCTGTTAAAACCATACTGATACCATTATTTAAAGAGGAGCAACACTCTCAACCGGCATCTTTTTACTATTAATATACTTAAAAAACGTTTTGGGTTTACTCTTAGCCTCAGCCACAATGCACTCCTCATTTCCTTTCTTTGCCTTCTGGATTGCTGTTTTACAACATTTATTATAGTGTTTATAGTCATTAAATGCAGCTTCTTTCCTAACAGACTTGTAGTTTTTAAATGCCTTTCTCTCCTTTTCCATTAACTTCTTTACTTCTATATTAAGCCACATAGGGTGATTCTTAGTGCTTCTTATACATTTACTCATCATCATCATTTATTTACATAGCGCCAACAAGAAACTTGCTTTACCTTAGTTATAACAAACAGTAAATAAATGGAGGATAACAAACAAGGGTTACAGAGTATGATAGGGTTAGAGGGCCCTACAAATAAGAGTTTACAGAGTAAAGGTTAGGGTACAATTGAGACATGAGGATTTTAGAAACAATTTTGTGATTTTTGATACAGCAATGATTGATTAATTAAGGTACATTGAATAAGAGGCGAGGCGAAGATCAGAAGAGTGTTAGTAATTTGAATTTGATTCTAGAGGAGATTGGGAGCCAGTGAAGGGACATGCATATGGGAGCAGCTGATGTTGAGTGGTGAGATAGATGAATGAGTCTAGCGGCTGCATTTAGAACAGATTGGAGTTGTGAAAGGGGACTTGTTGTAATACCTGCAAGAAGTAGGTTGCAGTAATCAAGGCAGGAGATGATGAGAAACTGAATCAGTGTTTTAGTTGATTCTGAACTGAGATATGGTCGTATTCTGGCAATGTTGCACAGTTGAATACAAGGTTTTGCAAGTGTTTGAATTTGTGGTGAAAAAGACAGATGCGAGTCTAGGATAACTACTATGCAGCGTGCCTGTGTGAAATGAAATGAATGGTGGAATGAAAGGTGGTGTTGTTTACTGTGAGTGCTATCTGAGGGACAAGGGAAGATCTTGGAGGAAATATAATGAGTTCTGTATTTGAAAGGTTCAGTTTCAGGTGGCACTGTGACATCCCGGAGGAGACAGCAGAGAGACAGTCTGTAACTTGGGAAAGGACAGAATTAGCAAGATCGGGAGTAGACAAATAGAGTTAGGTGTCATCAGCATAACGTTGATAATGAAGTCCAAACGACTGAATAAGTTTTCCTAGCGAAGATGTATAGAGGTAAAACAGCAGAGGGCCTAGAATAGAGTCTTGAGGAACTCCGACAGAGAGAGGGAACGTAGTAGAAGTAGAGTTAGAGAAGGCAACTTTAAAGGAACGGTCAGACAGATAAGATTTAAACCATGAAAGAGCAGTGTCACGAATGCCAGCTGAGTATAGAATGTCTAAGAGGAGATCTCGAAGGTTTAGTATGGAATAGTGAACTTAAAATTTTTCCAGTAGAAGATCATTGGTTACTTTGGTGAGTGCAGTTTCAATTGAGTGTGTTGGGCTGAAGCCAAACACACAGGGGGTCTAGAAGGGAGTTGTGAGTGAGATGCTGGATCAGGCAATTTATAAACAAGCCTTTCTAGTAATTTGGATGCGAATGGTAGAAGGGAAACCGGACGATAGTTAGTGGAAGAGCTGGGATCAAGGTAAGGTTTTTTGAAGATAGGAGTGATTAGTGCTTTTATATATAATGATGGAAAAATACCAGTAGAGAGTGAAAGGTTAAATTTGTAGGTAAGTGCAGGAGAGAGTGTATCAGAGATTGGATATAGGAGGTGAGAGGGTATGGGGTCCAGTGAGCAGGTTGTGGGTTTTGAGCAGGCTAGAAGTTTGCTAATTAGTGTTGCAGGGGTGAAGGAGTGCAAAGTGGATTGTGAGTGGACTGCACGTGAGTCTGAGATTGTTGTCAGACGGTATGCTCAGCCTAATGAGATTGATTTTTTCATTAAAGAAATGAGCAAGATCTTGGGCAGTTACATTAATGGATGCAGGGGGTGGAGGGGGGCATAGGAGTGAGTTAAATGTGGCAAACAGTCGCTGCGGTTTAGAGGACAGAGTGGAGATTAAACAAGAGAAGTATTGTTCTTTAGCTAATAAAAGAGCTTGATTGTAGCAGGAGAGCATGAATTTTAAGTAGATAAAGTCAGGATCAGTTTGTGAGTTTTCAACAGTCTCTCTGCTGATCTATTACATCTTCTGAGGTACCATGTTACACCAGTGTGCCAGGGTTGTGCCAGGGTTGGGGTTTAGCTGGTCGGCTGTGACGGGTGATAGAAGGAGCAAGTGAGTCAAGAGCTGTTGAAAGAGCATTGTTGTAGAGAGAAGCTGCCCTATATGGACAGGAAAGATTGTTAATGTGAGAGATGGATTGTGCTGATACTGTTGATAATTGTTGTGGATCAAAGGCATTAAGGTTTCTGTACGTGTTGGTAGAGAGAGATGGTTGTGATAGTGCAGATGAAAGTATTATCTGAAAGGAGAGTAGGTGATGGTCAGATAGGGGGTAAGGAGGGTTAATAAGGTTGGATGGGCAGCACAAGTGGCAGAATATAAGATCAAGAGCATGACCCTCGATGTGAGTAGGTGAGTCGGTTCACTGAGAGAGACCAAATGAAGTTGTTAGAGAGGGGAGCTTAGAGGTGGCAGGAGAAGCAGAGTTGTCAATGGGGATGTAGAAGTCACCTAAAATGAGAGCAGGTGTCTCACTGGAGAGTATGGAAGCCAAGCAGCAAAGTGATCCAAGAAAGTAGAGTAGGGACCATTGGGGAGAGATTGGAGAAAACAAACATATTCTGTGGACTTCAAAAGAAGTGAAGGAGAGAGAAGTTGGTGTGGTTAGATTTTGAAACCTACATTTGGGGGAGAGAAGAAATCCTACACCACAGTCATGACGGCCATCCAGTCTAGGGGTGTGACTAAGTAAGAAACCTCCATAGCAGAGGGCAGCAGGTGAAGCAGTGTCTGAGGGAGAGAGCCATGTTTCAGTGATAGCCAGAATGTGAAGGAATTTGGATATAAAGAGATCATGGACTGCTGTGAGTTTATTGCAGATTGACCATGCATTCCAGAGGGCACATGAGAAAGGCAGAGAGGGTGCTGGCTTTATGTGAATAAGGTTTGCAGGATTAGAAATGCGTAAAGTTTTAGAGACTGGAAACATTGTCAAATGCCTGAGAGTGGGAATAGGTGAGGGGAGGAATGAGTGAGTGGGACCATGGTTTGGGGAGATGTCCCCAGCTGCAAGTAACAGTAATAATGAAAGTGACACAAGATGTGACCTAGATTTGACAGTGTGAACATTGTTTAATTGGTTGAGAGGGGATAAGAGATTTAACAATACAAGACAGTGTGCTTAGATTGAGAGAGGGTGATGGGAGCAGTGAAGAGGAGATTACAATTTCAGGATAGTTTGATGGATGTTGGATGATATATGCAGAAGTATAGAGGTGAGAGAGAAAAAGAAAGCAATCAAATTAAATATAGTTAAACGGTATAATCCTTAAGAGAATAAATTGAGAATAGTAACAATTTAATAGCATTTTAAATGACAATCATTTCTGTTCTGTGTTTTTAGCTGAAAACAGAATGCACCAATCAATGCTCTGAAGGGCAGCCCTCAAGGCACTAAAATTAGCTTTTCTGAAATTCATGTTTGTTTTTTGCACCAGACAGTAAATTATATAACATTATGGTCACTATTACCCAGGAGTTTAATCATGTGCACATTTGCTATATGTTATGGGTCATTATAGATCACTAGATCCAGAATAGCATTTTTTCTGGTTGACTGTGCCATAAAATTGTCATGCAACAAGTTTATAAACTTGTTCCCATTAACTGGCCTGGCAGTACAGTTGCTCCAGTCAATATCTGGGTAATTAAAATCTCCCATTATCATTACTTTCCCCAAACTGGCAGCCTTTTCTTAGCAATTTTCTTTATGCAGGGTTTTCTGGAATTTAGAATATGTTTGTCTTCCAGAATCTAGTAACTTATAATACATCATGTTGGTATTAATTGCAATAATTTCATTTTTTTTTTCAAAGAGCCTTAGTTAAATAGTTTTAAACCATTACTGACTTTGTCCTATTCTTAGCACCAACTCAAACTATTCAGATTTTACTGATGTACATATAGGCTTCTCCTTGGGTCACCTATAATTCAGATAGCTTCTGTGTTATAGGTCCAGGTTACATTTGTCATTTTGTTTGTGTGTACAGCATTTGGGGTACTGTTTAAATATATCAGTCATATAGTCAGAATTGAAAATCATCATGAAATTTTGTAGATGTCAGTCTACCTTTAGGGTGATTGAGGGTGGCGTGCGCTGTGACGCTTTTGTCAGTGTGCCTGTGTAGGGGGCGACGCAGCAGGTCGGGTTGCCTGGGGCAACCAAGTTACTGTTCATACAGAAGTTGGTGTGTCTGTCCTCACTTAAAGGGAATCTGTCGTCATTTTAAACTTTTTTTTTTTTTTTGCATTTTTATAAAAAACACATATCCATAAACACTGTGTGGCAAATAAAATGTTAATCCACAAATCCATGCATAAGTTATTTTAGTTTGTATTTTGTCATGGGGGCTTCCATTTCTGCTCATTACACATTCATCCTGTGCTGCTCTAACAGCAGGCACAGCATTACCTGTGTGCTTGGAGGCAGCCACTCTGTAATGAAAAGCCAGGTCGCACTACGACATGAGAATCTAGCTGTACACTCTCCCTCCCCTCTCTGCCCATGCGTGTGATGTTTGGAGGAGAGCGGTCACATGGTTTGCTGGGAAGCAATTACTTTCACTTTCCTATGTCCTGCTCTACATTTGCACTAGCAGCCCCTCCTCCCACAGACACTATCAAAGCTCCTGCCGTTCTGTAAGTTTGTTCTCTGCTTTCCTTTGGAGGGGGGAGCTTTCTCTCCTTGCTTCCTTCCTAGTTTGTTTTACGGGTTACTAGATGAGGTAAAGGAGCTGTGAGTTCCCTCTGCTATCCACCTCACACAGACCTTGCTCCTTTCCTGCCTGCAGTACTTCTTTTTTCATTAACTACTTACTGCCTCCTTTCTCCTGAGCTATTTTAACCCTTCCTAGACTTCCTCCTAAGTTTTCCTGGTTTTCAAGTATGTCCTCCTTATTTTATCATCAGTCCTGGGAGTGTACTCCTGTGTTTCTGCCATTCATTTTTGTGTAAACAAATATAATAAACTATCTATATAGTTTTTCCAGTGCCAAAAATGAATTGTGTGTGTGTGTGTGTGTGTGTGTGTGTATATATATATATATATATATATATATATATATATATATATATATAATATATATATATATATATATATATATATATATATATATATATATATATATATATATATATAGACACACACACACACACACACACACACACACACACACACAATTCATTTTGGGATAGTTTATTATATTTGTTTATATATATATATATATATATATATATATATATATATATATATATATATATATATATATATATATATATATATATATATATATGTATATATTTATTTTTGAAACGTAAGTGGGGGCAGTGATCACAGGACTATCTTATTTCAATCCTTCTGAAGTGGTGTCAGTGGGAGCTTATCTTGATTCCTGCCTATTGCTCAATTGACAGGCTCAGCAGACAAGGCTCTATTTACATTACAGCAGCTTGTAGGAGGGAGGGGTAATGACATCACTCCAACGTGCAGTACAGCAGTAAAGTGTGACTGAAGTTTATCAGAGCACAAGTCACATGACCCGAGGGCAGCTGGGAAATGTCAAAATGTCTAGCCCCATAGCAAATTTTAAAACAATTTCTTGTTTTTGAAACGGATTTCAATGCAGGATTCTGCTGCAGTAGCTATTAACTGATACATTTTGTAAAAAAGATGTTTTTCCATGACAGTATCCCTTTAAGGATAAGCTGCACATACAGTTCAGATCCGCTCTCTGCTAACATATACAACATTCAGCTCATAGGTCAAATGACTAACAAAAAGGAATATCAATCAATGTGTAAGGTGTCAAAGTCATTTATGAGGGGATCTGCAAGAGACAAGCAGATAAGTTACAAGATAATGTGGGTCAAAGAGGCTGAGTATAAATTAGGGCTGAATTATTGGAGTGTATAATCAAAGGAATTCCATATCATCTCTTAGTCCATATCCACACATGCTGGTATCTCTGACCTGTTGCAGGTCTTTCTTAGTCCACATAATTAGCCATAAATAAAGGCCCAGGTTTAGTCCCTTCTCCAGAGAATTGAAAGTTTCCATTAATTTGTATTCCCTCACTTTTCTATCATTCTGTTTTAAAATTGCCCTTAAAGGGATCCTGTCATCAGAAAACATGTTTTTTTCAAAATGCACCAGTTACTAGTGCTACTCTAGCAGACTTCTGCACTGAATCCATTTCTCAAAAGAGCAAACAGAATTTTTTATATTCAATTTTGAAATCTGACATGGGGCTAGACATTTTGTCAATTTCCCAGCTGCCCCTGCTCATGTGACTTGTGCCTCCTCTTTAGGAGAGAAATGCTTTCTGGCAGGCTGCTGTTTTTCCTTCTCAATATAACTGAATGTGTCTCAGTGGGACATGGGTTTTTACTATTGAGTGTTGTTCTTAGATTTACCAGCCAGTTGTTATCTTGTGTTAGGGAGCTGCTATCTGGTTACCTTCCCATTGTTCTTTTGTTTGGCTGCTGGGGGGGAAAGGGAGGGGGTGATATCACTCCAACTTGCAGTACAGCAGTAAAGAGTGATTGAAGTTTATCAGATCACAAGTCACATGACTTGGGGCAGCTGGGAAATTGACAATATGTCTAGCCCCATGTCAGATTTCAAAATTGAATATAAAAAAATCTGTTTGCTCTTTTGAGAAATGGATTTCAGTGCAGAATTCTGCCGGAGCAGCACTATTAACTGATTCATTTTGAAAAAATTTTTTTTCCCATGACAGTATCCCTTTAAGAACCAAAATTCTTAAATCCTTTATGGAATGATGAGGGCCATTGAAATGATTTCCTATTGGTGTTTCCAGTTTTTTATTGGTTACAGTGAATCGATGGTGTGTATTTCTCTTTCTCAGACGTGATTGTGAGGCTGGTAGTGTCTGAAGGGGACAACTAACCGACTGCTACTGGAACCTTTGGATTTCGTCTGACCAACAATGCCTAGTATTCCGGATCCGGGGAACTTGCACAAAGAAACACCAACGAGTGGATCAGAATAACAAGTTCCGTTTATTGAAGGTCAAACATAGGCTTATATAGGTTATAAGTAAAGACGTCCCAATATAGTGACGTATCAGCATAGTTATTAGCAAAGTATATGTCTGTAATAGGTATATCCTTCAGGATGGACAAGATAGAAAAGAGACAAATATGTGCATGCGCGTTAGCTAAGATATTTTGTCTGAGGCAAGCTGATAATATTGTTTTTAGTACATGATGATACTTATGCAAGGTTGTCTAAGAAGAGACAGTACAGGGTCGTACAGAAAAACAAGTACAGAGGCCTACAAGGGTCAGCACGTAGGCATGTTAACCCTTCAACCCCCTCTTTGATCATAACATGATCATCTAATGTGAAAAAGACATATGAGAATGTATTTTCTTCAACTGAGAATTTTCGGAAGTACGTATCATAGAGCGGATACGCTTCCTAAAAAAGCAGGAAAGATATAAATTGAAAATAACAAGAAGAACAAAAATGACTGTAACAATAACAAGGGGATAAAAAATAGAATGCACGATAGCAGAACCAGTAGGTGACCAACCAGTAAACACATCATACCAATGGTGTTGTAAATCATCTTGTAACTGAGAAAACCTAAATAAATTAATCTGTGTTTGGTAGCAACAGTTTTAACAACAGTATCATAGAATTTATCAGTGTGTTTGCGATATGCAGCAACAGTGTCAGTATGATGATGAATAAGTGAATGACACAGAGAAACAGGGAGTTGATAATTGGCAATAGGTAAAATTAACCTAAACTATAAACTCACCTAAATGCAAATAACCGTATTGAGACTACTATGCTCTGAAGAGGGGCTAGGCCTGTCTTCAAAACCAAGAACTCATTCTTGACCAGCAGAATTAGCACAACTACATGCTGGAGAGTTCCTAATCCATCCCAATCTTGTTATTTGCCTAACTATACAAACTACTTCAGTTTAAAAGAATTATCATGAAGTATTACATATCTAATTCAACCAACACCCAAAAGATTCCATGCCATGTATTTCGAAATATTGCGTTTAGTAAACATAAGTCTCTTTATACATGTTCCAGTGCCATTTAGAAAAGATGGTTTGAATAAAGGCATCTGCAAAGATATTGTCCCAAGTATAGTTCTTAGAAGTGATGAACTTAGTATACTTGCATCTCCATGATATAGTCGTGTTCTTGTAGAGACAGGTGTCAGCAAACATTTTCTTTAAAGTGCTTTAGATAGAGACATGGAAAAGATGTCCATAATTAAAGGGAGCTCTGAAATAAGAATGGTTCCCATCTATCACCGATTTTGAATTATCAATAAAGAGTGTTCATTTGAAATCATCATCATCATAAACATGTAGCAAGAAAAACGATTGCCAAAATCTTCCACATGCTCAGTTGTTCTATAGAAGTAAACAAATTATAATGTTAGAAACTACTTTTATAAAGAATTTCAGAGTCAGGATCTTGAATCCTAATACGGTAGATATGTTTAGCCTTAGGTTTTGTACTTTGAGAAATTATAAACACTGTAAGTTTATAAAGGGCATAAAATTATAGTAATATAATGAAAACCATGAACAAGAAAACACAATCTTGCTTAAGTAAAACGAAATATATTACTGAATTGGAAACCTTTAAAAGGGTTCCACCCCTTATGCTTACCGTAATTGCCCTTGCTTCATATTGTAACTCTAATCTTATTTACAATTCCACACTTAGACCAATCATTATTTTCCATGTGTCATTTAAACATGTTTAATGCTTTAAAAGTGCTATTTTCCAAGCCATATATAAATAATAATTGTTATTGTTAAACTAGTTTATGAGCAGAAATTGGGTAAACTACCATGGGTAGTCCCATTGAATCAGTTGGCCTAATGCCAAACACCCAACAATTAGTTCTATTTGCTTCCTTAGTTATTCTTTTTTTTTGTAAAGTTGTGTAATGATTTGATTGTTCATAAAAATTACTTTTGCTAGAGGACATATGAACAAAACCAAAAATCAGTAGTACTTAAAATACAAATACATGCTTGTCGGGTACACTTGCTCTACTACAATTTTGAAACATGTATCTATATATCTTTGTTATGTAATTTTACTGAAGTAGGTATTACTGATTGCACTTAGAAAGGACCTTCAAACCTTGGGTCCAAGCTGTTCCTCATATGCTTTTTAATCACTACCCAGTCTAAGATAGTGTGAACCAGTATTGACATTTGGATCTGGAATAGAATCAAAAACATATTTGTGTATTTCATTTAGACATTTCTGTACAATAGCTACATATAAAATCCCATTCTTAGGGCTGACCCAGACAGAATGTCATAGGGTGACGGTTTGTAAGGGCCTCTTGGATTGGTGCATATTGAAAACAAATCAATGGAAGGAAGTTAACCCAAGATTTGAATGTTTCTTTCAGAATCTATTAAATTTTATTCTATATAACACCATTTAGGCTTTCAACCTTCCCAAAACTCTGAGGGTTATTTTTATTTAAGACATTATCTGCCCTGTAAAATGTGTACCCCTGTTACTTTCAATGTAGGTTGGTAAAGAATACCTACACATTACCTCATATAAAGTTTCTTAGCAGTTGCTTTTGTTGTAGCCTTAGAAACTTGGCCATGCCTCAGGCCATCCTGAGAACATGTCAATACATACTGGTACATATCCATATGGACCTACTTTAGGCAGTTGGCTGTAGTCTATTTGTAATCGCTGGAAGGGTTATTCTGGTTTAGCAAAGTGCTGTCTCGGAGATTTGACTATCTGACCAGGATTATGACGTAAACAGGTAACACAAGAAAATACATATTTTGCAACAAATGCTGGAAACCCAGGTGCTATCCAACTTTTCTGAACTGAAGCAGCCATTGCATTCTTACCTGAGTGCGCCAGTCCATGAGTTAGATGTGCCATCATAGCATACACTGCTTTTGATAGACAGTATAATACACCATTTCTCCATATCCATGTCATCCTTGGATGCTCCCAGCTTCGACCACTTTCCTTTTTCCATCTCAGGGGCCTAGTCCTGTATTGTAGCCAGGATATCCATGTGCAACGGCCCTTTGTGGTCGGATATCCATGTGCAAATTACTGTCATTATAGGCAAGAGGGCAGCTGACTTGGCTCTCTCATCAGCTTTTGCATTTCCTTGTAGCTTCTGGAATCTGAAACTTTGTGTGCGCTTGTACTTTAAGAATGGCTACCTCAGTTGGAAGCTGTAATGCTAACAATAGCTGTTTTACTAAATTTGTATTTGTATTCTTATTTGGTTTACCTGATGATGTCATAACATTTCTGGCCCTCCAAATCAGAAGATAGTCGAGACAAATACCAATACAGTACCTGCTATCAGAAAAGATGTTTGCCCTTTGACCTTCCGCTAGTATGCATGCTGTGATGAGTGCTTGTAGCTCAGCTTCTTGAGCTGACATATGTGGAGGTAGATTCTGCTGAACTAAAACATCAAACAAATGTTACAACAGCATTGGACCATCAAAAAACAATTCACAATAAGGATTTAACAAAGGTTCATCTTTTACATTATCAAACCCATGTACCTCATTTTGTCAGGGTGTGTGAAGCATTTGGTATATCCCAATGTCTTTACAGATTTGTTGAATCTATCTGCAATATCTGAAATGGGTACATTGATTGTACATATTTGGCTGCGATAGATAAGAACCCGGGGCAAACCATACTCTTGATACTGCATCACACCTCCCCCTTTTTGAAATGTGGGTGAGACCATGTGAGGCAGCAACCAAATATGGTAACAGAACACGGGGTGCGACAGGGCAATTGCCTAAGCGCAAAAAAGAAACATCACCTTCTGGAGTTTTGCAATCTGCTTTGGTAGTCAGATTAGGCACTACCCGATGGGATGCAATAACATCTTTAACTGCTGTGAGATCCTGAACAAAACTCATTCTTGCCGGGCTTTTTAATTGGCAAGATGGGCTGATCTTGTGAATTAACACTCCCCTGTCAGGTAACCCTTGAATGACTGGGCGAATCCCCTCTCCTTGCACCCTGGACAGTGGGTGCTATGGGATTTTGGGCAGGGGGGGCCCGTGGGTCTACTTGTTTGGACACAGGTGGGATGGATGATATCAACTAGATATCCGTCAATGATAAAGCCCATACATCAATTAGGACACATTATAATTCGGGAGGTACGGAAGGTTCCTCCTTAGACATTTCTTTTAGTGACAAAAGATTTACTGTATGTGGGGTATTAGTCATCTCAGACACTTACTGAGGTGGGACAGAAACACACACACTCAATCCGGAATGCAGTATATGGTGCACCCTAGTTTACAAAGGATGTCCCTACCTATGAAACTGTCAGGGATGGGGGCACTGATAAGAAAGGCAGCTTGTGTAGATACGGGACCCCTACTTGGGCTGGGTTAGCAGGGTAAGTGTCCCAATTCATTTTAGCTAGCAGATGTTGGTAATCCAATGGACCAGACACATGTATGATTACAACTAACATATCATTCCAATTAGGGTTATGGGCACTATGGATAAACAAGAGTTCCTGTCCAAATTTGTGTGGATTAGTACGTCTTGAAAAATCCTTATAAGATTTGGTGCTGTCCATGGAATGAGCTTTCTGTCTGTGTTAATGAGACGTGCTGCAGGGACGCCCGCCACCCCCCCTTTTCTCTACGGGCGTGGTAGAGCTTGGCTGCGGGGCTAAGAACTGCCTGTATCAGCGCTGCTGTTTTCAGCACTGAAAGATGAATTGTCTCTTCTCACTATTCTCTATTTTCTAACTTAACCCTGCTGATGAGCAGTCAGAACCTGCAGCCTCACTATGGGCATCAAAATTGATAAGGACACAAACAGTCCTGAGGATATCTATTCCCGTCTTAATTAGTTTATGGGTTTACACCAGAAGAACCATACTGACACAAGAAAAAAAAGCTTCTCCCCATCCTGCTATTTTATCAACCCAGGGATCAACATAAAACCCTACGTGGGACTGCATCTATACACATATTCTTTACAAGTTTCACCATTAATGGGTGGTGGCAATTTCTTTGAATTTTTCTCACCCATATTGAAATAAAACACGCTGTTTGCTTGCACCAAATAAGTAGTGAGTTTCTTAGTGAGAAAAGAAGAGAGGGCGGATAGAAATACTAAAATTAAATGTATTTAGTGTTACATGCAACTCGCAGAGTTCCTAAGGAAGACTACTTATTTGAAAAAATACTATATAAGTGGTTATTACAACTTATATCCTAGATTTCAGAAATAATAAAAAAATCCAGCCTGTCTCTGGATGGCAGAGCTCATGTGCACTAATAGTGATTTATAGGGAACGTGTGGTTTCTAAACTCAAATACTACTACTGAGCACAAGCAAGACGTGAAAAAGAAATAGAGTAAAGCGATTGCAATAAATCAAGACAATTTACGGGCTGTCTTGGGATCGAGGGTCCTTAATATAGCGATCGTTTTACATGTATTATACACAACAAAAAATATGCCTTAACCTTTAAACATTGTCATAACATACAAACAGTAAAACACAGACACAGACAACATGCAGTTGAATACAAGGCAGTGACGTTACAGCAGAAATCCGTTCCAGGAGTAATAATATATGAACCGGGATCCTAAAACTTGTGAAACCGGGAGTTTACCTAAAACTCCTTTGGAATCCCCCGTCAGGGATTTCCTTGTTTTTTTTCTTGAATCCCTCGTCAGGGATTTCTTTTGTCTCTCCTTTAAGCTTAAGAATACAGCATTAAGCATATACGGATGGTAAGAAAAATATCGTCTATAAGACAGATGCTTTCTTACCTGTCCGTGCCGCTTGCTATTTCCAGCTTCTGACACCAGACTGAAGGGGACAACGAACCGACTGCTACTGGAACCTTTGGATTTCGTCTGACCAACAATGCCTAGTATTCCGGATCCGGGGAACTTGCACAAAGAAACACCAACGAGTGGATCAGAATAACAAGTTCCGTTTATTGAAGGTCAAACATAGGCTTATATAGGTTATAAGTAAAGACGTCCCAATATAGTGACGTATCAGCATAGTTATTAGCAAAGTATATGTCTGTAATAGGTATATCCTTCAGGATGGACAAGATAGAAAAGAGACAAATATGTGCATGCGCGTTAGCTAAGATATTTTGTCTTAGGCAAGCTGATAATATTGTTTTTAGTACATGATGATACTTATGCAAGGTTGTCTAAGAAGAGACAGTACAGGGTCGTACAGAAAAACAAGTACAGAGGCCTACAAGGGTCGGCACGTAGGCATGTTAACCCTTCAGTGTCTTGATTAGATTTTTTAGTTCTTTCCTATAGGCAGTCCTGGTGTCAGTATCTAATTTAGTATAGTGATTGGAGTTTGATAGCTGTCTGGGGGCCTCTGTGACAGAGGTCCAAAGTGTTTATAATGACCACTGCACCCCCTTTATCATCTGGTTTGATGATGATGTCCTTGTTGTTCTTGAGACCTTTAATAGCATTCCTTTCTTGGGCACTCAGATTGTAACCCTGTCCTTAAATGAGTCTATGTATTGATCTAGTTTGCGATTCATGCCTGCAAAAGGTATCCACTTGACTTTCTTTTTTTTTTATTGTTCCTGTCGTACGGAGGTGTCAAAATCACAGTATGGCCTGTCATGAAAAAATTCCTTAAGGTGCAGTTTCCTAAAGAATTCCTTCATGTCTTTGCAGAGTTCAGTTTTATCCATTGCTTTTGTAGGGCATTATGTTAGCCCCTTTTGAAATTACTGTTATTTCCTCTAGTAGCAGAGTAGTCTGATAAATTTATTACACACCATTTTTGTGCATCAGTTGGATCTGCTGAAATCGAAGCCTTTGCAGTTTTTTTTCATTATATCTATCGTATGACAGCTTTCACCCTGACCACACTAAACACTCAATAACCCACAGCCAGGCTTTACGATACAATCGTATATGTTCGCACACTATTTAAAGGAACCACCACCTCAAAACAGAGTAGACTTCAGCAACAGGGGCTACAACCTCATTGTATTGTAGATCAATACATTCATGCATCCACCAGGATTCTCAGAAGTCATCTTCTACAGTATAAACAAAAACCTGAAATAAATCGGACCCCCTAGTGGTCACATACAATCCACAATTTAGGATTATCCAGAGATCTACAAGGTATACTTCATAAGGACGAGAGGCTCAAAAGCATATTCCCAGAGCCACCACTCCTAGCATTCCGAAAACCTCCCAACCTAAAGTCACTAATAACAAGAAGTGCCTTATTGCACCCCACCAAAAATGGAACATAACTCTGTGGCAAAAAACAATGTAAAAACTGCCCACACATCCTGACAAAATACCAATTCCGGACACATTAAAGGAATACAGCATCCATGGTCACTACAACTGTTCTTCTTCCAATGTGGTGTACTTAATACAATGCACTAAATGCATAACAGGGGGACTGTATATAGGATAAACTGGGCAAAGTCTGAGAAAGAGAAATACACACCACCGATTCATTGTAACCAATGAAAAACTGGACATACCAATAGGAAATCATTTCAATGGCCCTCATCACTCCATAAATGATTTAAGAATTTTGGTTCTTAAGGGCAATTTTAAAACAGAATGATAGAAAAGTGTGGGAATACAAATTAATGGAAACTTTCTTTTTTTTTTTTAATATTCAAAATTTGTATTGGTTTTCATTATAACAAATAAATGCAATATATTACAACATGTATTCAGCTGCATGCTTGTCCTTGTCTGGTTATTTTATGTCGTTCCATATAGATCATTCTATGTAACTGGTTACTTCCGTGACCTCTCTGGTTATTCTATTTCAGTGCTACCATCTTGCAGCTGACAGTAAGATAGAAAGGGGGGAAAAGCTGGAGGAAAGGGGGGAGGGAGGGGATGAGGGGAAGACATATGAAGGAAGAAATAATTATTTTAGCAGTATATTATTAACAGACAACAATTTATCTATTGCGTTGCTCAATTAGTTCCAGGATCATTGGTATTAGACCCAGATTGGATTACTTCCAGGTATTGGGCCCACGGATACCACTCCAGTTCCCCTTCATAGCTCCTATCTAGAAGCTTGTCTCTGATAGATTCTATCGTTCAGATCCAATTCACCTTGGTTATCAGTATTTGCCGACCAGGTAATTGTGATCTTTTCCAATTTGCTGCTAGGAGAGATCTTGCTGCTGTCAGGATATATGTAGCTAGTTTGTTTGGAGTTTATGGCCCTAATTTTCATGCCTAAAAGAAATGTGTGTGAAAGGACCCTTGTCCCCCACATCCTCTGAAGCAAGTGGCGTGTTCTGGATTACCACTGAGTTTACTGATGCATGTTGGAGTGTAGTACCAGCAAAATATGATTTCACTGGAGGTTGCTCATACAGATTTTTAGATCTTAGACATTTCTCCTCGGACATAAAAGCCCTTTTTAACTATCAGCCAATCCTGTCTGGTGTTGAAAAAATTGATAAATACATGACATCTGTTTTTAAGAGCTTGTAGAACTTAAGAGAAACTGGATTGAGACATGCCACTGACAAGGCTTTCTGATGATAGAAAACTGACAGATGCCAGAAAATGACAGGTTGGCAATGACTTTGTGAAGCCTGAAACTGGCCTATTTGTAGATGCCAGAGGATCAATATACGTTTTGAGATCCATGAGGAACTGAGATCCATGAGTTGATATCTATCAACAACTTCAGCCTCCCTTAAAGAGATACTGACATCAGAAAATAATATTTTTTTGATATCTATCATAATATTGTCTTTTACTATTTATAATTTTGCCATAAAAGTATTTGCCTGATGCTTTTACATTCCATTTCTTACCCCCATGTTCCTGTATGAGGAGGCTGCCATATTAGTGCAGCAGTAGTCGGTTAGCATAAGAAACTCTAACTGACAGATTAAGAAGGGACAGTCAGGTTGGCAAAACAGTCAGGTTTAGGAACTTCAATTATAATGATTAAAAAAGCAGAACTATCAGTGAAAAACGATCAACATGACCTGTAGGTAACTTTTAATGTAGATTAATATTTTGAATAATATTTTTTTAGTGTCAGTATCACTTTAAGCCAGCCAGCAAGCTGGCAAGTTGGGGTACGTTCAGGGGTGACAAATGGAGATGCCGCAGCAACTATTATTGGATCCTCTACTGAGCAGTGTGATGCATCAGGGGAGGCAACACTCCATCTAACCTGCAATCTTAAAGGAGAAGGAAAGGTTAAATCTAAGTAAGCCTTATCAGAAAGGTCCATCTAAATATACCAGTAAACCCCCAAAGTTGTGCTGCTCTGAGTCCCCTGTCAAAAGAAATACAGCATTTCTTTCCTTCTATTGTGTACACATGGGCTTCTGTATCAGACTTCCTGCCTTCAGCTTAAACCTCATTGCCCTGGGCAAGAGCATGCTCAGTTTGCTCCTCTTCCCCCTCCCCCTCCCTTCTCTACTGTAATCTGAGCCCAGAGCAGGGAGAGACTCAGGCAGGAAGTGATGTCACATCATGTTAATACTGCAGCTCCTATCCTAAACAAACAGAGAGTTTCTAGAGCTTTTTACTCGGGTATGGTACAACATTCTACAGAATAAATATAGCATTCTTGCTTGCACTATTGCAGCTAATCTATTGGCAATAAAATGCCTCCGTAGCTTTCCTTCTCCTTTAAAGGAACAGTTCAATGTAAAAAAAAAAAACTGGGTAAATAGATAGGCTGTTTCTAATATATTTAGTTAACCAAAAATGTAATCTTTAAAGGCTGGAGTAAACAGTTGTCTAACTTAGTATAGGTATGGGTATATATAATTTGTGTGACAGTAGGGAGGGGTGTGTGTATGGATGCTGGGTTTTCATTTGGAGGGGTTGGACTTGATGGACTTTGTCTTTTTTCAACCCGATTTAACTATGTAACTATGTAACTTAATATCCAAAACACAACTTCTTGCGTTTCAGCTCTCTAAATCTTAGTTAGTCAGCAACTTTAAGGGGGAATGCGGCTCAGATTCAAAAGCAAATGGTTATGACCAATGTGGCCTCCCCTCAACTCTCTGATTGGTTACTGCCTGGTAACTAATCAGTGGAAACCAAGGGAGCTGCAAAACAGGAAGTAGTGTTCTGGCTATTATTTTAGATATCCAGTCACTCCAGCCTTTGTAGATTACATTGTTTGCTAACTAACTATGTTAGAAACATTTTTTATTTGGCATAATCTATTTACCCAGTTTTTATTTTTATACTGTACAAGTCTCCTCACTCTTCTAATCACTAATAAAGGGAAATGATTAAGAACGATTATTGATAGGCCTATTTAGGATTTGTGTGGATATGTTTTAATGAGCATAAAAGATGTTAATATTATGAACACATCAATATATTTTTGAAAGTGTGTCTTCATATCTTTGGATAGTGTTCAATAACTCAGAATATAAATATGCAGAGATGTGAGTTTGAACATTCTAGTGTTATTGGCAGCTGAATACAAATTGGAGTTTGTCAAGTTCTTTCCAAGTCAACATGCAGATTGCTATTTCAAACACTGGATGGTTGCTAGTGTCCAAAATAAATAAAGCGATGAAGTACAAGTTAAGTGCTATACACACACACACACAATTATTTAAAAAGAAAATACAAGAATTAAAATGGATAGGTCCTATTTTGAATACACATATCTGTAAAAAACAATTGCATAGTTCAAGGTACTTTTACTTATGAAATATACATTAGCACAGCCTTTAAAACACTTGTGCGATAAGCTGTGCACAGTGTCGGACTGGCCCGGCGGGACACCGGGAAAAAACCCGGTGGGCCCCGACCCTCGTGGGCCCCCGCCGGGCCAGACCCCCTCTCCCGATAATTCTATTTTGGGAAAAAAGTCTTCGCCGATGCGCAGTGCCTTCTGTGCATGCGCGGCGAGCGCCGCCACTCGCGCATGCGCGGCGAGCGCCGCCACTCGCGCATGCTCATATATGCTCGCTGAGCGCTGAGCTCGGCGCGGCGCAGTAGAGGAACATGGGGTCGAAGGGGGGCCCTGGAACAACAGCCCCGGTGGGCCCCGGCCCTCCCAGTCCGACCCTGGCTGTGCATACTATAGTCTCCTAGATACACCAGCTAGTGATATAGAATTCTGCCAATGATTGCGTATCACACCGCTCCACAGTTCTTTGTGTACCTTTAGAAAGAACTTTCCAGTTGGTTGTGCACAACAAAATGTTTATACTTTTATGACTCTTATCTTTTAACCCTTCTGCCACTCTGGGAACAAAGCAGCTTTCCCCTAGACTGAAATAGAAGTATTTCAGTCTAGGGGAAAGCAACTATGTTCCCAGAGTGGCAGAAGAGTTAAAAGATGAGAGTCATAAAAGTATAAACATTTTGTTGTGCACAACCAACTGGAAAGTTCTTTCTAAAGGTGCACAAAGAACTGTGGAGCAGTGTGATACGCAATCATCCAAAAACAAACAATGAGGAGGATACAGGACAGGAGCAGAATGGGATGAGGTGCAAAAATAATATTACAGATATTCCTATCTATACAAATATATAGAGTGAGGCAGTGAGTTATTAAAGGCAGAGAGGTGTGGGGGTAACTAAGCAGAATTAGAAGGTAAAGGGATAAACACTAAAAAAACTTTAAGTTTTTTAAGCTTTATTATATCCTGAAGCTGCTAAAAGTCCAAATCCAAATATACACCATCTCCAATCTGCCGATGTCTTTATAAGTCAGTGGCAGAGGTCTCATTTCCAGTTTGAAGATATTATATCCAAGGTCTACCTTGGGTTTTGTACCATAATAGGAAAAAGTTGAGGTTTTTAGCTGATGTCTCAAAATGAGTTTTTTTTAAATTTTTTTCAATCAGAATTTTTCGAGTTTTTAAAATGATAAATAAAGTTTGATGATAAATAAGTTTGGTCTGGCTTTTTTTTTAAAAAAAATAGTGAGAAATATTTGGATTTTGGTAAATAACCCCCCTAAGAGGACAGTGAATAGGGTGAGGCCATGGATAGGTGGGTTATACAATGGAACAGCAGGACAAGGAACTGTATGGGTGCTTTGTTGCAAATGGTTGTAGACAAAACCAACAGCCAAGATGTACCTATAAGATTGAATAATGAATGTCATTACATAGCTATACACAGGTTCATTATAGTCTCTATAACAAACACATAGTCTGTCAGACTTACACACAGTTGCCCTTACACACATTAACACTAAGGGGCAGATTTATCAAAGGTCGAAGTGAATTTTCGATTTAAAAAACTGAATTCGAAGTAATTTTTGGGAACTTCGACCATCGAATAGGCCAAATTTGACTTCGATTTGAATTGAAAATACTTCAAATATTCTACCATTCGAAAATCGAAGTACTGTCTCTTTAAAAAACGTAGACTTCGACACTTCACCACCTTAAACCTGCCGAATTGCTATGTTAGCCTATGGGGACCTCCTAGAACCTATAGCCAACATTTGTCTAAGTTTTTAGAAGTCAAAGTTTTTTTTTGAAAATCGTTCGATTGATCGATTAAATCGTTCGAATCGTTCGATCCGAACGATTTCTACGACTGATCGAACGATTTTAATTCGATCGAAAACAGCTACATTTAAACAAAAAAAACTTCAACTATTGAATTTTTCAATTCGATGGTTGAATTTCAAAGTTTTTTCACTTCGAAATTCGACCCTTGATAAATCTGCCCCTAACAGTTAATTTTACACACAGACATAGATGCACAAAAGACAAACAGACATAGATGCATACAAAGACACACAGAGATACACTGGCATTGATGCATACTCTGGCATTCACACACACTTTAAGCTTAACACAAACGATTCACACTCATCTGCCCTGGGAAAGAAGCTGCTTCTTCAGATCTCTGAGTCTCACACATTTGAGGAGCAGAAAGTGTCTTAAAGATGAAAGCTAAATCCGGACTGCTGCACTGAGCAGTACTGCCTGCGTGCACACAGTGGAGGGAGTGACATGACTGTACGGGTTGCCTGGGGTGCCCAGCTGGTCTGGCCCATCCCTGTGCATTGGGATTGTCCATTATTTGAATTGGTGCTGAACACAAGATGTAAGCCTTTTATAAACTTATTTCAGGTTCTTAGTGGTAATTTTATAAAAAAAAAATGTGTGCATAAAAAAGAGCAAAACAATATATATGCATATGGCAAGATACTATCCTTTATTATGGAGTACAATTCCAGGTCCAAGTGCTCCCCATGCATCTGTGGATGCCCATGGATGGTGTTTCAAGTCATCTATAGTGTTCATAATACTAAAATACTGAAATTCCCATGGGAGAAACAGCAAAAATCAAATATCAGTAAATCTGCCTCTAACTGGATATTAAACTCACAATACAATCATTAAGAAGCATTAGAGAGTCATAGAAAATGGATGGTTTGAACAATTGATCATATTCTAACAAAATTACACAACTGTCTCCTTTGGTAAATGTGCCAATTTTTTTTGACTGTAAGGAAAATGGACAAAATACTGATCTTTCTTCAGAATCCTTCTGGATTCCCCAGCTTGATCTCTAGTAAACAATCTGCAAATACATTTTTACAAGATAAACCATAAAGCTAATTTATAACTGCAGGCAAAAATGGATGTAGTTTATAGTAGGGACTTGCGTGTATTTGCTGCAAACAACATTGTGTCACTTGAGTCTGTTTTGATTAATCACATTTTTCTGGCACAGGGGAAACCTGGAACAACTGCTATATCAAAGGTGACACGTTCTTAATTTAAGTCCCTCTCCCCTTGCTCTACTTTCATTAAGCAATATGTAGTATTTCCTTCAGAACTCTATATTGTATGCATAGTTTGAGCTTATTTGTCAGGCAACACAGTCAGCAGTCAGTTTTTTAAACAAAATAATCTCATTGTAAAGGTTAAGTGGCTTTCTGCTTAAGGCATCTGCCACAACACCTTGCCACGAGAAGACGTGGGCATAGGGCAGGACTCACACAACATAACTACTTTAGGGAATGCAGCTCTTTGCTATTGTAGCATGGCAACGTCAACATCCCCGGTTTAGTTGGTAGCCAGCCGGCATTCAGTAGTTCTGCTTGTGGATGAGGCCAGGGTTGAGCACTGCTATTCCTGGTTACTGGAGCATGTGATTACAGTTGTGATAGTTTACAGCAGGGCAGTCTCTGTTATCCTCCATGTATGGAAAAAGACTAACAATTTGCCAACTTTGTAAGCCAAAAAGGGAACAGCCCCTGTCGTAAATGTAGAACAGGGTTTGTTTCATTCTGCCAACCACAAAGGCAGCTTCCAGAAGGGCAAATCACATGATAGACCATTATAAGAACCAATCTGGCCATGAGTTGTAATGGTGCAAATCATAGCTAGTACTGCTGGGCCAATGAGAGCATAGCTCTTGTATAGGGTCTTGGGGCCAATTATGTGTATTGTGTTACAGAGGGTTCTGGTTTGTTTGCCCTCATGGTAGGGGTCACTTACCAAAGAATGCACTTCTGTATATATAACATCAAAATCCACATAGGGGACAAAGGTTATCATATACATACCATTTGTTGAAGCAATTAGGAGCAACTAAGCAATAACATAATAGTTGAGATTTTTTTCCCTCCAGATTAAAGGAATAGTTCAGTGTGAAAATAAAAACTGGATAAATAGATAGGCTGTGCAAAATGAAAAATGTTTCTAATATAGTTAGTTAGCAAAAAATGTAATGTATAAAGGCTGGCGTGATTTGATGTGTAACATATCAGTCAGAACTGCTTTTCAGCTCTCTTTGTTTACACTGACTGGTTACCCTGGTTACCAGGCAGTAACCAATCAGAGACTTGAGGGGTAGCCAAATGAGTCATAACTGTTGCTTTTGAATCTGAGCTGAATGCTCAGGATCAATTACAAACTCAATGAACAGAAATGTACCATGTGGCCCCCCTTCAAGTCGCTGACTAGCTCAGAGTTATAGAGCTGAAAAGCAGGAAGTTGGATTCTTACTGTTTTATTAGACATCTGTTCACTCCAGCCCGCATACATTACATTTTTGGCTAACTAACTATATTAGAAACATTTTTTATTTTGCACAGACTATCTATTTACCCAGTTTTTATTTTCACACTGAACTATTCCTTTAAGGGGCACATTTACTAATGGTTGAATATCGAGGGTTAATTAACCCTCGATATTCGACCGTCGAAGTAAAATCCTTCGACTTTAAATATCGAAGTCAAAGGATTTACCGTATTTCCTGCAATCGAACGATCGAAGGAAAAATCGTTCGATCAAACGATTAAATCTTTCGAATTGAACGATTCGAAGGATTTTAATCCACCGATCAAACGATTTTCCTTCGATCAGAAATTTGTTAGAAAGCCTATGGGGACCTTCCCCATAGGCTAACATTGATGCTCGGTAGGTTTTAGGTGGCGAAGTAGGTGGTTGAAGTTTTTTTTAAAGAGACAGAAATTATTTTTAGTTCGATTTGAAGTTGTAGTCGAAGGTCGAAGTAGCCAATTCGATGGTCAAAGTAGCCAAAAAAAAACTTCGAAATTCAAAGTATTTTTTCTTCTATTCCTTCACTCGAGCTAAGTAAATGTGCCCCTAAAAGTTTGTTACTGTATATTACAGCAACTGTACGTAATCTTTTTTCAATGTTATGAAGGAAGCCTTTTTAGTCATCAGAAGCCACTCAGTGTTGTCTATATCTTTTATTTTTTGTGATGGGTAGGAGGGGGAGAATCCGACTCTGAAGCGACACGTCACACTCTGTTGAATCTTAAAACTGGGCAATTGCTAATATAGTAAAAGCCTGGCCTGTTGAAGCTTTTACCATGCAGGGCAGCATGTCAGAAATTGTCCACTGTGAAAGCAAATAATTGAGTTTCAATTCTCATGCCAAACATACAGGACCGGTTGTTGCTAAATTCAAATTTCTTATACTTCATTGCAGATCCTATTAGCAGCCATTTGATATTGAGGACAGAGGGAAGCTAAAAAACAAACATTTTTGAAACACAAAATCTAACAATTCCTACCGTTACAATGTATATTTCTGGCATATAGGATATAGAAATGTTTGCATATACATTTTTACGCCACGTTTACCCTACTTTTATACATTATGTTTTGTGCTTCTGTACCAGCCCAAGGCAACCACAGCCCTTTATTAATAAAAATATCTGTCTCCAAAGTTGCCCCAGTAGCTCCCGATCTTCTTTTCTACTGATTCACTGCACATGCTCTGTGCTGCTGTCACTTACTGAGCTTAGGTACCCACTCACAATATACAGTACACATAGAATATAAATGTCACAATATAATGCTGATTAGTAATTATTATAGATAATTACTACATGGCAGCACAGAAACCAGTGCACCTAGCATCAGAATTTAATAATCAGCCCTGTAGCATCAGCTCATATTACAGACCAACCTCATTTTCTGCTGGATAATTTGCAATGACCCCTAAGCTTAGCTTCTCAAAAGCTGCTCAGAGCCCACTGAGCATGTGAGTGTCCCAGACACTTTCTAAGATGGTGACTCCTTTTGACAAATTTGAAATCCTGGATCATTGCCACTATTGAGAAGCTAAAACTTTAAGCTGGTGCAATAAGTTCAGTATATGAAACATGGCATATTAAGCAATATTCATTTTTAGGGTTTAGTTCTCCTTTAAAGATGCAGCAGATATTTCAGAAACAGTCACTTGCTGCTCATAATAAACAGAATAGTCATATTGACATGCTTTGCCTCATTTACCTGCTCTTAGGTCAGATTTACTAAAATTGTAATAATGCTTTTATGCACACATTTAAGAATGTTCAAGGCAATTTATTTTTGCTTGCATGTTTTATTGCAGGAAATGATTTAACACCATGCACACCATCATAAATAGGACTAATACAGATTGCAAAATTATTTATTTAATGCATTCCTTCAGATACTTTCATTTTATCTCTTGTTTCAACAGGCACGATCCCCTTCTCATGACTGGGAATGATCAAATTGATAATATGGATTCTAGCAGTGTTAAAATATATGATTCTACTGGTATGTTCCACTGGTGTCCAGCCATGGAATTGGATAAAGTGCTTCTGGTAAGGTTTTTTTATGGGAATGAGATTTGCTAAAGCCAATCATCATCATCATCAACTTCAGCCCAAATGCAACCAAACCATTAATGCTGCTCCTGTGTACCATCATTGATCATTGGCTGCCTTTGAATATTCTTGACACCTTTGTTTTGAACAAATGCATAAGAATTTAAAGATGTTATTTACTAAAACATTTTCTCACTCTGTATTAAAAAAAAATTGACCAAAACTTCCAAACCCGAATCCCCTTAAAGCTATGGAGGCATTTTATTGCCAATAGATTAGCTGCAATAGTGCAAGCTAGAATGATATATTTATTCTGTAGAATGTTTTATCATACCTGAGTAAAACGCTCTAGAAGCTCTCTGTTTGTTTAGGATAGCGGCTGCAGTATTAGCTTGGTGTGACATCACTTCCTGCCTGATAAGCCTTACTTAGCTTTAACCTTTTCTTACCTTTAATTTACCAATAATTTTTCTAGAAAAAATTGGTGCAAAAAAAAACATTATGTCAAAATCAAGAGTCATTGTGAATCGTGTAACGTTTCTGAAAACTCGACTTTTTCTTCAGATTATTAAACGAAAACCAGCGCAAATAGCATGAAACTATTGAGAAACCTGAAGGCAGAAAACATGTCCAGTTGTTAAAGGCAACTTCAACAGGTTTTAACTGGAGTATTTTTGGATTTAGATTTTTAGCAGTTTTGGGGCAATATCGATTTTTTCCCTCTAAAAACTAGGATTTTTTCCCCTTTAAAACTCGACTAGAGAAATTGTAGGTGACAACCAGTCAGATCCAGTAGAACTGATAACTGGTAGTGAACTGATGACATGAGCAACTGTACTTGTGCAATTAGAAGCAACCATAAGTTTTGAGAGATCACATCAAAACATGATACTGGGGATGACTAAAAGGGAAGATAATGAATACTATTTTAAAAACATACAGGTAAGGTATAAAGAACTATCTGATTTTGTTTAATCAGCAACTTTTTTGCCTCCCTCCCCAAGTTTTAATGTAGGACCTTACCATTTGAGCATATTCATTTATGGGACATTGTGGGGTTGTTTATTAAAGTTAGATTTTTTCATGTAGAAGTTAATGGCAGATTTCCAGTTGAAATTTTGAAGATATCCGGATCTGCGCTAGGTTTCATTGAATAATCCAAAGATTTGTATCAAATCCAAAAAAGTTTCAGGTTTCGGCAACAAATCTGAAAAAATCCTACAATTCAGATTTTTTTCACAATTTTATTGAGTCTTTTCCCGTTAAATTTTTCGTGAAAATGTATTGACAAATAGGGGGAAAAGTTTGTGCAGATTTGGTCAGAGTGGTTTTCAGAAAATAGAAAGAAAATTTTGGATATTGATAAATAACCCCCTAGGAGTAGAGCTACATTAAGGGCAGATTTATCAAATTGTGAGATTAGAGTTCAACTCAGAAAAACTCACTCACTTTCTATTCATTGCTATGGGATTTGTAGAAGTGTATTTATCAAATAGTGAACTCCAACTAACCCATTGATATATGTACAACTCTAAAAAATCCATTATTAATGAATAGAAATTGAGTTAATGTCATATATTGATTAATCTATCCCTAAATATAAGAGTTTTATGTTTTAGCAACATATTTTGTAGTAAGTTAAGGCACTAGACCAGATACAAGTTTCCTGAAAAGGGACAGGTTGGGGTGGGATGGCAGGTGCCCTGGATCCTTCCTAAACCAAACCCAGGAAAGTAAGTGGGTGTCTACAAAAGAAATATAGTGCAAAAAATTGGTATGTAGATCTGTTTTAAAGGGGAAGGAAAGGTTAAAACTAAGTAAGCCTCATCAGAAAGGTTCACCTAACTATAAAGAACAAAAGAAAGGGACCGCTACTGCTCACCGCATGTTCCTAACCAGGTGCTCTGTCAAACAGTGTCCCCACTGCAAACATCCAATAGACTCAGAACAGGCAGACGGCACTTCTGGAATAGGTTTATTGGGGTTGCTGCTGTAGAAGCAATTTCAATTATGGATCCGCACACACCAATTTTCTGCAGTTTTCTTTAATTTTTATTCACCACCAATATCAACGTTTCGGGGGGTACAACCTCCCTTCGTCAGGATATCCTGACGAAGGGAGGTTGTACCCCCCGAAACGTTGATATTGGTGGTGAATAAAAATTAAAGAAAACTGCAGAAAATTGGTGTGTGCGGATCCATAATTGAAATTGCTACTATTGGAGGGCCTCGTCAGGCCGGAGGATAACCAGCACCACTAAAGCAGAAAAAGTGAGTAAAGTTCCAGGTGTGCGGTGTAACCATTCCAATACAGTTGCTGCTGTAGAACCTAACGCGTTTCTGGAATAGATTAAGGGATTTACTCCCGAAACGCGTTAGGTTCTACAGCAGCAACCCCAATAAACCTATTCCAGAAGTGCCGTCTGCCTGTTCTGAGTCACCTAAATATACCAGTAAACCCTCAAAGTAGTGCTGCTCTGAGTTCTCCTTCAAAAGAAACGCTGCATTTCTTTCCTTCTATTGTGTACACACGGGCTTCTGTATCAGACTTCCTGCCTTCAGCTTAAACCTCCTTGCCCCAGGCGTAAGCATGCTCAGTTTGCTCCTCCCCCCCCTCCTGTAATCTAAACCCAGAGCTATAAGTGAGCAGGGAGAGAATCAGGCAGGAAGTGATGTCACACCAAGCTAATACTGCAGCTGCTATCCTAAACAAGCAGAGAGCTTCTAGAGCTTTTTACTCAGGTATGGCAAAACATTCTACAAAATAAATATAGCCTTCTAGCTTGCACTATTGCAGCAAATCTATTGGCAATAAAATTCCTCTGTAGGGTTCCTTCTCCTTTAATTGCTATCCAAAGGCATCTCATTGTAGGCTATTCAGGCAGGAGTATTGTGCATATATTTCACATGTACTTCATGGGGGTTTTGATACATGTCAGTGGAATTGGCAAATACAGGTGCTTGTACTCTATTTATATATACAGTAATACATAATAAAATACATATTTGGCCTAGATGTTGTATTGTGTCTGACAAGACAGTGGGAGCTTATTGACTTTTGAAGGCCATTTTTTATTCCTGTCTTCTTACCATCTTTCTTGGGTATAATGCAAACATTTTGATTATTGTAATGTTTTAAATATGTAATATATTCCATGTTTATACTTAATGGAGGGCCTACTCAGCCAAATTAGAGCATTTATTTATTATTTAATTGTATATAACAACACAAAAATATATGTGAATTTGTGGATGTTTTATGATAATCAGAATGTAAATATAACAAAGTTATTATTGTATCATCTAATCCAGACTCGGAGTAAAGCTGCCATGACAGTCCTCAGTGGGCATGTGGTTGTCTGCATTTTTGGAGACATGACATCAGCATTGATTGGACTACGGAATTTGGTGATGCCACTGAGAGCCAGCAATTTTCATTACCATGAGCTGAAAAATATAGTCTTTGTTGGGTCCCTTGATTACCTTAAAGAGAATGGGAAACACTACACAACTTCCCAAAGGTTTCCATATTGCCTGTAAGTTAGTCGGCAGAAGTCCAAACTGTAATAATAACAATTATATTTGTTAAAAATAACCTCTTTGAAGAAGGAATTTTTTATGACTGATATGAACAACATGAATTTTTTATGACTGATATGAACAACAGGCAATCATCCTGGGCAGATCATTTGTTAAGATATATTCAAATTATGGCAAAATAAACACTTCCCCAAAATGTTTTAGAAACTGGTAGGCTACTTTAATGAATTCTTATAATAACAACATTCACAAAGCAGTTGTACCTCTTCTATGCTAGCACTGTGTG
Organism: Xenopus laevis; assembly: GCF_017654675.1. Classification (NCBI taxonomy): domain Eukaryota; kingdom Metazoa; phylum Chordata; class Amphibia; order Anura; family Pipidae; genus Xenopus; species Xenopus laevis. Next base: position 47,451,584 of record NC_054384.1, on the reverse strand, counting down.
GCAGTTTGTGAGTTACTTGCAGTACACTGAGCATCCCGTACCTAACAAGTTCTTCATCAGGCGAAAAGTACAGGGTTCCTTTTGCATGTTATGCCTATAGAGGCTTAACCTTCAACAGCTGAATATTTTACAATAGAAAACGTGTGCATGGCAATGCCCAGACCACAAGCTAACCTAAATTTTGGCACCTCCAGTATTTGATGCAAAGTTCTAGAATTCTGGCAAATAGTGTTGCATTGTGAACAGCAAACATTCTTTTTGTTCTTTCAGCAAATGACATGCTAATTATGACATGCTTATCATGACATTATGGGGGAAATGTAATAAAATTCACAAAGAGCAAAACTTTTTGAATTAAAAATTGTCTGTTGCAATATAAAATTCTTCATTAGGCTTTTATTGGATTTTGAATCTTAACGCATTGTAAACCTTTAACACCTGCTCTGCAGTTTCGTTAAATATTTTGTTGCAAAAAATGGTTTTGTGATTGCAAAATTTTATTACATACACTGAGAATGTTCACAAACTATACAATTCACAATCACTGTCTTACTGTTGTGTGAGGGTTGAAGTGTTTGCAAAGGCAAAATTTTTCACTTGAACATTTATTCACATTGCAAATGAATTGCAAATTATTTTTGCGCTAGCGACCAATATTACATCACCCCTATGTGACATGCTTATGGTTAATGCTTCATTAAAAATTGCCCAGCATGCAGGAGCACTAAGCGACACAAAATTGCACCCTTTAGTGTTCATGCTCAGATCGCACGTAGGGCTATGCTCTGCACCATAGCACTGGCATACATCCATTATAAGGAGCTCTTCTACAATACATTATGGTAACCTACATCTGCCATAATTCTCCCTGCTTCAGTACCCCAAAGAGTTTTATGATTAAACCAAAGAATTCAGTAGAAAGTTTGTCTTGCAAAATTAACCCCCAACATACAACTGTCTTTTATGTCAAAATCATCTCATGAAATTAGGCTCTGTTGTGTTTTTTATTACTATTTCTCATAAATCCATAAACCTCATTCCTCTGACAATGTCTACTACTATAATCTGCCATTTTTTCCTACACACTCTCTTTAGGGGACACCATTAAGTCGAGCAGATCTGAGAGCTGTCAACATTAACCTGTGTGACATGTGCGTTATCCTGTCAGCCAATCAGAATAATATTGATGATACATCACTGCAGGACAAAGAATGCATTTTGGCATCTCTCAACATCAAATCCATGCAGTTTGATGACAGCATAGGGCTCTTGCAAGCAAACTCTCAAGGTAATCCAAGCCCTCGCTCACTCCTATGCACACTCCTGTGGGTACTGTGTGATATCCCTCATTAAGCTAGGCAAGGATCATCTACAGTATCTGCGTGTGACATTGCTTAAATTGCTGATGTCTTTGTTGGGTCTCTTAACACCTATTAATAGCTTAAAAGATTGTATGGTAAGTGTTATCAATCTCGAATATTGTAAAACAACACCAATGTGCATAGCAGAACCAATGTAATATTTCAGAATTTCAAAATACATTACACAGTACTATTCACTTTTTAGCTTACAGTTCAAGATAGCTTTTGGTCAGTTGTAGTCACTTTAAACAAATCATTTTATGTTGCATTTGTTTCAGAACTTATATTTTGTTTTAAATGTTTTGTACTGAATATTGTTGGAAATACTATAGTAATGCTCATTTACCAGTATAGCTGCTAAATTGCACCATACTGTAGGTGTAAACTATAGCATCAAAACAGTTGTTTGCTTTCCATTTTTTATGGTTACAGCTTTGCTTTTAGTCATTTAGGCGCAAAACCTCCCAATTTTTATTTTTAAAATATCAACCGACAATTTCAACTTAAATGTAAAACTTCAATTTTGTCAAAATCTCTCAAGATATATCTTGAGATAAATAAGACGTGAAACATTTCTTTTCTCATGCTTTACCAATACTTAGTGAACCCCTTAGTTAAAGTGACATTAACTTGGGGAAGTATGCTGTTTTCAAAATACTGTACATTAATAGTGCTCCTCACACATAAATATATACTGTTTTTTTTTCATTCAAATAGAAAATACTTTTTTTTAATTTTAAGACCAAGACATCAGGCAAACCATACTTCTGTTTTCCCAGGATTCAGCCACAGGAATGATGCTTTGATAAACTTCAGTCTTTCTTTACTGCTGCTCTGCACATTGATGTCAGTAGTCAACCCCCCACCCCAAACTGATGTGAAAAGAGCAGGATCTGTTTAACATGGTTTCCTGACATCTGTCTTCAAGGATTCAACTGTCTAAACTGATATTCTGACACTTCCAAAAAATCAGGTTACCTGAAGGCTTTCATAGGTTTTAGCATCTTACAGGTCAAAATTAGCTTAGCTTAGCATCATTGGGCCACCTGGTGTCAGATGAGCAAACAACAGCAAGTAGGAGACTATGCTCCCTTTCTAAGCTCCCTGTGTGTGCTATAATCTGTCTGACCCATGCTACCCGTGTGTGCCATACTCTGCCTGCCCTATGCTCCCTGTGTGTGCTATAATCTATCTGTCCCATGCTACCCATGTGTGCCATACTCTGCCTGCCCTATGCTCCCTGTGTGTGCCGTACTTGCCCACCCTATGCTCCCTGTGTGTGCCATACTCTGCCTGGCCTGTACTCCCTGGGTGTGCCATACTCTGCCTGTGTGTGCCCAGCTCTGCCTGTGGAACATAAGCCTGGTAGGGGTTTGTTCTGGGGGTTTGCTAGCATTTGAAAATTATTGTTAGGAGCCCCTAAGGTGTTTAATCATATGATGGGATTGCTATGTTATCCACAGGGGAGGATGAGGCATATGGATTTAAGGGTGTCTTAATATATCTTAACTTTTTTCACACATGAGTGATAAGTAATATCCCTGCAGTGAGCACCATTTGTTTTTTTGGTGTGCTACCACAATTAATGTGGGTATGGTCTTGTGGTAACATGGGTGTGGTTTTAAGTGGGTGTGGTTTAAAAACAGGAAGTGGTCAACACTGGCTTCCATTATTGAACCTCCACCATGTAGGCCAGAGAAATTCTGGTCCTCTGTACCACAGAAATTGGACAGCACTGCTATAGATAATGCAGTAGCTGTCTGAAAGTAGTTGATGCTGTGCTCGCCGTTTGTGCAAGCCCATTTTTAGTGCCTTGAGGGCTGCCCTTCAGAGCATTGATTGGGGCATTAAGTTATTAGCTAAAAACACAGAAATGGTTGTAATTTAAAATGATATTAAATCATTACTGTTCTCAATTTATTCCTTTAAGGAGTAAATGTAGAAGCTTTAAAAATCACCCTATGTGGCTTAATATAGAAGTTAAGAAGTTAATAGGGAAAGAAATGAAAGTCATTTAAAAACTACAAGTCTGTTGGGACAGAAGCTGCATTTAATCAATATAAACACTATAATAAGTGTTGTAAATCAGCAATCCGGAAGGCAAAGAAAGGAAATGAAGAGTGCATTGTGGCGGAGGCTAGGACTAACCCCAATAAGTTTTTTAAATAGTAAAAAGATGCAGGTTGAGAGTGTTGCTCCATTAAATAATAGTACCAGTATGGTTGTAATAGATACAGGGTGTGGTTTAAAAACAGGAAGTGGTCAACACTGGCTTCCATTATTGACCCTCCACCATGTAGGCCAGAGAAATTCTGGACGGAGGCTAGGACTAACCCCAAAAAGTTTTTTAAATAGTAAAAAGATGCAGGTTGAGAGTGTTGCTCCATTAAATAATAGTACCAGTATGGTTGTAAGCGTAATAAAAGAAGAAATGGCACTCAGAGCTCGATGCATGCGGGCAAAGCCCTGCGTGTTTATTACAATGTAACGTTTCGGGGGTGGGCCCCCCCTACGCCACCAGTGCATAGCTGCACTGGTGGCTCAGCTCAATCTAGTCAGTGGATGACTCACGACATGATCCATAAAGCTTTAATAAAAATTAATGTAAACAAGGCTTCAGGGCCTGATGGCATACACCCCCTGGCAATTATAGGCCAGTAAGTTTGACTTATTATTTGAAGGTTTGTTAAGGGATCAAAATTTTGTCCTAGTGAATGGCATTATGAGCAGCAATCAGCATGGTGGCTATATGAAGGATAGGTCATGTCAGACAAATTTGATTGCTTTTTATGATGAGGTAAGTAAGATGCTGGACAGTGGAGGAGGCAGTAGATGTGATCTATTTGGATTTTGCCAATGCATTTGACACCGTGCCCCACAAACGACTGCTTTCTAAACTAAGGTCTGTTGGGCTTAATGAAGTCGTTTGCACATGGATAGGAAACTGGCTACAGGATCGGGTACAGAGCGTGGTTGTTAATGGTACATTCTCAGGACTCAGTATTGGGTCTACTTTTATTTAACTTGTTTATTAATGACTTAGGGGAAGATATTGTAAGTAATGTATCAGTGTTTGCAGATGACATAAAACTATCCAGACCAATAAATTCCATCCAGGATGTGGCATCCTTGCAACAGGATCTTGACAAACTGGCAATCTGGGCAGCTAAATGGCAAATGATATTCAATGTTGATAAATGTAAAGCCATTCACCTAGGATGTAAAAATATCCAAGCCACGTATACCCTTAATGGGTCTGCACTAGGCAAATCCATTATGGAAAAGGACATTGGAGTCCTTGTAGATGATAAACATGGCTGTAGCAAGCAATGCCAGTCAGCAGCATCAAGGGCAAATACGGTCTTGAGCTGTATTAAAACGGGTATTGATTCACGGCAGGAAGTGGTCATTCTTCCACTTTATAGATCACTGGTAAGGGCCTATCTAGAATATGCTGTACAGTTTTGGTCTCCATCACTCAAACAGGACATTATTGTATTAGAGAGGATACAGAGAAGGGAAACTAAGCTGGTAAAAGGTATGGAAAATCTTAGCTATGAAGAAAGACTGGGCAATTTGGGATGTTCACACTGGAGAAGAGGCGTTTAAGGAGTGATATGATAACTATGTATAAATATATAAGTGGAATCATAAGGGGGAGCATCTCTCTAATGCTTTATTTAGCAGCAAGTCTTTCCAGCTGACACAAGGTTACCCATTCCGTTTAGGAGAAAAGAGGTTCTGCCTAAAGGGTTTTTTTTTACAGTGAGAGCTGTGAAGATGTGGAATTCTCTCCCTGAATCAGTTGTACTGGCTGGTATATGAGATAGCTTTAAGAAGGTGTTGGATGGCTTTTTAGCAAGTGAGGGAATACAGTGTTATGGAAGATAGCTCATAATTCAAGTTGATCCAGGGACTAGTCCGATTGCCATTTTGGAGTCAGGAAGGAATTTTTTCCCCCTCTGAGGCAAATTGGAGAGGCTTCGGATGGGGTTCTTTGCCTTCCTCCGGATCAACTAGTAGTTAGGCAGGTAAAAAAAAGTTAAAAGTGTGAACTTGATGGACATGTGCCTTTTTTCAACCTAACTTACTATGTTACATGCATAATGAACTAAGATGGCTGCCCACACCATTGTTGAAAATTAAATGTTTAAATGTTTTCATAATTTGTTTTATTAATTCTGCAACATAATTCAGATGAAATAAATTATTTGACCATCCCATAGTTTTTGTTTTAATGGCAACAAAAATTGGCAGTAATGACATACAGTATAATGCATCCTGCTGCTCTTTCTGTAGACAAAAGAATGCTTTTAAGATTTCAAAAAATAACAACATAGCATTCAATGTCTATTTACAACAAATTTCGTATCTTTACAACTGTCTGCATTCTCTGTATCCCTTTGTATTTGACAGTTTTTTTAAGCAAATTTCAAAACTACTTGCTTTTGGAAAGTGGGAAAATATGTTACAGCCTTAGAAATCTTTTATAAAAGTTAATTATACAACAGCAAATGCAAGCATGACATTACTGTTATAAAATATTAAATCAGTAACTTTCGTTCTCCCAGGTGTTCAAGAGACACATACAACATAATTAAAGCTCTTTCTTAACCAGTTTATAGTGGTCTTTGTCCTTGCTGCATCTTCACAGCTTGGCCAATACAGCCATTTTTCATGGAACAGAAAAACTATTTTGAGGTAGAAAGGGTTACAAGAACAACTTATTTGTGCTTGCTTTCATCAACTGAAAACCGTTTTTTATTGTTCATTTGGGATTGCAAGCTGAGAAGCATCTTTACATTGATTTATCACATTTTAAACATGGTAAGCTTGATTGTCTATGTTCCTGGTATAGAGGTATTAATTCCCCAAGCTTTATCCTGAAACATTTTATTAAATATTTAAGTCTGAGCTTACGTGCCTCCAGATATTAAAACATATTTTACTCACACGCAAACACACACACATACAAACAGGACCCTAAGTGTAAATATTGCATGGGATTTGTCTTGTTTGCTGTACTATCTTGGCATTTTTATGAATGCATAAATTCCAGCTTCACATTATTATTGGATATTGCCTTGGTGTGCCATTTACGGATTAGGTATTGTTTGATACTGAGTCAAGGATGTTGCAGAAAACTGTTTTAATGATGTGCTTCTTCAATTTTACAAAAGATAGTAGTTTGGAAAAGTTTGGAAAAATTCCTTCCTGACTCCAAGATTAACTTATACTAAGTGCTATTTTCAGTAACCCCATTTCTCCTCACTGCTAAATAGCCATCCAACTCCTTCTCTAAGCTATCTAATGGATTGGCCAGTACCACTGAGTCAGGAAGAGAATTCCACAACTTTACAGCTCTCACTTTAAAAAACATTTTCTGAATATTTAGATGGAACCTCCTTTTTTGTAATATAAATGGATGCCTTGTGTCTGCTGGAAGTTAGTGATGGGCGACTCCAAGGTCCTTGTCCATTATGGATTTGCCTGGTTTGGTGCCATATTTTTACATCCTAGATGCATAACTTTATATTTATCTACTAAACCAGTTTTATTATTACACTTAACAGTTCCTTTAACAAGCCTTCAAATAACTTGCCCATCACAGATGTCAAACTTACTGTCCTGCAATTGCCAGGCTGAGATTTTAAATATAGTAATTACATCATCATTGCTCCAATCCATATGTATCATACCAGATCAAAGCAAGTCTCAGAAAATCAAAAATAGAGTCCTAGCTAAAACTGAAATAAGCTCTCTCAGTGCCTGAGAGTATATTCCATCTGGTGCCTTGTTTACATTAATTTTGAGTAAACCTTTAAGTACCCAAATTCTGGTAAACCACTGACTAGACTGAGCTCAGTGCCCCTATCCTGTGTGTCTTGAAACTCTGACTCTAACTGGAGAAAAGAAAAGTTTTAGCATATTTGTCTATTATAGCATATTTAACCATGTTTATCCTCCATACAGTCTTGTTGCTATAGAGGAGCTTACTTATAAAGGTGTGGAATGTGTTCATTGGAAACCCATTTTTTTTAAAATATAAATAGTAAAAAGATACAGATTGAGAGTGTTGCTCCATTAAATAATGGTACCAGTATGGTTGTAACAGACACAGAAAAGGTAAATATTTCTTCAGTGTATACAATAGAGGATTCTGAGTTCCCAGGCTCACTTCATAGCTGTACTGGTGGCTCAGCTCAATCTAGTCAGTGGCTGACTCAGGATATGATCCATAAAGCTTTAATAAAAATTCATGTAAACAAGGCTCCAGGGCCTGATGGCATACACCCCCGGGTTCTAAGAGAGCTTAGTTCAGTTTTAGACCAGCCCCTATTTCTGATTTTCTCAGATTCGCTTTCATCTGGTATGGTACCTATGGATTGGAGAAAAGCTGATGTCATTCCAATATTTAAAAAGGGATTACGATCTCATCTGTGGTTAGCAAATTATTTTTAAGGTTTGTTAAGGAAACACATTCAAAATGTTGTCCTAGTGAATGTCTTTATGAGCAGCTATTAGCATGGCTTTATGAAAGATAGGTCATGTCAGACAATTTTGATTGCTTTTTATGATGAGGTAAGTAAGATGCTGGACAGTGTGGGGGGGGGGCAGTAGATGTGATCTATTTGGATTTTGCCAAAGCATTTATACCATGCCCAACAAACGACTGCTTTCTAAACTAAGGTCTGTTGGAATCTGTTAATTGGAAACCAGTTATCCAGAAAGCTCCAAATTATGAACAGGCCATGTCCCATTTTTAGCTCCCCTGGTAACTGGCTGCTCACTGACGCCTGAGGCCTCACTTTGTCTCAGTTGTCCTGTTTAAAGTACTGGAAAAAAGTAAATAGAGTTAGGGAATTAAAGTTAGAACAGAATGGTAACACCTAGATATATTACAGAATTTGATGACAAAGCCCTTTAAAAAAGTGAGCTGTTATGCAAATCTGAAATGTGAACAACAGGTGATAATTTACATCTACTGCATGAGTTGCAGGCAAATGTAGTAACTAATAAGCCATGGTTTCTTTTAATATGAGTTTGACTGATTGGATAAACACCTGCTAAACTAACAGTGGGGCTGAAAGAACTGTACTTCTATGTCAATTATGAAAATATGCCCTTTATTTATATAGGACAAGGTAAACCTCTGGTCCTGCTGCCTAAGGCAGACCTCATGTCGCTTCCTCAGGGCGTACTTCTCATGTGTTCAGACAGGAGCCTGAGTGGTGGTATCACTAGTACAAAAGAGAGCAAATTTGTTTTCTGCCTGTGCTAAAAGAGCTCAATTTATACTTGTTGCTCCCCCTGGTAGTAATGTGTAAGGCAGCAGTGGCATTGTATTGGGCCCTCCTTAACTTTAGAGACTGCTGCCTCAGATTCAGGGAGGTTGGCCAGTTATGTAAATTATTTGCTATTGTGCAAAGTAGAATGCTGTTGCCTATGTTGGTGTTTGTGTGGAAAGTTTGCCTGTTTTAAAGTGTGAAAAAACATGTACATTTTGCTTCCCTGCTGATTGTTGCAGTATGAGAATGTATGGAATAAAATATATAGCTGTTATTAAACTGATAAAATTATTAAATTCAATTTGTTCAGAGTTATATTTTCCTTATTTAATTACAATTTTGTTTGTAAGAGCAACTGGGTTTCAATATAGCAGAAGTATCTATTTGGGGATGCTGGTTTTCATAGATGCTCTTCTAATGATCTCATACAAAGGGGATTTATGCTCTTTGAACCAGCTAAATACTAATCAAATATTTGTATCAACATATGAATAAAATGGCAATGTTTATTGGCAACCATGCCAATGAATCACAATACATATAAATGGTAAAAGAACGGACCCCTCCTATATTAGTTCTAACACTGTATAGAGTTTAATTATAATTGCCACTATGTAAATAATATGGTTTATGTCACCTTACCCATATCTCCTACCCCCTTTCCCTTTTTTCATTTGCACCTACTTGAAATTTTTTTTTGTACTTAGTACTAACTACTATTTTTTAAATAGTATTTTTTAACTTTGCACAGTCTAAAAAAGTAGATCAGGATGCATTTCACTGCATGTTGTACTTGTATAACTATGCATGTGACAAATAAAGAATCTTATCTTAATTAAAGTAATGTGCATATCAACATCATACTATAATCGTACTATAATGCAGTAAAAGAAAAAGGACCATAGGATCAGGATGCATTTCACTGCATGTTGTACTTGTATAACTATGCATGTGACAAATAAAGAATCTTATCTTATCTTAATTAAAGTAATGTGCATATCAACATCATACTATAATCGTACTATAATGCAGTAAAAGAAAAAGGACCATAGGGTCAGCAATAGTAGTGTCGAAATCCCAACATATATGTCCATAAATCCAAACTGCAGTTCGTATTGCTAGGGTTATAAAGATATAAAGAAACTTAGTGTTTCCTTGATTCCTAAAGAAAAACACTCCTTATTAAGCGCTGCATGATGATATACAGGAAAAACCCGTCATTTATCGCAAATAATATCATCCTCAATATACAAAGTTGCAACAAAAGGTTACTCCCTTAATTAGTGGTTCATTGGCACGTTGTGAGAGAATTATAATCGATCATATCCAATAATTTCACACAATATCTATAAAAAAAGAAACAAGTAAACCAACAAGAAAGAAAAGAAAACAATTGTAGTCTATGAATTTTATGCATATCATTTGTTATAGCCCAAATTATAAAAAAGCCTGAAAGTTCAGGCTTAAGTTGAGGCCTACATCTGTTTTGTAGGTATTTAATCTAAATATCCAGAATGTCTCCATTTGGAGCAATCATTTGTCCCAGTTCCCTGCCCTTAGATCTCCATGCAAATGGTCAATTCCTTGGAAAAAGGACCCCTTGTAATTGCCATCATGGGAGCAATAAATATGCTTGGCTATGCTCGACACTAAGTTACAGTTTCGAATGTCCAGGATATATTCATATACTCTACGTTTTAGTGGTCTGATGGACTTTCCAACATATAAGTGGCCACAGTGACATTGTGACAGTGACACAGTAAATAAATATGAGTGGTGGAACAACAGACATAATGGTTCATGCTGAAACATTGATTGATTCCCTACCCGGAGTACTGCAGCATGTAAGATGGATCTTCTACCTCTGCAGCAGCCTGCACCTTTTCATCCAAACCCTGGTGAGCCTACCATACCTTTAACTGCTTGGATCCGTATGTTTGAAAATTACATTATTGCTGCTGACCAAGGGGAGATATCTGCTGTTAGAAAGCGTGCTTTACATATTCACTGCCTGGGAGCAGAGGGACAGCTTATATTCTATACATTACCTGATGATACTTATGAAACTGCTCTTACTTAGTGATGGGCGAATTTATTCGCCAGGCGCGAATTCGCGGCGAATTCGCGGCGAATTCGCGCGTTTCGCCGCGAGCGAACAAATTCGCAAAACGCCCGTGAAAATTCGCGGCAAAAATGGGCGCCGGCGTCGGAAAAACGGGCGCCGGCGTCAAAAACGGGCGCCGGCGTCAAAAACGAGACGCCGGCGTCAAAAACGAGATGCCGGCGCCGTTTCGCGAATTTTTCGCCGTTTCGCGAATTTTGCCCGAAATTCGCAAATTTTTCGGCGAAGCGAAACGGCGCAAATTCGCCCATCACTACTCTTACTGCTATAAAGAACGTTTTTGTGCCAAGAGTAAATGTGTTTGCTGAAAGATATAAATTCCGCCAACGTGGACAATGTAATGGCGAATCCACAGAACAGTTTGTAGCAGCTTTGAGAGAGCTGGTTGTTACCTGTCAGTTTGGGAATCTAACAGATGAAATGCTAAGAGAACAAATAATGGAAAAAACAAATTCACCTTGCATTAGAGAGAGACTGCTCCTAGAGCAAGATTTAACCCTTGCAAAGGCTATTACAGTTGCTAGCCAAATTGAAACAGCAGTGGCAGAGGCTAAAACTCTCAGTCAGGGAACTGCTGGGAATGTGCAGATTGTGAATTCAGCACTGTGGCCAAATGATGCACAGTCACAGGCTAAATACAGTGCTAAGCAAAGGGATTCACCTACTGCAGCAAATACAAATAGAAAATACTGCTTTCGCTGTGGTTCAACACAACACACTGCAAATCATGAACGGGGAGTGACTTAACCTCCCCTAACATGGGAGTGCGGCAGCTCCCCCCCGTTTGATGTATTTTTTACTTACCTCGTGTAGTTCTGTGGAAAAAACTTACCTCTCTTCCGATTGGTCAATTTTCAATCCCAAGCCTTCTGATTGGTCGATTCAAAAAAGGGGCGTGGCTTCACAGGAAAAGCCGCGAAGACCGGCTATAAAAGGACGAACCGGCGAACACTCTTCATTCTTCGCCGGCAGCCGACGTGAGAGGATCGTCTTGGAAATGGCTGAAGAGAATCCCGACGGCAGACTTCGCGACATCCTTCGATGGATCCAGGCGGAGGCGGGACATGAAGACATCCAGACGCTCCTTCAGCAGTGCCAGCTCGCATCATCGACGACGACAGCGGTGACATCACTTCCGACTGCAGAGCCTCCAGGATCGCCGTCAGAGGAAGCTGCGTCATCTTCAGGAGCCGCATCTGACGTCGCCATCCAGCGCACCCCAGCTTCACGCGGACCAGGAAAGAGGCGGATCGTCGCCGTCAAGAGGAACACCAGAGGGAAACAAGCGGCGAAGAAGAGAACCCAGATGACGTCAGCGGTCTCCGCCAAGAAGAGGATCGTCGCTGACCCGCCGCAGACAGGAGTTTGGCCGTCGGCTTCCCCCCCTTCATCGCGAGTGAGTTCCGCCGCTGTTGCAAGTGGTGGGCCGCTCCATCAAAAGAGCTTTAACACTTCAGGGCCCTTTCCTTCCACAGGGTCCGGGGGAGGTCCGGCAGCTGGCAGCTCCTATGAGGGGCACCAGGTCAGCAGGGGCCCCCAAAGCCGCCCAGAACCGGGGCCCTCCAGCTGTAACACTATAGGGCACCCGGTTCTGCCACCTGCCATCAGGGGTCATACATCACCATCTGTCACCCACAGCGCACCCCAGCCTGCTGGTTTTACCCCTCAGGAGGAGAGTCAACCCATCCAAGTGATTGGTAACTATGCTGCCACTGATGTCATAAAATCTTTGTTAGCTTTGTTAACCCCTGGTGCGGCGTCAACGCATACAAGCACAGGGGCTGTGTCTTCTCAAGTAGCTGAAACTGCTTTTAGAGATTCAATACTCTGTGATGCTACACCTTTGGGTTTGCACTTGCCACAGGCCATAAAGGAAAAAATCACAAAAGGGGAGTATATTGACATGCTCTCACTGTTGCCATCATCAAAGGAATTTTTAGGCAAGCAAGTTAAGCAGTCAGATCCTGAAATGGACAGACGCAGGCCTGTGGCAAGGACATTCACTAATTGGTTACAGGCATTTTGTATTTATTCAAATGTATTGTGTGAAAAACACCCACAATTAGGTCCAGGCCTATTTAAACACATTGACATTATTCTGGAAGCATATAAAGCCTATGGGGGTATTTCCTGGTTTTTGTATGATGATAGATTCAGACAGAAAATGTCCATTCAGAAGTCAATATCTTGGGGTTCAAAGGATATTGACCTTTGGATGGGAATGCTTATTCCCAAACAGCCATTAGTTCCATTACCGGGGAACAAGACTCCTGTGAAATACAATGCTTGCTGGGCATTCAATGAGTCAACTTGCCGCTTTCAGGCAAACTGTAGATATAAACATGAATGTGCTCATTGTGCTGGCAACCATCCTGCCTTTCGTTGCATCAAACGATTTGCTACAAAGCACAGTGGTAGGGACTCCAGTAAGTCAGATAACCCCAGTGAGGTTACCAGAAATGCGCCAATACCTAGAGCTATATCCAAAGCGCCAGATGGCCTGCCTCTTAGAGAAGGGTTTTGAAGTTGGCTTTTGGATACCATCAGCAGATCCTGTAACCCTCATATCATTTCCCAAGAATTTAAAATCAATTGAGCTAAACCCAAAAGTAGTTAAGGAAAAAATTGAGAAGGAGCTTAGATTGGGCAGAATTGATGGCCCGTTTGATGATCCTCCATTTGAGGATTTCAGAGTTTCGCCTTTAGGACTTGTACCGAAGAAGGAGCCAGGAAGCTATCGCTTAATTCACCATTTATCATATCCTTCGGGGGCATCTGTCAATGATGGAATTGGTCATGAATTATCTTCAGTTTCATATACGACTTTCGACCAGGCAATATCGATAATTCAAGAATTTGGTCAAGGTTCATTATTGGCTAAAAGTGACATTCAATCGGCTTTCAGGCTACTGCCCATACACCCTGACTGTTATAAGCTTTTAGGCTTTCATTATGAAGGCAGTTTCTATTTTGACAGATGCCTCCCAATGGGCTGTTCCCTTTCCTGCTTTTATTTTGAAGCCTTTGCATCCTTTTTGCAATGGGTAGTTCAATGGGAAACTGGTTCTAAGGGGGTTATTCATTATTTAGATGATTTCCTATTTGTCGGTCCTGCAGATTCTAGTTCATGTGGAATTTTGTTAAGTACTTTTACGTGGTTTGCTAGGAAATTTGCCATTCCACTAGCTGTTGAAAAAACAATACCCCCTACTACAACTTTAGAATTCCTTGGTATTCAGATAGATACTGTAAATCGTGAATTTCGCTTACCCGAAGGAAAAGTAGCTAAGCTGAGAAGCATTCTAAACGCAACTTTAAAATCTAAAAAGGTTAAATTAAAACACATACAATCCTTGATCGGACATCTGAATTTCGCTACACGGGTTATTCCTATTGGTCGGGTTTTTAACAGGAGACTTATTGCACTTACGTCTGGCCTAGATAATCCTAACTGGCACATAAGAATCCCTCAGGTGGTTAAAGATGACCTGATTGTTTGGCAGGAATTTCTAGAGAATTTCAATGGCATTTCTTATTGGCAAGGAGAATTGTTCGAGAATGCAGCTTTGAATCTGTATACAGACGCCGCGGCTTCAGCTGGGTTTGGTGCTATCTTTGGCACACATTGGATTGCGGATGCGTGGCCATCTTTCTGGGTAGAACTCAAGCTTACCAAAAATCTAGTGTTACTGGAATTTTTTCCACTGTTAGTTGTTTTGGAAGTGTGGGGCCCCCAATTGGCTAACAAACGTATTGTTTGGCACTGCGATAATATGGGTGTGGTGCAAGTTGTTAATAATCTATCTTCTAGCTCCCCCCCAGTACTGAGATTACTTAGGCAGGCAGTATTCCGAGCTCTTAAATTTAACATTTTGATTCAAGCAAAGCATATCCCTGGTTGTACCAATGTTGTGGCTGACGCATTATCTCGATTTCAGTTCAACGAGCTCTGGGAAATCGCCAATTATTTGGACAAAGAAGGAACACCATGCCCCCAACATCTGTGGAATTTAGTATTGCCAGAATTTCAAAATGGTTAAGTATGTCATTGGCAGACAAACCTGGCATGCTTACATCGCAAGCTGGAATGAGTGGATGAAGTTCAAAACAAGTTTTCCTAAAGAGCATTATCAAAGGGACAGTGACGTCTTATTGTCTTTTGTACTGGAGCAAGTTGAGGCTCAGTACTCTCTTTCAGCTATAACTAAAAAACTAGCAGGCATATCTTTCTTTTTAAAGGTTCAAGGTGAGGCTGACATAACTAAATCCTTTTTGGTTAAACAAATTCTTCGGGGTGTTGGTAGGATTACACGATCTGTAGACATTAGGAGACCCATCACATTATCATTGTTGAAAGATCTCGTTTCGGTCCTACCTCAAATATGCTATTCTCGGTTTGAAACAATGTTGTTTACGTTGTTATTTTCTGTGTCGTTCTTTGGTGCCCTTCGGGTAAGTGAGTCGGTCTCTCAGAGTAAAAGATCCCCAGGGGGTATTGGGAGTGAAGACATTCATCTGGTTGAGGGCAAATTAAAGATTATATTAAAAAAATCAAAAACGGATAAAGTAGGAAGAGGGACAACCATTTGGCTTGGTAATAGCACGGAACAGTCAATATGTCCAGTATTAGCTTTTAGACATTATCAGCAAGTCAGACCCTGCCTTCCTGGCCCTTTCTTTATACACAGTGATGGATCTTTCCTTACAAGATTTCAATTTGTGAAAATTCTCAAAGGAGCTGTCAGTAAGCTAGGTATACCACCTGACCATTATAACACACATTCTTTTCGCATTGGAGCTGCCACACAAGCCTCATTGATGGGTTTAGGAGAAGAGTTCATCAAAAGGCTTGGCAGATGGAACTCCTCTAGGTATCAACTTTATGTCAGACCTACCCTGGTTTAGTAAGTGTTACCTTTTTTCGTTACAGTTTCTCCTCCTTTGGTCTGGATTATTGGACACTCTTTCGTCCACAGAGCGAGAGCTAGAGCAGAACAACGAACCTACACAACTAATTTAGGCATTAAAGATGTTAGAATTGTCTGGATGGGCATTCGAGGCCTTAAATGGCCAGATTTATTACCAATAATTTTGCAAATGAAATCTCGTTGGGGTTTCCCAGCAATTATTCTGATCCATTTAGCTGGAAATGACATTGGAAAGGGTAGAAACATTGATTTAATTCGTAATATAAAAAGAGACCTTGCTCAGATCAGATTTATTTTTCCCAATACTGTGATAATTTGGTCTGAAGTTGTGCCCAGATTAGTCTGGCTTCAAGATGCAGGCTTTCACCCCCTTGAGAGATGCCGCAAAAAACTCAATTTTGCTATCTCAAAATTTTCCAAGACAGTTAATATTTTGGTTTATAGGCACTATGAGTTGGAGCAAGGTTTTGAAGGCCTGTATCGTGCGGACAGGGTACATTTGTCAGATATCGGTTTTGACATTCTGAACATGGGATTCCAAAGTGCAATTGAAAGAGCTTTACATGTGTGGGGAATGGCCAAGGCCAATGTAATGGTTTAATTGGCCTTGACGTGGAGGTATGCTCCTGGCTAGGTAAAAAAATTGGCGGGGCTTAAGGATATTTGTGGTCAAGCTTTAAGGCGGTCCGCTGCAGAGATCTGATGCAGAGGCTGGCTGGGAAGATATGTATGAACAGGTATTAGTATCATTAGCAATATTAATGTTCTGATTGATATGATATTTAATAAACATCAGCTGCGGCCATTCTCCACCATGCAAGTGTCCGTGTCTATGATTGGTTGTTGTAATTGGGGTTTTGTAAGCAAGTAATGCTGTCTGCAACTCCCATGAACGGGGAGTGACTTAACCTCCCCTAACATGGGAGTGCGGCAGCTCCCCCCCGTTTGATGTATTTTTTACTTACCTCGTGTAGTTCTGTGGAAAAAACTTACCTCTCTTCCGATTGGTCAATTTTCAATCCCAAGCCTTCTGATTGGTCGATTCAAAAAAGGGGCGTGGCTTCACAGGAAAAGCCGCGAAGACCGGCTATAAAAGGACGAACCGGCGAACACTCTTCATTCTTCGCCGGCAGCCGACGTGAGAGGATCGTCTTGGAAATCCCACCCACCCACCCTGTTATGGTATATAATATATGAATGCATATATAATAAAAAAAAAAAAAAAAAAAAACAATATTGTCGCAGCAGTTAATTGTTGTTTATAGTGAAGTTTCATGTGGAGGTATGCTCCTGGCTAGGTAAAAAAATTGGCGGGGCTTAAGGATATTTGTGGTCAAGCTTTAAGGCGGTCCGCTGCAGAGATCTGATGCAGAGGCTGGCTGGGAAGATATGTATGAACAGGTATTAGTATCATTAGCAATATTAATGTTCTGATTGATATGATATTTAATAAACAACAGCTGCGGCCATTCTCCACCATGCAAGTGTCCGTGTCTATGATTGGTTGTTGTAATTGGGGTTTTGTAAGCAAGTAATGCTGTCTGCAACTCCCATGTTACATGTCCTGCAAAAGCTGTATGGTGCCGCAAATACACAAAGTAGGACATTTTGCTAAGATCTGCCGTAGTTCTGCTAAAGATGTTCATGAAGTCACTACTACAAATGTTACAGTATTAAGTGTGGATTAAGCTGGTACATTTATTCAAGACAAGTTTATATGCACTGCCAGTGTCAGTACTGCTTCTGCTGACAAGGGACACTCCATTAACCTGATGCTTGATACAGGTTCAGCTGTTTCTATACTACCAAAGGATATTTTCTTGAAATACTTTGCAAAATATCCGCTTGTTGCACCTGCCCTGAAACTGGTCAGTTACTTAAATGATCCAATCCCAATCTATACTTAGTTGCTTGCCAGTGACTGTACAATTTTAATCAAATACTGCAAAATCTGACTTTTACATTGTGAATAAGGGTACTGCTATACTTGGAAGGGATCTCTTTGCTGCATTAAACCTACAATTAGTTGATGGTCTCATTACTACAGCACCAGTGCCTGCCACACAGCCAGTGTCTAAAATTTCACCACAAAGCAACACTTCACTGGGTTGTGCAAAGTTAAGTTGATACCAGATGTAAAACCAGTACCATTTCCTGATTCAGCATGGGAAAAACTTGCTATTGATTTTGTTGGTCCTTTTACAGATGCTCCTATAGATTGTAGATGTGCTATAACCTTGATAGACTATTACAGTAAATGGCCTGAAATTGCATTTGTTTCTCATATAACATCAGATACAGTAATAACATTTCTGTCTACAGTCAGAGAAGGTAATCCAAAGGAGTTAATATTAGACAACGGACCACGGTTTGTCCGTTTCTGAGAGAGAGGAATATTGTGCATAGGAAATCTTCAGTGTATTACCCACAAGCAAATGGAGAAATCGAGCGATTCAAAATAAGTCTGAAAGAAGCACTACAGACAGCAAATCTTACTGGGAAATCTTGGAAAGTATTTACAACAGAGTACCTATATAATTATAGAGCAACATGCCATGCAACAACCCAATCATCTCCAGCTGAATTAATACATGGCAGACAGATGTGCACTAAGTTACATGTTGCTGACATTAAACTTCCACAAAATACTGTGCCAAAATCATCTACTTCTGACATTGTGAAACGTCAACAAGCCAAATGCAAGGCTTATACTGACAGAAAACATGGTGCCAGAGAAGTACACTTTCAGCCTGGATCTTTAGTCTGAATTAAGGAATACCAGAAATACTGGAACCAGGAATACTGAAACAAGGACAATCTAGGACAGGGATCCCCAACCTTTAGAACCCGTGAGCAACATTCAGAAGTAAAAGGAGTTGGGGAGCAACACTAGTATGAAAAATGTTCTTGGGGTGCCAAATAAGGGCTGTGATTGGCCATTTAATAGCCCCTATGGGGATTGTCAACCAACATTGAGGCTCTGTTTTACAGTACAACTGGTTTATATGCAACTAAAACTTGCCTCCAAGCCTGGAATTTAAAAATAATCACCTGCTTTGATGCCACTGGGAGCAACATCCAAGGGGTTGGAGAGCAACATGTTGCTCGCGAGCTACTGGTTGGGGATCACTGATCTAGGACAATCTAAATTTACTACACCACTTGAAGTGAGACGCAAGCGAGGACCATACACATATGAACTGACTGATGGACGCATATGGAATGCAAGTCATCTTGATCCTGTTAGATATGACTTTGGAGAAGCTCCATTTGATGAAGGACATTTTCCTACTCCTGATGTCAACTGCAATAGGCCTGAAGAAAGTGAACCTATAAGGCGTGGAACCAGGACTATGTGATGTGAATAATGTATATTATTGCTTTAAGATGCATTGTTGTTGTTTATTACATTTGCCCAAATGCTTTCCTACAATAGGGGGAATATGTGGTGTTTATACAAATGGCCTGTAGATGTCACTGTGCCCAGACTTATACTGTGCATACTTACTGACAGCTTAAAAGTGAAAGTTACTGTTGTGTAATGGCTGCATGAGAGCCTGCTAATAAAGCACTATACTCTCCTCATCCTCGGCTACCCAAAACATAACAGGATGCCCTCTATATATTTAGGAGGATGCATAGAGTGGGCATGAAGAAAACTATTACTCACAGTTTTTTTGCAGAGTAAGGTCACAGAGAGGCATACCTGTTCATCTTTATTAAGATGTCTAAGAATTCCAAATATTGCCAATTGTAATTCATTGTAAATGTCAAGTTGAATGTGTTACTGCATAATATCATCGATGTATCTGTGCCACTTGAGAATGTGGCACAGATACATCTTGTATTCCTCAGTGGGAAAAATGTGTCTCTTCCATTTGCCGAGATATAAATTGGCATAGCTGGGAGCACATTTTGCTCCCATTGCTACGCTCTGGCATTGTAAGTAGTAAATTCTATCAAATAAAAATATGTTATGATGTAAAACAAAGTCCAAAGCCTGTAATACAAATTCATGTTGTACTCTGGAATATGGATCTCATGCATTCTAGGCCCTGTGCATGTGGTATACTCATATATAGGGCTTCCCCATCTAACCCCACTAAAATACACTCAGAGTCTAAATCCAAACCATTGATCTCCTTCAACAAATGAGTGGTATCCAAAATAAAAGAGTCCAACTGACTAACAAGCTGTTGTAAATTTGCATCAATTAATTCACAAATTGGTTCCATGAGGGTTTTGTTTGGAATGGAGATGATATCCTGAACTATTTTCAGTTATATGAGGGTAACTTTGTGATTTATTCTTAAAAGAAGGTAAATCAATAGTTGCATTTAAATTCTCATACCATAGATCCTGAATATTAAGATGCCATTGGTCACCCCTGGGATCATCCCAGAGTTCCAAGAGGATCTTTAACGTTTTGAAATCGTGCTTAATAAATAGGGAGAGGTCCAAATTTTCCCTGTCATTTTTCTTAACCCAATACAAATGTAAAAGCAATTTTTGCACAATTAAATGTAGATCTTTAATCATCGTTAATTGATCAATTGTAGATGGTACAAAAGAGAGGCCTCTCCTGAGTACATTCCTCAACTCATCAGTGAGTGTCAATGTGGATAAATTGATGACCTGTAGATCATTCAAATTGCTGTGTGTTTCTAGCAGTTGTGAGTTTGTGTGTGACATGCCCCTAAAAAATTGGTATCCCCCGATGTAATCACTTCACTGCCAAAGCTGAACAAAAAGGGGGCCTTGGCAATCTGTTCCCCCACCGTGTATGATCTTATTGATTCCTTTTGTATTCCTGTGTTTAATTTCCATTTTTTACGAGTACATGATGAAGATGAAAATGAAGAATCTGATCCACTTGTGTCAGTTTCGTGGTGATTACTAAATTTAATGTGATTCGATGTGGCCATATTAAAAGTGCCCCCCCTAGTGTTCTGTCTATTTCCCTGTTGATCACCTGTGTAGTCTCAGACTCCTCTCCTTCTATTTTTGTTTTTGTTCCACATGTAAATCTGTTTATTATCATAATCCAAATTGTCTCTTTCATATTTCCGTTTTTTCTTCCCCATAATTCCATGATTGAGATTTTCCATAAATCCCCTCAAATCTAAATCTAGCTTCTTAAATTCCTCACTAGTTTGAGCTGTTCACACATGCCAGCAGAATTTAAAATTTTGGTAATGCGAAATGCCAGACGTTTTTGAAACATTTTGTACTCTCTCACTTGAGGGGCATTTTCTGAGGGAAAACCTATAGTTTACCTAGGAAAACTATAAATTGTTTTTTTCGGGAGAAACTGAGTTTTCTAAATCTGCCTGAGTTTTTATATATTTCCACCTCTGCAAAAAGATTTATAGCACTAAATAGGAACAAAAATGAAAATGTCCTATTTTTCACAATATATGAATTTATACCAGAAAAATAATTAATTTTACCCATGAAAATCCAACTGATTTGGAAAGCCTTATGTCTTTTGAACGTGCCAAACCCAGATATGTATAGTTTTAGGCAGATTTAGGACTTCTGTACAGCAAAAACTCCCGGGAGTTTATAACCGAATTTTGAAGGCACTAAGGCAGAAAATGGCATACTTTAGATTCGAAGGCCATAAAATCCTGAAACAGTCAGTTTACCCCAGAAAACCATATATTTTTGAAAAGTGCACATTCTACTGATTCCAAAATGTCTCTCTAAACTCTCTCTCTCTCTAACTACCCAACATCAAAGCTTGTCTGAACGTAAGGTAAAAAGGGCAGCAAAACATCTTCTCCTCATGTGGTGACATTGCTTGGCTTGCTTGACTCCTACAGATTGGGCAGTCAGTGTTCCTGGTGTGCTGATATTTGGGAACTACAATCAGGCTCAGTCTTTAGTACCTCAGGGTATTTCACTAGAGAAGGGGGAGAATTTTGAGCTAACCCCCATACAGGACCCTGCAGATGAAACTGCTGGGGAGGATGGTGAGGGTGGAGTTGTGAATATGGAGGAGGGTAGCCAGACAAACTCTACTGTTCATGCTAAGAACTCTCCTCCCTTGTCTTCCACTAACCCCAATGTTATTGCCATTCAGGAGGCACAGGAGGCAGTGGAGAGGGCAGAGGCTAAACATTGAGCCTCCAAAGCTCTCCCTGTTGCTGGGGAGCTAATTATTTCTGTTGCTCCTGTGTCAAACACTTCAACAAGTGAAGTTGAGGGAAACCCCGAGCCATTGCAGGGTCTCCAGATGACAAGTGATTCTGATCCTTCTCCTGCAACATCTTGTGGAGAGATTCTCAAAGCTCTAGTGGAGAGGGGAAATTATCAATCCCTTACCCAGGAAGAGCTCATGGATGAGGGGAACATCAAAGAGGAGGTTGACATAAGAGCGGCAAATCCTTCTACCCCAATCATCCCTGCTTAAAGGAGAAGGAAAGGTTAAAACTAAGTTAGCCTTGAGGAGGGCGTGGCCTGCATGCTGTAGAGAGTGGACGCGTGTTCAGGGAGCTCCTGACCTCCAGGTGAATTAAAGCGGCTTAACAGAAGGACTATTGCTGATTTCTCTGCCCAAATAACTGGCAACTTCAAGGACCTGATCGATGGGCAGAACAAAGAAAAAGGGGAGCCCAAGGAAGCTTACAGAATTTTTTCCCGCAGTGGATAACAGAGCGCGGTCTTTCCAAAATGGCGGCTGTTCAACTCCGACGTCGCTCCCTGCAGGAGCTCTTCGTATTTCGGAGACAGTGTCAGAGAACCCAGACTTGCTGAACATGGAAGACGCTTCATCTTCCGACTCCCCGGTCACTGAACAGCGTATGAAACAACTCCTTCAAGCGCTAAAAGGAGCTATGCTGGGTGAGTTAAAACAACTTATGACGGAGTTTAAATTGGAACTGTCGCAATTAGGCGAACGCACTGCACACATAGAATCTAATATGGGGGACTTTGCTAAAGCCCATAATGATTTAATTGACGCAAATGAAGTTTTAGAAGAGGAGGTTTCAACGCTTAAAGCTCTCCTGCCTTTATCTCACCCGCACCTCCCCCTCCTGCTGCTCTTTTTTAATCTCCCTCTCCCTGTCATATTTCAACTCACCCCCTGTTTTATTCTTTCTGTGTCTTTCCTATGCCCCCTCCTTATCTCTCAGCACATTCTTCTCTTTCATGACGGTAATCTCAGGCAGACAAGTATGCGCAACACCACATGCTGCGCATACCATTATCAAAGGAATCCCTAGAACAGCAAAAAGCCGGTAAGGGTTTTGCACAGACTTATGAGTCTGTGTACCGGACGCTTCATAAAATAGTTTGAACTGTAGGGCAGCTAAAGAAGGGGACAAATCGACAAATTCCTTGCCATATTATGCAGACGTGCCCCCCCCCCCTTGCCCTATTATGCGGACACCGATGGCAGTATGGTAAAGTTGATGCTTACTCATTGATGTGAAGACAGCAGTGACTCCTCCGTTCTGCCCATACTTCTCCCCCCTCGTGGCTTGATTTTGCTTCCTTAGCCCTCGGCCCCTCCCCTCCGTGCTCAAAGCTGAAATGAAAATGCTAGCTCACAAACGCAGAGCACGGAGGGTTAAGAGGGGAAGGGCTGAGGAGGGAGGACTGAGTTACGAGAGCTGAGAGGGGAGGGGCGGAGGGCTAAGGAAGCACGGAGGAGTCACTGCGGTCTTCGGATCAGTGAGTAAGCAGCAACTTTAACATTTCAGTATACATTTAGTTCTTCCCTAGCAGCTGACTCGAGTATAAGCCGAGGTAGACTTTTTCAGCACATTTTGGGTGCTGAAAAACTCGGCTTATACTCGAGTATGTATATACGGTAACCCTCAATTGCCTGAACCTTACAAAGACATCCTATTATTTACAGATCTTTCTCCTGCTACACTGGCCAAACGGAGAGAATTTGCCTCCATTACTAAAGCTTTACGTAATGCCAATGTGAAATACAAATGGGGATTTCCAGTAAAACTGATTATTTTGAGGAACGGTTCACAGCACACTGTTTTTACGGTGGAAGAAGCATTTAATCTTTTATACTCATGGAATATGGTTGATTCTACTGAATCCCCGTGCGCAACTCCAGCGAAACGACGCAGACAAGTGGATACAGGCTGGTTTACAACACCACAAAGAAAAATGGGTCCAATTACCTGACTTTCTTTACGTACCAGTATTTTCCGAAGGCCTAATACTCAAGGTCCTTTTTTCATTATCTCCTGGGGAACTCAGGAGTCTCCCTGATATATATCTTTTTTTTTCTTTTCAATATGCTGTTTTTCTCCTTTATTTCAATTTTTCTACTTACGGTCACCCTCCTTATTTCTGGCTTTCAGAGTACAATTTGTTGCTATGTTGATTTTTCATGCTTTGAGTGCTCTACAGTAGTAGAGTTTATTATAGTTCAACTGAATAAGTGGAATCCTTTTTTTTTCCGCTTTATACGGGTTCTAAGGTTTTTATACTTTTGGTTGCTTTGTTTACTTCAATTTAAATTACCTACTCTTAATTTTGTATGTGCAATAAGTCAAATTTTAGTTCCAGTATTTAAAACATTGTTAAGGTATGTAATAGAATTTGGTACTCAATATGGTATCTACTGGATTGTAAGATTTCAAATTATTTTGATGCAATATCCATTTCTGAAAGAGATTCATATGAGCTATTGTTTAATATATTACGATGGTACTTAAAGTTATGTCCCTTAATGTGAAAGGGTTAAATAGTCCGGTGAAGAGGTCATTAATGTGGAAAGAAATTTTAACCTCTCAGGCGGATATTGCATGCATTCAGGAGACTCACTTTCACAGGAAAAAAACTCCCAAATGTTCTCATCAGAAGTTTCCAATAATTTTCTCAGCTTCACTAGAAGCAAAAAAATGTGGGGTACTGATAGCAATTAAAAATACGGTTTCTTTCAAACAGGATAAAGTAATCTTGGATAAACAGGGTAGATATATTATTTTGTTATGTCAAATAAATAACTCACTCTATACAATAGTGAACGTGTATGGTCCAAATGTAAATCAACTCAATTTTATTGAAAAATTATTGCAGAAAGTTAAATCAGAACAAAAGGGGTCTTTGTTGGTATGTGGAGATTTTAATAAAACAGTCAATCCTATTTTGGATTGTTCTCCTAATAGGCAACGTAATAACACAAAATTGGCACATTTGTTACATAAGGAAGAACTTTTTGATAGTTGGAGATGTCACCATCAAGGGGAAAAGGATTTTACTTTCTTTTCTCCGGTCCATAATATGTATTCTAGAATTGATATGATTCTAACTGATAAATGGGTGTTACAAAGAATTCAGAAAACAAGTATAGGTCATATTACCTGGTCTGACCATGCTCCTGTTTTCTTAGATGTTCAAGAGACATATAATTATAAAGAATCAGGATTATGGAGGTTAAACTCATATTGGTTGAATCATGATCAATACTTTACATCTCTTAAAACGAATTTAGAGGAGTATTTTAAATTCAATGACACAAATGATACCTCCCATCTAACTCTTTGGATGGCACATAAGGCTTATATGAGGGGTATAGCAATGCAACTAAATGCATGTCTCCGAAAGGAAAAAGCTCTTAAACAACTAAATTTGTTGAACCAGCTTTATAAATTGGAGTATAGTAATAAGTTAAATCCCTCTCATACCATTAGTAAAAAGATTAAAGAGGTGCAGAATGAGCTTCAGGAATTATACGCATACAAGCAATCTATTGTATATAATAGAATGAGGTTAAATTATTACTACCAAGGAGATAGGGCTTCGGCCTTATTGGCTAAACGTGTTAAAACTTATCAAGCAAAACAGAGAATCCCTTATCTAATTAATAAACATAATGTTAAAGAACAAAATCCTAAAATAATTGCAGATATATTTGCTGAATACTACTCAAAATTATATAATCTTAAAGCTGATATATCTACTCCACAACCCTCTCAAGATATTATAGATAGTTTTTTTGCAAAGCTTACAATTCCTAAGATAACTCCCGACCAACTTCAGGTCTTAAATAGTCCTATTAGTGATGAAGAAGTATTGTCGGCTCTACATTCTTTGAAAGCACACAAATCCCCAGGCCCAGACGGATTGATTAATGAATACTATAAAAAATTTGATACCATTCTTACCCCATATTTATCTAAAGCATTTAACTATGCCATCTTACAGAAACATTTCCCTACAGAATTTCTACAAGCTACTATAATCACTCTCCCTAAACCTGGAAAGGATCCTGATAGACCAGCTAATTTTAGACCTATCTCTTTACTCAATTCGGACACAAAAGTATTTGCAAAAATTCTAGCGACTAGATTAACCGATATAATCCCATTGTTGGTACATACTGACCAGGTAGGATTTATCAAAGGGAGACAAGCTTCAGATGGAACCCGGAGATTGATAAATTTAATAGAAATAGTGGGGAAAAAACCAGAACCTTCTCTGCTCCTATCATTGGATGCGGAGAAGGCTTTTGATAGGGTTCATTGGGGGTATTTACGAAGTCTTCTGAAAACATTTGGATTTCAGGAACAAATTTTTGATTCCATTATGGCTCTTTATTCATGCCCTTCAGCAAGAGTACTGGCCTCAGGGTTTTTGTCTGAGATATTCCCAATAACTAATGGGACGCGCCAAGGGTGCCCTCTCTCACCCTTAATCTTTGCCTTGGTGATGGAACCTTTGGCAATGGCGATCAGGGAGAATGTAGATATAACTGGGATAAAGGTGGGGGATAATTGTCATAAAATCAGTTTATTCGCCGATGATGTTCTATTATTGATTTCTAACCCGACGACTTCATTACTGGCTATACAACAAACAATAGAAAATTTTGCACTAATCTCGTATTATAAAATCAACGAAAGTAAATGTATGATACTAAATATGGGAATAGATGATCAGACTACTGCTAAACTAATAAGAAAATTTTCATTTAAATGGCATACAAAATCGATTCCTTATTTGGGGATCAAATTTACCTTCCCGATTTCAAATATAGTGGAGGAAAATTATAAAGAAATTTTGCATCAGATAAAGGCGGAAATTAAAAGTTATAAAAATTTGGAACTGTCCTGGATAGCTAGAATTAACACTGCGAAAATGATGATTTTGCCTAAGATATTATATTTAATGAGAACAATCCCCTTGAAAATTAATACAGATATTCTTAGAAGTCTTCAGGGAGTATTCCAAGAGATTATTTGGAATGATAAACTTCCCCGAGTCAATAAAACGCTTATGTATACAGCAATGGAACAAGGAGGGATGAGTGTTCCTAATTTGTTTAAATATATGGAAGCCTGCATCGCTGAAAATATAAAACTTTGTTGGGCAACAAATGACCATAAATTATGGATGACAATTGAAAATGTATTTATTCCTACTAATAATTTACAAAACCTGTTATGGGCATTAGCTCTAAATCCTGAATTCCAATTCTCATCTCTAACGACAACACAACACATGTGTCAAGTCTGGAAGAATATTGTCCAAAGGGAAGAGTGGTGGAAAGCTCAGGTTTTGGACATTCCGATAGCTGCTGTGAAGATTATTACCTATCAGAATGGCTTTAATAGATGGATTGAAAATGGTATTCATAGGATAAAGGACATTGCAAGTCTAAATAATTTATGGTCATTCCAAGAAATTAGAGACACGTACGCTATTTCTAATAATGATTTTTTTCTTTATTTGCAATTAAGACATACAGTACAACCATTTTTTAAACTAACAGGTAAAACGTTCTCGCCGTTTTACCGGTTTTTGGCTACCATCTCACCTACTTTAAAAGGAATATCCTTTTGTTATAAGCTATTCAATGATTCTATGGAGAAATCCTCCTCTTTCATTAAGTGGGAAAAAGATCTTAATATGTCATTTACAATGAACAATGGGAAGAAGCCTTAAAATGGCCAAAAAAAGCATCACATTGCATTAATCACATAGAGATGAGCAGGAAAATTCTTCTAAGATGGCATCTCACCCCACGAAGATTAGAAAAAATGAAAGTGACTCCGTTAGCCTTATGTTGGAGGGGTTGTGGCATGCAAGCAGATAGCTTTCACATGTGGTGGTCCTGTCCAATAGTAGTAGTCTTCTGGAAGGAAGTAAATGTTTTGTTACGAAAGGTTTTACAGCTTGCAGATCCTATCTCTCCAGCTTTAGCACTTTTAAATATGGATATTCACCAGCTACCTCCAGATATAGCAGCAGTACTATCTCATGTTTTAACAGCAGCCAGATTCGCTATAGCTAGGAATTGGAAATCCTCTCAGCCGCCTTCAATTTACGAGGTAATAGAGAGGGTTAACAATCAAATAATAATGGAACAGAGGTTTTATAAGTATGTCTCAAAATCAGTCGGTAATACTTCACAATGGTTGCCATGGCTTAACCAAAAAAAGTAATAGGGATAATAATACAACAACATGAAGCTGATAAATTTTCAAGTACTAACAATGTATGTCAAAGAAAGATCTCTTTCTCTTTGTTTTTTTTCCTTTTTAGGTACAGGGTATTGCTGTATGTATTTTCTACTGCATTGTATAACAAATTCAATGTCTATAGTGGATACTGTAATTATTTGTCATCACTTTACTTTGTAACCTTATTGCACAAAGGTCAAACCAACTATTGTTCTAAGGTTGTTTGATATATGTAAATCAATAAAAATATTTTGTTAAAAAAAAAAAAAAAAAAAACTAAGTTAGCCTTATCAGAAAGGTCCATCTAAATATACCAGTAAACCCCCAAAGTAATGTTGCTCTGAGTCCCCTGTCAAAAGAAACACTGCATTTCTTTTCTTCTATTGTGTACACATGGGCTTCTGTATCAGACTTCCTGCCTTCATCTTGTATTGAGATTGGGCTCTTGTTCAGTCTGTAGAGTGATTAAACTGACACACACAAGTAAAACAAACATAAGAGATTTATTGATACTTAGCTGAGGGACCCCTCCATAAAATGGCTCAGCAGCAATTCCAACATAACCAGGCACTCTGAAGTCCAGGCAGAAGTCAAAGAGCCTCCCCCCAAATGAAGCTTTATATATGTTTCCCCCACACAGGATATAAGAAGATTTATACATTTTAGCAGCTAGCATACTATATATGGTAAAAACTACACTTAGCATACTATATATGGTGAAAATCAAGCATTAACCAGTGTCACATTCCTTGAATTGCCAAAAGCCATCTTTAAGGTGTTGTTCTATTCTCTCTATCTTCTGCTCTGTGAATCACTCATTTTCCTTACATTCCACCCCTTGATTCATAGAGAAGTATGATAGGAAATCAATTCAAAAGCATTGGCACATATGGGCAATAGCTGACGCTTGTCAGATATGGTACTAGCCTTGATACATTAAATCAGTTTCAAAATAATAGAAAAAGCTAAACATAAGCATAAAATAAATAATTGACCATCCTTAGCAATAGCTCTAGATTTTTCCTACAACAGTTTAACCTACTCCATGTGGCTTAGAATGACATCCGCATTATCAGGGATGAAGGGACATGCACCCACTTGTTCAGAATTTCATGCCCCACCCTGTCCAAGATGCAAACCAAGTCCATATCATCAGTAGTAAATAATTTGTGTCTTATTCTATGGAAAACTTTGTTTATCCACCAAATTTGTTTCTTTCATAGTCCAATAAGCAAGTGTTTTCATATGATTTTACTTCCAATAATCCATCCATGAAGCATTAACCACTGAAGAGAAATTAAGAACAGTCCTTTAGTTCAGTCCATGTTAGTCCCCCAATAATTAGATTCATTTTCCTGCTTTGCAGTCTGTATAAGCATTTGTAGAATCAAGTTCTCTTGCCATAAACCAAACGTTATATCACATCAGAGCACACAAATCATCAGAAAAGGTATAACCATTTCGCCAGCCATGTTTTTAGGATATTGACCTCTCTATTCATAGTAGGCTGGAAGATAAAACAAGATTAGTATCTTCTTCACACACATCCAAAAAGATATTACATAACCCCCTGCACATATAATAGACCTTTCTCACAAACAGGTTTAGTTTCCCATTTCACACTATCATTACTAGCTTGAAACACACATTTACTCTCAGCAGTATATTCCATGATCCCATTATCCACCCATAACCATACCTTGTTCCACCCCCCTGAGTGTATGAGTTGGAGCCAAAAGTTTTACCTGCTGTTTTAACAAACCATTAATGTATTCAGTTAATCCTGTGGCTTGCGGATAATATGAAATAAGAAACACCCAATATACTCCAGTAAAATTAGTCCCATTGTCAGTAGTGTTCCATATACTCTAGAAAGTTTATGTAATGAATATCTTTTCTTCACTTTCTGACATACAGGGCATTGTTGCACAATGTCTTTAGCAAGTACAGTGATTAAAGGTATTCCTTTATGCTTTGCATAGTCCATAGGGCCTTGAACCACTCGATGTCCTGAGTGCTCATTCGCCATTGGCCTAAAATATGTATCACAGTCAAAGCTCTGAACACTGTCCATTCATCTGTATATATATTCAACAAGCCTTGTGTTTCCTCCAGTACAGAAACTACTGCCATTAATTCAGCATATTGGCTAGATCCACCCACTCCAGTTGGATGGGCTGTAGGTTGGAAAGCAGCTGTTGTCCAGACGTGTCCTTGTCTGGCAGCAATAATAATGGCAGATCATTCTGTAAACAATAAAATGAAGTCCTCCGATGTCACTGCTTCTTTTATGGTAGATGGAGAAAGTGTCAGTACGGGTTGCTCAAAGTTATCACATCCAACTAATCCAGATATCTGCTGTGACACTTGAGATGAAGATTTACTTGACACTCCCCCCCTTACTTGTACATACAATTTCCACTTCAGGAAAGTGAGTTTCTGTGAAAAAGCTGCACACAAGTTCATTTCGTTACCATTTACCCATCCAGATATTGCTAAATCAGTCCCGGCTGTGACAGGTACATCCATAATAGTTCCTTCATCAGGTTGCAGGGCAGTGTACAGTACAAGGAATTGTTTTTCTTCCATAGCAGTTTGCAGGGCACTTGTGTCCTTTTCCCTCAACTGAAAAACAGTCTTTTTCCTTGTAACAAAGTAAACTGAACAAACAGTCAGTAGCACATAACGTATCCAGTAACAAAACAGTCCAGTGATGTGCTGTGTACAGTCCAAAACCAGTTGTGGAATAACTTTGATTGGACCAGTCCATATAATGGTCATGAAAGGCATACTTTGAGCCAATCCTTGATTTGTAACCAAACTGGTAAATGCATCAGTCACTTGTTCCACGGCTGTTACCATTTCTTTCACTGATACAGCCAAAGGAGACTCTACTTTATCCACTTCTCTGTAATCAATGGTTAAAAGCCAAGAGCTATCTGTCTCTTTTACTGGCCACATTGGGGCACTGAATAGACTGACTACCATTCTGAAAACTCTCACCTCCACCATCATCTCAGTTGCCATTGTTATCTCCTTTTGACCACCTGGAAGATGGCATTGTTTCAGGTTCACTTGGTTTGGTGGAGGTGATATGTGAATTGGAGTCCATTCAATGTTGTCATACACAATGGGCATTACAGCATTTATAGTGAAACTCTTGACTCCAACAATAAATGTTCCCAACCGTTTAACCAAATATTGTACCTTAAAAATACCCATTCCCACAATATTATCTGGTACTAAGAAAATAAAGATTTGTGCTTCAAAAATAATACTTTTACATAACTGCATTCCAACAGGTACAGCAACAGCAACTTTGCCTCCCAACCCTTCAGTCATTGCAACTGCATTTTGTTGGTCTGGCTGAGCTGTACCTTGGAATGAGTTGTGTCCCTGCCAATATAAAGTGACTGGTATGTAAGGGCATGGATCCCCAGGTTTCATAGCATTGATTTTTGTTATGGCAGGCCCTGGGAATCTGCCACCCTTTCAGTCTATTGGCTGTGGCAACTGCCACCCCTTCCCTTCTGTGTGTTTCATGTCATGTAACAGATTCTTACACTCTGCATATGGCAATGTGGAGGGAAGGGTTAATGGGGTTGGGCTCAACTCCTCATCTAAGTCAATTATAGGAGGAGATGACGGAGTTAATTCTTCAACATCACTGAGGGCAACCTTTTTAGGTTTGGCTGGCCTCAACTTCCCCTTTGCTGTCAGTTCCCTCCACATAGCGAGCAGAAATTTAGTCTGCTTTCCATCAATAGTTTCTATTGGAACACCACTATTTAGCAAATCTAGAAACATTTGTCTGCGAGTAATTTTAACACATGTATGCCCCTCCTGGCCTCCCTTAGCTAAACTCCGTTGCTGTTTCCTTTCACTTCTGTCAACATTCATTTCTCCCATTTGACCCAAGAGCACAGCCGCATCATAAATTGTACTTCCTTCTTTTGCTTCTAAAGCACTCAACATAGTAAAAAAAGAGGCTTTTAACTGTTCTGGGGCTGTGATAAGCAATTTCCTTTTGATCAATGGTGTAAAAGCAACCATGTCAGGACCCCCCCAGTCAACCACTACATGTCTCACCCCTCTGTCAGGTAAAGGATCGGGAGTGATACCAGACATACATCCCATTGCTCTCAGTCTCTGCATCCCCTTTCCAGGGGGTCTGGTCTATTAATTCATAGGGACTGTCTATAGTCTGTGCAATAGAATCCCTAATTAAATGCAATAAGGAAAATGTCCCAGTTGTGTTACGCCCACGTTTCATGTATAAACGCACACGGGGATCCTTGGCTACACTTGCTAAACCTACTGCTTCTCTGTCCGTCAGCATAATACCATCACCTCCTAAATCCCAGACACGTAAAACCCATTCCAGTAATCCCTCTCCAACCTTTTGTGTAAACTTTTGCCCAATTTCAGTTAATTCACTATCTGACCATGACCGAGTTTCCTCAGTTAAATGTTGCTCAGCTGACACATCACCTCCAGATGTGGAATATGTGTGTTCTGCCTGCTGTCCACTTTTCTCCCTTAGTTACAATGGGTCTGACCTCACAAATGTCATCATCCATCCCCTCTTCAGACCCTGACTATTCATTCACCCCCTCCCAATCCTGAGAGGTTATCAAAGCCCGCACTTCTATGTGATTTCTAACGAGCTTCTGCTTCTTTCTCCTCCTTTTCCTATTAAGAGTCTTTATAATATACTGTTCAAACTGTGCAGCTAATTGTTCCTTTTCTTGCTCTGCATTCTGACTGCATAACCTTAACAGTTGCAATTAGTCTTTGACAGTTTGAAGTTGTAACTCTAAATCCTGTATCTGCTTAGTTTGTTGCTCTAACACTTGAAAACACAACCAACCCACCTCTGCAGCAGCTCTACTTTCCCTCTTATCATACTTTGAGAAGTCAAGATTTGCTACTACATACTTTGGGTTAGCCACCTCAATGGCGGTGGAGTACTTAGCACATTCCCGGGCTACTGATATCCACTGTCCTGTGACAGACACCCAACTGGGCAATATCCCCGTTCTCTCACTAGTGCTTTTCCCCACCCCTTTCAGCCTTTTTATCCACGACATTCTTTTAAGAATGTCTCCTATTCAAACAGTAATTACAAATACACAAAACACAAAGAATACCTACTATCCCCAGACCTAGACAAGGGAAAGAGGTAGAGTTGACACACAGAGTAGACACACAGACACCGTCAGTAATCAAATTACAGACCCCACGCTCCTGGTACCAAATGTATTGAGATTGGGCTCTTGTTCAGTCTGTAGAGTGATTAAACTGACACACACAAGTAAAACAAACATAAGAGATTTATTGATACTTAGCTGAGGGACCCCTCCATAAAATGGCTCAGCTGCAATTCCAACATAACCAGGCACTCTGAAGTCCAGGCAGAAGTCAAAGAGCCTCCCCCCAAATGAAGCTTTATATATGTTTCCCCCACACAGGATATAAGAAGATTTATACATTTTAGCAGCTAGCATACTATATATGGTAAAAACTACACTTAGCATACTATATATGGTGAAAATCAAGCATTAACCAGTGTCACATTCCTTGAATTGCCAAAAGCTCTAGACGCCATCTGTAAGGTGTTGTTCTATTCTCTCTATCTTCTGCTCTGTGAATCACTCATTTTCCTTACAATCTTAAACCTCATTGCCCTGGGCAAGAGCATGCTCAGTTTGCTCCTCCCCCCCCCCTTCCCTTCTCTACTGTAATCTGAGCCCAGAGCAGGGAGAGACTCAGGCAGGAAGTGATGTCACACCACATTAATACTGCAGCTCCTATCCTAAACAAACAGAGAGTTTCTAGAGCTTTTTACTCAGGTATGGTAAAACATTCTACAGAATAAATATAGCATTCTAGCTTGCACTATTGCAGCTAAACTATTGGAAATAAAATGCCTCCGTAGCTTTCCTTCTCCTTTAAGAGCACAGAACTATAGAATAGTGGAATATATCCTTATAATGAAGTTTCACAAAAAAAATTGTCTCATCAGACCTTGATGAGGGCTGAAGCACTTCCTAACACTTAGTAATGGCCTTAAGTATAAGCACACTTAGCTGTCGGAACCCTTTCCGAATTTTTCAGGTACTCTCCTTTCTTCGTCAAGGAGAGTACTCTGTGAGTTTCCTCCTAGAGACTAATACCACTCCAGAGCTCAAAGCAACCTGGCATCTGGAGTGGAAGGGCAGGGTCTTTTTTAATCACCTCACTTGGATGACATGTGGGGTGGTGGCCCTTTTCTCAGAATCCTTCCAGCCAGAGGTGCTGAGTACCAACTCTGTCATCTCTGGCCGTCTATTACATCTTCGGGTCCAGGAGTCAAGTAGAACATATTATCTACTAAATGTGTATGCCCCTACTACCGGACCAGAGTGGGCACGGTTCTTTGAAAGTTTGTCAGCCTATTGTTTGTCAGACAAATGACTCTGATGAAGCCTTGATTATAGGGGGTGATTTTAATTACACCCTTGATGCTTGAGACCGCAATGTACCAAAGAAAAGGGACTTGTCTAAGTCAGTTATGTGAGAACTAATTGCTCAGTTCTCCTTGGTTGAGGTCTGGAGAGAACTGAACCCAGAGACGGATGCCTTCACCTACAGTATGTCAGGGTGAGAGATGGTCATGTTTCTCAATTCCGGATTGATAGGATATATATATCGAGCCATCTCAGTCGAGCACCATTATTTTGGCACCATTCTCAGACCACAATTGTGTATTCCTCAGAATGTCAGTCTCACCATCTCTGCCAAAGCTGCTACTGGCACTTTAACAACAGATTATTAGAAGATGAGGGTTTTGCAAAGTCAGTCCGGGATACATGGAGAGGCTGCAGGGCTTTTCAGGATGAATTTGCCACATTGAATCAGTGGTGCAATGTAGGTTCAGCGCAATGCAGAGATTTAGGCACTGAATGGGGAGGTGCTTGATCCAGAGCAAATGCTATTAGGTTTTGAAGACCAAGCCCTTCAGTGTGAATACCTAGAAAGGAAAAAGCTTTGTGTAACTTGGAACAGCGACAGGCTCGTGGTGCCTTTGTGCGAAGCCGGACGCAGTTACTCTGTGATATGGATCGTGGTTTGCGATTCTACTATGCTCTGGAGAAGAAAAAGGGGAACAGAAAACAAATCACATGCCTTCTTGCGGAGAATGGCACCCCCTTTTAAGATCTGGAGATTATCTAGAACAGAGCCCAGTCCCTTTATCAAAACCTTTTTTCACCAGATCCTATCTCTCAAGAAGTCTGTGAGGAACTTGGGATGGGCTTCCGGTGGTCAGTGAGAGGAGAAAAGAGAGGTTGGAAAGACCAATCACTCTAGATCAGGGGTCAGCAACCTTTACTATCAAAAGAGCCATTTTGCCCCCTCTTTCACTAAAGAAAAATGGAGCCGCAAAACATAACACAGCTTATAAACTTTTAAAAGTTTTAACCTTTTTTTAATTTTAACTGTTACAACAACAGAATACAACAAACAGAAGTGCAGTGTGTATGTGCAGGCCAGAGCCGGGCAAACCCAGCCAGGCGCCCTAGGCAACCTGGCGGGCCACAGCGCCGGCTCAGTGCGCACTTGACTGCTCATGCGCAAAACTTCAATCCAGCGCGCATGCGCGAAATTTTGCTCCAGCGAGCATGCGCGAAATGTGTTCACGTATGCGCAGAAGCGCATTTAAGCTAAAGACACCAGCGCCAGTCAGGGAGAGACGGGACTGGACACGGGGTAGGCGGCAAAGCAGGTACGTGCCTGGCGCCCCCTCAGCTTTGCGCCCTAGGCACGTGCCTACTCTGCCTACCCCTAGTTCCGGCCCTGGTGCAGGCCTACTTTGAAATAAGTTAAACATTTAAGAGCCCTATTAAATGCTAGTGTTCTCATCTGTTTAATGTGACTTCTGTTTCTGAAGCTCCATGCTGATCTTCCCTCTCTTGTCTTGAGGTGTGACCTAGGTAAGGACCATGATGAATCATCTTTCTGCGGCTTGGTCTTGCCTGTCACTCCTGGGACGTCAATACAGCCCTCGCACCTGCTGGTGGCTTCCTGAGTGTGCGACTGTGGTAAGCTGATCATTAGCTTACTGCGCTCGCACACTCGAGAACCGCCAGCAGGTGCAAGGCCTGTATAGACATGACTGAGCCACAGCAAGCAGGATGAAGTGCCGCATGAGGCTCCTGAGCCTTGATGGACTGACCGTAGAGTGTTCTCATCTGTTTAATGTGACTTCTGTTTCTGAAGCTCCATGCTGATCTTCCCTCTCTTGTCTTGAGGTGTGACCTAGGTAAGGACCATGATGAATCATCTTGCTGCGGCTTGGTCTTGCCTGTCACTCCTGGGACGTCTATACAGCCCTCGCACCTGCTGGCGGCTTCCTGAGTGTGCGACCGTGGTAAGCTGATCATTAGCTTACTGCGCTCGCACACTCGAGAACCGCCAGCAGGTGCAAGGCCTGTATAGACATGACTGAGCCGCAGCAAGCAGGATGAAGTTCCGCATGAGGCTCCTGAGCCGCGGGTTGCCTACCCCTCCTGCTCTAGATAAACTCTCTCAAGCACTCTGTTTAATGCCCCACAATAAATATCCTGGGCTTGATGGACTGACCGTAGAGTAATTCCAGTTCTTCTGGCATAATCTGGGCCCTGATTTCCATAGGGTTCTAACTGAGGACCTCAAGAAAGGTGAGTTGCCACTTTCGTGTCGTCGAGCAGTGTTATCACTACTTCCTAAGAAGTGGGATCTCCTCCATATTATGAACTGGAGACCAGTCTCACTGCTCAGCACAGACTATAAGATTGTGGCCAAAGCTATCTCACTCAGGCTCAAATCTGTGCTGGCAGAAGTGATTCATCCTGACCAGTCCTATACAGTCCCCAGTAGGACAATTTTTGATCATTTCTTTCTGATCCGAGACTTACTACATCTTGTGAGAAAGACTGGTCTATCTCTTGCTTTTCTCTCTCTGGATCAAGAGAAGGCATTTGACAGGGTGGATCACCAATATCTTATAGGCATTCTGCAGGCCTATAGCTTTGTCCCACAGTTTGTGGGCTACCTGAAAACAATGTATGCTTCTGCAGAGTGTTTAGTTAAAATCAACTGGTCTCTGACTGCACCTCTGGCCTTTGGACGAGGAGTTCGGCAAGGATGCCCCTTGTCGGGAAAACTGTACTCGCTGGCCATTGAGCCCTTCCTGTGTCTCTTAAGGAAAAGGCTCACTGGACTGGTGCTCAAAGAACCCGACATGAGAGTGGTTCTATCAGCCTATGCTGATGATGTAATTCTTGTGGCCCAGGACCCATTTTATCTTGAGTGGGCACAAGAGTGTCAAGAGGTCTACATTGCTGCCTGATCTGCCCAGATCAACTGGTCCAAGCGCTCAGGTCTTCTGGAGGGTTCTCTACAGGTAGATTTCCTGCCTCCTGCTTTTCGTGATATCTCGTGGGAGACTAACATCATTAAATATTTAGGGGTCTACCTCTCAGCTGATTTCATTGAACTTGAGGAGCATGTTTTAGACCGCTTGGGAAAGTGGAGGGGTTTTGCTAAAGTACTTTCTATGAGGGGGAGGGCTTTGGTGATCAGCTGGTTTGCTCTCAATTTTTTGTCATTGAACTCGAGGGTTTCCTAAGAAGCCTCTCAATCCTGCTGTCTTATTACCAAGACACTCTAAAGAGCATGTTCTCTGTGTTAAAGGAGAAGGAAACAAAAAAAACGATACTACCTCAAATGTGTTTTCTATCAGGCCCCCTCCTGAAACGCCATGCTACAAACTCAGAATTTATACCTGCTTCTGTGCACCATCCTTCCTAAGTTTTGCCCTTTTCCACAGTTTGACACCGCCATTTTAATATAGGCGCGTCAGTTCCGCCCTGCATATAGTACAGACCTCAGTCAGACAGTCCCGATGCTTGGCTGCAGCTCCCCTCCTCAGCTCCTGCGCTCGCTCACTGACAGACAGTAAAGTTAAACCAGAGCGAGCGCAGGAGCTTCAAAGCTTCCCCTAGGTTCCTGGCAACGCGAAGCTGCATAGCTAATAAAGCTCCGATTAATGAGACGGGGGCAGAGAGGTCAGTGATGACGCACGGTTGTGTCATGTGACCGCATCTTCATCGCTGCACAAGGAAGATAAAACACTCTTGTGAGCATGCGCAGGGCACTGATAGAAGCTATTGCGCATGCGTGTGCCCTAATCATAAGGATTTCTTACAGAAACAAAGGTAAGCTTTCTCATACATGTCTATACTTTTTCAAAAATCGATTGCAGCTAAAAGATTTAGGGAAAACCAATGAGGGTATGCTTGCTGGCAACTATATACACTATACATTGTCAACGCTTACAGCTTAAGTTATTTTTTGGCTTTCCTTCTCCTTTAAGGCAAGGAGCCATTCAAGGGGAAGACATTCTAAATGAGCCCCTTCTTTACAATACATTTTTTAATCTATTAAGATTATTTCCAAATAATAGATAGGGTGGTACCCAACATTCGAAAGGGAGATGTGGAGACCTCTCTTTTAAAAAGAGAGGCATTCTGGATTTACACACTAGACACAATAGTTCCACATGGTTTGAATAGAGAATGGGAATTGAGTTGTTTTATTGATTAAATATCACAGCGGATATATTACACCCTTTCTCTCCAACTATTTGATTATCTAACCTAGGAGAATAGATCAAAATAAAATCAAACTATTGTGGGGCCTATTGATATGATTCTCTAATTAGCCCAGGTTCCATGCAATATCAGGGTTGTTTCCTTAAGTTCTTATAATTAATTTAATTAACTCAATAATACTTAAAATTCCCTCATCAAGATTTTTGATACACTTTTATCATGCATTTATCTATTCAAATTAAGTAACAATCATTTTTGGGTTTGG
Organism: Xenopus laevis; assembly: GCF_017654675.1. NCBI lineage: Eukaryota > Metazoa > Chordata > Amphibia > Anura > Pipidae > Xenopus > Xenopus laevis. The sequence continues at coordinate 47,412,545 of NC_054384.1, read as the reverse complement.
GTTAATTACCTGATTGTATTTCATGTATTTTATTTATTGATTTTTTGATTAACTTACATGGTAATTAACTTGAATGCATACTTGTTGATTTTGAGTATCATTACCAATCCGGTTATTGTATCTAGTCATGATGGGTTGTATAATATCATGTCTGCTACCTTACCATTATTACTCTCATTCATTTATTTATTCAATTTGAATGCATTATGAATATTTAATACTGTATATTTATCCCTTTATGTATATCTAGTATAGGTCAATCTAAAAACAACTGGACTTGCTGAGTAATCAATGAAGACGTTTCACTACTAATCCGAGCATCTTCTTCAGTTCAACTGACTGGTGTGGGAAGTTTTCAACATATAAACTCTTCCACTAATCCATTTACAATGGCACATTGTAACTCTTCAAGGGGGTGACATCTGAAGAAATTCACAGAGGTGTTGATTCTGTGTAGTTGTGATAGGATTATCCAATGTGTCATGCAACTCCTAGATACAGGTGTTACTTGTGGGGGTTGCATGAATGGATTTGTGAAGTGTTCTGAATCTGCCGGGGTACAGATGTTAGAACAGCATTGTATGTAGCAGACAGGTGGTGTCGAAGGCCCCTGCCTCTGTTCAGAGATGGTCTCTCCACCTTGACATGAATCGCCTCTTTCACGCCTCGTTCAAACCAGCGGTCTTCTTTATCCAAGATTTGGACCTTGCTATCTTCAAAGGAGTGTCCCTTGTCTTTTAAGTGTAGAAAGACAGAGTTTTGCCCTGTAGAGTTCTCCCTCCTGTGCTGAGCCATTCGCTTGGAGAGCAGTTGTTTTGTCTCCCCAATGTATAGATCTGTGCATTCCTCGCTACACTGGACTCCGTATACCACATTGCTTTGTTTTTCTTTTGGTGTTTGATCCTTTGGGTGTACCAGTTGTTGTCTCAGTGTGTTGCTAGGTTTGAAAAACACAGGGACATGGTGTTTGTTGAAAATCCTAATGAGTTTCTCTGACACTCCAGCTACATATGGGATGACTATGTTTCACCTACTATGTGTCTCCAGGCGGTTATTTCTATTGGTGTTCCTGTTGGGCTTGGTTGCAGCTGTTTTGACAAAGGCCCATTCTGGGTAGCCACATGCCTTCAAAGCTCCTCTGAGATGTTTTTGCTCTTTGTCTTTGGACTCTGTATCAGTTGCCACACATTCCGCCCGCTGGTGCTGGGTTCGAATGACACCCAGTTTGTGTTCCAGTGGATGGTGGGAATCAAACAACAGATATTGATCCGTATGAGTGGGTTTCCTGTATACTTCCGTCTTCAAGTTACCCCCCTCTTGGATACATATCAAACAGTCCAAAAAAGCAAGTTTGTTCTCGTGGACATCTTCCCTTGTGAACTTGATGTTATTGTCCACTGAGTTAATGTGTTCTGTAAAGGCCGCCACTTCATTGGATCTGATCTTAACCCAAGTATCATCCACATACCTGAACCAGTGAGTCGGTGTAGTTCCCTGGAAAGTAAGTAAGGCCCTCCCTTGTAGTGCAGACTACAAGGGGTGAGTCCCTGATGTCGGCATCTGAGATTAAAGTGTAGAAGTTTTCGATAGTCTGCCACTTTTCTTGCTGTTCTTTCATATTCCCGAACCAGTTTTAGAGTATTCTCTTCAAAATGAATGGCAATATGACAAGTCCAGTTGTTTTTAGATTGACCTATACTAGATATACCATGACCTGGATGAATGAAAATCTTCATAGTCATATCCCTTTATGTATATGTAGTGATCTTTGATTTTAATTCAGTATGAATTTTTTATTGGAGTGGTTTTATAAGTTTTGTACCTGCAGGGGGCGCCTAAGCTTCGGATGAAGTGACGTTTGGCTACGAAACGCGTAAAGCTAGTTCCCCTGCCTGCTTGAACAAGTTGTGTTTTAACATGAACCAATAAAGATTTATTTTATTGTGGGGGTCCTCATACTGCACTGGACCAGTACGCAGAATAAGAAGAAAAAAAAGATACAGAGAGATAAATATAATTAGGAAAAGGGGGGGGGAGAATACGTATTAGGAAAAGGGGTGTAGGTGGCCCCACTCTTTCTCTTCTCTAACTTTCCTTTTTTATAACACTAAGCCTGGCAAAATTTCATTCAGTCAGGAAAAAAACAGTAGAACACATATACCAATTATAACAGAGCTGGGTAAGAAGAGGATTCTCTACTTTACCTTATTGTCACTGTGATTTTATTACTGACCAGTAAAGAGGAGCAACCAGGGAACAACATGGCCAAGTATTTTTAGTATCTAATGAGAAACACTGATCAGCTTAAGTAAGAATAAGGCTTAGGCTATGCATAAGGAGAAGGCTTAGGCTATGCATAAGGAGAAGGAAAATCTAAAATTAAGTAAGCTGTATAGGAAATGTCTATATAAATACACCAGTAAACCATCAAGTGCTGCTCTGAGTGCTTTGTCAAAAGCAACACACAATTTCTTCCTTTCTATTGTGTATTAATGGGCTTCTGTTACAGACTTCTTGTTTTCAGCCTTAACCTCCAGGGCTAGGGTTTGAGCATGCTCAGTTTGCTCCTCTCTCCCTCTCCCCCCCCTCCCTGCTGTAATCTGAGCCCAGAATCTGAGCAGAATGCTTTACCATACTATGGTAAAGTATTCTGCAGAATAAATATAGTGTTATACAGTAGCTTGCACTATTGTGTCTAATCTCTTAGCAATAAACTGCTCAGTAGCTTTCCTTCTCCTTTAACAAGTTGCAACAAAAATATCTGTAATAGGCCCCTTCTTAAAGGGGACAAGTCTTAGCAGTCAGTTTGGGTCTATTAATATTTGAAGTCAGCTTGTTTATTTCTATTATGAAGTTCATGTTTTACTGTAGCTACAATACAAAATGTATTGTTTTTACAAGCATATTAATAGTTGTTATTCCTTTATTGCGACTTATATAAGTGTATATGTAGAGTGATTTAGATAGATTTAATCACATACCTCTTCATGCCTCTTCTTTGGGGTGACTCATCTCCCCGAACAGCTTCCCCCTGTCTTTCGCCTGCTAGAATGAGAAAATGCATTCGGCATGGCTCTCACGGCTTTTTGTTTTCCGAAGTCGCTAGGAGTTGCCTCACGTGGAAACCTCGGGCAATTGTGGAAAACGAAGCGCTGTGAGTGCCATGCTGCAGGCGATTTCTCATTCTAGCAGGTGGAAGACAAGGGAAAGCAGTTTGTGGCGATTAGTCGCCCCAAAGAAGAGGCAATTAGTCGACAGGCGACTAAATCTCCCCGAATCTCCAGGTGTGAACTTACCCTTAGGTGCTTTTCTTTAGATTTTTCAGTACAGGGTATTTTTTTTTTTTTAAATTCAAAAGTTTTTATTGTTTTAACATTTTCATAAACAACATCACAGTGGACATTAGTCAAGCACTGGTATAAAATAAATAGTCATACAGTTATAAGGGTTAACTTATTACTGAACTAATATCTGGAAGCAGAGTGACAGAATAAAAGAATAGAATGTAGAGGAGAAGTGAGAAGAGATAGGGAAGGGCAGGGGGCGAAATAGGTTGGGGCCTTTGTACAGAATTAAAGTCAGGTGATTGGCGTTCCTTTCTCCTTTCTTGATTTTTCTGTATTTTTTCTGTTGGCTGAAGAGAGGTAGAGAACCACTACCCCTCAGCATTTTGCCAGTGCTTTTGTTTGGACCATGGTTGATGTATCTCTTTATGTTTTGTATGTGTGTGCGTGGCTCTGGTTTTTAAATGAAACTGGTTTGCGGCTTATGTAATGATTTTCTGTTCTTGGTTCTCATGCCAACATCAGTACAACTTTGATCACTCTGACCTCTGATACAGGATCTTTTTTTTTATCGGAATGTTGATACTTAGATGCCCCTAGCTCCTGTTTGTCTTTCAGTATGACTGGTTGTTCAGACAAGAGAGGCCTAATTCAAAAGGCAAACCCCAAGACTCCACATGCCTTCCAGGCTCTTCCTTGTTTTTGTTTATCATTTCTTACTTCTCTGGAGTGATCATGCTCTTGGGTTATTGAAGACCATATTTTCTCAGGGGCAGTGGCATGTTGAGAGAAATCTTTGTTAGAAAGAAAGACATATACTGAGATATGTTAAGAACCATAATGCCCACCTAGTTTCACATTTGCTTGTATCTATCACAGGTATTATTTTCTTCTTTTAGAAAAGATATATGTACTATTTCTGATTACCTACTTTCCAACCCCAGTCTCAAAGTACCTTGCAGCCCACTCTCTGAAAAGCTGTAGTTCAGCCTATGTTTCAGTCTCTTCACCATAGAATCTAGTTTTAGTTAATGATTTCTCAATGTGACTGTGTTATTTATCAACTACAGTAAGCATAGTGTTAGATCTACCTCTAGCACATTTTATTTTTAAAGCATTATTCACATTTATCTGTTTTTATATCTGCTTTTGCAATGTTTTGATGCAGCTTTTAGTCAGATATTTTGCAAAAAAACATTATATTTCTGAAACTTTAGTTAATTGTTTTAATTTTATTTGCATATTGTATTTAAGTATTGTGAGACACCAGCTGGAAAAGTAATAAATGGTGTCTATATTTTGCCTATGTTTCATACCTATACATGGTGAGGGGCTCCAGGGAATAGATATAGGGAGAAAACCAGTTTATGGGTTTTCTCTGAGTTGTTTTGAATTTCTGGTCTGGATCCTGGAGTCCGGAGGCTTCGAAGAGCATTGGGTGGGATGAAGCTTCCATTCCTAGGTCCATTACGGATTTTGTGCCAGGTGCATGTTCAGCTGACTGAGTAGTAAAAGGAGTGTTACAATTCAGAGCAGTGAGAAGGGGGAGTACTGAGAGGAGAGATCAGGCTCCCTAAAACCAAGCCAGCCACACTCAATGTGAGAGGTACTGGGGTCAGTTCCTGACTGAGGTAAGCTGTTTTCATTTTACACTTGAACTGTGTTATTTTGCTGAATAAACGAGCAGGCCTGGTCTTGTTTACAAACTCTACTTGCTGTTCACCTTATGTTATGCAAGCACTGCAGCCACCAATTGAGTAAATCCCCACATATGGTGTTTAGATGCGGGCAAGATTCTTAAAGAGACAGTACGCTTAAAGGGAATTTCTCAGCAATTATCGAGGAACTAGTAAAGCAGCTAGTACTGGCAAATGCTAACCAGTAGCAGGCAAACCAACTGCAGCAAGAGACCAACCGACTAAATTTTGAACAAATGCGACCAATATTCGACTCTTATCAGGCCTCTGTGAAAGAACAACAGCTGGTAAATCAGTCATTGCAGCAGCAGATTCAAGTTATGGCAGAGAGACAAGTGGGGTCAGTTTCCAGGTCGCGAAAGTTGATCCAGTCCTCCCTGCAAAAGCTTACACTTGATGATGATGTTGAAGCTTACCTAACCATCTTTGAAAAGGTCACAGAGAGAGAGAAGCTCCCTGAGGATCAGTGGGCTGAAGTACTGGCTCCTTTTCTAACAGATGAACCCCAAAAGGCATATTATGATCTTAGCTGGCATGATGCCAAAGTGTATGCCAAGCTGAAGGGGGAAATCCTGGCCAGGATGGGTGTTATCCTGGCTGTCCGAGCCTGGAGGGTCCATGTATGGAAGTATAACCCTACCAAACCGGTGAGATCCCAAATGTTTGATTTAATTCATCTTACCAACAAGTATTTACAGCCAGAGGCACTTACTTCCAGTCAGATCATGGAGAGAGTTGTCTGTGACCATTTTATCAGAGCCCTGCCGCTAAAACTACAGCGTTGCATTGGACGTACAGATCCCATAGATATGGATGAGCTTATTTCCGTTGTGGAACGATATACCACTACAGAGGAGTATGTCCAGGAGCTGTATTCTAAGAGGGTATTCTCTAAGTTCGTCAAGACCACAGACTCTGGTAAGACTGTTCCTTCTGGGCAAGGGGTGGCGCAGGCTCGCAAACCTTGGCGACTACCAGCACCACTGGTGATCTCCACCGACGCGAGTCTATCAGGTTGGGGAGCGCAATGGAATCAGCTCAGTTGCCAGGGCCTCTGGAACCTTCAGGAACAGAAGGTACACATCAACGTACTGGAAATAAGAGCCATACTCAATGCCCTTCTGAACTGGTCAGCACATCTGCAGGGTGCTCATATTCGCATTCAGTCCGACAACAGTACTGCGGTGGCGTACCTCAACAAGCAGGGCGGCACCAGGAGTGCGGCAGCGATGTCGGAAGTCACCAAGATAATCACTTGGGCGGAACAACATTCAGCCCATCTGACAGCCATCTATATTCCGGGCATTCAGAATTGGCAGGCAGACTATCTCAGTCGCCATACATTGGATCCGGGGGAATGGAAACTGAAACCTTCGGTGTTTCGCACGATCACAGTCAGATGGGGCACACCTTGCGTGGATGTCATGGCGTCAAGACACAACAACCAACTGTCGAGATTCTTCTCCAGGATCAGGGACCCAATGGCAGAGGCTGTAGACGCTCTAGCTATTCCATGGTCATTTCAGATGGCTTATGCCTTTCCTCCTCTACCAATATTACAGAGAACTTTAACCAAGATCAAACAGGAAGGGATTCCAACCATTCTCGTAGCTCCATATTGGCCAGCACGAACGTGGTTCGCGGACATCATGACGATGTTAGCGGACCAACCATTTCGTCTACCTCTATTACAGGATCTTCTGTCACAAGGACCATCATACTACCCGGAAGTACACAGACTCAGCCTGACGGCTTTTCTATTGAATCCAAATTATGGGAGCAGAAAGGCTTCACACACAAGGTGATTCAAACACTTTTGGCGGCTAGAAGCCCAGCTACATGTAAAGCTTATCATTGGATTTGGAGAATCTTTTTTTCCTGGTGTGACTCTCAGGATTTGTCATGGGCTAGTTGTAACTCCCCTGAAATCTTGAGATTTTTGCAATCTGGGTTCGAGTTGGATTTAAGTGTCACATCTCTCAAGGTACAGACGTCAGCTTTAGCGGCGTTATTCCAAAAGCAATGGGCGATACTCCCAGAGTTCAGACTATTTTTTCAGGGACTGAACAGACTCAAACCACCAATTCGACACCCAGTCCCTCCATGGGACCTCAATATGGTGTTACAGGCACTAGAGGAATCTCCCTTTGAGCCCCTCGATTCGGTCAATTTAAAACATATCACGATCAAGACAGTTTTCCTCTTCGCTATAGCTTCAGCAAGACGAGTTTCTGAAATAGCATCGTTATCCTGCAAATCACCATGGCTAAAGTTCCATTCTGACAAAGCGGTACTCCGTACCAAACCAAGTTTTCTACCTAAAGTAGTCACTGCCTTTCACTTGAACCAAGATATTGTGATTCCAGCATTACAGTCACAGGACTCTGATAACCCTTCTAGCTCAGTTAGCACGTTGGACCCAGTTAGAGCCCTTAAAATTTATGTAGACAGAACTCAGTCTCTAAGGCATTCAGATGCCCTTTTTGTTCTTTTTGGAGGTCATAAGGCTGGATACCCTGCCTCCAAGAGAACAATTGCGCGATGGATAGTAGATTCAATTTCCACTGCTTACTCCAAGGCAGGGAGGGATCCTCCATTGCCTATTAAAGCTCATTCCACTAGGAAGGTTAGTACTTCATGGGCATACCATCAACACATGACTCTTGAGTCCATTTGCCAGGCAGCCACATGGGCATCATCTCATACATTTACTAGATTTTATCAGTTTGATGTTTTCCATTCTCAACAGTCTGAGTTTGGCAGGAAGGTGCTACAAGCAGCAGTAGCACGTAGTTAGCTTCCTGATAGTTTTTCCTATTGCAAATTTAGAGACGTTTTCAGTTATCAGTTTTTGTTATTTCCCACCCTATTTTCGGACGACTTTGGGACATCCCCATACGTCCTGCACTGACAGGTAGGCCGTATGCATAAAAGGAATTTACTTACCTGGTAAATGTCTTTTGCATAGGCCGTACTGTCAGTGCAGCATCCCTCCCTTTTTTTGTGGATGCCGGTTGCTGCCGATCCTTAGTTAGTTAGGGAGTTAGAGTTCTCTCCTCACAGACTTTACAATCAACTGGAGATAGAAGGAGACACACAGGAAGAGGAGGAGTCAAAATTCATTCTTGTTTGTCCTGCCTCCAGAGAGGAGTACTTAACCCCATACGTCCTGCACTGACAGTACGGCCTATGCAAAAGACATTTACCAGGTAAGTAAATTCCTTTTTTCTCAGGGCACGGAAAACCAAAGGGAGTCCTTCTCAGGACTTTGAAGCAACTGCCACATAAGTGGGGATTCCCTTCAGCAGTCCAGAGATCATCAGCTGTATTATTTAAGTGAAGTTGCTCCTGGCTGGCAGGCTACCAGTATCACTGTGATATAAAGGTATAGTGTCTTGCCAAATAAACACATGAACCGTTCCACTGTGTATGTGTATTGCAGATCGGAGACGTTCCCAGGGAGGGGTATTACAGTTCAGCCTGTCCTGACCTTGGGTGGAGGCAGCCATAGTAAAGTGTACCTGCTCTCCCATATAGCGGAGGCACAGGACTCCTGTAGCGCCACACGCAACTAAATGCATGCTAAATCTCATGCAGTAGCAGAAGAGGGTTATATTTGGAGGCAATGCTAAGATCGAAGCAGAAATCACTGCGGATATGCCAGTTAAAATGGCAGACCAGGCCTATGCCTGGGCCCTAAAGGAAAAGGTGAACCCAAACCATGCATTTGCAGCTGTGTACTGCCTGAAGTTACACTTGAAATGCTGTCCTATTTAAATATAGACATTTAGAGTCTGCACACCTGATAGCAGATGAGGGCTCAACCATGGATGGTTATGCAGTCCTGCTTTTCAAAGTGAGTGATACACTCAATACAGAGAGGGGGCCATATGTTGTGTTCCCCCAGGATGATCTATCAGTGGGATGCCCCCTGGTGTATCCACAGGCTGTCATTGCTGCTTGTAAAGTTGAAGCACCCAGTTCACCTGCAAGCTATACAGAAGAAAAAGGAGGTTACTGCCATCACTACCCGGTAATGTACTGCAAACAGTAAAGCAAGAACCACCTGTAACTGAGACCATTGAAGTTAAGGATGTCAGTACTACAGAGCATTCCTTCAATGATGCAATAACCCAAATGACAGAGGCATTGGCTCAGGGTCTGCAGCTAAGCCACTATAAAAGCTAAAGACCTTTTCAGGCATAGAACCTTTCCCTACAGGCGAGGAGTGATTTGAGACCTGGAAGGAATCTGCTCTACAAGCGTTAGATGAGTGGGCTTGCTCAGAACAAACCAAGAGACAGCGAATTATGGAGCATGTACATCCACCAGCAGATAGTATTGTGTTAAATTTTAAAGCCAGTCACATAGACTACAATGCTATGGACATAATTGATATCCTCACTTCTGCATACGGAAAGCTTGAGGACCGTGACCATTTATTGGCTGACTTTAAACAGACGAAGCAGAAGCCTACAGAGGATGTGTCTGCATTTATACTCCAGCTAGAGAACATGCTGCGGCAACTCTTTTCTAAGAGTCATTTCAGCAGAGGAAGTAGACAAACTACGCCTAAAACAATTGTTAACAGGGATGTCACCCTTTTCCCTCATGTATTCCACTTTGCAAATACTCCTGAGAGATAAAACAAACACAGGCTTTAATGACCTGATGAAAGTGATTAAGCAAGAGGAAGGCAACCCTACGCTTTGCTGGTTCCCCAGCTGTACTCCTGTACTAAAGCAGAGCCCTGTTTTACCTAATGTGAAGGATTGCAAGGTTACTAGAAAGGGGTTACCACAGATAACCCTGATCCGGAGAACGTCTCCATCAGAGTGGCACAAAGGGATACCTGCTACCAACCCTACCAGTTGTTTCGGGAGTGGTAAGGATGGGTATTTTATTAATATTGTCCAGAGAAAGAGTCCCCCAAATCGGTGCAGACAGTCTCATGTAGGAGGCCAGGTTATAAAATCATGTGCGACAAGGCATAGAAGCATGGCGGGCCCTAGATGGACACCCAGTACATGCCCTGTTTGATACTGCATCACAGGTCACAGTAATCCATTATAGCTACTACTTAAAACATCTAGCCCACAGACCTTTACAGTCTGCTAGAGGTTTAGAGTTGGGGGGGATGAATTAGCAGGCCTACCCCATACATGGGTTGCTACAAGTGACTGTAACTATGCAGAGGCCTCAAGGTACTTGTCCTCAGCTCCAGGAAGTTGAAGCTGTAGTCTGCCCAGATATGGGAGATCCTAAGGCTGTTCCCATAATTCTGGGAACAAATGTCAGTGAAGTCGGGGCTATTTTACACCCTTCAGTGACTGGGACAGGAGCCCCTATGAACACTAATAACAGTTCAAAGATTGCATGCAACAGCTTTACAGTTACCTACAAGTATGTATTGTTATGCCATGTTGCTGGCCAAACTGTTGAGCTCCCTCCGGGGTCCAATAGGACTATGAGAGCGCTAACTGATGTAGAACCGGAAACAATGCAAGGCTACATATGTGTGCTGGTTGAAAGTCCCCCAGAGGCTGCGGCCCAGAATGGATGGCAAGTTGTTCCAGTGAGAAAGGAGTGGGGAAAGAAAATACCCCTAGTTGTTCAAGTGACTGTTCAAAATCTTTCTCCATATGGCGTACTGCTACCCCGTCCATGAGATTTATGACTTTGTTGATGTTCAGTCCACTCCCGTATCTGCTTCTGTGTCAAACTTGGCGTTTGATTTTTGGAATTCCCCTGTTTCTGAGGAGTGTAAGCAGAGGCTGAGTAACAGTTTATTGGCACGCAGACAAGTTTTTTCAACAGATGAAATGGATGTTGGTGTGTTAAGAGTACACAGCACACCATCCGCTTATCCAACCCCACTCCATTTAGGGACCCGACCAGTATACCCTACCTTGAATTGAGGAGACTCTGGAAGCCCTTAATGTTAGCAAATGGTTCACTGTTATGTAACCTATGTAGGTCATGTGGTCTTTGCAGAAGGGATAAAAGCAGATCCCACCAAGGTAGAAGCATTGGCAACCTGGCCCAAACCCCAAAATGTCAGTAAGCTGAGATCATTATGGCTAGTAAGCTACAGGCAGTTTGTAGAGGGGTATTCAAGAGTGGCTCACCCTTTAAATGAATTGCTGAGGCTTGCTAATGTGCATGGTGATGAGACAAAAAGAGCTGCTAAAACCCATTTTGGTGCTAGGTGGGGTTCAGCCTGTGAGGAGGACTTTGTTCTGTTAAAGAAAAGGCTGACAGAAGCTCCTGTATTGGCTTATGCTGACCCTTACAGGCCATAAATCGTCCATGTTGATGCCAGTTATGAAGGATTGGGAAGTGTCCTTCACCAGAAATACCCAGAAGGGCTGCAGCCAGTGGCCTATATTAGTAGGAGTCTGACACCCAGTGAAAAGAATTATCCTGTACATGAACTAGAATTCCTGGCTCTCAAGTGGGCCCTTGCGGACAAGTTGCATGACTACTTGTATTGAGTAGAGTTTGAAGTAAGAACAGATAATAATCCTCTTACATATATTTTGAATACTGCTAAACTTGATGCCACAGGACACCAGTGGTTAGCAGCACTGTCAAACTACTCTTTCACCCTCAAGTACAAACCAGGGCCTAAGAATATTGGAGCAGACGACCGGGCCTGCCTGTCCTGGAAAATGATGGGGAGTGGGATGAGAGCCCAGGTATTAAGGCTTACTGTGCTATAGCTGCTGTAGTGGATGACAATGTGGCTTTTTCTGAGTTGAGAGGGCCAGAGTCTATACCATCTATGTTCTGTTATCTAGTTGACCTAGTGGGTGGAGACTCCAAGTTCATCAGTCATAAGGACATGGTTCAAAGCCAGAAAACTGATTCTGTGATAGGGCTCCTGTGGAGAGCAGTTAATGCTGCTTTGCTCAAGAAGAGTTTGCCAGGAGGGTATGAATTTATCCAGCATGACTGGGGGAAGTTCTGTGTGGAACAAGGACTGTTATACCGGGTGATACCATATCATAATCACCCTGGGAGGCGGCAATTGGTGTTGCCCCATAAGTTCAGGAACATGGAGTTAAGGAGTCTGCATGGTCACCATGGAAATCTTGGAGTGGAGAAGACTTATGGATTGGTCCAGACCTTATTCTGGCCTAGAATGAGAGATGGGGTTACTAGTTACTGTAGAAAGTGCCTAAGATGTCTGCAAAGGAAGACACTTCTGGTCCTCACTGCCCCAATCGGTCATCTGAAGAGTTCAGAGTCCATGGACTTAGTGTGTATGGACTTTCTTTATATTGAGAACGATTCAAGGGGCATCGGCAATGTGTTGGTAGTCACAGATCACTTTAGCAGGTATGCTCAAGCTTTCCCCACCAAGGACCAAAAAGCCTCTACAGTAGCCAAAGTACTATGGGAGAAATGTTTCATTCACTATGGTTGGCCAAATAGACTACATTCTGATCAAGGCAGAGACTTTGAGAGCCGGCTCATTAAAGAGTTTTTGCAACTGTTGAACATTGAAAAGAGCAGAACTACTCCCTACCATCCTCAGGGAGATGCCCTGCCTGGAAGATTTAATAGAACATTGTTGGATATGCTAGGTAAGCATGTGGAGGCTATGGTGCATGCCTATAACAGTACACGGCATAATAGCACTGGTTTCTCTCCATACTTCTTGATGTTTGGGAGGGAGCCACTGTTGCCCCTTGATATTCAGCTATGTGTATCTGTCAATAACAAAAGAAGATTTGATCTTAAAGTAAAGTACATAGAGTTGTTTCCAGGTGACAAAGTGTTACAGAGGAATTTAAGATTGCCTGGGAAGCATAAGCTAGCTGACTGTTGGAGACCTGAACTGTTTGATGTGGTAAGCAAGCTGCCTGGGATTTCTCTGTACAAGATAAAGGGACCAGAAGGTCAAGTAAAATCCTGGCATAGGAATCACCTACTTCCTGTACTTTAAATTAGTGATGTTTCTACTGGTGTTGACATATGTAGCCCAGAGTGACTCTCTTTCTTCTGATGATTGGCCTAATCCTGTCTGTCAGGGGTCAGAGTATGTACCGAGGACTGAGACTCACCAGAGGTCATTGCCGAATGATGGATATTCTTCTAATGAGGATTCATCTAGAGGACTACCCCAGAGAGAAATGAGGAGGGGTGCAAGGATTCGGCAGCCCCCGCCTATACTGACTTATGATACACTTGGAAATCCTTCTCATGCAGCACATGCTGGACTTTACCATGTCTGGGGGCAGTGTCCAATTTGGTAACTATGCTGCCAGTGTTTGCACCACCAGGACTATACTGTTATTGACTTGCTTTATATAATGTGCCTTGGTAATGTGAAGTTTGGGGGGGGATCACAGCGGGATTGTTAGCATAAATGCAGGCCACTTCAAGGTGAAAAGAAAAACAGTCCGTTTATTTTGAACACAAAGAGCTTCTAGCAGTCAAAATGCAACAGAAATAAAAACAGCTTCATTCAGCAACATAAAGTCCAGAAATAAACAAAATAGCTTACTTCAGCGTTTTTAATTATTCAGTACCCCAAGGTACTATACAGGCTTGGTCTGTGGGGAAAACACCAGGAAAATATCCCCCTGGCTATCAGGCCCTCCAGGTCTCTGAAATACAGTCGCTCCAACAATACAGCCCAGCCCTCCTGTGCAGCTCCTTCTCTCACACCCCTGCACACCTGCTGCTCACTCCCTTAAACACCTCTTGACTGTCCAGCCCACCTTCTGGCTGCTTAACCCTCTGGTGTTTCTTAAAGGGAACATTCTTAAATGGATGGCTCAGAACCTAAAAACCGGGGATACATATCTGCCATCCACTATAAATCCTGTCCGGCTTGTACATATCCCCCCCTCTGCCTCAACCCAGGGGAGGTGGAGGCACTAGTAAAGCATAGACAATGGACTCAAGACAGAGCATCCGCATTAATATGCTTTTTCCCGGGTCTGTGCTCTACAGTATATTTGAACTCCTGGAGTACCAGGAACCATCGGGTTACCCTGGCATTTGCCCCTTTTTTCTGCTTCATCCAGGTGAGTGGGGCATGATCAGAGATCAGACGGAATCTCCTACCTAAAAGGTAATAACGGAGGGAGTCCAAGGCCCACTTAATGGCTAGGCATTCTCGCTCAACTATTGCATAGTTTTTCTCCGCTGCAGTCGGCTTTCTACTGAGAAACACTACAGGATGCTCTTCCCCATTAATGACCTGTGATAGGACAGCTCCCAGACCTACGTCTGAAGCATCCGTCTGAACAATAAATTCCTTTGAGAAATCTAGTGCCACCAAGATGGGGTGGTGACAAAGAGCAGACTTGAGTTTGAGGAATGCTTTTTCAGCATCCATGTTCCACTCAACTATGACTGACTTCCAACCTTTGTTCAGGTCAGTCAATGGGGTTGCTACTGTGGCAAAGTTGGGGACAAACCTACGGTAGTACCCAATCATCCCCAGGAATACTCGTACCTGTTTCTTTGTTTTAGGGCGGGGCCAGTTCTGGACAGCATCTACCTTATTAAGCTGGGGTTTTACTAGCTCTCTACCTACAATGTACCCAAGGTATCTTGCCTCTTCCATCCCTATGGCACACTTTTCAGGATTCATTGTGAACCCACCCTGTCTCAGAGAGTCAAGAATCGCCTGGACTAGGCAAATGAGATGCCTAGTCCCTACTAAAGATGACAATGTCATCCAGGTAAATGGATGTGTACTTCTGATGGGGCCTCAAAAGTTTGTCCATTGCCCTTTGAAAGGTAGCTGGGGCAGTTTGTAAACCAAAGGGCATTCTCTTATATTGAAAATGGCCATCTGGAGTGGAGAATGCTGTTTTCTCTTTTGCCGTCTGGGTTAGGGGTATTTGCCAGTACCCCTTGGTGAGGTCCAAAGTGGTAATATAACGGGCAGGACCTAACCTCTCTATAAGTTCGTCTACCCGGGGCATGGGATAGGCATCAAATTTGGAAATGTCATTGAGTTTTCTGAAATCATTGCAGAATCTCAGAGTACAGTTGGGCTTGGGTACCAAGACAATGGGGCTTGACCATTCACTCTATGACTCTTCAATAACGCCTAACTCCAGCATTTTTTTTACCTCCTGGAATGCGGTAAGGTTTGAGAAACACCTTTACTCCCGGCTCTGTAATTACGTCATGCTCTATGACATTAGCGATCCCTGGCAAATCAGAAAAAATATCTTTGTTTCTTTGCAGAAACTACCTTACTTGCTGGGTCTGGGCTTTTGACAATGCTGTAGCTACCAGGACACTGTCAGCACCAACCTGAGACTCAAGTTTCCCACTAGCCAGTGCCGAAACTGATCTCTCTATCCTTCTAAGGCTTTAACAAATTTATGTGATATATTTGGTAGGGCTTAGCTGACCAGTTGTATACCCAGCGCTGAGCCTCTTGGGCTCTTTGCAAGTGTTCCTTAACCAATGGCATCACTCCTGCGATCCTTTCCCTCATTTGAGATATATGCTCCAAAACACTTTTGTGGGGAGTAGCTTCACTCTCCCAAGCCTCCTTGACAATATCAAGCAGTCCCCTGGGCCTGCGCCTGTACACTAACTCAAAGGGGGAGAACCCTGTAGATGCCTGAGGCACCTCCCAAATTGCAAATAAAAGAGCAGGTAATAGACAATCCCAATCCTTACTGTCTTATTGTACCACCCTCTTAAGCATGGTTTTTAAGGTCTTATTAAACCGTTTCACTAAGCCGTCTGTCTGAGGATGGTAGACAGACGTACGTAATTGCTTTATCTGGAACAATTTGTACACACCTGACATAACCTTTGACATGAATGGGGTACCCTGGTCAGTGAGTATCTCCTTGGGAAACCCTGTCCTTGAAAACATCAGAAACAGCTCCCAGGCAATGGTTTTAGATTTGGCATTCCTTAAGGGAATGACTTCCGGGTGTTGGGTGGCGTAATCAAGGATTACCAAGATATAATGATGCCCTCGGGCAGATTTTACCAGGGGACCTACCAAGTCCATTGCTATACGTTCGAATGGTACCTCGATAATTAGAAAGGGCACCAAGGGGCTTCGAAAATGAGAAGCCAGAGCTGTTAACTGGCAAGTAGGACAGGACAAACAGTACATTTTTACTTTGGACTTTAAACCTGACCAGAAAAACCAGTCTGTGATTTTTGCTTCGGTCTTCTCTGCCCCCAAGTGTCCACCCAGTACATCATCATGTTCCAGGCCAAGTACCATTCGTCTGTATGGCTTTGGAACTAACAGTTGTTCCACCACCTCCTCATGGACCTTGGTGACTATATAGAGTAGATCGCCATTTACAGCGAAGTGCGGCCAACGCTTCTCTGCACCTGGTTCTTGGGAAACCCCATTTATCACCACCACTTGTTCTCGGGCATTAACTAAGGTAGGATCCTGCATCTGGGCAGTGCTAAAGGCTCCCCTGACACATCTAGATCAGGAGATACGGGGCTTAATGAATCATCCTCATCATCCTCCCCAAGCATTACCTGTAAGCGGAAGAAATCCACCCTCAGAGGATGGCTCGATCCTCTGACCAGGATCCCTAATTACCTTATTACCCTTTTCCAGAGTTTGGGGCTGTGACACAATATAATTTTTACATTCATGCATTATATCATTTTCAGCACCCCTTGGGTTTTGGGAACCTACCCCCACCCTCAAGTAAGTGGTTTTCTTCTCCATACTGTCCCATAATTCCCAGAACTTTGGAAAGTCACGCCCCACAATAATGGGGTGTAGCAGTTTACTCACCACTGCTACCTCATGCACCACAGATTCCCCAGCAACAGTGATGGTCACTGGGACTAGCAGGTATCTCCGTGGATGCAAATTACCCGGAGTGACTTGGACACTGGTTCAAATTCGCCAATAACACTGTCCAATACCAGGGTCACCATGCTCACCGAATCCAGGAGAGCCTTGACTGGAACCTGATTAATGTAGACAGTACACTCAAACTGCCCCTCAATTAAGTCAGGGCATGCAGTGCAAACTTTGTGGGCATAACAGGACAGTTGCTAAAGAGCCCCACACTCCATGGGCTCCTCCTTCAATGGGCATGGTGCTCTAGTGTGGCCCCAGACTTGACACCTCCAACATTGCACGTTCCCTCCCTTCCGGGGTGAAGAGGTATCTGCGGGTTCCCCTTGTTGTGCAGGGGGTGACACGTCTCCACTTTCTTTCACACTTTGCGGGGAACTTTTCTGGGCTGGTGTAGAGCTGCTGAATGGTCACTGACCGGTGGGAGCAAGTAGTTCCTCGATAGCCGTGTACCTCTCAACCATTTTGACCAGCTGATCCGCGGTTTTGGGGTCCCCATGATTCACCCAATGCTGCAGGTCCACAGGGAGGGACTGAAGATAACAATCTGTCACAACCCGCTCCACAATTTGGGGTCCAATCAGATCCGCGGGTTGCAGCCACTTGGTAACCAAATGTATAAGGTCGTGCATCTGTGATCTAGGCGGTAGTTTGGTTTGATATTTCCACCTGTGTACCCTCTGAGCTCTTACTGCTGTGGTTACCCCTAGACGGGCCAGGATCTCTGCTTTTAGCCGATCATAATTCATGGCGTCATCTGGGTTAAGATCGTAATACGTGTGGATCGCCAGACAAAAATGGAGCTATTAGGCCTGCCCATTTGTCTCGGGGCCATCCTTCTCAATCTGCAGTCCTCTCGAAAGTGGTATGAAAGGCCTCCACATCATCCGTGGAACATAGCTTTTGGAGAAAATGACTTGCCCAGGTGGTTACCAGGTTCCCCTGGGCCATGACAACGGACTCCCGTCCTGGAGCAAACTGCCTCAGCCAACACCTTGGCTTGAGTAATTGTAGCCTCTTGTAAGGCAGTTGCAGACTCTCGCAACGCCAATAACTGAGCATCTGTGGAGTGCTGGTGGATAATCGTAGCCTAGTGTAAGGCAGTTAGTAAATTTACAGACTCTCGCAAAGCCAATAACTGAGCCTCCAGGCGCTTTTGCTGCGCCTCTGTAGCCTTTTGCTGCACAACCATGCTCTGCTGAAGTTGAGCGGTAGTGTTTTGCTGGGCCTCTATAGCCTGCTGCTGCGCCTCTGTAGCCTGTTGCTGCAAGACCATACTCTGCTGAAGCTGAACTGTAGTGCGAGACATTTGCTGCAACAGTTCCTCCATCTTTAGCAAAAATAGGTTACTGTCTCTTTAAATGTCAATTTTCAGACTTTTCTTTCTTTCTTTTGTCTTTGGTAGTGCCTGCCAGCATCCGAGCACCAGTTGTGAAGTTTGGGGGGGGGGGGGATCACAGCGGGATTGTTAGCATAAATGCAGGCCACTCCAAGGTGAAAAGAAAAACAGTCAGTTTATTTTGAACACAAAGAGCTTCCAGCAGCAGTCATAATGCAACAGAAAGAAAAACAGCTTCATTCAGCAACATAAAGTCCAGCAATAAACAAAATAACTTAAGTTTTCAGTTCCCCAAGGTACTATCCAGGCTTGGTCTGTGGGGAAAATACTAGGAAAATATCCCCCTGGCTATCAGGCCCCCCAGGTCTCTGAAAGTACAGCCGCTCCAACAATACAGCCGAGCCCTGCTAAGCAGCTCCTTCTCGCACACCCCTGCACACCTGCTGCTCACTCCCTTAAACACCCCTTGACTGTCCAGCCCACCTTCTGGCTGCTTAACCCTCTTGTGTTTCTTAAAGGGAACATTCTTAAATGGATGGCTCAGAACCTAAAAACCAGGGATACACATCTGCCATCCACTATAAATCCCGTCTGGCTAGTACAGTAAGTATACTGTTGAGTCCCACATATGGTCACTGAGGATCAAACAGGGTTCATCCCGGGGAAGACGACAGCTCATAATGTTAGAAGGCTCATGCTTAATCTCACTATTGACCACTCTAACTCGGGCCAGAGAGCGATTGCAGCCTTAGATGTAGCAAAAGCATTTGACACAGTGGAATGGGCATATTTATGGAAAGTAATGAAGGCCTTTGGTATTGGTCCATATTTTACTTCGCTTACTCAAATTCTGTACGGGGCCCCTACTGCTTCACTAAGAGTTAATTCCTCTCAGACCGACAGTTTTACACTATCTAGAGGCACCCCTCAGGGGTGCCCTCTATCGCCCCTGCTCTTTGCCCTTGCAATTGAGCCACTGGGACTGGCAATCAGGCAGAACCCGCACATCAAAGGGCTCCGGACAGGGAAACGGGAGGAAAAAGTTCAGATGTATGCGGATGATACTCTAGTGTACCTGGGTGACACCTTGGGTTCACTTGAAGCACTATTAGTCCTTACTAAGAAATTTGGGGAGGTCTCGGGCCTGCAAACTAATCCGGCTAAATCCTCCTTATTTTTGATTGACCCTGAGGAGGCCTATACGTTTCCTGCACCATTGCCACTACAACTAGCCTCTCAATTTACGTATCTTGGTGTCAAGGTGGCCCTACCATTATCGACTTATTATGAGTACAACATAGCCCCTCTGCTACAGTGGTCTCGTGATAAGTTTCAGGTCTGGAAGCAACTCCCACTGGGACCGACAGGCTGTATACAACTCATTAAAATGGTAATAGCACCCAAAATATTGTATGTGTTGTGGCAGGCTCCAATTAAAATACGCAAGGCCTTTTTTAACGAACTGGCCCAGACTTTTAGGCTGTTTATTTGGGGTAAATCTAGAAGTAGACTCTCCACAGCAACCCTCCATAGGCCAAAAGACCTGGGGGGAATGGCTCTACCTGATATGCAGCTTTACTATCTGGCATCTCAATTATCTCAAGTTTGGACCCTTAGGTACTCAGGCAACAATGAGGCACTGTACCAGCTATGGCAAGAAGTGTTGCAGACGGAATAACCCCCAATACATGCTTTGGAGGCCACGGGCCTGGGGGGCCTTAGACCCATTACCAACCCTTTATTAATATCCCAGAGGTATATTCTTACCTTAACGAATCAAACTATTAAAGCAGACTCTTTGAGCCCACTCTCACCGCTATGGTATAACAAAAACCTTGCCCCTCTTGATGCGCTAACCCCACCTAAATCCTGGTTGGAAGCTGGCATTTATACCTTGGGGCAGGTGTGGACCGAGCAGGGTATAGCTTCCTTTACTCACCTAAAAGAGGTCTACTCATTGCCTGATTCACAATGGTTTACTTACTATAAAATCCGGAGAGCAGTTCAACATTCCCTCCACTTTAGGACCACTCAATTGTCTGTGTCTCCAGTCGTTGAGGTGTTCCAACAGGAACAGCCTGGTCACAAAATAACATTGTTTTATAAAGCCCTCCTGTCGCCTGTAGTTAAGAGGTCGCCCTTGAAGATTAGAGATAGATGGGAACTGGATGTTGAGCAGAAAACGGATGATCAATGGGATCAGGTGCTTCTGACCCCTCTATTAATCTCTCCCATATATAAATACAGACTGCTTCAATTGTATTTTATTCATAGGGCTTACTATACAAGAACTCTTCTGCACAAACTGAATCCGGAGATTTCCCCTATGTGTTTGAGGTGTAATCAGGAGGAGGGGACGTTCTTACACACCTTCTGGTCATGTCAGGTGATAAAACCTTACTGGCTAGCGATACAAGAGAGAATTACTAAACTGTTAGGGTTTGAGGTTCCGCTGGATCCGAAATGGTACCTTATGGGGATGGATCCTCCGGTCCAGCTAACCCACCCAGCCAAAAAAATTGTACTCAAGTTGTTGTTCCAGGCTCGTAGGCTTATTTCACAACACTGGAAAGATAGGAACCCTCCCACCTACCCTGAATGGGAAAAATCTATTCAAGAAACCCAGGCCATAGAGCATTTGATTGCTAGGAAAAATGGTACAGTCAAACAACATCTTTCTGTCTGGCAATTGTGGATTCTTGAAAATGTCTAGTCTTCAGTACGAGTATAACATGATAGGATTTCTCGCTGTACTTGATCTCCTTTATGTATCTTCTTGGTTTGTATTACCATGCTTGTGAACCGCTGATCTGTACGTTTGTGATTCCATTGTTGTACCTGCTATTGTTGTTCAAATAAAACTTACCTGAACTAAAAAAAAAAGTATACTGTTGAGTATGTTGCATGCAGTTCATTTTCAGCTAGTATCTATGTTAATGGGCAGGGGCGTAACTACAGAGGAAGCAGACCCTGCGGCTGCAGGGGGGCCCAGGAGGTACAGGGGGCCCCATGAGGTTCTCATTGATGAGCAATTTGAACATATATTGGTAAAACAGGACAAACACTGGATATGTTGGGGGCCCTAAAATTAATTTGCTGTGGGGCCCAGCAACATCTAGTTACGCCACTTTGGGCACTGTGATCTAAAGCCCAGAAGAGTTTGTATGCTTCAAGTTATTGCATTACATAAACTTACTTAAAAATAAACTATGTTTATTTTATGTCAGCCAGGAGGTGACAAATGTTAAGCAGGGGAATGTAGGAATGTAGGAGAGCTGTGTACACTTGTCTCTCCTCTGTATTGTTTCTGTGCAAGCAGGTAGAGTAGTCTCACCCTAATAGGAAGGAAGAGGGAGAGAGAAAATGCTGCTGGGAGAAAGGAAGTGCTCCTGGAAGATAGAATCAGCAGAGTACAAGTAAAGTGAACATACTCCCAGAGTTTGTGTGTGGGAAACTTAGTAGGGAACCCCAGTGGCAGAAAAGAGCGCTCTCTTTAGGGTGCGGAATGAAAGGGGGTCCTTGTCAGGGCTCTGAAGAGCAAAGCGTGATCTTCTCAGGGCATGGAAAACCAAAGGGAGTCCTTCTCAGGACTTTGAAGCAACTGCCACAAGTAGTGTCAAGTAGTGTATTGTTAGATTATTAATACTAACAGGACAACGTTTCTTCCAATTACACGACATGATAGCTGTACTTTGCTAAGTTTATCTGCCTACCTCTAATCAAGCTGTCATGGCATTAATATTTAAAAAAAAAAAAACCATTGTGGCCTGTCACATAGATGCTATGCTGTTGTTAAAGAATAGAAATCTATAAGAAGAGACCCCACTAACCATTTACCCTAGAGTACTGACATTTCGGCTTTCTGAAAGGCTAATGTGTTAGCTGAAACGTCAGTACTTTTTTCTAAATAAATACCTTTTGTTCATTCATATAAGACCTGCAGGCTAATGTGTTAGCTGAAATGTCAGTACTTTTTTCCAAATAAACACCTTTTCTTCATTCATAAGACCTGCGAGTGCAAGCTTCTGTTGTGCTTATCAAGATTTGTTTGAGCTTTTTTGCACCCAGGCATTTTTTTACCTTCTTACGAGTTATATGTATGTTATATATCTATATACAGGATGTAGTCAAGTGTCTTTATTCAAGTTTTCACACAATCCCCCACATTTCTCAATGTGGGAGGAGATCGTATGACCACTGGGCCCATAAGCTTGGGTTATAGACCGTGATGACTGACACACCAGGAAAGCCAATAAGGATGATACTGACGTGCCGTGCTGGTGTGAGAATCTCGACAGATCTCAATGATGTCATACGCGGAAGCTTTAAGAAGCCACATGACGGATCGAGAGTCCATTTGCCTTGTGTATACAAAAAACTATTTTAACTATTGGAAATCTTTCACAGTCTCTTTTTAACCAATTCTCAGATCAACATAATTTTTAAATTGTAATAGAATCGTAGCGCTATGAGTGCAGAATTCATCTCTTGATTCTTATTTTACTCTAAAGCACTGAGGATTTGTTGGTTTTATAGCAAAGTCAGTTCTCTCTCAGAAGCTAGTTAAATGTAGTATACGAGACCACAGTCCTCAGTGTTCTGCCTTTCTCCTACGTGTGGTGTCCCAGGACTTAGAAAAATTGCAGTTAGTTTCTTTGGGACAGCTCCACCTCTGTACTATTTTCTGTTTCCATTCTTTTACTCGTGAATTGCTGACGCTTTATTTATAAACCTTTTTTAATATTATGAACTCACCTTGAAATCAATATTTATAGCACCAGCACTTTACTTATACATAGAACCAATGGATTTTTGAAACTATTAATTTATTAATTGTGTGCAAGCATAAAATTAATTGAAAGTCACAGTATATGAATTATAGCACAAGCACTTTAATCAATTAATTTATTATACACAGCAATAATCAATTGAGAAATTATGTATTAATCGTGTGGTGGCACGGGATTGATTGGGAGTCGAGCATGTGATAATAGCACTAAGCACTTTAAAGCACTCATAGTTAGATCTCATAGAGCACTCATAGATCAATTCTGGCAAGGAAGTGTGGGGTTTTACTGCTAATTCTTTTTCTGGATAATTTGTTCGGTTTATATACCGTATATACTCGCGTATAAGCCGAGTTTTTCAGCACCCAAAATGTGCTGAAAAAGTCTACCTCGGCTTATACGCGAGTCAGCTACTAGGGAAGAACTAAAACGTATACTGATAAGTTAAAGTTGCTGCTTACTCACTGATCCGAAGACAGCAGTGACTTCTCCGTGCTTCCTTAGCCCTCAGCCCCTCCCCTCTCAGCTCTCGTAACTCAGTCCTCCCTCCTCAGCCCCCTCTTAACCCTTCGTGCTCTGCGTTTGTGAGCTAGCATTTTCATTTCAGCTTTGAGCACGGAGGGGAGGGGCCGAGGGCTAAGGAAGCAGAATCAAGCAATATGGCAAGGAATTTGTCCCCTTCTTTAGCTGCCCTACAGTTCAAGCTATTTTATGAAGCGTCCGGTACACAGACTCATAAGTCTGTGCAAAACCCTTACCGGCTTCTTGCTCTATACCTCTGGCTGTTCTAGGGATTCCTTTGACAATGGTATGCGCAGCATGTGCTGCGTCCCAGTAGGCTCGGCCAGAGACTTGTCTGCCTGAGATTACCGGCGCGAAAGAGAAGAAAGTGCTGAGAGATAAGGAGGGAGCATAGGAGAGACACAGAAAGAATAAAACACGGGGTGAGTTGAAATATGACAGGGAGAGGGAGATTAAAAAGCAGGAGGGAGGAGGGGGAGGTGCGGGTGAGATAAAGGCAGGAGAGCAGACAGGCACACTGTGTATATATAAGAGAGTTGCAAGCTCCACAACAGACAGGCAAGCACTTGGCCAGAAATGAATTTAAGAGTCAGGATCCAAGTGTTGCAAGACAGGCATGTTAACCATTTAGGAAACCAAAATATGGGTACTAATAATTTGAGTGATATGTTATCTTCCTTGCCCCCCCCCTGGAAAATTTTCTGCAGACACCCATGCATACCGGTATACTTTTTAGAAGACTATTAGACTGCTTGCTGGTTTGCATTGTAAAACAAAACCGTACAATAGAGTGTAAAACATTATGGGATTATTATTCTCAACGAAGATGCTGGGCAACACCAAAGACACTCATCTGATCTTCACTAAACTTCTTTTCCTTAAGTGCCAGTTCTTCCCTAGCAGAGCGCACACAGGAGCGTGTGTTCTGCTGAACATGACCTAAAATGTATGCACCCCTAGGCTTATACTCGAGTCAATAAATTTTCCCAGTTTTCATAGGTAAAATTAGGTACCTCGGCTTATACTTGGGTCGGCTTATACTCGAGTATATACGGTACCTCTACTCAGCCTTGAATTAGGGAGTAAAAGTGAGTGAATATCAACTACAAGAGAATTGTTTATCAATTGTGATCATGGTCCATAATATCACTACCTCTTAGAATACTGCCATATTATACTGTACATAAAAAAATTAGGACACTGCCTAGTCGAAACTTGCCATTTAAGTTCCCCACCACGAGAAAGAAGCTGCCAGTGTCTATGATAAACTACCTCATTATAGCAGATAGTTAAAATGTGCATTAGTGCAACTTGTGTAAATATAACATGTGAAAGTATATCACAAACAGTATAGAGTATAACATTTAAAATAATCTCAAAAATGTTGTCAAAACGTATTTTCAACTCAACATTTTTTTAAAAAAAAATACCAAATACAGAGGGACAAAGATAGTTTTATATAAAACACATTTAAATGAATACATTTCATTCAAGCCCCTGGGGACCACTGTATCAAGTGTCTGAATCCACTTGGCCTCTTTTTGTAGCAAAGTCCTTCCCCTAGTACCCCCACGTTTCATGGGGATACATGATCAATAAATACACAACGGATGGATGGAAGTGAATGACCCAAGTTAATACAATGTCTGGCAAGTGGAGTCTCTACTCTCCCAGAGGCCAATGCTGCATGTATGGTAGACCTCTGATTGTTCATCCGGATTTGAAAAAGTTGTGGTGCATTTGCCCACATAATATAGGCCACAAGGACATATAATACAATATACCACGAATATCCCGTAGAGACCTCCCTTTACCGTAAGCACAGCTCAATTAGAAACATTATATGCCAAATGTTTCTAATTGTTGTGCTCACAACAATTAGTTATGTGTCAGCGCCAGTTCCAAAAGAGAACACAGAAATTCTACTGGTGGTTCCCCATAATGCCATGTGGATAACGCCACCCCGCAAGCCATGACACCCTGATCCAATGGTATAATAGTATACAAACTTGAAACATCAAGTGAAGTGAAAATTGTCTCATCAGGGAGTGGGCCTAGCTCTGCCAAAATTTTGAGCATAGTTGGCATGTCTGCTATGTATGAAGGCATGTTTATGCACAAAGGTTGTAAATATGCATCAAGAAAGCAAGCAATATTGGAAAAGATGGACCCATGTGCAGATATAATAGGTCGGCTCGTTGGTGCAGTAATGGACTTATGGACTTTCGGGAGTGTGTATATAATTGGACATCTGGGAAACTCTGTAGAAAGGTACTGATAACACTTATCATTAACCCATCCGGCCACTAGAGCCATATTCAATAAAGCATCTTTATTTCACAGTCAGATCTCCCTGCAGTTTCATGTATACCTGTTGGTTGCTCAATTGACCTAGTAGCTCACCCCAGTAGAAGGAGCGGTCCAGTAGGACAATTGAGCCCCGTTTGTCAGGTGGTCGAATAATCAGCTCACGGTCATTTCTAAGTGACGGTATAGCTTCTTTTAATTTTATTTAAATTAGAATGAAATTTAGCCTCATGGGATAAGATGTTCTTAAAATCCCACTGCACAATACCACAATATGGGGTCGATTTTTCTAAGCGGCGAAGATTTGCCAGTGTCGGCTTTGCAGGCAGCGCAACGCTTCGCCAGTTGAAAATTCACTCAGACTATGCTAATTCGCTAACATGCTAAGTTGCATCCAGGGTGCAAACACTGGCGATGTTGCGGTAGCGTTAATTCAGCAAGCAGAGCGAAGTTGCGCTAGCATTGGCTAATTTGCAAACGGCGGGAAGTTAAAGTTAAATGGACGTATATGTTGCAGCAAATACATCACATTACACAAGCCCAGGGAAGCTTAATAAAATAAAATAGATATGACTATGGAGATTTTCATTCATCCAGGTCATGGTATATATAGTATAGGTCAATCTAAAAACAACTGGACTTGCTGAGTAATCAATGAAGACGTTTCACTACTCATCTGAGCAGCTTCTTCAGTTCAACTGGTGTGGGAAGTTTTAAATATAAACATATAAACTCTTCCACTAATCCATTTACAATGGCACATTGTAACTCTTCA
Organism: Xenopus laevis; assembly: GCF_017654675.1. Lineage (NCBI taxonomy): Eukaryota > Metazoa > Chordata > Amphibia > Anura > Pipidae > Xenopus > Xenopus laevis. Next base: position 47,386,004 of record NC_054384.1, on the reverse strand, counting down.
AGGGGGTGACATCTGAAGAAATTCACAGAGTTGTTGATTCTGTGTAGTTGTGATAGGATTATCCAATGTGTCATGCAACTTCTAGATACAGGTGTTACTTGTGAGAGTTGCATGAATGGATGTGTGAAGTGTTCTGAATCCGCCGGGGTACAGATGTTAGAACAGCATTGTATGTAGCAGACAGGTGGTGTCGAAGGCCCCCGCCTCTGTTCAGAGATGGTCTCTCCACCTTGACATGAGCCTCTTTCACGCCTCGTTCAAACCAGCGGTCTTCTTTATCCAAGATTTGGACCTTGCTATCTTCAAAGGAGTGTCCCTTGTCTTTTAAGTGTAGAAAGACAGCTGAATTTTGCCCTGTAGAGTTCTCCCTCCTGTGCTGAGCCATTCGCTTGGAGAGCAGTTGTTTTGTCTCCCCAATGTATAGATCTGTACATTCCTCGCTACACTGGACTCCGTATACCACATTGCTTTGTTTTTCTTTTGGTGTTTGATCCTTTGGGTGTACCAGTTTTTGTCTCAGTGTGTTGCTAGGTTTGAAAAACACAGGGACATGGTGTTTGTTGAAAATCCTAATGAGTTTCTCTGACACTCCAGCTACATATGGGATGACTATGTTTCACCTACTATGTGTCTCCGGGCGGATCAAACCTGACCGATCACCAAACGACCGATCTCCGCCGGACGAAAGATGTCGGCACACACGATCCGAAAATCGTACGAATCCTCGATTCGTACGATAGGATCTGTGTGTCTATGGCCAACTTTAGTGGCAGTTGAGTCTGTGGACAGTATATGGGTTACATCTTCCTGCGTGAAAGCAAATTCACCTGTCTTATCCACATCGAATGATGAAGATCTCGTTTCCTCGTCCATTGACCTATTTCAGAGGGTCATCCAGACTCGTAGCAATAAAAAACAGTATTAAATATTTTAAATCAGGTCAAATTAACGTTCCAATGCAGATGAAAAAAGGTATTCCAACATATAACTGGTAAATATTGTGATGACGTTTAGTGATTAAAGCTATAAGATACAGTTTAAATATGCCCCCAAAGGTGAATCATTTATTAGCTAGTTAGATTTGTGTCAGCAAAAGTAAAAAAGTATAGCAACCTTATGAAAGCAGATTATCTCAATATTGTTCCAAGTGCTTAATGTGCAGTTTAGTCAAATCTTATCACTGCTGAACAGTTAAATTATGCCCAAAACGCAAAATATACAATGAATAACAAAGGCAAACATTAAGCAGGTACTTGCGTGTCATAAGCGCTTATTCAGTCAGTATATAGCAGTATATCTCCCAGCTCATTAGGAAGAGTGCTAGTTGCTGGCTGGCCACCATTTTAGTACAAAGGACATCCGCGGTGCCTCCACATGGTTGGCTACCATTCACAGCGCATGAGTTATCTCCAGTTTCTCCACACGTCTGCATCTGCACTTCCAGCCAAGACAAGTATTAAGCTGGACACCCGCAGTCACTCTCGCCACTGATCCATTTGTCTTTAGCGCACATAGAACAAGTAGTGTTGCCACCCACCCGGTATTTTACCGGCATAGCCAGTAAAACACCAGCCGGGGCCGGTATTACAAATTTACAGGCAATGTAGCCTAAATAAAAAGCCCGTGGCCTGCCCCCAGCCTGCTCAAAACTAACCTTTTTTTCCAGGGCTTCTTGGCAAATGTGCGTGTTTGGCTCCACCCCCTTTGACATCACAACCTGCCCAGCCAATAGCATGTCAAGGGCCCCGTCCCCTTTAGCATCACAACCCACCCTTTTAACCCCGCCCCCTCCACCTGCCGGTGAAGATTTTTTTAAAAGGTGGCAACCCTAGTCACAGGATGTTACCTGATCGGCTTTGTGGAGAAGTTAATGGTGAGAGAGATGTACAGTAATTGGTTCCAGATGTGCCAAGAAAGAGAAGCCGTGGAGTGAGTAACTGCCAGTACACACCTCGGTAACTCCCTTTCCATGTGTGCCAACCCAGAGGAGAGATTGCTCCGGGCTGTGAGCTGACCAGGTGCTTGTTCTGTGTGTGCTAAAGACGAATGGATCGGTGGTGAGAGTGACGGGGGGTGTCCAGTGTGACACTTGTCTTGGCTGGAAGTGGAGAGGCAGTCATGTGGAGAAACTGGAGATAACTCTTGCACTGTGAATGGTGGCCAACCCGGGATCGGTACTGATCCCAATGAGCCAGGAGACACCTTGAGAAGAGACTGCGCTGGATTGCGGGTGAGTTGAACGGAGTGGTGCCGTGTGTGACTGCAGGCGCTCAGCACGACACTTGCCCTGGTTGACAGTGGAGAGACAGCCTTGTGGAGGCACCGGGGATGTCCCTTGTACTATAAATGGTGGCCAGCCAGCAACTTGCACTTTTGGTAATGATCTGGGAGATATACTGCCGTATACTCACTAAATAAGTGCTTATAACATGCAAGTACCTGCTTAACGTTTGCCTTTGTTATTCATTATATATTTTGCGTTTTGGGCATAATTTAACTGTTCGGCAGTGATAAGATTTGACTAAACTGCAGACTAAGCACTTGGAACAATATTGAGATAATCTGCTTTCATAAGGTTGATATACTTTTTTTCTTTTGCAGACAAAAATCTAACTAGCTAATGAATGATTACAGACTCACCTTTGGGGACATCTTTAAGCTGTATAAATAAAAAATATTTAATACTGGTTTTTATTGCTACGAGTCTGGATGACCCTCTGAAATAAGGTCAATGGATGAGGAAACGAGATCTTCATCGTTCTATGTGGAAAAGACAGGTGAATTTGCTTTCACCCAGGAAAATGTAACCTGTAAACTGTTCACAGACTCAACTGCCACTGAGAGAGAGTGGGAGTGGGTAAGCTGCCTAAAGATTTATATAATCAACTGAATGGTCTTAGAAAGAGGGAGGCAGATTTTTTTTTGCATGGTCTATAACTTTTTAACTTCTACAGACAGCATAAGATCCAGAGAGGCTTTCAGATACGTAATGTACCTACTATTGGTCGAGCCAATCCTGACTTTTGTAGTCAATGGTGTGGCATTTTATATAAATGCTCTGGATCTTATGCTGTTAGTGATTGAACAGTCTAGGAAAGAACTTAAAAAGATACAATCTGAGATTGATGAACTTGAGTCCACGGCACTACCTATACTTAGACAGCAGCATAGAAAAATATCGCCAGGAAATCTATCCACAGTAGATAGTTCTGGTGATTCCCCAACTTCTGACTTAGACATATCCAAAAGTGTGTCGGCATTTGCTTCTCAAGATGACACACCGAGTGGAGTTCAAACACGTACTCATTTTTTAGGACTAACAAAAGAAAAAGGAAACTTACCAGGACGGGGGGCTATAAACCACCAGGGAAGACCCCAGAGAAAAATGAATACGTAATATTTAATTTAAGCAAACACATTTGCTCCCTACTTAACAAAGGTTTGTCTTTTGTCCCAGTTAAAGCAGATGCATTTAACTAGATAATTCATGAAAAGCATGAATCAATAGGATCATCAGGATAAGCTTACCGCATTCCCAGTTGGGTCTGGGTGCTCATGCCCCAGACCTTCAGCATAGGGGAGTAATTCTTGGCAGTTCAATAACAGGCAGGCACCAATCTGGAACATCCATCAAACAAATAGTGGAATCCAAGAGCCAAAGTTTAAGTATAAAAATAAAATGTTTCTTTATTTTACATTATGTCTAAAAGATAAAGCCTTACAGATTTCGTGTCATCCAGGGACACTTAATCATAGGCTAATTTTCTTTAGGTACAGACAAAGTATTTAAAGGAAAGAGAGCCAATAGGAAATCACTTAGGCTGAGTTAGTAAAATTGCCTAAAACGTTGTTGTCTCTAGTGGCCAATATATAGAATACATAATATCATTTGTTACAAGATAATACATTTCCACAATGGTATAATTTCATTGAATGCTAAATAATTTTTTGTTTTATACAGTGTACACTATAGATACATAATGTAAAAAATGTTTTTATATAAATAAGATCAATATGATTATATAAAAAAATACAATACATAAATAAATAGATATAAATAAATATATATATATATATATATATATATATATATATATATATATATATATATATATATATATATATATATATATATATATATATATAAAACGTTTTTGTTAGATAAAGCAAGAGATATCAAATTCAAAATTTAACCCCAGTGGTTGTCTGGTTGCTAGGTGAAAAATACATTTAGTTTCTTTTTTTAGAAGATCTGAAATTATACTTCCTCCTCGAATATTTGGGACAATTTTGTCTATGGCTATAACACTTAAAAAAGACAAATTTCTGTTATTAGAATCCTCAAAATGTTTTGCTACAGCAGTTACACATGTTTTTTCTTTTGAGATATTGAATATATGTCCTCTAATCCTAGCTTTCAGTTTGAGGCCAGTTTGACCTACATATTGTTTTTGGCATTTAGTGCATGGTAATAAATAAATTACGTTCTTTGTATTACAATTGATGTACTGTTGTATGTTATAAATCTTATTTATGATGGAGGAAGTAAAAACTGATGCTTTCTTTGGGTATTTGCATGTAATACATCTACTCGCACCATATTGAAAACAACCTTTTGTTTGTAACCATGTATTTTTTTTTGTTCTGTTAACTTAATAAAACTGTGTGTGAGTTTATTCCCTAAGGTTTCTGTTCTCCTAGGGACAAATTTGTGTCCTCTTCACCTCTTTGGCTCTTGGATTCCACTGTTTGTTGGATGTTCTGGAGTGGTGCCTGCCTGTGAAGCAGATGATGAGATGATAAGATTAATTTATTCAGTTTTCAACGGAAATTTAAATTAAGGGATTATTACAAAGACAGGCCTGTTGACCACGGGCCCGACCTATTATATCTGCATGTTGGTCCATCTTTTCCATTATTGCTTGCTATCTTGATGCATATTTACAACCTTTGTGCTTAAACATGCCTTCATACACGGCAGAGCTAGGCCCACTCCCTGATGAGACAATTTTTGCTACACTTGATGTGTCAAGTTTGTACACTATTATACCATTGGTTCAGGGCGTCATGGCTAGCAGTATGGCGTTATCCACATGGCATAATATGGAACCACCAGTAGAATTTCTGTGTTCTCTTTTGGAACTGGTGCTGACACATAACTATTTTTGATTTCTACCTACACTTGACAGGTATGGCAATTGGGTCCAATGTGGCCCCCTCTTATGCTAATCTGTTTATGGATTATTTTGAGAAGAAATATATTTTCTCTATATACTCTGATTGATTGCTTTTGTAGAAGAGATATATTGATGACATTTTTTTGATTTGGATAGGGGACCACATTGGACTACAGTTGTTTGTTACCTATGTAACGCTAATTTGGTTACTGTCCCTTTAAATAATAGCTTCCTTGGCAATTCAGGGGCCCTGAGTCCCTTTTGCAAGTCGAAAAGTACTGGGAACTGGGAATCACAGCGCAGTGCCTCCACCTAGGGAGCACTGAGGAACTTACCTCAGAGGAATCCCCTAGGAAATAATAAACACACACTTTGCAGATAACAATATTAAACTTTATATAAACTGTAAAGTAGTAACTAATACACAAGTCACGCCTGTATGGGAATATAAGGGACACTACCTAAATCCCTATTAGGTTTTAACTATCTGTTCAAACACAGTTTGTATAGTATCACAGTCCCACTTGTCTGGAAGGGTTAAAAAGCACACAGTTCAAAATGCAACGTCCCTTTCCCCAGAGCTCTTATTCCCCCGGTAGCGCTACCTTTCCCCAGAGTACCTTTTCCCTTGGAAAATAGCAGCTTCCCACGTAGCAGGCAAAATTACACAAGGCCTGTCTTCCTGTTAGGCTCAGTACTGTGGCAAATCCTCTCTTCAAGGGATTTACTCAGCGATTTCTCTCAGAGGCAGATCACACTGGAATCACAAGTAACTTTTCTCCAGAATCACTCTCACCAATGGCACTTTCCTCCTCTGAAGCTTTAGCAGCGTGGCAGGGGACAGACAGCCTCTTTCTGCACTCCTGCAGACCTCACAGATCCAGCAGCTCTTGCAGGACTTTGCTCCCTTTTGATCCTTTCTCCACAGCACGTGTTAGACTCAATCACACGGCCTGCACACACAGATCCAGCAGGGCCTACACACACAGCTTCACAGTCTGGCACAGCCTCTCCTCCCAAGATGCGCTGCGGTGTCCAGCCAATCAGGTCGCTCTCCAGCCTGTTACTGGGCTGAATGATGTCACAGACAGAAAAGCAGGGAAGGATTTCTCTTCTCCCCTACACCTATCTTAATACTCTCCCCAGCTTGATCAAATTTACTTTGACCTTTGATAGTGATATTGTTGAATTTTTGGATTTGAGAATCTTTCGTACTGATAGTGGTAGCACTACATTATATCATAAAGAAACAGACAGAAACACTGTGTTACATGCACACAGTTTCCATCTGCCTTACATTCTAAGATCTATTCCATTTACACAATTTCTAAGAGTATTTCGAAATAACTCAGATTTTGAGGCGGCAATGCAGCAAGTACATGAGATGCGAGATGGTAAAAGATTTCCAAAATGAGTGTGAAGCAACTTTGCCACAACTTTGGCTGAAATCCAACAAGATGAGCTGTTATAGATGTAGTGGATCTATTACATGCGGGTTCCTTATGACTGGACCACGATTTTCTCATCCACACGTGGCAAGAAATGTGCAATATGACATAAACTTTCTTGTCTCTCTGAATTTGTGGTATATTGTATTATATGTCCGTGTGGCCTAAATTATGTGGGCAAATGCACCACAACTTTTCAAATCCGGATGAACAATCATAGGTCTGCTATACGTGCCGCATTGGCCTCTGGGAGAGCAGAGACTCCACTTGCCAGACATTGTATTAACTTGGGACATTCACTTCCATCCATCCGTTATGTATTGATTGATCATGTACCCCCCTGAAACGTGGTGATAGGGGAAGGACTTTGCTACAAAAAGAGGCCAAGTGGATTCGGACACTTAATACAGTGGCCCCCAGGGGCTTGAATGAAATTGGCCTGTTTTATATAAGACTATATATGTCCCTCTGTATTTGGTAATTTTTTGAAAATTGTTCAGTTGAAAACATACCTCTCAACTGTCCCTTTTTTGGAGGGACAGTCCCTCTTTTACCAGCTCAGCCTGCAGTCCCTCATTTGTACTGGAAAGTCCCTCTTTTCTCTGCACTGAACAGCCAGAAAAAGAAACAACATTTCTAACTTACAAGAAGTCATCTGTAGTGTGGGTACTTCAATGTGGTAAACAAATTACTCACTGCCCTGAGCCCTCAGCATAGGGGGCGGATGAACCGAAATGTAAAAAGGAGCAGGCACTCAATGAACGCAGACTTCCAGCAGGCACCAATTCAAAGTGTAAAGATCTTTATTGTGTCCAAAAGTTCTAACTTAATTGGCTTTTGGCAGAGAGGCTAGTACAGCTAACAGGTGCAACTAAGATACTTTGTAACAATTTTGAGATAAGAAAATAAGTAATTTTAACAGTTTAGATAAGGAGAAATGTTTTCAAACTTTTATAACCTGCCAAACTTTGTAAAATGAACATGGTAATTACGGGTTGTGGCCACAAAAATGGGTGTGGTCAAAAAAATTTGCCGCGCTACATGACAAACATATTTTTGTCCCTCTTTTTACTTCCAAAATGTTGGGAGGTATGTGAAAATAAGTTTTGACAACATTTTCTGAGAATATTTTAAATGTAATAGTCTATACTGTTTGTGATATACTTGCACGTGTTATATTTACACAAGTTGCACTAATGCACATTGTAACTATCTGCTATAATGAGGTAGTTTATCATAGACACTGACAGCTTCTTTCTCGTTGTGAGGATCTTACATGGCAAGTTTCAACTAGGCAGTGTCCTAATTTTTTTTTATATTAAAGATTTTTATTAAGTTTAACAAGTTTAACAAGTTATTCCAATGGACATAGAATCATAAATTATTTTTTTTTCACAGTTAAACAGCGACAAAGTCGTCAGCAAAACAACATGAATAACCATGTCCACGGAAAGGAAAGAGAGATAGAGAGATACAGAAAGGAGTAGAACAGGAAAGCAGAAGGGGAAGAGAGAGAGAAAAGAACAAGAAAAAAGGGTGGGAGGGATGTAGCAACCAGCTAGGTAAGACATCACCGACACAGGCGAGGGATGGAGAAGAAGGTGGTAATGGATGGAGGCTCAAATATTTCCCTTACTCTCTTTTGTCCATCGTATAGTTCCTGAGGAACTACAGTCCTTTCGGGGCCGGAGCGTCCTGCATGATTTGCTGAGCAATAGGTAAGTAATAATTCACTTTCCATTTCTCCCACAGGTGTTTGGAATGCGTGCAATGACTATTTAGTTGAAGTGGTCCCAACGATAATTGTTCATACATAAGGTTAGAGTCTATAGAGTCTATAAGCGAGACCAATTCTTGCTTGTGAGGGACTTTCGTTGACTTCCAGTATTTTGGTATTAAAAGTCTGGCAGCCGTCAGTACGTGGAATATGAGGTGTCGAAGCTGTTTGGGGAAGGTATCCAGGTTATGATTTAGCAAGGCTAGTGGCAGAGTCAATGTCAAATGTGAGTGAGTTGCTTGTCGTATAATGATTTCAGCCTGGGACCATAAAGTAGAGATCCGCGGACAGTACCACCAAATGTGAGTTAAGGTTCCAATGCCGTTACATTCTCTCCAGCATGCATTGGTTACACCCGGGTAGTATTTGTGCAATAGATGTGGAGTTTTGTACCATCTATAAAAAAGTTTTCTCGCATTTTCAATATGGTTAGTACATTTCGAATACTTAAACGCCATATTGGCCATTTTAGTCCATTGGTCTAAGTCAAAACTATGTTAAGCTCCTGTTCCCATTTACGTACATGAACCGGTTTCTCAATTGTAGGTGTATCTGTTAGCAATTTGTATATTGTGGTAATTCCATTTTTACTACGGGGATTCTGTGAGGCAAGTTTCTCGTAGCTGGTAGATTGGAACCCCGTGAAGTCCTCTGCGCTGTTAAAGAAATGTCGAATTTGTAAGTACTTGTAGAACTCCTGCCTCGGGATATCGAATTCTTGCATCAGTGTGTCAAAGGGTTTGAGAGAGGAGTCTTCATACAATTGACCAATGGTCGTCAGACCACTGTTTCGCCATCTCGATAAATTGAGATGAGGGATAGCCACCTCCAGCATTTCTAGGTTTGCTTTTTGGGCTGGAAACCTGATAAGGGAACATTTACCATTGACTTTAGACCAAATGTGTACCGCCGTCTGTAGGGTATGGTTGGTTAGAGTGTGTTGAATGGGAAGGGCACGGGGTTTAACCCACAATAGTCCTCTAAGCGGCAGCGGCTTGATGGCGGTTTGTTCCAGCTGTAGCCAGTGTAAGTTGTCAGTGGGAAGGTTCCACGCTCTGATTTGGTCTAGGATCGTTGCTTGGTAGTAAGCTTCTAAGTTAGGGACCCCAAAGCCCCCAGCAGCTGTCGCTCTCTGTAGGTATTTTTGCTGAATCCTCGGTCTTTGATTGGCCCATATGTAGTCCTGGATTAATCGCTGGGCCTTATGGAAATATGAGCGCGGGACCATCAGAGGTAAAGACCGAAAGAGGTATATAAATTTAGGTAAGATCATCATTTTGACGGTGGCTATCCTACCAAGCCAGGAAGTATATAGTGGAGCCCACTTCGACAAAAGTTCTTGTGCTTTAGTCAGCATCTTGGGGTAATTGGCATCGTAGGTCTTGGATATAGAGCTGCTTAATTCTATTCCCAGATAAGTTATGGAATGCGACTGCCATTGGAATGGATGGTTCGCCTTTAAGCGTGCTATAGAGACTGGGGACATTCCCAGAGGAAGAATCTGCGATTTTGTGTCATTGAGCTTGTAGTAGGAGATTGCACTAAAGTTTTGTATAATCTTAATAGCTGCCGGTAATGATATTTCCGGATTCGTCAAGGTGAGAATAATGTCGTCAGCAAACATAGCCATCTTGTGGGTGATACCCTCTACCTGTATACCAGAAACATCTAACGCTTTCCGAATCGTCCTGGCGAGTGGTTCCAAAGTCAGGTTAAAGATTAGGGGCGACAGGGGGCAACCTTGTCTGGTGCCATTTGATATCTTAAAGGGGCTGGAAAGGAATCCCATATTATTGACTTGTGCGGTGGGGTTGGAATACAGGGACAAAATGGCATGTTTAATAGGGTCATGTAGACCAAAGTATTGAAGTGTTTGATCAAGGTAACCCCAGTCAACTCTGTCGAAGGCCTTTTCGGCGTCCAAACTGAACAATATGGTGGGTATTTTCCTTTTTGACGATAGTTCTATTAGTGCCAACATCTTTCTGGTATTATCTGGCCCCTGTCTTCCCTTCAAAAAACCAGTTTGGTCTAAGTGTAACAAGGATGGTATAGTTGACATTAATCTGGAGGAGATTACTTTAGCGTAAAGTTTGAGGTCCGCATTAAGTAGGGAAATGGGTCTATAATTGGCACATTCTTCTGCATTTTTCCCTGGCTTTGGTATCGTAGTAATCGTTGCCGTGAGCATTTCAGTAGGGAAGGAGCCTCCGTGTAGGATGCTGTTAAATAGGGTGACCAAATGGGGAAGTAGTATTTCCTGAAAATGTTTGTAATAGCCGGTGGTGAGACCGTCGGGGCCGGGGGCTTTCCCCAGTGGGGTTGTTTTGATGGCCTCTCTTATCTCGTCCAACGTAATATCTGCATTAAGTTTTTGCAATTGCGGAAGTGAGAGTTGTGGTATATCGACTGCTGCAAGGAAATTATGAATGGCCTCCATATTAGGCTGTGGCGTCGATGTATCATGTTTCAAATTATACAAGGAGGAGTAATATTCTGCGAATCTGTTAGCTATCTCCTTAGGGTTAGTGATAGGCTGGCCTTTAGCTGAAGTTACCTGAGCTATGGAGTGGGCTATTTGTCTTTGCTTAAGTGTCGTGGCCAATAGCCTGCTAGCTTTGTTGCCTTTGGTGTACTTATTAAGGTTCAGACGTCGGAGTTGCCATTCTACTTTTCTATTGTCGAGGCATTGTATTTGGTATCTCAGCTCTTGTATGGATTTCGTCCTAGTACGGGTCGGGTACTGTTTGTTCAAAACCTCCAGTTCGCAAAGCTGTTGCGAGAGGTGTTTCATGGCAGCCTCATTATTTCGCTTAGTGGTAGCAGCAATTTTAATTAAATGCCCTCTGATGACCGCTTTATGGGCACACCATAGGGTAGCTTGAGAGATGTTCGGAGTGGCATTCGTAAAGAAATAATCACGCAGAACCGTTTTACAGTTGTCCAAGTTTGGTTGGTTGTGCAGTAGGGAGTCGTTAAGACGCCAATGTGGACGGGACCTCAAATATTGATTGTTGTCGAGTTCTATATCTATCGGTGCATGATCGGCCCAAGTGTTGATTCCTATCCCAGAGCTTGTTACAGCCTGTAGTACAGTTTTGTCAACCAGAAAATAGTCTATCCGGGAGTATTTAACATGGGCATGGGAGAAGAAGGTATAATCTCTTTCCAAGGCATGTTGTGTTCTCCATACATCATAAAGTGCTCGTTGTGCCAAGAGTTTTTTCAGGATTTTGGCCTGGTAGGCGATACCCCGGGGACTAGTGGCAGGTCTAGAGGTACTCGTGTCTATCTCATAGTTCAGTGGGACATTAAAATCTCCTCCAATGATGAGAAGGCCCGTGGTTGCTTTATCTATTGTTTTAAATAGCATGTTATAAAATTTGGCCTGGTGCTTATTTGGGCTGTATACATTCACAATGGTGTAGGAACGGTCTTATATCTGTATGGAGACAATAAGGTATCGACCCAACGGGTCAAGCTGTTGCGATAGTACGCGATGTGGGAGCCGTTTGTTGATCCAAATAGCTACTCCATGTTTTTTGATGGAGTTCGAGGCATAAATTTGCGTGGGGAAATGTTTGGAGTTAAGTGTTGTGGGGTTTTGACTAGTAAAATGCGTCTCCTGTAACAAAAGAATATCTACGCTCAATTTCGTGCTCCAATTCACAAGCTTTGAACGTTTTTGTGGGCTATTGAGCCCATTCACATTTTGTGATATAATCTTGATCCCCATGTCGGTACGAAAGTGCAATCATAAATTGGAATGGACTTACTCAGAATCAAAGTCTCAGAGAAGCGAGGCAGTGGCGGGGACATCGTCGTATGAACAGGTGACAGCTGTTCCCTCTGCGAGGTAGATGATGGAATATAGGTATCTTGCTGGTGGTTGCTGGTGGTCAGGAAAAAGGGGAGAGAGAGCAGGAAAGAAAGAAGAGCTAGAGAGAAAAAGAAAACATATATGTTTAACATCAACAATATGTTTAAAACGTATATACAACAATACTGCTAAGGTATTGGCTAAAAGGGGGGGGACTGCCCGGTATACCCTGGGAGGAGAATGAGGATGCACGGTACTGGACCACTACGGTCGGGCAGAATAACTAGGGGGGGGGTTTGTGGGATGGTATCCACTCTAGGGGGGTTCCTAGCTCGGGGGAGCAAAAAAAAAAAAAAACAACATTGCTAAGGCATCATAGATGCTGTTGAATTGTATAGTCCTTGTGAAGACTGGTCGTCAGATTGGAGATCATGTAGAGCCAGGCTGCTTATCCGGCATCAAGGTCTGCTTCTCCAGGTTCAGTTGTGGCTTTGTTGACCTTCCTGCTTTGTCTTGTCTGTGTCACCTGTCGGATTTATGCTCCTATAGTCCTCCAGGGATATAAGATTCTCAGCCACGATGAGTAAGTCCCTCTTGGATTTAAATAAATACTTACTCAAATCGAGCCTGGCCCCGAAGTTCCCCCTGGGCCTGACTTGAACCAAACAGATTCTCTCAGGAAATTAACCAGACAGCTTTATTTGAGGTATACATTAATACAGAGTATTACAATACAGAGTATTAAATAATAGCTCACACGCCCTGAAAGCTCGTGAGGACGTTGGGGGACAATAAGCAATACAACAGATGACTATTTAACCATTTCTTCTTCCATGGGCTGATCCAGTGGCATCCAATCATCATTCTTGTTTTAGCATAACTGTGTCACTATTTCCATCTTAGGGACAGACTCACAGTCTCACTACAATAGCCAAATAAGGTACAATTGTCAACACAGTGTCCAGAATGGTATCTATGCTGTAGTTTCTGAGACGATGTGTCTTGCTTGGCCTTGCACTATACTTGTGACATGAGACAACAGATGTATTCCTTGTTCTGTGCAAACATTCTACATTCTAATAACAGAATGGCCTTTAACCATGAAGTGTAGAGTCTAACACAGCTGTTCTGTGGCAGTGTCCTATTCTATAATCTTTTGTTCTTTGATAATAACCATTTATGGCTTAAATCTAAAATCCTGATATCTACATTCCCCCACTTTTTTTCTTCTAATATAAGCAAAATCCTTAAGCTAGCACTGCGGGCTGAAAACAAAAAATACATTTAAAAATGGGAAAAAAAAAATTTGTTCTACCAGATAAATACAAAATGCTACAATCACAGTGGACTTCAACACAGTAATATGCATATACAGTATATATAAAGGCATTTCAATGATGAAGATAGAGAAAATCCAGAGAAGATGCATAGTCCATTCAATGTCCAGATAATCCAGCACCACTTCGGACTAGTCCTCTAGCCTGTGATGATATGGTGTATCATAGAATGGCAATGTAGAAATGTCTTTGAAATAGTCTCTTAAAGCATCAGTCCAAGATGTCACTTTTAGTCAGTGCAATGACGATGGAAGTTCATACTGTAGCAGAGTTGGTGTAATGAATGCTTTTGTCTGTGTGCTTCACCACTGATATAGTTCTCATGTGTAGCCATTGTACAGCAATTGAATATTCAGCTGTTAATCTATCTGGTAGATATTTAAACAAACATGCCCATGTGCCAGTCAAAAAGATTCAGCCAAGAATAGAAGAAAGTAAGTACAGGTGGAGTTATCTACAAAGAAACAAAAATATAGAAGATATGAGTACACAAATAAAGAAATATTTTATATTAAAACAGTATGATGACTGTGGTGTATAATCATGGTATAAATGCTATGGAAAATACAATAATAAATATTTTGTAAACGTATAACATTTATCATATAATTTATATATAGCTGTCTTATTTTTTTTTTTTGTAAATATTTAGCATGCATACATATACACAAATATAAACATGAAAAATAAAACATAAGTAATTGCTGAGTAAGTAGAATTGTTGTTTTCAACAGAATACTTTTATATGACTAGAATAAGTTATTAACATTACCCTGGTAATGGCCTGCTTGTGTTTCACAGTTACTAGTGATCAATGCTATCAATTAACCCTTTCCATTAAAAATTTTGAAATTAAATAGATTGCAAAAATATAATTAATTACAATATCTTGATTAAAAAAAAAAAAACATTTGTTGTAAAATCGTTCATCATCATTATATTTCAAGTAATCACAATAAATGGGTTGTAAATATATATATATATATACCAGTGAATATGATATATGTAGTTGAGTTGTGTAATGGTACTTAGAGATGGAATTACAGTTACAACAAACAATATCAATAAATGTTTTAAAGAGGTAATTAATTCAAAGTGATGGTACATTGATAATAATAAAGTTAATTGATACTAGAACTATTCAACATGTACTGACACTCTTCCATGTGGTCTAGAATCATGTCCCAAATTATAGATGGTATACAAAAAAAAAAATTTTAGATATCAAATTTTTAGATCATACCATAAATTAAAAAATATCCCATATAAACCATAGGACAATGTTATTATACTGGAATACTTATGTTAAAATATCACAGTAAACTATGTTTAGGATAACGTCTATGAAAAAATAAAAATATGTTAATATAATATGTGATGGCAAAAAAAAAATCTTTGAGCTTTTGCTTTGCCAAATGTTTTTTACTTATTGTTTTATATTAAGTGTTTAGACATTATTGGTTAGAAAATTTTAGTAGGGATTCTGTGATTCATGCATGTTAGTTAACAATCAATAAGAAAGGAAATGCATTAGTGATATTAGAGAAATTAGTAATTTTAGACAAGACAGTAGAGTGATAAAAATAAAATAGAAAGTATTAGAAGTGAGACATATACAGAAAAACAAGTTGTTAGTGATGTGAAATATGTTGTTACATATAAAAGTAACTATACAGAAAAGGAATATTAATTAAACAATAGAAAGTTAAAACAAATACAGAAAGAAGAAGGAAAGAAACATGACATAAACTTAGAAATGTCCGATCTCTCCTGCAGACTGCCAAAGATATCTTTGTCCTCGAGGTTGAACAGCTGTTAAAGAGATAAACTTTTCTACTAATCAATCTATGTCATTGTTGTCAAATCTTCTACTAAGGAAAGAGAACAATTAAGAAAAGTAATTTATAGTGCATCTAAATTTTAAATGCAAACTAATATTACTAAAAACATAAAATTTAATATGGAAACATATGTTTCCTAAAGTATTGTTTGCATGTCTTTCAACAGTATCTAAAACTACTCAAACAGATCTGGTTCTCTGGTCTGACGCTTTAAACACCTGCAAAATAAAACATACATTAGAAAAAATCACAGCAATGCTCATGGTTTCCATTCAAGAAATAAAACAAACATTATACTAGATTCCCAACTCTGATATAAAAAGATGTATAAATGCTAAATTATTTATTTTAATTCATTTACAACCTTTTTCAGAAATCATAGAATCCAGAATAGCTTTCTTCTACTTTAAACCTAACCTCCATTGTCAAAACAGAACACAAGGTTTACATTTCTACATTTACACTTTTGGTGTAATTTATTTGTATGTATAATTGCTGCTCTTATGATTTTTACATATACATTGCTGTATGTTTGAAATTCACAAGGAAATGTGGGAAAAATTGCAGCATTCAAGTTGTTCAAATTGTTGAAACCCACCAAAACCTTTTCAAATAACACTGGTGCAATATTAGATATTTCAGAGTCAGTTGTATTAACTCTGTTAGTTGCATCAGTTGAAGTGTTACAATGATCATTTCCTTTAGTAACAAAACAATTCTTATTACTTCTCCTCCTATTCAAATGACATGATCTTACACTGTCAGCTGTCAGTTTGTTGATACTGTGCTGGAGGAGGAAAGCTGAATGTCTACAATTTTTTAACTGAACCAGCAGTCTTTCTATATAAGAATACTGTAAATTATAACTGACCTGCAGCTTTACAGTTAATGAAAGGGAAGTCAAGACTAAATCCAGCAGTACTTGTAAAGTTCTTCCCTTTTTTATTTTTCCATCTTTTAATTCCATTGAAGAGGTCAAAGTATCCAGACTTTCCTCTATCTCATTTTCATTTATTTCTTTATTTAGTTTAAATGGCCCGCCATATTTAGTGATCCAACATTGAACATATTCAAGGAAAACATTAGGAAGAAGTAACAAAACAGGGGAAAAAGCTTCTGTGCTGCCTGACGAAACAGTACTTTTAGATACACCACTCCGTAGACTAATAATATCTGCACTAGGTTGCGAACCTTGTGGCACCATTCTTTCCCGAGATTTAAAAAGAAACATACTTACCACGAGCTGAGTCTCGACAATCTGTCCTTGCGTCACGACCAGAACCACAGGACCGGAACGAAGCCCCCAGAAATGGACCCCCAGAAATGGACGAGCCCCCAGAAATGTCGGATTTATGCTCCTATAGTCCTCCAGGGATATAAGATTCTCAGCCACGATGAGTAAGTCCCTCTTGGATTTAAATAAATACTTACTCAAATCGAGCCTGGCCCCGAAGTTCCCCCTGGGCCTGACTTGAACCAAACAGATTCTCTCAGGAAATTAACCAGACAGCTTTATTTGAGGTATACATTAATACAGAGTATTACAATACAGAGTATTAAATAATAGCTCACACGCCCTGAAAGCTCGTGAGGACGTTGGGGGACAATAAGCAATACAACAGATGACTATTTAACCATTTCTTCTTCCATGGGCTGATCCAGTGGCATCCAATCATCATTCTTGTTTTAGCATAACTGTGTCACTATTTCCATCTTAGGGACAGACTCACAGTCTCACTACAATAGCCAAATAAGGTACAATTGCTGTGTCAACACAGTGTCCAGAATGGTATCTATGCTGTAGTTTCTGAGACGATGTGTCTTGCTTGGCCTTGCACTATACTTGTGACATGAGACAACAGATGTATTCCTTGTTCTGTGCAAACATTCTACATTCTAATAACAGAATGGCCTTTAACCATGAAGTGTAGAGTCTAACACAGCTGTTCTGTGGCAGTGTCCTATTCTATAATCTTTTGTTCTTTGATAATAACCATTTATGGCTTAAATCTAAAATCCTGATATCTACATCACCCACTCTGGCTGGATGCGAGGCCGTTTTTGGGGTGGATCAGTCGCCTGGTTTGGTGTCGATGAAGTCAGGCCCCATTTCTCCAGGAGTTGCTCTGCATGTAGTGGTGTGTTCAAAATGACTTGATTCTCATCTTTAGTGACCAAGAGCTTCACAGGGTGGAGCCAACGGTACGGTATGTTGTTGCTTCGCAGCACTGTTGTAATGTTGAGAAATTCTTTCCTCTTGCGCTGAGTGTGGCTGGAGAGGTCAGCGAAGCATTGCAGCTGACAATATTTGTCTGGAAAGTCTTTCTTTTGTCTGAAACGTTGTTGTAGTTTCTCCTTGACGTAGTAATAATGAACCCTCAGGATTGTGTCCCTTGGGTCCCCTTGTGGCGCAGTTTGGGCTCGGGCAGTCTGTGAATTCTGTCTAGCATCAGATGATCCTGAGGTACATCTGGTAACAGCTCACCCATCATAGTACAGACATACGCATTTAGGTCCTGCGCAGAGACTGTTTCCGAAATGCCCCGCAGCCTGAGATTGTTGCGTCTATTTCGGTCCTCTAAATCAGCTAATTTAGCAGTCAGAGTTTGAACGTCTTCTTCTAGTGCGCTATTTGCGTCTATCAGTTCGTTATGCGAAGTGACTAACTCAGCCATTTTCTGCTCTAGGTGGTCAGTGCGTTCACCCACCTGGAGGATATCCGTGTGCAGCGAGGAAATGGCAGATCTGAAATCACCCTGAATTTCCGTCCTCAACGCCGCCAATAACCCCTTCAATGACTCAACAGTAATCGGTGAGTATTCAGCTGGGTCTTCTAGGGGTGCCGGCAGCGTATCTGCAAAGCGCGTGCGATGCGCTGGGCTGCTACCTGTGGAGTCGCCGCCATCTTGTGACGGAGTCCGCGAACCCTGATTCGAGGCCGCCTTGGGGTAAAAAGCAGTCATCTTGACCGGAGAAGCTTTCTTGCGTGACTTCCCCATAATCGCGCTGCTATGTGCTGAGTATGGCTCTGCTTGCAGGGATTAAAACCAGTCTCCGATGCTTGTTTCGCTCCCGCCTGCCTAGAGCTCCCCTAGTACGCGTCCATCACGCTTGATGGCTTGACTCCGCCCCCAGTGTCCTAATTTTTATGTATAATATGGCAGCATTCTAAGAGGTAGTGATATTATGGATCATTCAAGAATAATTCTTTACGCCAGAATTGCACTGGTGCCAAAGGGAGAGAGGTTTGTTGGAATAATGCTAACTTATGTGTCTCTGATCTACAAGCCCTCAAATATACTGCTATTAAAATTTAGAGATGTTCCTTCAGAATCAAAGTGCTATTTTTATGTGTGTGTAAGTGTTTTCTCAGCGAGATATATGTTGCCAGTTTTTTAATGAGCCAATATTTGACTATTCACTAATATATTTCACTATTTATATTTTTATAAAGTCAATATATTATTTATAAATGTTTTAAAGGTTTAGTGGCTTTTACTAACACTGTTCACTGATTGGTGCTTGTTTGAATTTATACACCATGTGATGACTCTAAACTACATCCTGGAGACAGTTAAAGGAGAACCAAAACGTGTGTGTGGGGGGGGATTGTGTGAAAACTTAAATAAAGACACTTCAAGTCAGGCCCGGATTTGTGAAAAGGCCACCTAGGCCCAGGCCTAGGGCGGCAGGATTTTAGGGGGGCGGCATGCTGCCCAACCACACCCACATTAGTTCAAAAACACTGGGGATGCGCCCACACCCACATTAGTTCAAAAACACTGGGGATGCGCTGGAGATACAATCATTTTTTAAATTTCCTGTGCGCCAATCCCATTGCTCCACTCCAGATGATGAAAATTTGCACAAATAAAGAGGAGGGAACAGGGGCGACGAACAAGAGTGGGCCTAGGGGCGCCCATTATGTAATTCCGGCCCTGCTTCAAGTTACACAACACTGACACCTTCTGGCCAAACTAGGAATCTACCAGGGCACACTGCATTAGGGACAAAGCACTCACTCCTCCTCCCTTACCCAATTTAAGTCCAGCACTTAGCTGGCCAAGCACGGCATTTCCAACTTGCAATACTTTTGGGACCTAACCCTATGGCTCCCTACAGACTCTTTGTATGAAATGTATCGCTTGTTACTTACAGGTGTAGGCTTCCTTTTGTGCTTTAGGGATGGTGAAGTGTTTTCAAGATTACTCAGCAACTACAGTTTCTTTAGACCTATGTATAACATAACTTGGACAAATGAAAACATTCATGTATAAAGTATGTTTCCATGGGTGAGGTCCATTTTCAGCCACTGAATACAACCAACAAAAAGTAGTGTGATACCACAAAGGATTTCTCCATATACGTTACCAATAACAAAAGCATTTTATTTAATTTAAAAGGACATAAAAAACTGAAATATACACTGATAGTGTAACACAGAAGGTGCCTGAACCAGATGCCTGCATAAACTATTTTTATGGTGTACTTTTCCAGGCACATCTATCAGTGAATTTGATGTCAGATTTAATTCAAAAATTGCAAAGCAAGAAAGCCCTGCGATTAGTTATTAGAGATTGTCCCAAGTAACAACAGCTGGAGCATATATAGTCTTCTTATAGGAAAGCTCTTTTTATGTTTTACCCAATGTGTTAATGCTGCAGACTATACAATTGGTTGTCAGAGAACAGGCAAGTGAGGGTATGGCTAGCTACAAAACAATGTGATTGATATTTTAAATTCAATGCCTTTGTGTTATGTTTTGGGTAGCCGAGGATGAGTAGAGTATAACAGTGCTTTATTAGCAGGATCATGCGGGCATTACACAACAGTAACTTTCACTTTTAAGCTGACAGGAAGTATGCACAGTATAGGTCTGAGCACAGTGACATCTACAGACCATTTGTATAAACACCACATATTCCCCCTATAGTAGGAAAGCATTTGGATAACTATAATGAACAGCAACAATTAAACAGTATGCATTTTAAAACAATATTATGCATTATTCACATCACATAGTCCTTGGTCCATGCAGGTAGTTTTCTGATTCTCTCAGTACGCCTTATAGGTTCACTTTCTCCGGGCCTATTACAGTTGACATCAGGAGTAGGAAAATGTCCTTCATCAAATGGAGCTTCTCCAAAGTCATATCTAACAGGAGCATGATGACTTGCATTCCATATGCGTCCATCAGACAGTTCATATGTGTATGGTCCTCGCTGGCGTCTGACTCCTTGTTTCCTTATTCCTGGTTTCTTAATTCTGACTAAAGATCCAGGCTGAAAGTGTACTTCTCTGGCACCACGTTTTCTGTCAGTATAAGCCTTGCATTTGGCTTGTTGATGTTTAACGATGTCAGCAGTAGATGATATTGTAGGCACAGTATTTTGTGGAAGTTTGATGTCTGCAACATGTAACTTAGTGCACATCTGTCTGCCATGTAATAATTCAGCAGGAGATGATTGAGTTGTTGCATGGCGCGTTGCTCTGTAATTATGTAGGAACTCTTTTGTAAATACTTTTCAAGATTTCCCAGTAAGATTTGGTGATAGTGCTTCTTTCATTTGCTTGTGGGTAATACACCGAAGATTTCCAATGCACGATATTCCTCTCTCTCAGAAAGGATTCAAACTCATATGAGACAAACTGTGGTCTGTTGTCTGATATTAACTCCTTTGGATTACCTTCTCTGTTGAAGACTGTAGTCAGAAATGTTATTAATGTAGCCGATGTTATATGAGAAACAAATGAAATTTCAGGCCATTTAGTATAATAATCTATCAAGGTTATAGCAAATCTACAATCTATAGGAGCATCTGTAAAAGGACCCACAATATCAATAGCAAGTTTTTTCCATGCTGAATCAGGAAATGGTACTGGTTTTACATCTGGTCTTAACTTAACTTTGTGTACAAAGTTCTTTGCCTAGCCCAGTGAAGTATTGCTTTGTGGTGAAATTGTAGACACCGGCTGTGTGGCAGGCACTGGTGCTGTAGTAATGAGACCATCAATTAATTGTAGGTTTAATGCAGCAAAGAGATCCCTTCCAAGTATAGCAGAACCCTTATTCACAATCAAAAGTCACATTTTGCAGTATTTGATTCAAATTGTACAGTCACTGGCAAGCAACCAAGCACAAGGATTGGGTCCTTTACAGTGTAGGACTGGGATGCCAAGGGCCCACCATAAAACCATAGACCGTGGGCCCACTTTCCAAACTATTATTCTTCCTCTACTCACTCAATCTCTTAATTCTCCTACGGGGGAATGTAATAAAAGTCAGTAACAGAAAAACTATTTGCAATGCAAAAAGTTATGCCTTTGTGCAAACAAATATTGCTTTGCGTGAATTTAATATAGCTTTTGCGAACCCATACACTGTTTAGAGACCACTTCCGACAGTGGAAGACCGTTTGCGAATTTTATAGTTTGCGCCAATGTAATAAAACTTCTTACTGAAAAAGTTGTTATGTTTGCTCCAAAAGATTAAGACACCTTCAAGTACTTCTTAAGAGTGCGCAATTAAAATTCGCAATGTGCAATTAAAATTCACAATGCGCAATTAAACTTCGCAATGCAATAACAGTTTAAGGATGTGGATTTTTATTCTTATTGGTGCAAATTGTTTTATTACATTCCCCCGCTAGTCTTTTATATCTACTTACTATATTCTTCCATTATAAAGCATTTTTCCCATAAAGAAAAAGGGAATGAACATGAACTAGGCCAAATGATTAGAAGCAAGAGGGCCCACTGAGCCTGGGCCCACCGGGAGTTTTCCTGGTATGCCGGTGGGCCAGTCCGACACTGGTCCTTTAAGTAACTGACCAGTTTCAGGGCAGGTGCAACAAGTGGATCTTTTGCAAAGTGTTTCAAGAAAATATGCTTTGGTAGCATAGAAACAGCTGAACCTGTATCAAGCATCATGTTAATTGAGTGTCCCTTGTCAGCAGACACAGTATTGACACTGACAGTGCATATAAACTTGGCTGGAATAAATGTACCATGACAGTGACTTCATGAACATCTTTAGCACAACATTAGCAGATCTTAGCAAAAATCTTGCAGGACATATAACATGATTTGCAGTGTATTTGCCTTTGCTGCATGTTTTTTTGCAGTGAATCCTTTTCCTTATCACTTTATTTTACCTGTGACTGTGCATTATTAGGCCACAGTGCTGAATTCACAATCTGTACAGTCCCAGCAGTTCCCTGACTGAGAGATTTAGCCTCTGCCACTGCTGTTTCGATTTGGCTAACAACTGTAATAGCCTGTGCAAGAGTTTTTTTTTTTTCCAATATTTGGTCTCTTAGCATTTCATCTGTTAGATTCCCAAAGTCACAGGTAACAACCAGCTCTCTCAAAGCTGCTACAAATTGTTCTGTGGATTCGCCATTACACTGTCCACGTTGGAGGAATTTATATCTTTCAAAAACCACATTTACCATTGGCACGAAAAAGTTCTTTATATCAGAAAGAGCAGTTTTATAAGTATCATCAGATAATGGTAATGTATAGAATATACGCTGTCCCTGTGCTCCCAGGCAGTGAATAAGTAAAGCACGCTTTCTAACAGCAGAAATCTCCCCTTGGTCTGCAGCAATAATGTAATTTTCAAACATACGGATCCAAGCAATAAAAGGTATGGTAGGCTCACCAGGGTTTGGAAGAAAAACTGCAAGCTGCTGCAGAGGTAGAAGAGCCATCTCGTCGTCAATTTGTTATGTTTTGGGTAGCCGAGGATGAGTAGAGTATAACAGTGCTTTATTAGCAGGCTCATGCAGGCATTACACAACAGTAACTTCCAATTTCACTTTTAAGCTGACAGGAAGTATGCAAAGTATAAGTCTGCGCACAATGAAATCTACAGGCCATTTGTATAAACACACTTTGCAGAACATTTTGTTTATACACAGTCTAGCTGTGATAATAAGAAATGGATTTGGTTCACCCACTTTATTTCATTACCTTTGTTAAAATCCAAAAATAGTAAATTATTTTGGCTCTAACAGTAAGCAAGTATCACAGTAAGCTGCCTATAGTTGCCTCATTATTACTGATTTGTTAAAATGATCTCTTTTGTCCTAGACATACTTCAATGATAACATCCTGACTCTGATCAGAACTCTGGTGACTGGGGGAGCAACACCAGAGCTGGAGGCTCTAATTGCAGAAGAGAATGCTCTGCGTGGCGGTTATAGCACCCCACAAACGCTAGCAAACAGAGACCGCTGTCGAGTAGCCCAGTTAGCCTTGAATGATGGACCTTTTGCAGATTTGGGGGTAAGAGTGAAGCATTTTAAGTGTAAAAATAAGTACATGACATAGTAACATAGTCATACTATGTATAGTAATTAGAAAATTATTATTATTAGAGTTGAGTAATGTATCCTGTCAATCTCTCTTCAGAATTCTTCCTATAGTAATGGTACTATTAATTGTGGGTGTTTTTCATGGTGCCACTTTACATGTTTCAGCAAGGAAAATAAAGATGTTGATAAAGATGATACAAGTCCATAATGTTTTTATCAGGCCTGGGGCCTTTTAGCATAGCCTAAGTGACAACCAATATTTTATCAAAAACAGACATTTGCCTTTTCTTTTCAGTCATTTGCGATTTTTGTTCTAAGGAAGTTGAAACCCTCTGGGAAATGTTTACTTCACTAATAACTCCCATTCTAATCCTACTAGACATATGATGAATACACCCATGCTTACATAGCAGATTTTTTAGAGAAAGTAGGTAGTGCTTATCCAGGCTGCAGCCTTGCAGAAGTTCTCCAAAACCAATGTTTTTACATGTCTTATATAGAAAAATGGACTTATCCTGTGACCTAGATTCAAACATAATGTGCAGATTACCAGTCCTAAAAAAGCAGACTCCCAAAATCCCTACACCAAACAGCTGTAAGAAAGAATTGGTTAGAAAATGAACAATAGCAGGACAACTAGTACCGGGTGTCGGGTGCTACGGGAATGTGCTGAACAGCTTGCAGACAGTTTCACTGATATCTCCAATTCATCCTTGAGCTCAGCTGTTGTTCCCGCATGACTAAAACCCATCAAAATCATCCCTGTGCCTAAAAAGTCTACTGTGTCTTGCCTCAACGATTACTGGCCTATAACACTCACGCCTATCATCTCAAAGTGCTTTGAGAAGCTTGTACTTGAAAATATGGCAACAAAAATCCCACTGAACCTAGACCCGCTATAGGTTGTTTACCTCCAAACCGCTCCACAGATGCAATTTCAACTGCCTTTGATCTCACCCTCTCTCACCTTGACGAAAAAGACACATATGTCAGAATTCTATTTATTAATTTCAGCTTAGCATTCAACACTGTTATTCCACAGCAGTTGATAAGAAAGCAGGAACTGCTAGGCATAAACACCCCCCCTCTGTAACTGATTCTAGATTTTCTGACTGATAGACCCAAATATGCCTCAATAGGGGATCACACCTCTGGGGTCCTAAGACTGAGCATAGGCTCACCCCAAGAATGTGTGTTTAGCCCACTTCTATTTACCCTGCTGACACATGATTGCACTGCCCAGTACAGTGCAAATCACATCATCAAGTTTGCAGATGATAGAACAGTAGTAGGTCTTATTAGGAAAAATCATGAGTCTGCATACAGAGAAGAAGTAAGACATTTGGCAGACTGGTGCCAGAACAACAACCTCACTCTAAATGTCGAAAAGACCAAAAAATGGTTGTTGACTTTAGAAAGAACTCTCACCTAGCACTGTACATCGATGGCTCCCCAGTTCAGATAGTCAACAGTGTGAAGTTCAGGCCCGGACTGATAATCTGCCCGTTCGGGCATTTGCCCGAGGGGCCGGTCTCCCCTTTGTTTCAGTGGGCCGCACGCTGTATGAATAGAAGCGGCACTTCACTGCTCTGCTTTTAATTTACGGCGCTATTAATTAGTGTCAGCCAGTAGGCAGCGTTGCGTGTGTACCTGTACTGAGCAGGAATGGCGCGGCCACTTAATTAGTTTATCTTTAAACTAATCTATGACCCGCCGTCTGCTTTTAATCAGTCCTCCCTGTGCTCTGTGTCTCTGCTCTGGTTCCTCCCCCCCACTCTCCTGCATGACACGCTCACGTCTGCAGCCCCTCCCACCTCCACAGAGCAGTGTGATATAGCAGAGCAGAAGAGGGGGCAGGACTGCAGAAATTATAAAAAATTAGTGGGCGAGGACACCAGCGTGATGTCACCACACGCTGATTTATTTACAAACAGTGGACTGCAGAGCTGTATTATTACTGGGGGAAGCTGGAGAGAAGTATTTTTTTTCAGGGCAAACCAGAGCTGGTACTGAAAGTGGACTGGAGAGTGGGCCAGCAGTGTCTCATCAGTCTGAAGAAGGAAGAAACAGCAGCAAAGGCTCTGAGGTGACCAGCATTTCAAATTCTTTGGTGGGGGGGGGGTGCCTCTGTACTGTACATTGTGAGCTGTGTGGCACTTTGAATGTTTTTTAGCCTGCTTCAGACACAGCTGTTCCCATATGTAACATTATGGTTTTACTGTAATTTAAAAGTGAAGGTAGGGAACAGTGTTTTTTATCAGGAAGGCAGAAGCTGTACAAACATATTAGCCTAATGTTTCAGTTATAAGTGTGACATGGAGGCTGCACAGTTTTAGTGGAGTGTGTTGTAGAATGTCCTATTTATAGCAACTTTGCAATTGGTTTTCATATTTTAACTTTTTTTAAATGAATGCTGCCTATTTCTGCTTTCAAATGGGGGTCACTTACTATTGCTCTGAAAGGCTACAAATGTATTGTTATTCAGTAACTCATGTATTGCTATTCATAGGGGTTTATTTATCAAAGAGTAAAGTTAGAGATCGCCACAGTCCACTAATGTAAAATTCCGCCACTCTCCATTCATTTCTATGGGATTTTGAAAAACGTATTTATCAAAGAATGAACTTTCACCCATTGACAAATCCTCATAGAAAATCATAAAAAATCCCATAGAAATGAACGGAGAGTGGCGGAATTTCACATTAGTGGTCTGTGGCGATCTCTAACTTCACTCTTTGATAAATAAGCCCCAAGTCCCTCATTCAAGCCACTGCCTAGTTTCTAGGAAAAACAAGACCCTAGCATACACATAGCTGCTGAACAAAAAATATATAACTGGAAAACCATGAATAATGATCAGTTGATTTTTTAATGAATTATTCTGTATGATCTATGGAATTATGGAGATACTGTACCTTATTATTGGAATTGCATTTGCCACCTTGCCTTTAATAAATAAACTGGGGCTGATTTACTAACTAATGTTAAATTGCTCCAGAGCAGTTCCCTATAACAGCCACTTAGACCTTCACTTTAATTTCAAACTGTTTATTGATTTCTATAAGCAACTGCACTGATATATTTTAGCACATACATTAGTATGTAAGTTCTGCTGGTTTTATTAGTTTGAGTGCCCTTTTGAAGGCTGAGAATTTGTACTTAACTACATTTAAAAAGACACTACAGTGTACCATATAAAGGCACACGTCTGCAGGCTCAGTTATACAGGGAACTCATGTATTATAAGGGATAATATACCCCCTACTGTAAATGATAAGGATATTAGAAGTCACTGAGGGGTTGTTCTGTGACCATATAAAGGCACAAGGCTGCAGGCTGAGGTATACAGGGAACTCTGAGAATCACTCATGTATTATAAGGGATAATGTACCCCCCTACTGTAAATGATAAGCAAACATAAATGTAAATACCTATTGGTATGTATCTTACAGGATGCATTATTAGTTTTCCTTTAGCCCAGAAACTAAAATGTACTCCTTCTGTATTTGTTTATGACTTGTATGATTGGAATGTGGAGCTAACAGAAAAGTTGCCTTTCTTAACAAAAAATGTGCAGCATGTGCGATAATCAGAATAAGATGGATCTGAAAATAACTCGAAAATGTAAAGGTGGCGCTGAAAAAGTCAGAGAGAAGAAGAGGAGAAATCTAGAAGCAGACGCTGCTAAATGTGCAAAATTATCAGATTTATTCTTCCAGAAAGTTGCTGACCCTGGACCCTCATCTATGTCTACTCATCTAATTTGCACTCCATCACCTCTGTCTGCTCTAGAAGACTACACTTCATGTCCTGCAGCTGATCTTGTTGCATCCACTCCAAGTCCTGGGGCTGCTCCAGTGGTCTACTCTTCATGTCCTCTCTCTCTGCTTCTGAGATGTGCACTGTACCCCTAAAATGCTTATGCTGTTGGTTCTTCTACACCAATTGATTATTATGCAGCTGAAAATTCATCCGCTGAGGGTGCTCCTGCAGCTATCATTTCATTACATTCTGCTTCTCCTGTGGCTAGCACTTCATCAGAGGCTGTTGCATCTGTTGCTTCATTACAGGATGATTCTCAATTCTCATGTGTTTGATGAAAAAAACTCTGCAGAAAGTGAACATTTAACTTTTAACTACTTTTCACGCCCAAACTAAAGTCAGCTGTTTATGTTTTTTAGTTACCACCCCAAACAAGACACTGCTAATCTTACAGCAAAAAAGCATTTCTATCGTAAAGATGGAACAAATCAAAAGTGGCTAACATTCTATGAAGAAAGAAGGGCTTTTTTTGCTCTGTTTGTCTAGCATTTTCAAAGCCTACAACAAATAATTCTTTCATTGATGGAACTACAGACTGGAAACACATCCATCAACGAATGGAAGAACATGAAAATAGTGTGAGTCACCAAAATAGTGCAGAAGCATATTTTTAAAGGCTACCAGTGGAGATGTAAGCAGCCTGATAAATGGTGAGTGGTGAGTGGTGAGCATTGTCAAACTTATTGGAAAATGTGGCCTTAGCTACAGAGGAGACAAATTTGAGGCAGCATACACGCTGCAGGATCTTAATCTAGACCATAGTAATTTTCTTGAGCTGGTTCTCCTCTTGAGTAAATATGACATCTGTATTCAAGAACATGTCAATGAATGCATAGAAAAAAGTAAAAAGAGGCATTTCAAGGGAACTAAGGGTAGAGATTCTCTATTAACACTGCTTTCAAAAACAACAGTAATGCAGTTATTGAAGCCATACGGCTGCTTATTCAAGAAAACATCGCAAGGCAAGTGAGGGATGCAGGAATGTTTTCAGTACAGATTTATACATCCCAGGACATTGCATCAAGAGATCAGCTTTCAGTTATTGTTCGTTATGTAACTACTCAGGTTCATGAAAGACTTCTTGCTGTGGTGGATTGCAAATCATGCGCTGGGGAATCCTTACACCAAATGCTAATGAAAGTGCTTGATTCTTGTAAAATAGATGTGTGTAAATGTGCTGGCAATTCTACAAATATGCAAATATGCAAGGACAATATAATGGTGTTTCAACATGGTTGACAACGGTATCCCCTGGCCAGATACATGTATGGTGTTATGCACATGTTCTGAACATAGTGCTTTCAGATACAACAAAAGCTACCATTCAGAGTGCATCACTGTTTTCTTTACTAAATGACATAGCAGTGTTTATCCGTGATTCATATCTTCGCATGGATTTGTGGGAAAATATCAGCCAGGATCCGCCGTAGGCTGTCGGTGAATGGTGAAACCCGCTGGTGTTCCAAAGATGCAGCATTGTGAAAAGTTTTTGGCAACTTTTCAAAACCAGACTTTGGTCTTTATTTTTGCCTTATTGCAATGCTTTCAGAATTTCAAAAGAATCATCAGTCTAGTCCAGATGCCCGTGTAAAAGCGTAAAAGACTATCATCACTGCTCAGGTTTTCCTGCGTATTTTTGATCTAACAACCCCATTATCCAAATATCTTCAGACTTCTGGAATGGAGATTTTAACAGCTTATCGGATGGTGAATGGAGTAGAAAAAAATCTGAAAAGTTTCACAAGATCTTTTGATACTGTCATAGAAGCAGCAGATAAATTTGTGAAATGGGCAGATGAGCAGCTTCAGCATAAATATGAAGATTTGGAACTTGAGATAGAAAAATCTCTGCCTATAAAGAGAATTAGAAAGAGGAAGAAAATGCCAGATGAGTTGTCTGATGATACAGTTATTCCAAATGCTCTTACAGCTTTCAGCATTCAGGTCCACAATATTATCTTGGATACAGTCCTAAAGAGCATGCATCAACGATTTTCAGCAGATGGCAGCATTTATGCTGATTTTGCATGTTTGGACCCAAGAAATTTTTCGGTTATAAGAGAGAAAGGACTTGCCTCCCTAGCACTGCAAGAACTAAGCAAACTGTTGCTGAAATATAATGAAAGGGTCATAGCTGAAAATTTAAAATTTGAGCTAACAAGTCTTGCAGCACATTGGGACAAATTAAATGCCTCTGCAGTGGATGAGTACACAGTCAGGGTCGCAACCACCATAACAGCTAAAGACCAGGACACTGAGTCTGAGTTGGAATTGGTGAACAAGAGTTATTTAACATGTAAGAACTGCCCTGTATGCTGCTATCAGTTACTACAACGGTACAATCTATTAACTGATGCATATAATGTGATTGGATTGGCATACAAATTCCCTTTGACTCTGTCTGTATCACAAGTAGCATGTGAGAAGCTTTTCAAAAGCAGATTAAGAAGCACTATATCACAACAGCACTTGGATTCATTTATGTTAATGGCAACAAAAAAAGAAGTTCTTATGAGTTTAGATGTTGAGGAAGTAATTGACAGAGTTGCTGAAAGGAGTGATTATGCGCCTGCTTATACCTTAATATGTTCTTAAACTATTTTTTCAAAACCTTTGGGCTGCTACTCTCTGTTACACTGTATGCCCTTAAACTGCTTCTGTTGTATTTCACACTCTGGTTGCTCTACTGAGTTATATGGTACCATGCATTTAATGATAAATTATCATCTCTTCAGAGGTCTTTTTTTTTTTTTTTTTCAATAATTTTATTGAGTTTTCCATAAACACAATAGAATATATTACGCAGATTGAGTATGTCAAGATAACAAAAGAAAAGAATATACAATGCTGTACAACATGCCAAAGATACAAACACATATCTATAAATTTATACTCAAAAGCACACATTCCAAAGGAAAATAATTAACATAGTAAATAAAATAATGAAGTAAAGAAACAATAATAAACCAAACTTCACTCAGTGGATTTACTAATTAATGTAAAAAGAATTATCAACAAAAATGGCAGTATCAAGTATCCAAAATATGCATGAACTGATAAAGCCACCTTACATTTCAATATATTTAGATTTGTAATAGTTCTAAGACTTTAGTTTTTTGACCAGGATCGATTAGTTTGAAAAAAAGAGACCAGTCATCCATGAATTTGCGCTTTAAATGTGGTTCAGCTGTTTTTGCCCATATAGCTTCTTGCCAACACAAATTATTTATCTGTGATAAAATATCTTTCATGGAGGGGGGAGATTCTAAAAGCCAATATAAGAATAAAGTTTTTTTCGTAGCAGCAACAAAACGAAGGATTAAGTTGGCTAACATTTTAACATTGGCATTGCATTGATTTATCTTAGAGAAAGAAGGTGAGCCAATATTTAAGAGGACATAAGCTGGAGAGAAATTAAAGCATATTTTCAACTTTGAACTAATGAAGTCTTTTAGTCTTTGCCAGACCAACTTAATCCGTGGACAACCCCAAAAGTAATGGAACAGGTCTACATTCTCATGCTTACATTTTGGGCAAAATGAGACATGACCCAATCCCTTACTTTTGCGAAAAAGCTTCCCGTATCCCAGGTGGATCAGTTTGAAATGCTGGACTCTCCAGTCCTCTGAGGTAAAATACTTGTTAAATTTTGTAATAGAAGAGGACAATTGGGAAGGGGTAATTTCACAATGCAAATAATTTGTCCATTTTAAAGCTGCATCTTTAAGAGGGTGCATTATTCTAAAAGGGGGACACCAAAGTTTCCATGTTATATAATCTATATTTAAGATCCCCCAGTTATCTTCTATTTTAGCTAGCTCCTCAGCTAACCAATGTTTCTGAATAGCATAGAGGTTTTTGTTGGCAACTGAAAGAAAAGCGCTTTTTACAATAATATAGAGAAAGTGATCTCCTATCTTCAAACCAAGTTGTCTTTTTAAAACTGCCCAAGAAAGAAGTTTCCCATTAGTAGGATCCACAAAGTCTCTAATCATAAGAGGATGGCGTTTTTTAGAGAGGGAAAGTAAGGAGTAGTATCCGGGTTGTGAGTTTTTCCAAAGGCGATGAATTGGCATGAAAGGAGTCTGCATATGATTAAAATTGTGACTGGAGAATAGCAATTTCCATGTAAAAATTGAGTCCCTAAATAGAGGGTTTACTTTACATTCAAAAGGAACATCCTTCCATTTCAAATGGAGGATATTTAAAATGTGGGAGGTGGATGTGGGAAAAAGTTCAAGAGCAGGATTTGTAAATTTGTCTCCTTTAAACGTCCACTCAATAAGGTATCTAGTAATTGCAGCTAAGTTAAAGATTCTGAAGTTAGGTAACTTTAGGCCACCTAAAGCATAGGGGCCTCGCAATTTGGATAGGGCAATTTTAGGTTTCTTACCACTCCATATAAAACTATTCAGTACTGAATCCAGTTTCTTAATGTCATTATGTTTAATTAAAATTGGCAAGTTTGTTAATGGATAAATTAATTTGGGAAATATCAACATCTTGAATAAAGCTATCTTTCCTTTTAGATTTAGAGGGGTATTATTCCATTTATGGCAAAGAGATAATACTTTATTTATGGCAGGCGTAATGTTTAGTGAATAAAGGTTCCTCAAGTCTTTGGGAAAAATTAGCCCCAAGTATTTAAGCTGTGATTTTGGAAAGTCAAGTCTCAGGTTCTTCAATAAGGCACTAGATAAAGTAGCATTGATGTTCATAATCTCAGTTTTATGAATGTTAATTTTGTAACCTGAAAAAGTGCCAAATTTATGTAACAAGTTAAAGATATCAGGGAGTGAATTGTTAGCATTCTGAACAACTAATAATAAATCATCCGCAAATGCTAAGGTTTTAACATGACATTTATTGATTTTAACACCTTGAAATACTTCCAGATTATCTAGTGCTCTGATCAAGGGCTCTAATGAAAGATTAAAGAGGAGTGGAGATAGAGGGCATCCCTGTCTGGTCCCTCTAAAGATTTTAAATGGGGGGGATTTCACACCAGCAATTAGTAATTGAGCCATTGGAGAGGAATATAAGGATTTGACAAAACTGTTGAAGGGGCCAACAATACCAAAATGGTCCAGACAACTGAAAAGATGTTCCCATACTACATTATCAAAAGCTTTTTCAGCATCAAGACTAATCACTGTACAAGGAGTTTTATGTCTAATGGCAAAAGCAATGGTACTCAAAAGGGCTCTAATATTTTTAATACCAGAGCGCCCTTTAATAAACCCATTTTGTGCTGAAGAGATAATTGAGGGTAAAATCAAAGCCAGTCTATCAGCTAATATTTTTGAAAGTATTTTAATGTCCTGGTTTAACAGTGAGATGGGCCTATATGATGATGGGAGAGAGGGATCTTTGCCCTCTTTGGGTATTATAATCAAGCTAGACAGAGAACTGGTTGGGAGTATACTTTTATTTAATAAAATATCATTAAACAAATTGGTAATGAATGGGCAAATTTTTTCTTTTAAGATCTTATAAAAAGTTGGGGGAAGACCATCTGGACCACTAGCTTTTTTCTTTTTCAGGTTGTTAATGACGGATGAAACTTCCTCTATAGAGACTGGTTTATTTAAGTTCTCCAACTGCTCTGCAGAAAGTTGGGGTGTCTTAATTGTTTTTAAAAAAGCTATACTATCCATAGGGATTGACTTTGATGAAGAGTATAGCAACTCATAATAATCCTTAAAAATTTGAACCAGCTTAGATGGGTTATTAGTTAGGGAACCATGTTTGTCCTTAACCTTAATCAATGAGGACTTCTTATTCCAACACCTTGTAAGATTCACTAATACATTATTAGCTTTATTGCTAAAATTAGACAGTTTTGCCTTAGAATGTTGAGCAAGGACAGAGTCTCTTAAAGTTATCCAATTCTTTAAGGATTTAGATACTTCTTTATATTTCTGACTATTTGCTGGAGAGGGAAAATGTTTTAGTTTAAGGTAGCAATCTCTTTGTTGTGTGCTTAGCTTAAAAAATTTTTCGTTGATTTTACGTATAAGACGAAATTTGTAAGATGATATTTCACCCCTAATCACGGATTTCCATGTTTCCCACATTAAAGATGGATTATTAACGTGTTGTGAGTTGTCTGAAACAAATATATCCCATCTCTCTATAAGCATCTTTGAAAATTCAGGTTGATCTGCTAACGTAACCGGAAAAGACCATGACACATAATCCCTAAAACCTTTAGAGGTGGCAATTTTAGCAATCACAGGTGCATGGTCAGAATGATCAATAGGACCAATATCAACAGAGATTGTTTTACCTACAATATTATTTGAAACTAAGATATAATCAATTCTGGTCCCCACCATATGTTGGGAGGAAAAATGTGTAAAATCATTTTCAGTTGGGTGTAATAATCTCCATATGTCAGTTAGACTAGAGGAGTTAAGTAACTCGTTCATCCAATTGGATTTTTTCCCTGCGTTAGCCCTATTAGAATCTGATCTATCCAAAGACCACAGATGAGTCTCATTGAAGTCACCTCCTAAAATAATATTTGATTGAGGGATTGTTGAAATTCTATGTCTAAGGTCAACAAAAAAACTTTCTTTATGGTGATTAGGAGCATAAACCGAAATGAAATGCCATTTCCTATCCTGGATCAATACTTCAACATGAATAAATCTACCTTGCTCATCTTTATATTCTGATAAAATTTGGGCATTTAAATTTCGATGGAATAAAATTGCTACCCCACCTTTTTTATTTATGGCCGGGGAAAAAGCCATAACTCCAACCCATTCTCTAAGCAGGGTAATGTTATCAGATTCATTAAGATGAGTTTCCTGCAATAGAGCAACATCACATTTACCTTTTTTAAGCTGTTGTAAAATGTTTTTCCTTTTTATATAATGATTACTGCCATTAATATTCCAAGAGACTATGTTCAGAGACATTTTACTATATATTGTAAATCAGGATAAAGATGAGCATACTTTCATAAGCACAAAATAAAATATCATTGTAAAGAGCCACTGAGTGAGAGAACCTATTAACATATATGAGAAGGATAATAAGTAGGTATAAAAACATTTTCAATCTCATAAGATATAAAACTAGAACTAATCTAACCAATAACTTGGGAAGATATATAGTCAGCAAAACCAAAGCAAAAATTGACCTCCTTTTTTCCCTAGAGGTGGAGGACTATCAACCCTCTTATAAAGAGAAGTTATCAGGAGAAAGAGAGCCATCTGTCAGCTTGTCTATGCAGATAAACATTAAGACACAAACATTGTATCTTCTTCACTTGAGATAAGTGGAGAAGTCCCTTTAGGTGAGATGGGAGATCTGGATCTGGATCTATGTTTGCGAGAATGAGATTGGAAAGACTCTTTAGTAGAACCCTTAGGTCTTTCTAACTTTTTATCTTTGTGATCTCTTTGGGGAAGAGAAATTGAATGGCCAGAGAAGGTGCTTGAATTAAGAGTAGACAAGTTATTACATCTCTGCTTATTTAGGTGGTCCACAAAGTAATTAGCTTCTGAAGCGTCACCAAAAATCCGAGGACCAGTTGTCAGAAAATTTTTTAATTTTGCTGGGTACAGCAGTGCAAAGTTAATGTCAAGAGACACCAAAGTTTGGCATGCTTTTGAAAATTCCTTCCTTTTTTGAGAAAGGTTTACAGAATAATCTTGAAAAATTAGGATTTTATTCCCTTCAATCTCTAGACTCTTAGATTTCTTGAATGCTTGGAACAGAGTATTCTTATCAGAGTAATCAAGGAATTTAGCGATAACAACTCTAGGTCTAGTGTGATGCATGTCTTTCAATGGGCCTATTCTGTGGAGCCTTTCAACTTTCATTGGGTAAGATTCCAATGAAATCCCCAGTTTTTGAGGGATTATTTTGGTAACTATTTTATGTAAGGAATCCATTTTGTGAAGTTCTGAGATTCCAATGAATCTTAAATTATTGCGTCTGGAACGGTTTTCTAAATCATCAACCTTCAGAACAAGTTCTTCTGCACGTTTTTCCAAGAAGTCAATTTTCTTTTGCGCTTTAAATGAATCATCATAAATGGAAGAGACAGTTGACTCTAGTTCAGAAATTTTTTTATCATGACGTCCCAGTTGTTGGGAAATTTTATTAATTTCCAGATGAAGTTTACTTAAGGCTTTATCCACGGATTGTTCTATGACAGGATTTAATAGTCTTGCCACTTCAGCTGCAATCAAAGCATGTTCTTCTCCAGAAGCTGAATTTTGAGAGAGAGTTTTTTGAGACTGAACCGTAGTTGGGGTGTCAGCATCTGACTGCTTTGCGAATTTCTTATGTTGTTTTTCATACGTTTTGCCACTGAATTTGGATGCCATATTAGGACTTATCAGTGTTATCCAACAAATGACGAATAAAGAAAGAGTCCAGAGATCTCCAAAAAAAAAAATACAAAAAAAAAAAAATACAAAAAACAAAAAAAAAACAAAACAAATAGATAAACAAACAGTTTTTTTTTTTGTATTTACCTCTTTTTATTTGTTTTTGTTTTGTTTTTTATGTCCTTCTTTCCCTTTTCTTTTCTTCAATTATATATATATTTTTTTCCTTCAGTGAGAAGTATGAAGCAAGATTCCAAGTTGTTGCTATAGAAAGATGTAGTGAAAAATATAGAGATGGGAGTGCAAGAGAACTAGGTGTCAAACTTACAGAATTTGTATAGGTGTAATAACCAGTGAAAATTTAGGCTGAAAAGCTTAGTCCCAATTGTATCTGGTACTGCAATAGGGATGATAAGGTCTTCACTATATTGGGCTTCATTAACTCTGGATGGATACAATAATCTGAAAGTACTGCATTTCGATCAAATGCACTGTTTGGCTTTTGAAAGGTAATACATGAAAAGCTGAAAGTTTCAGTTTTGCACTGGTTGGAATCCTGCCCTCAGTATTGTTGTGAATTTATTTGAACTATTTATTTTACTTGTTTATAGTTATGCCTAATACACTTCTTTTCGTTAGTTATGTGGATCAGATAACAGCTAATCTTGCACCTGATGTGCTTCCTTGGTCTTCACTTACAAGGAATGACCACATAATCTCTGTTCACGTACAAACTTCTTAACAAAATCTTAGCAAAATTGCTAAAATAAGAGCAGATTGTATTCATGTGGTATATTTGTTAGTAAATCACTTTTAAATCAATAAGAAATGATGGTTACCTATTGAATCTTTTGAATCATTGTTATTTTTAAAGATGGTCTGGGCTTTTAATAAATGGCAAAAACAACACCGTAGATGTTCATTTTTCTGTGTCATTAATGCAGGTAAGGAACCTTAATTTTATGCACATATGCTTGCGTGTAAATCAAAGACCACACGCATTTCTGTGTGGACTGCTTTGATTTTTTTGCCAGGGCTGCTTTTTACTCCCAGTCCGGCCCTGGTGAAGTTCCTAGGAATGCATATGGCAGACAACCTCTCCTGGACCCTAAACACCAACTCTATCACAAAGAAAGCTCAACAACGCCTTCACTTTCTATGGAAGCTAAAGAAAGCCAGTCTTCCCCCATCGATTCCACAACTTTCTATCGAGGCACCATCAAGAGTGTTCTCTGCAGCTACATCATGCTATAGTTTGGAAGCTGCACTGTTGCAGAACAAAAATCTCTGCAGCGGATTGTGAAAATGGCAGAAAGAATCATAGGAGAACCTCTCCCACCCATCTCTGAACTCTACCAAAAAAACACTATGGGCTGTGCAAATATCTAAAAATTCTCTACAGCATTCAAACTAGAACTGCTAGACACTGCAAAAGCTTCTTCCCATAAGCAATTAGAGTCCTTAACACGATAATATCTGTTCCCTGTCACTTATGTAAATGCACCATTTGAAATGTGATCTTGATATGCTTTATAACTGTATATGGTCTGTACTGACAAATAAAGAAATCTTGTAATCTCTTTTGTGCACACCTGCAACACGCTTTGTACTGGTGGGGGGCCCCCTTACTGGATGGGCTGCAAATGGCACAGCAGCCTAAATGAACAGCAAAGGAAACTTTTTTTTCTGCTGAACTGGAAACTGGACTGTCTCTGGGTTAACGACAACAAAAGATGGTGATGTGTCCCTTGGTAAGGGTATAAGCGGTGCTCCCTCTGGTGCAGTTGGAAGTGTGCAACAACTCTGTCAGCTCTCCTTGAACAATACCTCTCTCCCTCCAATGGACTAGCAAGATAATGTCTGTTTATATAACTTCCAATGTTCTTTAAACTGGCAACACAAGGGTTAATAACTTACAGTTCAGAAGGAACCTGCTTCTATCCACACTGTTGCTTTCTTTTTATCAAGATGGCTGACCTGGATCCCACTGGGCCCTTGACAAAAACTTCCTCTATGGAACAGCAAAATTCTTATTGGGCTGATCACTGCAAAGTTTCCCCCTGCAGATTAACAGCAGTCTCTGGCAGGCTACTCAACAGACTCGATTATACATTGCTAGTCTCCCTGCACATCTCTCTCCTGCTGGCTGGAACCCCTTCCTCTTCCTGTACCTGGCTGTGGGGGCAGGACACAGACTCAGACTGTTTCCTTTATCATTGGCCGGAGAAAATCCCTACCTTACTGTTGAAGCCTTAACTAGTTCCTCTGTACTGTAGTGGAAGGCACAGGGGACTGCATTACCTAGCAGTCTTACAGGTATAAACATCAAAACATGCTTTGTCTTTTTTCTATTCACCATAATTTAATTTAAAAAAGGTGTAGATAATTAGACAGTTAGGGGCAGATTTATCAAGGGTTGAAGTGAATTCGAGGGAATTTTCAAAGTAAAAAAATTCAAAATTCAAGTCATTTTTTGGATACGTCTACCATCGAATAGGATACTACTAGAGATGTCGCGAACTGTTCGCCGGCGAACTTGTTCGCGCGAACATCGGGTGTTCGCGCTCGCCGGAAGTTCGCGAACGTCGCGCGACGTTCGCCATTTTGGGTTCGCCATTGTTGGCGCTTTTTTTTGCCCTCTCACCCCAGACCAGCAGGTACATGGCAGCCAATCAGGAAGCTCTCCCCTGGACCACTCCCCTTCCCTATAAAAACCGAAGCCCTGCAGCGTTTTTTCACTCTGCCTGTGTGTGCTGAAGAGATAGTGTAGGGAGAGAGCTGCTGCCTGTTAGTGATTTCAGGGACAGTTGAAAGTTTGCTGGCTAGTAATCGTTTTGATACTGCTCTGTTATTGGAGGGACAGAAGTCTGCAGGGGTTTGAGGGACATTTTAGCTTAGGTAGCTTTGCTGGCTAGTAATCTACCTTCTACTGCAGTGCTCTGTATGTAGCTGCAGTGGGCAGCTGTCCTGCTTCTGATCTCATCTGCTGACTGCTGCAATAACAGTAGTCCTTGTAAGGACTGCTTTTATTTATTTTTTTGTTGTTTTACTACTACTACTACTACTACTATAAGAGCCCAGTGCTATTAGTCTAGCAGTGTTGGGGAGTGGGACTGGTGTGCTAATCTGCTGCTCCTAGTAGTTCAGCAGCACCAACTTTAATTTTTTTTTTTAATATTCATTTTTTTTTTATTTTACTTTTTTTTATTTTACTACCGCTGTAGTAGTGTATAAGTTGACCTTTTAGGCATTATTTGCCCTGTAGGCATTATTTGCACAGTGTTTTCTTCAACCCGCCATCTAGCTGTGTGACCTTGTTCACATTCTGTCTAAATATCCATAATATTACCGTCTCCAGAAAAAACACCGGAGTGACTTTTTTCAAGCAGCCATAATATATTTTACGTAATCCGTATCCACCGCTGTAGTAGTGTATACGTTGACCTTGTAGGCATTATTTGCACACTGTTTTCTTCAACCCGCCATCTAGCTGTGTGACCTTGTTCACATTCTGTCTAAATATCCATAATATTACCGTCTCCAGAAAAAACACCGGAGTGACTTTTTTCAAGCAGCCATAATATATTTTACGTAATCCGTATCCATCGCTGTAGTAGTGTATACGTTGACCTTGTAGGCATTATTTGCACAGTGTTTTCTTCAACCCGCCATCTAGCTGTGTGACCTTGTTCACATTCTGTCTAAATATCCATAATATTACCGTCTCCAGAAAAAACACCGGAGTGACTTTTTTCAAGCAGCCATAATATATTTTACGTAATCCGTATCCACCGCTGTAGTAGTGTATACGTTGACCTTGTAGGCATTATTTGCACACTGTTTTCTTCAACCCGCCATCTAGCTGTGTGACCTTGTTCACATTCTGTCTAAATATCCATAATATTACCGTCTCCAGAAAAAACACCGGAGTGACTTTTTTCAAGCAGCCATAATATATTTTACGTAATCCGTATCCACCGCTGTAGTAGTGTATACGTTGACCTTGTAGGCATTATTTGCACAGTGTTTTCTTCAACCCGCCATCTAGCTGTGTGACCTTGTTCACATTCTGTCTAAATATCCATAATATTACCGTCTCCAGAAAAAACACCGGAGTGACTTTTTTCAAGCAGCCATAATATATTTTACGTAATCCGTATCCACCGCTGTAGTAGTGTATACGTTGACCTTGTAGGCATTATTTGCACAGTGTTTTCTTCAACCCGCCATCTAGCTGTGTGACCTTGTTCACATTCTGTCTAAATATCCATAATATTACCGTCTCCAGAAAAAACACCGGAGTGACTTTTTTCAAGCAGCCATAATATATTTTACGTAATCCGTATCCACCGCTGTAGTAGTGTATACGTTGACCTTGTAGGCATTATTTGCACACTGTTTTCTTCAACCCGCCATCTAGCTGTGTGACCTTGTTCACATTCTGTCTAAATATCCATAATATTACCGTCTCCAGAAAAAACACCGGAGTGACTTTTTTCAAGCAGCCATAATATATTTTACGTAATCCGTATCCACCGCTGTAGTAGTGTATACGTTGACCTTGTAGGCATTATTTGCACAGTGTTTTCTTCAACCCGCCATCTAGCTGTGTGACCTTGTTCACATTCTGTCTAAATATCCATAATATTACCGTCTCCAGAAAAAACACCGGAGTGACTTTTTTCAAGCAGCCATAATATATTTTACGTAATCCGTATCCACCGCTGTAGTAGTGTATACGTTGACCTTGTAGGCATTATTTGCACAGTGTTTTCTTCAACCCGCCATCTAGCTGTGTGACCTTGTTCACATTCTGTCTAAATATCCATAATATTACCGTCTCCAGAAAAAACACCGGAGTGACTTTTTTCAAGCAGCCATAATATATTTTACGTAATCCGTATCCACCGCTGTAGTAGTGTATACGTTGACCTTGTAGGCATTATTTGCACACTGTTTTCTTCAACCCGCCATCTAGCTGTGTGACCTTGTTCACATTCTGTCTAAATATCCATAATATTACCGTCTCCAGAAAAAACACCGGAGTGACTTTTTTCAAGCAGCCATAATATATTTTACGTAATCCGTATCCACCGCTGTAGTAGTGTATACGTTGACCTTGTAGGCATTATTTGCACACTGTTTTCTTCAACCTGCCATCTAGCTGTGTGACCTTGTTCACATTCTGTCTAAATATCCATAATATTACCGTCTCCAGAAAAAACACCGGAGTGACTTTTTTCAAGCAGCCATAATATATTTTACGTAATCCGTATCCACCGCTGTAGTAGTGTATACGTTGACCTTGTAGGCATTATTTGCACACTGTTTTCTTCAACCCGCCATCTAGCTGTGTGACCTTGTTCACATTCTGTCTAAATATCCATAATATTACCGTCTCCAGAAAAAACACCGGAGTGACTTTTTTCAAGCAGCCATAATATATTTTACGTAATCCGTATCCACCGCTGTAGTAGTGTATACGTTGACCTTGTAGGCATTATTTGCACACTGTTTTCTTCAACCCGCCATCTAGCTGTGTGTATTATCGTTTCCAGAAAAACCAACGGAGTTTTTGTTGTTGTTGTTGTTTTTTAAAAAATAATGCCAGGCAAAGGCAGGCCGCCACGCAGAGGCCGTGCTAGGGGCCGTGCTGCTATGCAATCCTGTGGCCCTAGCAAATTGCCCAGTTTTAAAAAGCCAATGACCCTGAACTCCCAAAATGCTGAAGAGGTAGTTGACTGGCTTACACAGCACACCCCATCCTCTACCGTTTCTAACTTTACCACAACATCCTCCTCATCCTCCACTGCTATGGCCACCCCACGTAACACTTCCTCCACCACCGGTGCCCCTTCTTCACTGGGGTCAGAGGAGTTATTTTCCCATGAGTTTCTTGAACTGAGTAATGCGCAACCATTATTGCCAGAAGAAGATGAAGGAGATGAGGACCTTACACCAGATTTAATTCTGGCAGAGAACACGACAGAGATGGACATAATGAGTGATGAGGAGGAGGTCCCCGCTGCTGCTTCCTTCTGTGATGTGTCAGAAGAAATTGATGCATCTGAGGAGAATGATGATGAGGAGATTGATGTTTTGTGGGTGCCTAGTAGAAGAGAGCAAGAGGAGGGTAGTTCAGATGGAGAGACGGAGAGTCAGAGAGGCAGTAGGAGAATAAGACTTAGAAGAAGCAGGGAGGACAGCCCGCAGGGATCAGTAGGGCAACAACATGTATCGGCACCTGTGTTCAGCCGGCCAACGCACCCGCCATTGCCGCCAATGCCGCCAACTTCTACTGTTACCGCCAGATCGCACACTTCCAAAAAGTCAGCAGTGTGGGATTTTTTTAATGTGTGTGCCTCTGACAAAAGCATTGTAATTTGCAATGAGTGCAGTCAGAAACTGAGCCTTGGTAAGCCCAACAGCCACATAGGTACAACTTCTATGCGAAGGCACATGAGCGGCAAGCACAAAGCACTTTGGGAGCAACACCTCAAAGGCAACAGGCAAACTAAAAGCCACACTCCTTCTGGTCCAGCATCTTACTGCTCTACCTCTGCTCTCCTTGACCCGTCTGAACCACCCTCCACTCCGCCTTCCACCTTGACCACCTGTTCCCATTCCCAGTCATCTGCCACCAGCCAAGTTTCTGTGAAGGCCATGTTTGAGCGTAAGAAGCCAATGTCTGACTGTCACCCCCTTGCCCGGCGTCTGACAGCTGGCTTGTCTGCACTCTTAGCCCGCCAGCTTTTACCATACCAGCTGGTGGACTCTGAGGCCTTCCGCAAATTTGTAGCAATTGGGACACCG
This sequence comes from Xenopus laevis, assembly GCF_017654675.1. Classification (NCBI taxonomy): domain Eukaryota; kingdom Metazoa; phylum Chordata; class Amphibia; order Anura; family Pipidae; genus Xenopus; species Xenopus laevis. Next base: position 47,343,303 of record NC_054384.1, on the reverse strand, counting down.
CAGTGGAAGGTACCCAGCCGCAATTTTTTTTCTAAAAAGGGAATACCACACCTGTACCAACATGTGCAGAGCCAAGTTACCGCATCTCTGTCACTTAGTGTTGGGCCAAAGGTCCATGTGACTACTGACGCATGGTCCTCCAAGCATGGTCAGGGCAGGTATGTCACCTACACTGCCCACTGGGTGAACTTGGTAATGGCTGGGAAGCAGGGAATGGGTAGCTCAACAACAACAGTGGAGTTGGTGTCACCGCCACGGATTGCACGCGGTTCTGCCACCACCTCTACTCCTCCATCGCTCTCTACCTCGTCTTCTTCTTCTTCTTACTCTGCTGCTGGGTCCTCCTTCTCCTCCTCCACACCTGTGCACCCCCAGCTCCCCCTAGGCTATTCGACGTGCCAGGTACGCCGTTGTCACGCTGTCTTGGGGATGACGTGCCTGGAAAGCAAAAACCATACCGGATCTGTACTCCTGTCATCTCTGCAGTCACAGGCCGAACGGTGGCTGACCCCACACCAACTGCAGATCGGAAAAGTGGTGTGTGACAATGGAAGCAATCTGTTGGCAGCGTTGAGACTAGGCAATTTAACACATGTGCCCTGCATGGCACATGTGTTAAATTTAATAGTCCAACGTTTTGTCTCCAAGTACCCAGGATTCCAGGACGTTCTCACCCAGTCCAGAAAGGTGTCGGCCCATTTCAGACGTTCCTACACAGCCATGGCACGCCTTGCTGACATTCAGCAGCGCTACAACATGCCAGTCAGGCGTTTGATTTCTGACAGCCAGACTCGCTGGAATTCAACGCTCCTTATGTTGGAACGTCTGCTGCAACAACAAAGGGCCGTCAACGAGTACCTTTTTGAACTGGGTGGTAGGACTGGATCTGCACAGCTGGGGATTTTTTTCCCCCGTTACTGGGTGCTTATGCGCGATGCCTGCAGGCTCATGCGACCTTTTGAAGAGGTGACAAATATGGTCAGTCGCACCGAAGGCACCATCAGCGACCTAATACCCTTCGCTTTATTCCTGGAGCGTGCCGTGCGACGAGTGACAGATGAGGCTGTAGACCAGCGTGACGAGGAGCTGGAAGCGCACGATTTCTGGTCGGAATCACCAGAACGAACCCAGGCACCTGCTGCAACGCAGGGAGAGGTGCCAGAAGTGGAGTCAGAGGAGGAAGGTGGCTTTGTGGAGGAGGAGGAGGAGGACCAACAGGAGCAGGCTTCCCAGGGGGCTAGTGGTGACCTTTTGGGGACCCCTGGTCTTGTACGTGGCTGGGGGGAGGAGACCGTGGATGATGCAGTCCTTGATAATGAGGAAGCGGAGATGGATAGCTCTGCATCCAACCTTGTGAGAATGGGGTCTTTCATGCTGTCATGCCTGTTGAAGGACCCCCGTATCAAGAGGCTTAAGGAGAAGGACCTGTACTGGGTCGCAACGCTACTAGACCCTCGGTACAAGCATAAAGTGTCAGAAATGTTACCAACATACCACAAGTCCGAAAAGATGCGGCATTTACAAACCAGCCTGCAAAACATGTTGTACAATGCTTTTAAGGGTGATGTCACTTCAGGAACTCATCAACATTCCAGGGGCAGAGGTGCCAGTAATCCTGCCACGAGCACACCTGCAAGGACAAAGCCCTTTGGCCAGTCTGTAACGTCAGACATGCAAATGTTTTTCTGTCCAAGGCAGCGCCACAACCCTTCTGGATCCACCCTCAAAGAACGCCTCGACCGGCAGGTAGCGGACTACCTGGCATTAACTGCAGATATCGACACTCTGAGGAGCGATGAACCCCTGGACTACTGGGTGCGCAGGCTTGATCTGTGGCCAGAGCTGTCACAATTTGCCATGAACCTCTTGTCTTGCCCAGCCTCAAGTGTGCTCTCAGAAAGGACCTTCAGTGCAGCAGGAGGGATTGTAACTGAGAAGAGAACTCGCCTAGGTCACAAAAGTGTCGATTACCTGACCTTTATTAAAATGAATGAGGGGTGGATCTCGGAGGGTTACTGCACGCCGGAAGACTTGTTCTGACTTCTATGCAGCTGTCCTTCTCTTCAAGCCTCATGACTCCACACACAGCTGTCCTTTAGCGTCCTCCTCCTCCCTCCGCCACCGTTACAAACTAGGGTGCAAACCCTACTGGTTTAATTTTTTCTGGCCTCTGTGCTTCAGTGGCTGCAACCAAAAAAACTGGGCAAACAATGTCTACAAGGTCAACGTATGGCAAAAAATGACTATTTTCAGCATTTATATGGCATATTTTTTCTGGCAACTGTGCTTCAGTGGCTGCGTCCAAAAAAATGCATATTTTCTGCATTTATATGGCATAATTTTTCTGGCCTCTGTGCTTCAGTGGCTGCAACCAAAAAAATGCATATTTTCAGCATTTATATGGCATAATTTTTCTGGCCTCTGTGCTTCAGTGGCTGCAACCAAAAAAATTTATATTTTCAGCATTTATATGGCATATTTTTTCTGGCCTCTGTGCTTCAGTGGCTGCGGCCAAAAAAACTGGGCAAACAATGCCTACAAGGTCAACGACGTTGACCTTGTAGGCATTGTTTGCCCAGTTTTTTTGGCCGCAGCCACTGAAGCACAGAGGCCAGAAAAAATATGCCATATAAATGCTGAAAATAGTCATTTTTTGCCATATACGTTGAGTCAACGTATGGCGAAAAATGACTATTTTCAGCATTTATATGGCATATTTTTTCTGGCAACTGTGCTTCAGTGGCTGCGTCCAAAAAAACTGGGCAAACAATGCCTACAAGGTCAACGTATGGCAGTTGTTTAAAGAGAACAGTAGATTACTAGCCAGCAAAGCTACCTAAGCTAAAATGTCCCTCAAATCCCTGCAGACTTCTGTCCCTCCAATACAGAGCAGTATCAAGCAGATTACTAGCCAGCAAACTTACTATCATCTGTCCCTGAAATCACTAACAGCTCTCCCCCTACACTATCTCTTCCAAGCACACACAGGCAGATTTTTCAGATACATTTTTGCCCTTGATCCCCCTCTGGCATGCCACTGTCCAGGTCGTTGCACCCTTTAAACAACTTTAAAATCATTTTTCTGGCCAGAAATTTTTTTTTTAGATGTTAAAGTTCGCCTTCCCATTGAAGTCTATGGGGTTCGCGAACCGTTCGCGAACCGCTCGCGTTTTTGCGCAAGTTCGCGAATATGTTCGCGAACTTTTTTTCCGACGTTCGCTACATCCCTAGATACTACGACTTCGGATTTACTTCGAATTCGATTCAAAGTAAAAGTAGTTTGAATATTTGACCATTCGATAATCGAAGTACTGTCTCTTTAAAAAAACTTCGACTTCAATACTTCACCAAATTAAACCTGCCGAAGTGCTATGTTAGCCTATGGGGACCTTCGACAACCGTTTTCTAAGTTTTTACACATCGAAGTAAAATCATTTGATCACACGCTAAAATCGTTCAAATCGAACGATTTTACTTCGATCGTTCAATGGCCAAACTCGGTGAAAAATACTTCGACTTCAATATACGAATGCTAAGTATTTTAATTTGATGGTCGAATTTCGAAGTATTAAAAAATACTTCGAAATTCGACCATCAAATTAAAATACTTAGCATTCGTATATTGAAGTCGAAGTATTTTTCATCTTCAAAAATCGACCCTTGATAAATCTGCCCCTTAATGTTCTTTCATGCTATTAATGCTATGCAAGGTTTGAAATACTGAAAGTGTACTGGACAAATTGAATGAAACCAGTGCTGGGTTCATGTTTGGGCTCTTTTGTCTGAGCCCTATACAGTGTCGGACTGGGATGCCAAGGGCACACTAGAAAACCTTAGACCGTGGGCCCACTTTCCAAACTATTATTCTTCCTCTACTCACTCAATCTCTTAATCCTCCTACGGGGGAATGTAATAAAAGTCAGTAAAAGAAAAACTATTAGCAATGCAAAAAGTTATGCCTTTGTGCAAACAAATTTTGCTTTGCGCAAATTTAATATAGCTTTTGCGAACCCAGGAACTGTTTAGAGAACACTTCCGACAGTGGAAGACCGTTTGTGAATTTTATAGTTTGCGCCAATGCGCAGTAAATGTAATAAAACTTGTAACTGAAAAAGTTGTTATGTTTGCTCCAAAAGATTAAGACACCTTCAAGTACTTCATAAAGGACCAGTAACATCAAAAAAAATGTTTTAAAAATATGTTAGTATACAACGACTGCACACTCGTGTCTGCACTCCTCTACCTTATTGCACCTCTTGTAGAGCCATTGTGGAGCCTGCCCACATCGCCTTCCTACAGCTGATATGTGGCAAAGAGTCATGGATTAGCATGTCTCACTTAGCACACTCCTTTGTTCTATATCACACTTGGAAGTGACAGTAGCAAGAGCAGCTATGCTAGAATTTGCAGACTACTTATGCGGCCTTCTACTTTTACCCTATTAGGTATAACTTAAGAAAGGTGTTCCACAAACAAATACCTGTGATATATATATATATATATATATATATATATATATATATTGTAGCTCCCACCCCCTCCAACTATAGTCAGGTGATCCCACTGGTGTCTAATAAAAGGGCAGCCAAGTTTGGGAGTTTTACTTTGAAAGCAGCTAGTAAGTTGCAGGTAAAACGTATTCGTCCCTTTTATAAAATGTATAATTAAACCATAGAATTCTTAATGAATCAGATGAAAATTGAGCATAGGACTGGCCAGATATGGGATGACTTTGACGTAGTTGGCCAGCTTAAATATATTGCAATATATGGACAAACAATCCCTGTTTTGTTTAAAGGGTAAGGCATTTTTCAGTAGCAGTATGCACAAAATGTCGCTGTCTTAAATATATTGATAATGGGTTGAGTGCAGAGGAATCTTGTATTTGTCTATATGTTTTTTGTGGTCACACCCTCATTGCACCCCCGCCTAATGATTTTAAAAACTAGTGGTGAGCACAACTTTCCCCTGTTTGTTATATATATATATATATATATATATATATATATATATATATATATATATATATATATATATATATATATATATATATAGTGGATAATGTACCCCCTACTGTAATTTATAAAGATATAATAAGTCACCGAGGAGTTATGTGACCATATAAAAGCACGAGGCCGCAGGCCGAGTGCTTTTATACAGGTCACATAACTCCGAGGTGACTTTTGATATCTTTATAAATTTTAGTAGGGGGTACATTATGCATTATAATCTACAGGTTTTTTTGTGTGCAATGTCTCACTTTTATGTATGGCTTTGATGTATGTTCTTTGAAACACTGTGTTGTGTTTAGTTTTGTGTCTGCTAAATTTGTTTGTTCCCCTTGTGTGTGTTCACCTTATTTAATTTTGTTTCTTGAGTTTCCCTGTAGTTGTTTGTACCTTTATTTGTGTTGCTTACAGTTTTGTTCAGCTTGTTCTTTTGTGCCTGCCATGGGTGACGTCATCAGCTGCTACACAGGATGGGGAAAGGCAGTGATTGAGGAGTGAGGCCGTGTCAGGAGAAGTCACTAAGCATGGGAGGGGGAGTAGAACATAAAGGGAGAGAGAGATTTTCAGTGATCTCCACTGCCAGGCTACAGGTCACATTCCTCGCTCATGCTTTGGAGCCAGAGAATAGAATGTGCGCGTCCCTTGGCTGTGCTGATCACTGTCAGTCTCAGGGGTGGGGGCGGGTAGTGTGAATGGCACAGTGTATAGCGACCAAAACCTCCCACCCACGCACTTTCCCTAGCGACCTTTGTGCTGTGCGGCTCCTCATGCACTGCAGACACTGAGCAGAAACCCGGTGCCTCGCTCCCTGACTTTTGTTATGGCTCCGGTTCTACAAACACCTCAGCTCTACAGGAGGAGACTTGTCATAGTGGGAGGGAGACCGGCGTGAGATCCTGAGAGACGCATCATGGGAAGGCGGAGCGTAACTGGAGACGAAGGGGCAGGGAGAGAGACTGAGGGGCGGATAGCTGACAGGCAGAGGGAGAGCAGCGCTGCATGAAGTAAAAGAACTCCGTGCTTGAACGTAAGATGGAAGGGGAGACGCAGGGAGGGAGCTGCAGCGTAGGTGCTGCCTCTGTCTTAAAAAACGGCGTGTTCTGATGTCAGAACGCGCCGTTTATAAGGATATAATTTACAGTCTGGTCCCATAGGGAAATGACCAGACTGTAGATTATATATATATATATATATAAATATATAGTTGTTTTTAATTCTGTTGCCATAAACCCATTTTAAGTCGTGATACAGGAAATAAAAAAAGTTGTGTAGTCTGTTTAACATATCCTTATTTTCCGACAAAATTTATGCCCTGTTGTGTTCAGCTCTGAATTATAAGTATACATGTAATAATGATATGGTGAATGCTAATTATTATCACAGCAGCAGTTTAGAGAAAAGTATTGTAAAATATATCACACTCATAAAACATTATAGATTTTGATTTCCAGGATCTCTGAAAAATTTATAATTTCTTCCAATGTCTTTTTTTATTTTAGATGTCATGTTGAAACTATAAAATGTTTTAAGAGTATACTGTAGCTAAGAGCTTGGGCAGCGTTCATGTGGGGAAGTTTGGAAACTCCTTTCCTAACATTGGGTATATGGATTACTATAAATAAATAGTCATGGTTATTATAAAAGTTATGTAAAGAGCACAAACATGTTCTGAACTGATATACAGAACTGTTTAGAACAACATGTAAGATATAAACAAACTGAAGGGCCACTTAAAATTTAAAAATTATTTTTATTTTTTTCTTCTCTAGTATTGACTGAATTAAACTGTTTCCAAAGATCAATAATCAAAGGGTAGAATGAATGAAGGAAAACAGTTTTTATTGCAGTAGTTTATTATTATAATTATCCTTTGCTTATATAGTACCCTCAAGTTAGAAGCTTTGTTCTTATGGCAATGGCTTACGTTGGCCAATTACTGCACTATGCACCTTAGCAAAATTTTGCTAAGATCTGCTTAGAAGTGCTTTCTGCAACAAATACAAATACACTGTATATGATAAATCCCTTTTTATTCTAGGTTGCCTTAAGTTGTTTTTATTTAAGGCAAAACCAATCTTGTCTAATCTTGCTGAAAAAAAGAAACCCCAGCTTCCCTGACTGTGCAAAATAGAAAAAAATAAAGGGTGGAGTGAATGGTTATCTAACGTGATAACCAAAACACTTGAACCAAAACATTAAAACACGGTTTAAATTAACTTGTTTTTAAATATCTGAATTATATAAGCTTTTCCTTCAGGCTGATTGATATTTAGTCTATAAAAGAGGAAAAGGAGAAAATCAGACCTGGCTAAAGTTGAACCAAGGCTAATGGCACAGAAAACATGTCAATGGAGAAAAGACATGGGGCAAATTCACTAAAGGGAGAATTGTCATCAGCAAACGCTTCGCCACACTTTGCGCCACATTGCTAGGCGATAATTAGTTATCACTACGCAAATTCACTAAAATGTGAAGTTGCGACCTGGGCACCAAACGATGGTGACTTTTCACTAGCGATAGTTCGGCAGTGCGATCGTTTCAAAGCGAAATGATGCTAGCGATTGCTTCTGACTAGCAAAACTTTGTTAGTCCTCTTATGCTTAGGTCAATTTGAATAGGACCGGTACATTCAAGTCGTATGGACGACTTTATTAGAGATGACAAAAGAGATCTTCTAATGCCCTACACATGAGCCCACCCTAAAACGAATGTTCCATGCCCCTCAAATGTCTGGGTAAAAATGTTAACACAAAAAAGTTTAATAGGACTTTTGCAGGCAATCACACTTAAAAAAAGGACAAGTCGGCAGACTGGATATGATGTAACTGACAAAAGATTGAGGAAGATGTAGCTTCATTTTAGCAGTTTGCCTGTTCTCAGGTGGCAAAGGAAACTCTGGCGAAAGAATTAACGTTCAGTAATATTCACACTACTGAATTTGCGGAGTAACGACCTTTCACCAGAATGAAAAAGTCTTCTAGTTTAGTGAATCTGCCCCATAATCTGCCCCATAATCAGCAACCCTGTGCCCGATATTTGTGAGCATTAACTGCTCCATATCTGTGAGCATTGGATGTAATCTGTCAGCATTATTTGAAAGCCATTATAAAGAAACAATTTATGGAGGCTACAGGCTTGAGTGTTGAACTTTTTACAGCTTGTAAGGAAAGGCAAATTATACTACTGTTATTGGATCTAATGATCTCCCAGACAAAATTCAGAATGAATTACAAATGTACACATAGGGACTACAGGACACTTACTACCAGGCTTGAGAGAAGATTTACATGGTAACATAGTAAAGCAAGTTAAGCTAAAAAAAGGCCTTCAAATACATATTCAAATGTATTGTTCTGTGACATCAATTATTATTTGCATTAAAGAATGCAGAATTCAAGTCAATTCAGGTGGCTCTTCATCAGAAAAGCCAATGCCTCACCAATATTGCATGCCCATTGTTTTTGTTGTCTGCCTTGGACAGGTCTCACAATTCTGGAATTGAATTTGAGGCATATTTCACGAAGCATAGAAAGTTTGATCCAGGAATCCAGGAGACCAAAGCCCTGACAATGAAGAAGATATTTAAAAGTTGCTATAGAGAATGAGGAGTTGGATATTATTTCCATGTGAAATTCTTGTTAAATACCACCTAGATGTGTATTCGAAGAATACCTAATCAGGTTTTCTGGATTTTGGGTACACCCATAATGTCCATTTTGCCCACAGATTTCTTAATAGGAGAGATAGAAAGAGCAGAAGGAAGAAGCAAATATCTCTGGAAATGTGGGGCATATATTGGTGAAAATTGTCAGTAATTCCATGGCATTTAAACTGGTTTCACAAAAAAGTTGGCATATGGCGAAATGCAGAAATTCACCACAAATCCATGCCTATCAAAAAAATTCGCTCATCACTTAAGCGCCTCTTCCCCAACGTGAACAACTCCAACTTGTCTAGTCTTTCCTCATAGCTAAGATTTTCCATACCTTTTACTGGCTTATTTGCCCTTCTCTGCACCCTCTGTAATTCAATAACGTCCTGTTTGAGCGCTGGAGACCAAAACTGTATGGCGTATTCTGGATGAGGTCTTACCAGCTCCTCCCACTACTCTATGCCCCTTTTAACAGGTCAAGACTTTAATTGCCCTTGATGCTGCTGACTGGCGTTGCTTGCTACAGCCAAGTTTATTAGATACAAGAGCTTCAAGGTCCTTTTACATTATGGATTTGCCTACTGCAGTCCAATTAAGTGCCTTGGATATTTTTGCATCCTAGAAGGAATTAATTGGGCTGCATAGTTTTGTGTCATTTGCAAACACTGATACATTACTTACAATACCCTCCCCTAAGTCATTAATGAACATGTTAAATAAAAGAATTTACCATTAACAACCACCATCTGTACCCAATCCTGTATCCACTGTCCTATCCATGTGCAAATGACTTCATTAAGCCCAACAGAGCTTAGAAAGTTTAGAAAGCAGTCGTTTGTGGGGCATTGTATCAAATGCTTTGGCAAAATCCAAATAGATCTACTGCTCCCCCACTGTCCAACATCTTACTTACCTCATCATAAAAAGCAATCAAATTTGTCTGACATGACCTATCCTTCATAAAGCTATGCTAATTGCTGCTCATGATGCCATTCACTAGGAAAACATTTTGAATGTGATCCCTTAACAAGCCTTCGAATAATTTGCACACCACCAATTTCAAAGTTACTGGCCTATAATTGCCAGGCTGAGATCATAATCCCTTTCCTTCAATTCATAGGTACCATACCAGATGAAAGTGAATCTGAGAAAATCAGAAATATAGAGGCCGGTCTAAAACTAAGCGAAGCTCTCTTAGAATCCAGGGCTGTATGCCATCTGGCCCTGGCACCTTGTTCACATTAATTTTTATTAAAGCTTTATGAACCATATCCTGAGTCAGCCACTGACTAGAATGAGCTGAGCCAACAGTGCAGTTATGAAGTGAGCCTGGGAACTGAATCCTCTATTGTATACACTGAAAAAAAGAACCGATTTAGCACATTTGCCTTTTCTGTATCTGTTGCAACCATACTGGTGCCAATATTTAAAGGGGCAACATTCTCAACCTACATTTTTGTAGTTGTAGTTTTTCTCTACCTTTCTGTCTTTCTCTTCTTTCCTATTAACTTCATTCCTTCTTGATGGTATTTTTAGTAGTACCATTTTGACCTCGGGTAAGACAAAACTCAGTAAAGGAAAACCTTTAGTAATAGTCAGGCAATTTATTCATACATAATACAACATAACAGTTTTGTCTGGGTAAGCTGTTGGAGTAACACACAGAATGTCAGCCAAGGACTTACCAAAGAGACACCTCTTGGTCCAGGCGTTATATAGCTTTCAGAAGGCATTTTCAGTAATTGTGACAAGGGGTTCACGGAAATACCATACATAGTCTGACTCCTCCTTGTACAATTAATGTCTAAATGATTTACTTAGTCTTACATGTTATCAAAGGAATGTTGTAACATACTGTGCCTAGCTCCAACGGTCCACAACCTCGCAATCAGCTATTGGCTAACCAAGGCCAAGGGTATTTCCAGTAATTTGAGCAGCACTTCTCCTAAAAGGGGCCCCACCAGACAGGCTGGCGTTATGCTGACACTCTGGAATTTAAGTAACAGAGTGATGATCTTTTGTTTGTATGGCCTAGTATAAGCTATATGAGTGACCATTGTCCACAGTAGACCATTAGCCCTTATAGTCCATCCTGCCTTGGGCCCTATAGCGTTATGGCGTCATAGAGGGCGGGGGTGACAAATATCAACCCTCTGACACTAGCCATTCGTCCGTCTTAGGATTTAGACCGTTCCAGATATATATTATATAAACATTCCTCTCTTGAAACATTTAAAGATGTTTCACATTAGTATATTACAGGCACAGTAAGAGTGCTAAGAGGACCCCCAGGAACAAGGGAGGTCTATTATAATTGGGACAGTGGTGTGCGCTACTGTGAGTTACAGTTCAATGTCATGGCAGCACCAGTACAGAAGTGCAGCTGAAAAGCTGTAATGAGTGAAAACAAAGAAAACAGGAAGCTAGGGGGCTAGAGGTATTTCCTGTTTTTGAGAAACTAACTTGACTAGGGACTAGAGATGGCGCGAACTGTTCGCCGGCGAACTTGTTCGCGCGAACATCGGGTGTTCGCGCTCGCCGGAAGTTTGCGAACGTCGCGCGACGTTCGCCATTTTGGGTTCGCCATTGTTGGCGCTTTTTTTTGCCCTCTCACCCCAGACCAGCAGGTACATGGCAGCCAATCAGGAAGCTCTCCCCTGGACCACTCCCCTTCCCTATAAAAACCGAAGCCCTGCAGCGTTTTTTCACTCTGCCTGTGTGTGCTGAAGAGATAGTGTAGGGAGAGAGCTGCTGCCTGTTAGTGATTTCAGGGACAGTTGAAAGTTTGCTGGCTAGTAATCGTTTTGATACTGCTCTGTTATTGGAGGGACAGAAGTCTGCAGGGGTTTGAGGGACATTTAAGCTTAGGTAGCTTTGCTGGCTAGTAATCTACCTTCTACTGCAGTGCTCTGTATGTAGCTGCAGTGGGCAGCTGTCCTGCTTCTGATCTCATCTGCTGACTGCTGCAATAACAGTAGTCCTTGTAAGGACTGCTTTTATTTATTTTTTTGTTGTTTTACTACTACTACTACTACTACTATAAGAGCCCAGTGCTATTAGTCTAGCAGTGTTGGGGAGTGGGACTGGTGTGCTAATCTGCTGCTCCTAGTAGTTCAGCAGCACCAACTTTAATTTTTTTTTTTAATATTCATTTTTTTTTATTTTACTTTTTTTTATTTTACTACCGCTGTAGTAGTGTATAAGTTGACCTTTTAGGCATTATTTGCCCTGTAGGCATTTTTTGCCCAGTGTGTTATTCAACCAACTGCCATCTAGCTGTGTGACCTTGTTCACATTCTGTCTAAATATCCATAATATTACCGTCTCCAGAAAAAACACCGGAGTGACTTTTTTCAAGCAGCCATAATATATTTTACGTAATCCGTATCCATCGCTGTAGTAGTGTATAAGTTGACCTTTTAGGCATTATTTGCCCTGTAGGCATTTTTTGCCCAGTGTGTTATTCAACCAACTGCCATCTAGCTGTGTGACCTTGTTCACATTCTGTCTAAATATCCATAATATTACCGTCTCCAGAAAAAACACCGGAGTGACTTTTTTCAAGCAGCCATAATATATTTTACGTAATCCGTATCCATCGCTGTAGTAGTGTATAAGTTGACCTTGTAGGCATTGTTTGCCCAGTTTTTTTGGCCGCAGCCACTGAAGCACAGAGGCCAGAAAAAATATGCCATATAAATGCTGAAAATAGTCATTTTTTGCCATACGTTGACTCAACGTATATGGCAAAAAATTACTATTTTCAGCATTTATATGGCATATTTTTTCTGGCAACTGTGCTTCAGTGGCTGCGACCAAAAAAACTGGGCAAACAATGCCTACAAGGTCAACGTATGGCAAAAAATGACTATTTTCAGCATTTATATGGCATATTTTTTCTGGCAACTGTGCTTCAGTGGCTGCAACCAAAAAAACTGGGCAAACAATGTCTACAAGGTCAACGTATGGCGAAAAATTACTATTTTCAGCATTTATATGGCATATTTTTTCTGGCAACTGTGCTTCAGTGGCTGCGTCCAAAAAAACTGGGCAAACAATGCCTACAAGGTCAACGTATGGCAGTTGTTTAAAGAGAACAGTAGATTACTAGCCAGCAAAGCTACCTAAGCTAAAATGTCCCTCAAATCCCTGCAGACTTCTGTCCCTCCAATACAGAGCAGTATCAAGCAGATTACTAGCCAGCAAACTTACTATCATCTGTCCCTGAAATCACTAACAGCTCTCCCCCTACACTATCTCTTCCAAGCACACACAGGCAGATTTTTCAGATACATTTTTGCCCTTGATCCCCCTCTGGCATGCCACTGTCCAGGTCGTTGCACCCTTTAAACAACTTTAAAATCATTTTTCTGGCCAGAAATGTCTTTTTTAGATGTTAAAGTTCGCCTTCCCATTGAAGTCTATGGGGTTCGCGAACCGTTCGCGAACCGCTCGCATTTTTGCGCAAGTTCGCGAATATGTTCGCGAACTTTTTTTCCGACGTTCGCTACATCCCTACTAGGGACCGCTGGAACCGCACAATGAAGCAAGAGCTGTCTGAATATAACATGTAGCCTAAGATTTAAGCAAATAAATGATTATAGTGAACTTAGGTTTCAAAATAAAGCAAAATAAAGAATTACAGAGAGATAATAAAAGGAAATCATTGCATAGAGATAATGAGACATAGTAATAATCATCCTGAGTAAGATAATACTGATATTGTAAAATAATACCGATTTCAGTACTATTGAAAAGTAAAAAATTATTCTTTCTTTCTTTCAAACCTCCCCACATACGGCTGAGAAAAGCTTTATCTTATAGATGTAAATCAAATGAGAGCAGAAGTTGGGGGGAGGTACTTATATCACAAATTCTAACAGAGAAATATAGAGCAAGTATTAATGCTAGGATGACATGGATAGACTTAATGAAACTTCCAATGGAGTTGTTTAACCAGCTATAAAATTTTACCTAATCATTTGGAATAACTGAACTGTTCTATGAAAACATTACACTTATTGTTGCAGCTCTAAAACTTTGACTATATGACATTCAACAAACATTTCAGAAACAATATGAGTACAACCTTCTTTTTCCTATCAAAACACATGCTAATCTAAAATCATACTATTTTGGTCAGCTACTCTATTTATTTGAACAACCTCTATGTTTATAGTTACATAGTTAAATTGGGTTGAAAAAAAGACAAAGTCCATCAAGTTCAACCCCTCCAAATGAAAACCCAGCATCCATACACACACCCCTCTCTACTTTCACACAAATTCTATATACCCATATCTATACTAACTATAGAGCTTAGTTTATGACGGTGATAAGATTTATATTTTTTTATAGATTTAACATTATGGGCGGGACTAGTCTTGGAATCTAGACTCTACTCAATACTAATATTAGCACATGACAGAGTTCTATTATTATGGGGTCTATCATTTTTTTTTTTCTCTCTTTTTCTATCAGTGCTGTTTACACACAACCGGCTACATATAGAGCTGAGGACCTGGGGCAATAATACAATAATAAGTAATTACAGGAAACTTCCCTTCTAAAAACTTTTTAAACAGATACAATTTTACCTTTGTTGTTTTCATAACTAATTTAAAACTAAACATATAGAGAAAATGTTACATTATCACATTCCCATTGTTCTTATAAATTGTACACAGTTTAACTATATCACATTCAATACTGTATGAATTGAAAACTTAAAATTAACCCGTTTCAATATCAGTCCATCAGTTCATTATAGGGGAAAGTCCAATCAGAGAGACATCATGGCTTTGGATAGACATATGAAGAAATATTCAACAGTCACTTGTATTCAGTCAATGCAGCAGTCTCTGTACAGTTCTTTTAAGAGTTCATAATCAGTCCATAGTTTCGATATTAGGATAGGCAAAAATGTAAAGGCATCACAGATATGAATGGCAAACTTTGAAATGGCTCTTTGTATGCATGCAGAGTTTCTTTCAATGAGTGGTGGGATCAATGATAGCTGTTCAATTTGAAATGGATTGGAATAATCTCAACAGCTACTGATGGAATTTTGCTCAGATCACCAACCTGGAAACAAAGAGACAATGTGACAAAATCTGGTGTTCTGATAATACTGACTAATCTAGTGTACTAGCTAAAGAACTCTAATGAAACCACTGTATGAACTGTCAGTAATGAGAAGTGGTTGTACATTTATGATATGAGTGAAGGACGTTCGTTTTCTTGTGGTTAATTCAAATGGAGAAAGTCCACAACACCTGATAGGATTGTTGCAGAGAATTGACAGGACAGCTGGGAATAAATCCAACCAAATGCTGCCAGTAATTGTGTTGTTGGAAGTGGGATGGTACAAAGACACAACTCCACTTAATATCAGTGTCATTTGCAAATTTGTAACAGAATTGAAAATGTAATTGTGTAAACTATCAAATACAACCTGTACTGTTTCCTTCTTATAACAAAATAATATTGATTAATCATAACCAGGAAAAACATTTAACAAGTTCTCTCTTGTACCTTTATATATATTTATATATATTTTTATATTTTTAGCCTAAATGAGAATGACATAGACCCATTTTAGTAGCATCATTTATTTCTACAAATTTGGTAGTGAAATTACTGGTTATCAGACAAAATCAACAATAAATCGAAGTCACTTCTGCATTTTCTTACACTTGCAGACTTGTGATGCAAGATACACAAGTGCAAAGATTACGGGAGAATTTTTTCTTTTTTTTTTTTTTTTAGCAGCGGCACAAGCACATAAGCATTTTTATGAACTGAAGCTTATTTAATTAGAAAAAATAGTAACAACAACATAACCCACAATATAATACTCCCCTCTTGTTGTACTGCAAATGCAGTACAATAATATGAAATAATAGATTCACATCTGTCTAGTGAATAATGAAAATAATTTAACCTGTACCAATGAGTGAATCGGGTATAGAATCAAACTGCGTCAAGTTTACCTTCATGTTGGTGAAAAAGATCCAGATGCAGGAGATACAGAAAAAAAAATACAGATGAGTATGAAATGGTAAAGTTAAAAATATTTGCTGTGGTTAAAAGTTCCTGAGCCAGCGGGCTGACAAAAGAGGAAGTTACAAAACAGTGAGAGAAGTTGAGCATCTGAAATATCGTGCAACGGAGGATTCTGGGAAATGTAGTTTTTATGACAGTACCAGCAAATAGAATCCTACTTGTTATTGTTTGGACTATGAATTAGATTTCCTCTAAAGGGTGCTGGAAGTCTAATGCACCATTAAGTATTCCAGTGTGAAACAACTGACCATGATTTATTTGGTCGGCAGGAAGTTTGTCTTCAGAATATTCAGGGGAAGTACTATTGTTAATAAGCTTAGAACATTCTGAACCATTAGCTCAATAAGAATCTTCATTACTGGGGCTGCACCGTCTGTGGAACCAAAAGTTCTAAGATTGTGTAACCCGGTGTCACTCTAAGGTTGCCAATAGGCACATTTAAATGGCATTTAATTGCTCCTTAGTATCCATATAAAGGACTGGATCTAAGTTTGCTGAGCAAGGAGCAGAGAATAGGTGTAATGTCTCAGCTGAAGTATATGTGAGAAATATCATTTTCCATTGGTTGGCATAAGCCTGCTAGATCTAATAGCATGCAATTTGTATAGTAAAATATTTACTCTTACACATATCCTTTATCTGTCACAGTAAAATTTCAAGTTGTGAGGGAAGAATACTATCGCCTTCTGGCCAGGAAAACGCAGTCTTATCCCCTCCACTGTAACACTTAACAAAGGCTTTGAAACTTAAAATGTTTTGGGCACTCAACTAGCATATCTAGGAGGATTGTTAGATATTCTAAACTGATGGAACATGTTTTTTTTTTCTTTTCTTCAGATCACAAATCAAACATAATACCCTTAGAAAACAGTTATCAATCTGACACATAAAGATAAAAAATAGAAGTAAGGTTAGTTTGAGACAAAAAACTATAACAGAGAACATTTAAAGAGACAACACTAATATTTCTGTTAACACAAGAAAGACAAGTGGAGTGAATTAACCTTATTCACGAGTAACCCATTCACAAACAGAAATACACAAGAGAACTAATGTTACTACGAGAATAATAACAAAGAAGACAATGTAAGGATAAGATACGAATAGTGACATGATAGTCTAAGACAAAATGACAATATTTTAGTGACAGACACATAGAACAAATATTATATTACAAGAGGTACCTATGAAAACATATAAACATTAAAGAGAACCAAAAACAGTAAGGTAAACATATTCATTACAGACACATCAAAGTCATATAACCGTCAAGTCAAGTCCTTTTCTTTCTAACATACACACAAGTATTACATTCAAAATATGCTCTAACAGACCTGTAGGATGCAAAAAAGCTTAGCAGCGAGCTATTAACATTGTTTTATAAAACAAACAGGGCAAACAAACAGACATATAAACTGGAGTCACCTGCAGGAAAAAATGATGTTATACTTTTCTCTGTAATTTAGAACAGGCTTACAATTGAGTGGAAAGGGAGAAAATAGGTTTGAAGTTGCAGATGGACAACACCTAAATGTTTGTATGGCTCTCGTTTTTCATCTGACAATTCAAACGGACAGGAAAGTGATTCACACTTCACACTCTACAGAATTTCCTTCAGAAAACCTAGTTTTCCGTATTTCTGGCCTGCTAGGTCGCCCCATAAACAGGAACCGCAGAAAAACTCCTAAACAGCAAGCAGACTCTGAGATAGAGCCACAAATTCTCTCATGTACACCATCACACAGATGACAGTTACACTAAAGTTATTCACGCACTCGGCTAGGCAAACATTCAACATTCATGGATCCTTTTGCATTCATCAAACAACATACAGTACACGTGTAATTTCTATTTCAAGATGTTTTAGACTACACTTCATGATAAGGAATAAGAGACATACAAAATACAAAAACAGGAAGGAAACTACGGATTCCTATCATGAATGGCAGATAATTTCAGCTGATTAACACAACAATTAACAAAACAATAGGCAAAAAGAAGAAGTTAGAAAAAACATATATGCACCACCCAGGGGCACTTACGCGCGTGAATCAACCATCCGGGAGTAAAGCTCCAAGGAAAACCGTCCGGGAGAAGAAATATCCACGGGTACACTACAGACATCCGGGAGCAAAGCTCCTCGGGTACACTCCAGTAGCACACAGCCTGGAGCCCTCCATTGCCTGGAAAAAATGACTGGAAAAAACTGGATCACAGTCGGCGGGTCACCATATGATGGTATTTTTAGTAGTACCATTTTGACCTCGGGTAAGACAAAACTCAGTAAAGGAAAACCTTTAGTAATAGTCAGGCAATTTATTCATACATAATACAACATAACAGTTTTGTCTGGGTAAGCTGTTGGAGTAACACACAGAATGTCAGCCAAGGACTTACCAAAGAGACACCTCTTGGTCCAGGCGTTATATAGCTTTCAGAAGGCATTTTCAGTAATTGTGACAAGGGGTTCACAGAAATACCATACATAGTCTGACTCCTCCTTGTACAATTAATGTCTAAATGATTTACTTAGTCTTACATGTTATCAAAGGAATGTTGTAACATACTGTGCCTAGCTCCAACGGTCCACAACCTCGCAATCAGCTATTGGCTAACCAAGGCCATTGTGGTATTTCCAGTAATTTGAGCAGCACTTCTCCTAAAAGGGGCCCCACCAGACAGGCTGGCGTTATGCTGACACTCTGGAATTTAAGTAACAGAGTGATGATCTTTTGTTTGTGTGGCCTAGTATAAGCTATATGAGTGACCATTGTCCACAATAGACCATTAGCCCTTATAGTCCATCCTGCCTTGGGCCCTATAGCTTTAGGCGTCATAGAGGGCGGGGGTGACAAATATCAACCCTCTGACACTAGCCATTCGTCCGTTTTAGGATTTAGACCGTTCCAGATATATATTATATAAACATTCTATATTAAACCACATAGGGTGGTTCTTGGTGCTTCAACATTAACTTCTTACAAAAAACATTTTTTTCAACATATCAGGGAAGATGGTGGCATTTTTCAACAGGGTAATTCTGCTTCCGGAATGGACATTATATATATATATATATATATATATATATATATATATATATATATATATATATATATATATATATATATATATATATATATATAGATAGATATATAGATATATATATAGATATATATATATATATATATATATATATATATATATATATATATATATATATATATATATATATATATATATATATATATATAGGCCACCTTTGGCATTTTTTGGAGGAAATGTAGGACGGTGGCAACTCAAACTGAATGAAGCTGATACATTAGAGTGTGAATACAGAAGCTCAGTCACCAGGCCAGAGAAAAAGCAACAACGCTTCAAATGTATTGTTCTGTGACTTTAAAGCATTAATATGAGGCATTAAAGAATGCAAAATTCAACTCAGTTCAGGCGACTGAGTCAATGCCTAAAATGCAATGTCAGGGTTGCAAGACCTGTCCAAAGCATACAATGATGATTGAGGAATAAACAAGGAATTGGTTGAGTCAAAGTACAAAGTCTGAAGTAGTGACATACCAGGGGGTTAAATTAAAATGTGCAAATATTTGGCAAGTCATACATGCTATAGAATACTACAAGTAGAATAACAGGCCAGGTTTGAATTTAGCAGTATATTAAGGAATTGCCAGAGCTGTACAGATTGTACAATGTAAATGCAGTGATTCTAAAATTGTGGGGCTGCCCCCCATGGCTGTGAGAGAGTCCAAACTGCCAAACAATGTAAATTGTTAGTTGCCAATCATTTGACTAAAATATAGAATCATCTTATGTCAAGATGACATTATTTCCATATATAAATTGGTTTAAAGAGCAGTGATTCATTCCATTTTCTAGTAAAGTGTGTTCCCTAGCTGTTTGCAATGTTAAAAGCAGTGAACTGTGTGTAGAACGTTTAGGGACTTAATTATCAAAGTCCGGATTTATCTGAGTATTTATATAAAAAAAAAGTCAGACTGGACCTTTTTTATTACTAAAAAATCATGATCTTATCAGATCAGGGACAAACACGAAAACAATTCAGTGAAAATCCAAATCGTACATTTTTTCAGATTTTTTGGGCTTTTTCCCAAAAAGCCCACATTTTTCAGATTTTTGACTGAATAGTCCGAAATAGCCCACAGAAACTCCATACTAGGAGAGGACCTCTCCCGTTGGCTTATATACAACCTTGGTAGGTCTGAGATGCTGAATTTTCAGATTGTGACTTTTTCTATCCTCTGGGTATAATAAATCTCAAAAAAAATCGGATTTTATAGTAGAAAAAAACTCAAATTTTTCGAGTTTTTGACATACGGACTTCAATAAATAACCCCCTTACTGTTTGTAAAAGCTGTATGTTATGCTTAGGAATGTTTCAAATTTTTTTTTCCTAGTCAGAAGAACACCAGACCTGCTCTCTTTCTTTTTCCTTGGCTACCTAGTGGTCAGATTGGTCGGAAACTGACCAGTAGGTACCGATGTTGTAACAAAATTCATTAATATGAGCAGTACATGTATCCTTTAATATATTGGAACCAAAGCAAACTAATGAGAAGTTCTTAAGCTCCCCATAGACGCGACGATTCTTCTTGCAGAATGACCGATTTTAGGGAAGTCCGACCAATCCTTCGAAATTATTGTGCGGTTAGTGGGATTTGAACGATCGTACATCTTACGATTTTTCGGCTGACATCTGTCAGGAATTTGATCGGCCAGGTCAAAAAATCTTTGTCGGTCCCAGTGCAATCTATCTATGTTTGCAGGGCCAAGCAGGCAGCTTCCCTTTGTTTTCCTGGCAAATTGGTCTTTTTAGTTGATGGTCAATTCGTATGATCCTACGATCGTTCCAAAAAAATCGTGGTCTCACGATGAGGATTGGATCTTTTAAAAATCTCAACATCTATGGCCAGATTTAGAATAGCACCCTCATCAGTTTTACATTAACTTATTTTAAATGTTTACTTATCCTTTAAGGGTTTAGTGAACTGCTTTGTATAACATGAGTTAATAAATTAATAAATAGGGTTTATGCATTCTGCCTATGCTGAAAAGGGTAACTGAAGCTATTGCATGTTCTTGTTTAGCTTACCAGTGCACAGATTATGCCCCTATATATGATATTTTTTATAAATATAAATTCTGTAAACAGGCACACCGAAGCATTTATAAAAGTTTATAAACAAAGTGTTTGTTATGTTAAATGCTGCAGCTATATAATTTTCACCCTCTTTTTTCTAAAATGAAAAAAAAAAATCATCATCATAATCTAGTAGGAATCATCACAGCCTTTTTTTTTTTTTTTTTTTTTTTTTTTTTTACATTTGTGTTCCCTTAAATAAATGTGTCTCCTTGCCGGTGCGGATCTTATTCTATTCAAACCAGATTTGTAATTTGTTTTTTATAATAATAATTAATTTTTGTTATGAGAATGTATTTAAATGTATATGTAAGAAAAGAAAAGGTTACTAGCAAAATCCCTGTAAAATATAAATACACAAATAGTATATTGTAATGTGCTTCATTATCTCTGCAGGATGGCGGATGTTATGGAGACCTATACTGCAAAGCATTAAAAACCTACAACATGCTGTGCTTTGGTATATACAGACTCAGAGACGCCCATATCAGCACACCCAGTCAGTGTACCAAAAGGTGGGGAAAATGTTTATTTGTCATGTTCTTTCTTAGGAATATAACTTTTATTTCATTGCAGTTATACAGAGATTATAATGTTATTAGGTGTACTTTACAATTCTATGTACACATGTATATGTAGACCCACAAAGGGTGGAAATAAATGCTGTATTGTATTTTGCTAATAGTGAACATTGAGGACTTTATTAAATCAACACATTTTTTTCAGTATAATCAACCTATAGTTTGATTCTTTGCATGTGCTTTCTACTTAGTGGTAAAAAACTCATCTGAAAATTCTTTGTGCCTTTGCAAAGTACGTTATCACCAACCCTCCATATGAGTTTGAACTGGTTCCCACAGATCTCATCTTTTGCCTGATGCAGTTTGACCATAATGCCAGCCAATCGCGAGCTAGCCTGTCTCACTCTTCACACTCCTCACACTCTTCTAGAAAAAAAAGTTCATCTGTTACTTCCATACTACACACAGCCTCAGCCAACCGTCAGAACAGAGTCAAGGCTCGAGATTCCTGTGACAAACAAAAGTATGTTCTGGAGGATGCAATGTTGGGGAGAGGGGTGAGGCGGACAGGGGGGGCAATGTATATGTAGAGTAAATCTTGGTAACCTCTTTGTGAAGGACTTCTTTTCAGTTTTCTGCAGCAGTAAAGGAGTTGCCTATTTACTTACAGTAATCACAACTTGGCGCTATACTTTATTTCTTTAAAATTGGTTAGATGGCTTATTTAATCTAATTTAAATTGATTTATGCTTCATTTATAGTGTGGGGCAAGTTGATGCTTGTATGTTATGTGTGTGTTTGTGGTATGTGGAAATAGGTGGCAAAATGTCAGTAAATGGAATTACACCTCAAGGAACAGCTGAGATGTAACTGCTGAACGGATTACTAGTATTTTAGAGACCTTAGCTCCTCTGCTGATAGCTGTGACTTTAACACAACCAAATATAAAGTAACCCCTAGTCTGATGTGTCTTCCACATGTGTATCAATTTCCCCATCCATTTTTGTTATAGTAATGTACCTACCCTTCCTTAAGTATACTTATTGTTCCTTATTTTATTTTATCTTTACTTTACTTGTTTGAGATCTGAAGTTCTAATATATCTTGATTCAAACACAGATTATTAACAATAACGTTTTCACAGGAAATTAAGGGTATAATGGACTTTCAAATGTTTAAATACCAGGTGCATACTGTATTGCCATTAAGCCACCCAGATTGCCAGTATATCGAGCCCAGCTGCAGGGATGCCATGTCCTAGATTAAATGAATTAGCCTGCATAGTTTTGTGACATCTGCAAACACTGACACATGCATTTCTTACAATACCCTCACCCTTCCTAATCATTAATAAACAAATAAAAGCAATCCTACAACAGAATTATGCAGTACCTTACATTGACCCCTGCTCCAGGTAGAGAATGTACCAAGGAACATTCCTTGGATATCATGTACAGAGGGTTTAGCTATCCATGTACCAACAATGTTACGAAGACAGTAACAAATATACAACTTTAATGTCTGGTGTGGAGATAAGGTGGCCAGCATGCCAGTCTCTTGCTCACATTATAAATTTAGAAATTAGTAGTTTACTTATGCGAAACATAAGCACTAATGATCTGGCATGACAGATCAACAGACCTTAGTTTAGAAAGCAGTTGTTTATGTGGCACTGTATCAAATACTTTGGCAATATCTTTCCTCTAATCCATAGCTACCATAACAGTAGTGAGTTTGCAAAAAAGTGTCCTGGCTAGAATTGAATGAAGAACCCAAGGGAGTATTCCATCAGGCTTTGGGGCATTGTTAATATTAACTTTGCAGAAACATACACAATATGCTGTGTCAGCCACTGACCTGATTAAGCAAAGCCATCTGTGTCACTACTGCGTGGATCCTGAAACTCTAGGTGGCCATACTCTTTAAAGTTGCTCATTTGGTGAGGTCGCCAAACAAGTGGATCTTTCCCAATATGCTCTCCTTGAGGTGGATCTACGATCGCAGCACAACGGATCACTACTATGTGGCCCCCCCTGCTTTGATAGAAATTTTCAACCTGTTTGAACAATACTGTATGTGGCCCATTTCCAGCCAGGTTGGGAAAGCCTGTGAAAGGGCCCCATACATGGGCCAAGAAGCTGCTGACTTGGTCTTTCTCCAGCTGTTATCGGCCCTTGTATGGCCACCTTAATCCCTCATGACCAAAGTAATTCCCTTTTTAATAGAGCCACACTTTTACCCTGCATCTTTTTACTTTACTTTATTTTTTTTTAAAAAAAAAATGGGGGTTATGGGAGTATTTACTAACATTCAAACTTCTTTTTTTTATGAATTTCTAAAAATTTGTTTTTTTTCTGTATTTCTTTAAATTCCTATTCATTCGTATTCCTTACTAACTTACTTATATGTTACACAAGATAGGATGGCCCTTTTATATTTAATTTAGAAATAATTTAGATGAGTAATGATTAAGTATAATTTTTAATAACTGCCATTTCTGTTTTGTGTTTTTAACCAATCTATTTATTGAAGTAGTTGACAAATGTAAAGAGAGGCAAAAAGATATGTTGTGCATGGCCACACCCCCTAAATACCATATCCATTTTACCAAACACATTTCTGGGACTAGACCTGGTTCTCCCAAGAGACCTGCTTATCTTAAGTAGTTACTATTGTATCTAAGTGCAGGTATTCTGGGCTCTCTTTTGTCCAAGATTATTAAGAGTCCGAAGATCCAATTGTGTTCACAGTGCTTATCCGGCTTGCACTTGTATCCCTTCAAGCCCGAATCACAATATCTGAATGTCACAATATTCTGGGCTGTCTGCCAAAAAGGCTCTTTTTAATTAATTTTCAGACAACTAAGGACATTTAAGTAAGAATTCAGGAAAGTTGGGAGTGTTCATTCACTGAGTATTTGCTTCCCAGGAATAGTTGCTCTGAATAGCTCTGTACTTTTTGCTGGATTAAAAATCTGCCAACTGCAGAAATTAAGAGTTGGCGGATGCAAGGCAGACCGGTCCTTACTGCTTGACTTGCACCCATAGTACAAGGATGTACTAAAAAATATAGTTTATATATCATAGTATAGTATATAGTACATATTTCAATTTTGACTAGTAATTCTACAAGAGGCATTAAATATAACTTAAAGGTAAAATAATTGTGCATAATTACGTATTAAGTGTTATTAGGAGATAAACATATAGTAAGGAAGTGCACATCTATTCTTCCAGTATTAATGTTGGCCAATACAAAAGCTAAACAGTACAAACTAAGAAGGGACACAAACATAAACATCCATTACAGCATAATGCAAAATATAACTCTGACAGATGATGCTTTCAAAAGATATTTGTGAGCACAAAATATTTTGAGAACAGTTTATTTGCAGGCAATAGATGATAAAACCAATTAAAAGCCATTATTAAAAGGCATAAATAGTACATTCAGTACTTTATATGGAGTCATTTTTGCTTGTTACATTATCTATATTATAAATAAAACTATATTCTATTTTCAATGTATAGAGTACATTATATTTTTGCTGTGGTTCTGTTTTAATATATGGATTTCACTCAGGGTTTTTGTACAATTATATCTAAATATGTACTATAGCAAAACCCAACTGTCAATGCAGGCTTTCCAATATTGTATTGGAGTTCTGTGACCTGATACTGACTCCATATAACCAGCATACGCATCTAACCAAACTGTCTAACAAAAATGACCCTTTAAGAACTCTAATTTGACTATTTACCACTTTAAACCTGAATTGCTGTTTTAGCCTGGATCAATCTAGAGTTGTTTGCAGCCTTCCTAATCTGATTGGAATTTGGGGTCGATCCTATTCACCCGAGTTTGTAAAACAGTCGAATTTCAGATTCGTCTGAGTTTATGGGAGTTTTTAAATTCGACCCTTGATAAATCTGCCCCTTAGTTGATACATTTAGTTGATGCATTTTTCAGCAGCATCTCTGGAGTATTGGCAACTATTGTATCAATTCTAACTAGAGATGGGTGAATAAATTCGTCAGGCATAGATTCACAGCGAATTTAAGCAAAATTTGAAGACAAAAAATCTGCACCGAAAAAAGAATTGCACGTCAGAATAGTCACGTGCATAAACATTTTTGCATGTAAAAATTATTCGGACGCCCATTGACTTAAATGCATTTGGACAAAATATTCGTGTGTATAAAAATTGTCGTTTGCGTCAAAATTATTTTGAGGTCCATTGACTTCAATGCATTTGCAGCAAAACGTCACAGATTCACCCATCACTAATTCTTACAGCTGCCTTTAATGAAACTCAGGGATTTTGCTCAGTAGGGACAAAGATAAGAAATGCATCAACGAAATGTGTCAATTTTGAATAGTTCAATAGTTCGGTGACCCCCCATCCCAGAGCTGGTTTAGAAAGGTGAAAAATTAGATTTACACTTCAATATCAGAAGAACAATCAGAAAATAGAAAGTAAATGGGAAAAGTCTTTTGGTGAACTATCTGAAACCAACTGAACTGAAAAAATGCTTATGGAAAAAATTAATATGGATCCTTAATTTGTCCATTATAAATGATGTCCTGAATATGTTTATTGTTACACCTAAATAATGTTGCGTTTAACACTGTTTTTCCCTTGGTGGATGAATTTACAGAATTTTAAGCCTTTGTGCAATAATCTTAAATTCCTAATAAACTCAATGAACACTAAAATTGCTTGACCATTGATTCTCTTTTATTTTTTGTCATGTCCAAATTTCATGGCCCAGAAAATATGTTTTCTGCTTGACTTTCGGCGTCCTGTGTTTAAAAATGCTTTTGCAATGCTTTGTTGTTTGTACTAAGCAAAGTAAATGCTGTATGGTGCATGAGCAAAAGAAAGAATAGCAAAACACACTTGTGCCAACACATCCAGTTTCCTCACTATGCAGTGCCTTATTGCAAGTAACTGTGTATTCAATTAACCTGTTTTTAGGAATTTTACTTTAGTAAATCTACTGCACTTTTTGTTTGTTTTTGCTTAGTGTCCAATCTCTGCACCAATAATGTGATGTCTTGAGAAGATTCTGCTAAAACATTTTTAATTAAAAACTGAGCTCATCATATCTGTTTTGTTTATTACCAAATTATATATATATATAATCAGGTTATTCCTACACAGTCCAGCTGTTTTATATGAAAATCTAATGTCACTCTAGGAGATTTGGCAGCTTTTTGTAAATGTGACTTTTTTCTGCAAGAGTAGTGTATAAAACACATTGAATCGTCTACATGGCGTAGCTACAAGATTTTGCATGAGTGACTGAAAATTTACAATGCATTGTTACCAGTCAAAAAGAGCAATCGTGGAGCCTAGAGATAATCTCACACATTTTATAACAGCAATATATGGACAAAATAGGCAAATGGTTTACAAACTGTTAAAGTATTTGCCTTATAGCTTGAATGCAATATTTAGTTAATTTCAGTGTCAGGGAAAAATATGGCAACAGTTATTCTAAACAAATTCTAAACTAATGCCAGCTGTGGTGTCTTCTCCACAGTTGTTTAATAAAGGTGGGAAAAAGGAAAATACCAGCCATGCTTTATTCTATTCAGATTTTTGTTTTCAAACAATCATCACCTGCAAAAACTACCACCTTGTTTACCTTTTCTCTAAGGAATATACAGTATTTTATCCTACTCCTAAATACATTAGCACTTCTAATTACTGGTATAATTGTAAATGGGTCTGGGGAAAAATATGACTTGTTAACTTTGGTGGAAAAAAACACCTTTTTCTGTTTGTATAAACTTTCTGCTTGTATTTATCCTTCACATAATTATCTTCCTCAAAGCAATAATTTTAATTTTGATGCTAGGGGGTCTTGTTTTGCACATTTTCAACTAGGGCTGATGTGAAAAGTTCAAAATCTTTGGCTTTTCTGTCTTTCTTAATGGGGTAATATAACATGTTTTTTTTTCATTTTCTATAACTGATCACTATAGCATATATATATATATACATGTAGAACAGGACAGCTCCCACCTTCAATTAAAGCTACCTTGTAGCTGCCCCTGTGCCCGGAGTAGAATGCAGATATAAAAAGAACAAAAAACCAGCACCAGGGGTCTTTGCAGTGAAGAAAACTTGTATTGTTACATTAGTATGTACAACCGACGTTTCGGTCCCTCTTGTGACCTTTATCAAGGTAATATTACATACATAGAAAACCAATTAAATACCCTCCACCCACATCACGTGACTGTGCCTGCGTTGGCTTGTGCAAAATTAACTCTTTATATGGCCTTTTAAATAGCAGCAGTGAAGATCATCTTAAAATGTTAATTAAAACAACTTGCTGATTAATAAAATTCATTGTGGTTAAAACACTGGTGTATTAAAGTGCTGCGTGCTTATAGTAGTGATTAAGTTAAAAAACATACTAATGTAACAATACAAGTTTTCTTCACTGCAAAGACCCCTGGTGCTGGTTTTTTGTTCTTTTTATATATATATATATATATACATATTTTTTAAAAATTCTTTATTTTCCGTTTTTAAAATGGGGGGAGGGATACAGAAAGTAAGCAGGGGGTAGGTCATATGTATTTTAATACAGTGCAGAAATATAACATAAAGGGGTTTAAAGGTATGGCAGTTGAGGAGTTCTTCTGCAGTGATCATTTGTATCACTTTCCACTAACTTGACTGGGTGGAGCATCATCAACAACTCCATGAAGTTCATCTTTTTTGTCAAAGTGAACCTTCCTAACTGCTGGTTGCAGGGGCAGATTAATGCCTAGGGGTCCAGTGTGATCTGTGGCCCATCTATCTTAAAAAAAATATTTGTTTTTCTGAATCTTTTAATATTTATTTTTATTTGTGCTGGGTCCAGTTGGGTGCACCAGAGAGAAGAAAGCAGGCAAGGCACGTACAATTCCAGGCATGTATGCACCAGATCTCTCTAAGCTGGATTGTGCTCAGCACATGTCAGTGATATCATTGGCACATACTGGCCTGTGGAAAGTGTAGCCTAGGGGCATTACATTGCATTAATTTGCCACTGGCTGGTCGATCCAGCAGAATAAGGCAAACAGTTCCATCTGACTTTTCTCCCATTTTCCTGACAATATGGCAACTGAACCAGTCTCTGTATCAGCTTTGTGTTAAGAGTGAATTTCTTTAACCCTGTACTTTCACCCTTAAAGGACACTAAAAAGACAACTAACCCTTTCATGAAACTATCAAATGTACTTGCCAGTACATCTACTTCAGAGAACTCCTCAACTTTACAGCTCTCGCTGTAAATAAACCCCTTTTTGCATCTTAGGATAGAACATCCTTTAATGTCAGAATAGATACCATTATGTCTGCTGGAAAGATCTACTGGTGAAAAAAGCATGAGAGAGAGTTTATTGTTTGGCCTTTTTGTATATTTATAGATAGTTGATATATACCTTTTAAACAATCCCTACTTGCTCAGCCTTTTATCATAATGAGACCTCATATAACCCTATCAGCTTAATCGCTCTTTGGGATTTCTCTGTTTCATTATTATCATTTTTGAGCACAGGAGACTAAGGGGGTTATTTACTAAAACTCAAATTTTCTCACTTTACTTAGTTTAAAAAATTAAACTAAACTCCCAATTCCGAAAAATACGTTCTGACTGGACTTAATTGGCCTTTATAGATTTGTTTAATCAGGAACACTGAGAGCCCTACTCAAGAAAAGAATAAACCATTGTCCACTACCTTCTGTACACAATCCTTTAGCCAGTCATCTGTCAAACAGCATTACCACTAGATCGTTAGGAAGTTGTACCAACAAGCATTGTTGCTTTACAATGTTATCAATGGGAAGTCACACACTCCAAATCCTGGATGTTTTTATATAGTATCTCAAATCTCAACTTTTTATTTTGAATTGTCCTCATGCATAAATGGTAAAAACAGGACATACTGCAGTATAATTCAAGAATTCCATACCACAGATTGCTTTTTGTTTGGACCAAATTTAAATTTCATGATTGGATAATGTATGAAGTATGAAGTGTATGTTCAACAAGAAATATTTTTTTATGCAAGCAGAAATATAAATATTTCAAAATTGTAATCATATTTTTCCAGTTTTTATATAATTCACTAAAAATTGCACTTTTATAGGTCACTAACAAGTTTAATTTTAATGCAGAACATTCAACTGTACTGTAATATAATATAGTAGGTGCCTTAAGTTAGGTATGTAATATAAGTTAAGGCTAAATTACTCTACTATTTTATGCCCAGGCCCACAAATATGTTCAGTAGCACTGATCAAATATAGAAGTAAAATGTCGCTTCCCATAATTTTTGGGGTTGGGGACTTGGCAATACTTTACAAATAGTAGATCAAAACTAAAAATAAATATTGTACCGATGTACTAATTTTCTGCTTAAACATATATTACAGAAAATGCTATTCAGAGAGATGTACTGTAAATTTAACTGCTTACAAAGGAGTAATTCATCAACAGCAATAGCACAAAAGCAGTGTATAAGAATTGTTAATATTTTCTAACAACATCTCAAAATAGAGTTTACGCTAATGCCAGGTGGTCAAAATGCCCCTGTTGGTCGATCACCCCTTATAGTTCTATAGGAAATGTGCTATCTAAAGAAGGCATGGCAGTAACACATGAACCTTTCCTCTGAAATACTTAAATTGCTGTTTCTGAGTAAAGGTCTGCTTGTCACCTTCACTGCCTTAGATAGCTCTAGAACCAACATACTGTATATGGGCATTTTGTCAATGTGCCATTCCCAACTTCCCAACATTTGAGCCCCACAAAATGGAACAATTTAGGACAGTCTCCCAGACCACCTCAACCACACCCAGTTATTTACGCAATCTGAATTTCCATTCCTTTTTTGCTGCCCTTTTGGGATTTGCGATAAATATAAGTATTACTCACAGAACATATACACATTCAAAGTACTATAAATCACGGACACCCTTGCATATATGCTGGGCCCCAATTTGTCAACTTCTGCTTTATTGACTTGTTATTAGAAAAATATTGGAGATAGAAAACATGTCACTTAAATGGTATATGTTCTACTAAGCTTCTTTCTGAAGTGAATACATTCACAATGGTGTATGTAGCATGCAACAAAACATTCATATTTACAGTGAGTGCATCTGTTTACATAGTTGTTTATGTGTACATAGCCACACCTTTCTTGTGACGTGGATTGCCACTGAAATTTACTGAAATCACACCAATTTAGTGGCTCAAAATTACAATATGTTATTAATACAAAACAAAAATAAATTGGTTTCTCCCTTAATAACTCACACGAATTACTGAAATACCAGGATGTGATGTGACACCCTTGCATATATGCTGGGCCCCAATGTGGCAACTTATGGTTTATTGACTTGTTTTTAGAAAAATATAGAAAAACATGTCACTTAAATGGTATATGTTCTACTAAGTTTCTTTCAAAGTGAATACATTCATGATGATGTATGTAGCATGCAACAAAACTTTGACATTTACAGTGTGTGCATCTGTTAACATAGTTGTTTATGTGTGCCAAAAGCCAGGTCAAAAAATGACAACCAAAGTTTTATTTCCAGGCTTTCCTACTGATGATCAATCGAAACCCCCTCTTTTATGTAAGACTTGTATTTATAGCTTTACTGAAATTACACCAATTAAGTGGCTCAAAAGTACAGTCGTTAGGCATTCAAAACAAAAAGAATAAATGGTTTCTCCCTTAATAACTCACACAAATTACTGAAATACAGGGATGCGATCTGTTTTTAAGATTCAGAATAAAACTCACTTAGATTGCTTCTCTCTCTAAATTGCAATAAGGATGAAAAGGAAGGCCCAAGGTATGGATCATCCCAGTTCTGCATGCACTAGAGGCTTCTGTGGGCTTCCTTTTCCTTCTATAGACTTTTCTTTGTGAAACCCTTTGTGGAACAATGAGTGACATGCAGAGGAGTTTAAGAAGGCAGAGGTCACTAATGTTAAGCCCCTTCACTGCTGGAAATTCACATTCTATACTGTATATGTGCTGTGCCATAGGTGTGTACAGCTGTATATAGTGTTACCCAATGCAGTGCATACAGTGTTACCCACTTGTATCACTGATATACAAAGTACTGCACATTACCTGAAGCACATTGCAAGCAATTCCAGCTGCCAAGGGGTTTCTGTTGTTTGGTATTTTTCTGTATATCTTGTGTTTTGTGTAACGTTGTTTGAATTTGATTCCAGCTTTTACCTCAGCTGATGTGGCTGTGCTGTTGCTCTCCTTCTTATGGCTCGTTGCCAGTTTGCTTGCTTTCTCGCATGTGGCCTTTTTTAATTAACCCTCGATATTCGACCCTTGATGAATTGGCCCCTAACTGTATCTATCCATTTTGCCTTTCTTTGTCACCACCCACTCCATTCTTTTTTTTTCTTGTCCTCGCCTATATTGCTGGAACTAATCCCTGGCTGTGCTTCTCCCTTCACTTTTACCCCTGCAAATTTTTACATTGGAATCAATCCAATCTAGTGCTTCACTTATTTTTCTATTTTGTTTTTTCAAACTCATTTTATTTGTTTTTTCATTTTAAAATTTTTAACTCAATATGTTGTATTAACTCCATCTATATTTATCAATTACTTTAAATCCATTTATACATAAAATCTATCTAACATTATATTGTTTGATATCTTTATGAATCTACTTCCTATTCATTTTTCTTCTTTCCTGCATGGAATGGTTCATCCCTACCTGCTTTTTTCCCTTTATCCCAAAACTTTGCTTTACAGCAGAAAAGAAATGGTATACAGATGAAACGGAAAACACTTATCCCAGAAACATTCAGATTAAGCCAATGAGCACACACATGGCTAATCACATTAATCAATACAAATCAACAAGCAGCTTGATACCGCCAATACGAGACGTCGAAGATGAATGTTGATTGGAAAATGAGAACTTTTTTTAAGGAAAAAAAACCCACAAACAAAGCTTGAAAACGTATCCAGGCCTCTAAGAGGATACATCTCTGAAATATTAACTGATCATGTGCCAGGACACTGAAGAGTTGATATAAATCACTAGGCCTGTATGTTTTATATGTTATTTGGATACACAAAGCAAAGACTGCAAGAAGGAAATGTAAAATATTTAATTTATAAATAAGCAACATCTATATAGTCGGGTATAGCCTCTAGTGTTTTGAAATATTTTTATTCAATAGAAGAAAAAATATACAAATATATATATATATCAGCACCGACCCTGATATGTCGAAGCTTGTGAACAAGAAGCTCCGCTTTGGTTATAAACGCAATAGAAACTTGAGGGAACTATTGACACCTGCAGACCCGGCAAAGAAGTATGTACAGTCAACAGGAGGCATTACGTTAAAACCTGGAGTTTTTCAATGTAATAACTGTGTGATGTGCAATACATTAATACTTGGGGATCAATTTTTTAATCCTCATAGTGGGAAAGCTTACCATATAAAATATAGATTAACCTGCCGATCACAAAATGTGGTATACATCATTAAATGTCCGTGTGGCCTGCTGTACTGCGGCAAGACCATGAGACAATTGAGGGACAGAATCAGCATGCATAGGTCAACGATACGGGCGGCATTGGATACAAACTATGATAGTAAAAAGGTGAAACAGGATATATCTAAACAACCCATTGCCCAACATTGGTTGAAAGCGAAGCACCCCATTTCTACATTTAAATGCATGCCCATAGATGTGGCAAAAAGCCCACGGAGGGGTGGAGATATTGACCGGATCTTACTACAAAAGGAAGCATTCTGGACATTCGAATTAGGGTGTGTTGCTCCGAAAGGGCTGAATTCTACCCTCCAATTCAATGGGTTTCTGGATAGGAGATAACCTTTTTTTTGTGTATTTGGAAAAAGAAACAATATAGCAATTACTATGTGTTTTCTAACTTTTGCTAGGATTTGAAACAATGTTTATAAATAAATAATATGTTGCAATATAGTAGATAAAAATGAGTGTTGGTTACAGATGTAACATAGCAACAGTTTTGATTTTTTGTGCCAACTAGACATTAGTTAGAAGTACATATGGTTTGCAATAACCTGGAAGTGCCGTTACAATATGGTTTTAGAGATTTTAAGGTTTTTTAACTTAATCACTACTATAAGCACGCAGCACTTTAATACACCAGTGTTTTAACCACAATGAATTTTATTAATCAGCAAGTTGTTTTAATTAACATTTTAAGATGATCTTCACTGCTGCTATTTAAAAGGCCATATAAAGAGTTAATTTTGCACAAGCCAACGCAGGCACAGTCACGTGATGTGGGTGGAGGGTATTTAATTGGTTTTCTATGTATGTAATATTACCTTGATAAAGGTCCCAAGAGGGACCGAAACGTCGGTTATACATACTAATGTAACAATACAAGTTTTCTTCACTGCAAAGACCCCTGGTGCTGGTTTTTTGTTTTTATATATATATATATATAAGTATAATAAATGCTATGGCATATGTACCCAAATAGGGGTTATTTTGTTTCAACGGACATTGATTACAGTTAATGCTAGAATGCACATAAAAAATAAAACAAGTTAGGGACCGCCATTCGGGGTTTACCTTGACGTGGTATGGTGGCTTATCAATTTTATGATCATAACTTTGTAACAAAATAACCCCTGTTTTGGGTACATATGCAATAGCATTTATTATACTTATATATATATATACTTTAAAGCCTTTAGAGTGCTCCCACAACCCTCCTGTTTTGATATTGTATATTTAGCCGGAAGCTGTGGCATAGCTTCAGTGGTTGTAGCACCCCATACCCCCCTTTAAACTAGTGGTGATCCTATGCTTTTAAAATTGGGCGTTTGTTTTGGGAATCTCTCTCCTTTAATAGCCTGATTGCTGGCTGGGGAGGATTTAGCCCTCAGTGAAAAAACAGCGTTCAACGGACATTGATTACAGGTAATGCTAGAATGCACATAAAAAATAAAACAAGTTAGGGACCGCCATTCGGGGTTTACCTTGACGTGGTATGGTGGCTTATCAATTTTATGATCATAACTTTGTAACAAAATAACCCCTGTTTTGGGTACATATGCAATAGCATTTATTATACTTATATATATATACTTTAAAGCTTTTAGAGTGCTCCCACAACCCTCCTGTTTTGATATTATATATATATATATATATATATATATATATATATATATATATATATATATATATATATATATATATATATATATATATATTGTTCCATCTCTGCCCCAAGAAAGGTTAAAAAGCCACTGTTATAGGAGTCTTATAAATGAATGAATTCACTTTTGTGTCAAAGTGTTAATTACTATAATATACCACTTGTTGTTTCCCTGCCAGAACACTCTGGAAATTTAAAGAAACAGTATCACCAAAAAATGTAAGTGTTTTAAAGTAATGAAAATATCATGTACTGTTGCCCTGCACTGGTAAAACTGATCTGTTTGCTTCAGAAACACTACTATAGTTCTTATAAACAAGCTGCTGTGGAGCAATGGTGTAAATTGATAAACGGCTATATGGCACAGGTTAACTAATGGATACCATATAACAACATTAGACAGACAGAGCTTATCAGCTGTGTAACTTTAGCTTTTTCTCCTTTAAATGGCTGCCCCAATTGCTACACAGCAGCTTATTTATATAAACAATAGTAGTGTTTCTTAAGCAAACACAGCAGTTTTACTAGTGCAGAGCAACACTGCATTATATTTTCATTACTTTAAAACACTTTTATTTTTTGAAGTTACTGTTCCTTTAAGCATTTAAAGCTTGGCCTCATAAAAGACTGGACAGACTCATTCTCTGAATTATGTTTTACTATGGAGATTAACATATGAGTTTGAAAATAATGAGATCTAAATACTCTAATAAAACCACCTTTTGTGTTTCTTCATTATCACTAACTGATCAATAACAACTCAGCATTGTGAATTTGTGTCATATGTAAAGATTTGAGGTCAAAGCTTTTTCTGTAAGAGATGTCAACAAAAACATTTTAGAATCCTCATTAGCCTCATGCAAATAGTTTGATCAGTCCATAATTATATGCTTTTAGAAAGCTGCACTGGGTAATTATCCTAGACCAGTGCAAATTTTTACATGTAATGGGATAATTATTCAAGGGCCTTATTATATTAAAATAATGATGGCATACAAAGGAGTGTAGCACTGCACTGATTTCTAGTTGTGGCACTTCACAATTCCGGTGTCTCTGCTATATGGAAGAACTTTACTTGAGCATTGTTGTGCCTCCACTCAGACAGACTCCCCACTGAAGTGCCTTAGTGTCTGCACTAGGGGGTCTGTGTCTGTGCAGACACATGAACACACTGATTGGCTGTTGCAGCCCCACATGACAGTAGCCTAAAACCCCTCATTGGGAGCCTTCTTTGAACCACAGTTACAAGTCTGAATATAGGTAGAGATGTTTATGTGCAGGAATATAGTAAACTTTGTATCCAAAGAGCTGTCATCTGGGAACCTGAAATTCACAGATATCCAAATATGAAAAGGCCACCTCCCATAGAGTCCATTTTAATCAAACATCTGTATTTTAATAATGATTTTTTTTCTCTGTAATAATAAAACAGTAACTTGTAATTCAACCCAACAAAGTAATATGTAATTAATCCTTATTGCAGTCAGAACAATCCTATTGGCTTTAATGACATTTTTTTTTAGTAGACTAAAGATATACTGTAGATATCTTAATTACAGAAAGATTCCTTATTCAGAAGAAAGACACAAACATTCTGGATAACATGTCCCGTACCTGTACAGTTTGCCCACCAGGAGTAACTTCACACAGGATTACAGATTGTTTGATGATTGTTCAGCTGGGGACCCCCAATGAAGTTGCAGTTTATTCAGAATTTCCAGCTCCCTTTGACATTCCATGCCCTGAAAAAAGCATGTTTTGATCTTGAGATCCCTGACAAGGACCATCTTTTCTTCCACATCCTAAAAGAGCATTTTTAATTTTCACTGGGGTTCCATATTTGGTCTTAGCACCTCACAAAACCATTCCTTTCTGGATGCTTTCACTTGTAGCACTTCCTCTGCAGATCAGCTAACAGGGGTTGGGGCTGTCCCTTTTCAGGACAGAGCAGAGTCCATGCTCCCAGAGTGAGCAATACAGAAGATGGGATAGGAATCCCCAGCCTCCATACAGATGTCTATGGATCCCTTGGGCATACTGAAATCTGACTGTGTCTGCTGTAGTCAAATTCACAAATTCAAAATCTGGCACCAGTTGAATAAAATGAAGTACTGGTTTTAAATAATTAAGCAAACCCTTGTAGGTGGTAGGAGTGGTACATTGTATGAAATGATTAAGCTTTTTATAACTATCATTGTTAAATTGAAAGGATGTCCTTAATCTATGCATTATTCAGGCATTGTGTTGTGTTGTCTTTGAAGGCACCGAGAACGTGAAGATTTACATAATATTGACTATGGTTTAATGCACAAATGTTTGTTTTTCTGCTGTTATATATGCCACTATTCTGTGCTTACTTTTGCCTCTAGTATATGGGGTAGTACACAGAGCTGATATGTGAATTTTCTGTGCTGCATTATGTAAACAATTACAGTATAAAAGGCTCTAAAGTAGATGTCTGTCCTATTCTCAATGACAAGAGTTCAGTTTTGTAAAAAGCAGATAATTATGACAAGTCTTACCATGGCCATTGCCCATAGTTATCACTTGTTATCAAAATAACTTTTCTGCATGTACTGTATATATATATATATATATATATATATATATATATATATATATAATGTAAAAATCAATAAATAAATTAAAAAAATATTTTGTGTGTTATGTCGAAGTTATAGTTAAACTGAAACCCACTGTGATGTCTTTAATACATAAAAAATGTGTATCAATCAATATGCTACCCTCCCGTGTGAACAAATCAATGCAAAAACCCTGATACATGCAATTCATTTTGTGCAAACATCCCTTCCAAACCCCAAGTGTCCAACCCTTATGTCCCATTAATGTAGTGTCCCATTTTCATTGAATATATCTCTAACACAGCAGGACAGTCTTGGCAGACTGTACTTTATAAAAAGATATATAGTTCTTTAAAATAGCAGCCATTATGAGGTGTAAACTGCATCCACCAACACTTATGTATAGAAACATGGTGGGTATAATTCGGCATAAGAAGAAAATACCAAACTCCAAAGCCAGTAAAGCAGGGAGAACCCCTGCGTGTTTATTAGTCACTTGATGTAACGTTTCGGGGCATGCCCCTTTGTCAGACATGCAGTATCTTTAGTGTTTATGTGTATTTAAACCTTACGTAATTTACATATATTAGCGCCACTTTGTGATAATTAGAAATAACCCAAAAAAAACAGTGTATACTGAATACATATTTTTCACCAATAATATAACAACCATGGTGCATTTGCATAATAAATCCAAAATATGTGACCTCAAGCTAAACGATATAAAGTGTCCACTAATGCCCAAAATTGATGGTAAAAATCCATATTTTTAATATATCAGTCGCAGGGGAGGGTTAATGCGCCCTCAAAACTTTCAACCAATCAAACTGGGAATACATTTTTAGTTAGTGTACATTTTATAAAGGTATTTTAAAATCTATCTTACCCTACCATCAAGCTGTCCCTGGGTAGTGAGAGGTTCAGTGAAAAAATCTAAAAGGAAATAAAAAAAATAAATATCAACAGGAAGACAATGTATCAAAAATTAGAAACAATCTTTTAGAATGGTTATAAAAAATAGATACTTTCTACAAGTAACAGTTCATATTGAACTCTTCATTTAGACCTCTTGGATACTTTGTTTGTAATTGCCATATCCAAAAACACTCCTTTTGTAACAGTTTTCTATTTATCTCTCTTTCATTTCTCCCTTGTAGTCTATCTACAATCTGCCATCTTAGCCGGGCAATCCCATGTCCTTGTTTATTAAAGTGTCTTGCCAGTGTGGTTTCCTTTTTCTTTTTTTCTCCTTTCCCCATTTTTTCTTTACTGTTATTTTCCTTGGGAGGTTTATAATTGCGTATGACTGATTTGTTTTCATTGAGCCTGACTTTCATACTTCTGCTTGTTTGGCCTATGTATGCTAGACCGCACGGGCATTTTATGCAATAAACAATATTTTTACTATCACATGCGTGGAAGCCTTTTATTTTGTGTTTTGTTCCTTTTAGAGGCTGTTGTATCACCTCACCTTGTATGATACCTTTGCAGTGGCTGCAGTTTTTACAAGGGAAGGTGCTGTTAACTACCGTAGGGCTAGCACTTTTACTTTTTTATTCCCTTTGTTTCAATTTTATACAGTCACCCATAGATCTACCTCTTTTGTATGAGAACAATGGGGGTGGTAGAAAAGTTTACCATACCATATATTTAAGTATCCCCCAATATATAAAGATTGTTTTATGTACCATTGTAGCATTAGTATTGTATGTGGTGATAAAGGGTATTCTGTTTAATCCCATCTTTTTCTCTCTTTTCTGTAAGGTGGCCTGTCTTGATGTATGTAGTACTTCCTGATTCCGTTTAGAAAAATTTATTTTTTGTAGCCTCTTTCCACAATTTTTTTTATCATTTGTGTGGATTCTCCCTCATAAAGTTCATCTCTTGAAGCAATTCTCCTTAGTCTTGTTAACTGGCTATGTGGTAACCGTTTTAATAGGGCGGGAGGGTGAAAAGCTTCAAGTAAAGTGTTTGTATCCGTAGGTTTTTTATACAACATAGTGGTGAATGTGTTCTCCATATGTGTTATATTTACATGCAAGAAATGTAAAGTGTTGCGATGATAATCTAATGTGAATTTTATTGTCCCGTGGATTCCATTTAAGTAATTCAAAAATTCTAGCAGTTTTTCTTCAGAGCTATTCCAAATGAAAAAGGTATCATCCACATATCTAAGATAGTTTTGGATGTATCCACTGCATTCATTATTTGCTAGTATGTATGTATTTTCAAAAAAAGCCATGAAGACATTGGCATAAGTGGGTGCCATATATCCCCCATTGCGCAGCCTTGTAGTTGTATGAAAAATTTATTTTCAAATTTGAAATAATTTTTATACAGTATAATTTCCAATAATGTACATAAAAAATTAATTTTATGATTTGGATAACTGGTATGGCTGAGCAGGGATCTTACACATTCAACTCCTTCATCCTGTGGGATGGATGTGTATAGGTCCTTCATGTCAAGAGAACATAGAAAAAATTCCCCCTGGGGTGGAGATATATTATCTAAACAATTCAAAAACTATGTAGTATCTGACAAGCAGTATTTCATAGATTGCCAATGATTGTAAAATAGATCCTATTTTAGATACTATTGGCCTGCCTGGTGGATTTTGGAGATCCTTATGTATTTTTGGCAGAAAATAGATATAAGGTGTGATAATGTATTCCCGGTTTAGCAAACTGGCCAATTCCTCTGTTATAATACCTTCCATAACTGTTGAATTGAGGTATATTTTTATTTCATTAAGGAATGAATCAGTGGGGTCTGATTTTAGCTTTTTATAATGTAAATTGTTTTGTAATTGCCTATACGCTTCTTGGATATAGTCCGATTTATTAAAAAAAGACTATAGCACCCCCTTTATCTGCTCTGGTAATGATGATGGAATCATTTTGCTCCAGGTTTTTAAGAGATAATTGTTCTTGTTTGTTAATATTTCTATATAACATATGCTTTGTTTTATCCGTTTTTTATTTTTTTCATAGTGTAGCGCTATAGTAAACTGACTTGTGCTAGGGCCATTTACTCTACTTTCCTTGGTGGGCTGAGACCACCGATGAGCTCTCTTTCTCAGGGGTAAGCCCTCGCAGCGGGGTGGAGGCAAGGGTGTAGTGTAACTGTAACCTGATGCGATAGCACAATGATGGGCGCCAGTAGTTCTTTAACAGTTGAACAAAGAACAGTATTTATTGAACAATAGCACATAGATCATTCAGCACATTGATCCACAATGGAGTATAGAACATACACAGCAGCATAAAGGAAGCATATACTCACAGCACGTATAGGCTGAATCCCCACAGGCTAGGGAATATACAGCAGAGAGTAAGTTGACAGCATGTGATGGGTATTGCCCAGTTTTCAGGATATCTTCCAGTGGCAGACTAGGGGAACTCCTGACATCCCTATCTCAACACTTGGTTCCTTACTCTGGGTCAGTAATACCCTGGGATCTTAATCCCTCTAATCTCCTCGGCGGAGCCTTGAGCTGCTCAACTAATTAACCTCTCTATCACTCCTAGAGCGATCTATAAAACGAGTATAGCTGTAATTACTAGGGCCAAGGCGCCTAGGGTCAGCATCACCCATTCCCTTCCAGCCTGCTTGGTTGGGCTAAAGCAATGGACCCAGAGCACATGGTTCCTAAACCTTTTATACTCTGGCACAGTGGCACTAGTGTACACTGTGTGAATTGCAGGGGTTACATAAGCACAAGGTCCCCATAAGGACCCACTGAGGTGTCCATATTACTAGGGATGTGCCTGTCTGTAAAGTGTAAGGGTGTCTAAGATTTTCACATCCCTACAATAGTATTGTTCCATTTCCATCATTACCAGAGTTTCAAAACTCTCAATGTTAGAGAAGGTGCCTGGAGGGTTAAAATTACTTTTTATACCCAGTTTGTTTTTCAAGCTTATTAGAGTTTCGTCTTTTTTAGAGACCAACCCCCTATCAAAGGAAAACACTTTACGTTTCAAAGACCTTACCAACTTATAGAAATCCTTAGTAAACTCAAAAGGGGTATTAGTGCATACAGGTACAAAATTTAACCCTTTATTTAATACACTAATTTCAGCGGTATTGAGGCTATAGGTAGACAGGTTAAATACATTGTTTACCTCCGCTTTCTTTGTCCCCTGTGATTCCAGAAAGTCAGGGTTTCTGGCTGTTTTTCTTGATCTTTTCTTTTTGCCCGGGTGGAGTATTGGTCCGTTCCTAAAAAAGCTGGTGAAGTGGTGAAAGAGTCCTGCGAGGAATTCATTGATGTATTTCTCAAAGTACTTGACTGGGATCCCGGTGTAGCTTGTGCGGGTTGTTTGTTGTCTTTCATTCTGCGCTGTGCTCTCCTTGAGTCCTTCCAATTGTATACTTCTCCTCTCTTGTAGTCCGGGGTATCTCAACGGCATTTGCGCAGCTTGGTCTGTATGATTTCCTGTTGCAGTTTCTCTATTCTCAGATCCAGTTCCTATAGTGTAGTATCGTCCTCCTTTTCTAACTTGGACTTGTATTCGTCCTCCATGCTATGGATTTGTTGGTTGAACTTTTTCAATCTAATCTGTTATTGCTGGATCATTAGAGTAATTAAGTTCAGACTGCATTAGTTTAATATTCCTTGCCACTTTTGCAGATATTCTCGATCTTCCTTGAACAGGACCTCGTTCAGTCGTATGCAAAGTCCACGAGGGATCCGGTGTGCCTTGGCGTACTCTATGAGTGAAGAGGAGTGTAAGCCCCATGAAGTTTTGCGGCGTTTCAATAGCTCTAATTGCCGGAAGATGTCAGGTTGAGCTGAAGGTGATTAAGTATGCTGTGCGTGGAGTGCAGTATGCGCTTCCTTTCAGCTTCTGTAAATCCGAATGTTTCCGCCTTTTCCTCGGTGAGTGCAGCGATATCTGCAAATTACATTTTTCGGGATAGTGGGGTGTCAATAGGATTGCTGATGTATTAGTCAGTATTCTGTGGTGATAGGCTTGAGAATGGTTGGATGGGTCAGCACCTCTCCCAATATCCGTATAAGAAGAAAATACCAAACTCTAAAACCAGTGAAGCGGGAAGAACCCCTGCGTGTTTATTAGTCACTTGATGTTAAATTTCGGGGGCGTGCCCCTTCGTCAGACATGCAGTATCTTTAGTGTTATGTGTATTTAAACCTTACGTAATTTACATATATTAGCGTCACTCCCCTGTGATAATTAGAATTAACCCAAAAAAACAGTGTATACTGAATACATATTTTTCACCAATAATATAACAAACATGGTGCTGTCAAGCTGTCCCTGGGTAGTGAGAGGTTCAGTGAAAAAAATTTCTACAAGCAACACTTGGTGTTGGTAGGGTAAGATAGATTTAAAAATACCTTTATAAAATGTACACTA
Source organism: Xenopus laevis (assembly GCF_017654675.1). NCBI lineage: Eukaryota > Metazoa > Chordata > Amphibia > Anura > Pipidae > Xenopus > Xenopus laevis. The sequence continues at coordinate 47,300,699 of NC_054384.1, read as the reverse complement.
ACTAAAAATTTATCCCCAGTTGGATTGGTTGAAAGTTTTAAGGGCGCATAAACCCTCACCGGAGATTTATAAATATTATAAGTCCATATTATAAATATGGACTTTGGATTTTTACTATCAAATTTGGACATTGGTGGACACTTTATATCGTTTAGCTTGAGGTCACATATTTTGGATTAATTATGCAAATGCACCATGTTTGTTATGTTATTGGTGAAAAATATGTATTCAGTATACACTGTTTTTGGGGTAATTCTAATTATCACAGGGGAGTGACGCTAATATATATATATATAAAGATACTGCATGTCTGACGAAGGGGAACGCCCCCGAAACGTTACATCAAGTGACTAATAAACATGCAGGGGTTCTCCTTTCTTCTTATGCTGAACTATACCCACCATGTTTCCATACATAAGTGTTGGCGGATGCAGTCTATGCCTCATAATGGCTGCTATTTTAAAACTATATATCTTTTTATAAATTACAGTTCTTATAGGGCTGCCAAGACTGTCCTGTTGTGTTAGAGATTTATTCAATGAAAATGGGACACTACATTAATGGATCATAAGGGATGGACACTTGAGGTTTGGAAGGGATATTTGCACAAAATGAATTGCATGTATCGGGGCTTTTGCATTGATTTCTTTACATGGGAGGGTAGCATATTGATTGATTGATTGACACATTTTTTATGTATTAAAGACACATCACAGTGGGTTTCAGTTTAACTATAACTTCGACATAACACAAAATATTTTTTTAATTTATTTATTGATTTTTTATGTACTAATGACACATCGCAGAGGGTTTCAGTCTAACTATAACTTTGACAATGAGGTTGCAGTTAATAAGGGTTTTAAAGCTTCTAATAACACTCCTCACTTATAGGGTGGTTTTAGTAACTGGGTTTTCCATTTTAGCAAGTTTAAGATGTTAATTAAGTTAGAGGAACAAACAAGTTTTTTAGCGTATGTTGATGTATTGGTGTGTGGATAAACACTTGCCCCATAATACAGGATTAGATTATTATTGATAGAAACCGATCCAATGACCAACTAGTATACACTTTGAGCCATTCTCAAGTTACATACATTTTGATACATTTTGACAGATGTAACAAGTGGTGATCTGATTTAGATAAGATAGGAGTAAGTATATGTTACAGAACAGTGTCAGTTTGTATTTGTTATTTTATTATAGTAATGTTTATTTTATATAGTATATGTTCTTTTGGAGTTGTGTAGTTGTTTTATGTTTAAAAACTGACGAGCATTATAGATATGCAGGTATAATGCTAATTGATGCTGTGATAAATGCAGCTTAAGTGATATTAACACCTGACGAGGGTTACATGTCATTATTATCTAAGCTATTTCCTGCCAGTGTGTTAATATAAGGCTGTTCCACTGTGTATTTTTATGCTTTTGAGAAAGGTCTCGGAGAGGCCGAAATGTCAGCTTGTAGCTTTTATTCCTGAGAGTGCAGACTCCATTTGATGTTTGTATGAATATTTACTGAATCTGCACCCAGGTACAGGACGCCACCACAGCCCTGGTAGAATGAGCCTTGATCTCCCCGGATTAGAGCTTGCACCTTCTCTTATGCAGGTTTTGATCCAAGCTGAGATGGTACACTTTGCCACCTGGGAGTCTATTCTTGGACCCGAAGGAACGATCAATAAATTAATCAACTTTCTGAACGTTTTTGTCCTTTGCAGGTAGATTTTTACACATCAAAGTACATCTAGGGTGTGCCATTTCTATATTTTCTTCAGTTAGAGGAGAACGAGAAAAAGACAGGTAGAATGATGATTAACATGGAAGTCCTTAGGTCGAAAATTCCCACTCTTTTTGCTGATGTTATTGCCAAGAGAAAAGTTAACTTCCAAGAAATAAACTTAAGTGGTACCGACTCAAAAGGTTTAAAGGGAAATTGAATAAAAGCTTACAGAACCAGGTTCAAATCCCAAGGTGGAGCTGTAGATTTCATTTTTGGCTTTAATTTTTTAAAGCTTGAAAAAATCTCAACACTAAGGGAGCAGAGGACCAAGAAACTCCTGTTATAGTTGATAAGGCTAAGATTCGTCAAGGTTGCTGGACTAAGTTGCTTTTCAAACCCAGCCTGTATAAATTCAACAATATCCTCTTCGGAAATACTCCCTGAAGATCTACCCCTGGATTGGCACCACTCCAGAAACTTATCCCAATATTTAGAATATTTAATAGAAATGGATGCTGAACACTGAACTACAATGTATCAGGTTGTATCCAAGGACAAACTTTGGTTTCCCCACAGTTCAGCACTTGCAGGTCCTCCTCCACCTGTTTGAGACGATCTCCAAGTACAGAAAATAAAGTGCTAGAATCCTCAAAAATTCATTGAGGAGGGGGATTTAACAGAAAGAATAAAATATAGTATAGTATTTTTTTTTTTTTTAAAAATTTTTTGTTTTTTGTTTTTTTTAAAAAATTGTTAACACCCACCGTGATTATTAACAGTGATAATAGTGTTCTTTTATTTAACTTAGAAGAAGAGAGCCCAAAAAAGTGAAAGTTGTGAATTTTAGATGAAAAATAACAAAAAAAGAATGAAAAAATAAAAAATAAAAGATAAAAAATAAAAAATAAAATTAAAAAATTAAAAAAAGTGAAAAAGTGAATAGTTCAGTGAATTAATAGATACCAACGATTTCTCTCCAAGTGATAGTGAATGCAGTGTTATTTGTTACTTAAAACACATTCAATTGTGCAATAGGTGAATATTAATGTAATTAGGGAATATTTAGTGTGGGTTCAACTTCCCCTTAGATTTTTCCCGTTTAAGATCCACACTCTATGGATTAGAGGAAAGGTAACATAGAATACTTTGCCACAATTCCGGTACAACCGGTTGTGCAGCTCACTCACCAAATGTGAGTTAAGGGAGAGCGTCTGATAGGTCCTGTTCGCGCTGTTTCCACTCTTTTTCTACTATCCAGGTTGTTGTAAGAGGGATAAAAATAGAGAGGGGCATGTGCAGGGATCACTTTAAAACAGTTTAATAGAATAAAAATACACTCACAAACACGATCGGTAAAACTGCAAAAGGATTGGTAAAAGTCCTGCGAAAGTCGCTGTGTCTCCTTGGCGTCCCTCGGAAGATACAGACGTCTCTCTGGATCGGGTACTCCTGCAAAAGGTTAGCGTGGTCCTTTTCGCTTACGCGTTTCGCCTGGCTGGCTTCTTCCTGAGCGATCATCGCAATGAATTTTTGAGGATTCTAGCACTTTATTTTCTGTACTGAACTACAATGCTTCAACTGCGGGCAGTGACAGAAAACCACATGCTTCTGTCTGAAAGCTTGAGAATATCCAAAGAGGCTTCTGCATAGAAGTCATTGCCTAGTTTAATCTCTTCATGCTGGGGGAGGAAGGCTGGGGGAATCAAGGGGGAGGGAAAGATCTAGGCAGGATAATGTCTTCTGCCACTAATGCTGGGGGGGGGAGAGGGAGGAAGGGTGAAGAAATTCTATGATGTCAGGACGCTCCGTGTAACCCATTGTGCATACTGGATGAACACTCCTCCGCCATGAAAACTTTCTCAGATACCTCACAAAGAATTGCAGCTGTTATGGTGAGTTCTAAATGGCACATTTAGCTAAATAGAGGCAAAGTCAGTGCAGAAATTAGCTTAGCTTGCTTAGGGGGAACATAATATTTAGTTTCCTGGTCAGTAGTGAGGAAAGGTGAACAACCCCCTTAACGGAAATATGTACTGCAAAATAGCCATAAAAAATAGGATGGAGGTGGTGGGAGGAAGCCTACGTTTTATTAGCTATCTCATTTCCTGTCCTTCTTACATCAGGAGGGGTTAACCCTATTGTACCCACTGCCACGTGGAGTACAGTAAAAATTATTTATATTTATCAAATGTTCAAAACGTTCAATGTTCAAATGTTCTTAACTCTACTTTTCTATAGAAAAAAAAATGTTGGTTTCAATACCCTTGCATTCTCTCACTTGCTAAAAATGTATCCAACCCTTTCTTGAAACTATCTATGGTAACTTCCAGTAAAAACAATTTATGAAGAGAATTCCTCTACACTGTAAAATCTCTTTGCTCCTTAAGATAAAACCTAATTTCTTCCCATCCCAAAAGATTCCCTTGTCTTCTAAGTGCATCATCCTAAGAAAGGAATGGTGCATCCAATTTGGATTCTTAGGTCTGTAGCACCTATTTGGCGGTATTTTGTCCAAATACCCACAAGCAGGAGCATTGCTACATGCGACTTACACAACAGGGTCAGGGCCTTCGCCATGTGGAAGTGTTCCCTCTATGGTGTAGTGCAACTACCACCCTCAGGCTACTTTGCACAAAAAATATACAAAAGATGGGTGCCAGGAGGTTCTTGCAGTAAAACAGGAAAACGGTTTATTAACTATGCACAAAGCAAGTGACCACAGGTTTAGTACTCACACAGGAGCTGAGGCAATAGTAACGTTTACTCACACAGAGCTGCAGGCATTAGGCATTTCTCACAGAGGAAAGGTCTCCATTAGGCATTTGCAGTATTCACACACATTCCCTCCTGGAAGTTGTCAGGAAAGCAGCTTCTACCCTACAGTCCCTCTTCACTGAGGTCCCTGACTGGAGGCACCACACAGAGCCTCTGGGAAGCTACTCCCTTACTGCATATCCTCGGAGCTTCAGCTGCTCTTTCTCTCTTAACTCTCTCTCTCTCGCCTTTCTCTCCTAGAGAGACTATGACAAGTCTGCCCTAGTGTAACTATTCCTCATTCATGGGGTTTCCTGTTCCCCGACTTCTTCGCCAAAGCACATGGGCCTTTCTGGGCCTAGCTGTACCCAGGCTCCCCCTAGGCACACCCAGCTGGATCACCATCCACAGGCCAAAGAGGAAGTGGCCACTCCCTACACACACTATATAGCAGTGTAGCAGGGGAGTGTCATTACACCTCTCAGCCAATAATACTAAAGGTTATTCTAATACAGGGTCTCTTACCCAATAACCCAAAGAAAGAATGAAAAGATTAACTCTCTATAGGGCCCTACAGGTCCATGTGTGTCGAATATATGTAATGCAAAATAGCCATAAAAAATCTACAGGAGGTATTTATATGTATAAATGGTGCTTAGTAATGTAATCTGTTATCAGCAGTACTTAGGGGTGTTACTTGTTTTACATTTTTCACTGAAATTTGTATATTATAAAAATTAACGTACCCTCCTGCTGTAAATCATGAAGATATTTGAAGTTAACTTGGAGTGTTATAAAACCATGCAAAACTTCTGAGACTTTAAATATTCTTATATATTCTTAGAATATGTGGTACATTATTCCCTGTATAAAAAGGGGAATCGGTGATAACATTTGCTACTCTGTTGTGTGAAAAAAGCTACAACAGAGGCCAGAGATTTTGTCAATTTTGTCACAAATACATACAGTGTATGTACAAAAGTACAAAAGTATGCAAACCCTTTACAAATCCTCCAATTATTGAAAAACAAATATTACCCTGAACTATTGTTCTCTGTTTTATTTTTTTCCAAAGAATTGAGTCTGAAATAAAGGTTTTGTAATATGTTATTGTATTATGTTATCTAAAAAAAGAAATAAAGTGAAATAGGCTGTTTGTATTGTATCACCACAAGGAAATGTTTTGTGGAGCCAGCTTTTGGAACAAAAAAATATAAAGGCTTTTTAAGTAAGTAGGTACTAGCTTTACATACTGTTTTGGAGTATTTTGGCTCATTATGCCAAATATTATCAGATTTAATTCAAGTTAATAAGGGTAGTTGGATGACACACATGTACCATAAGTATTAAACAGTGCCACAAATTCTTAATTGTATTGAGATCATAATCCTACCAAGAACCAATTTGGTAACGAGTTTCTGGATAATAGATCCCATACCTGTACTTTTAACTTGCTCTGGCCAAAAAGTGTTATCTTGTATCTTCCCACATTGCATCTCAGCTACTGAACTCTGTAATTCCTATAGGGCAAGCAAACACAGGTATTGTGCCAGCCACAAAAATTCCCCAAGGGGTGACATAATGCAAATAAAATATGATTCTATAGCAGATTATTGAAACTGGCTGCATCAGTTGAACACAATAGAATACAAAAGATAGCATTGTTATGCGATAACACAGTACAACTGCTATGAACATTTGCATTGCTATGCAAAGTTTTTTTTTCAGGCTGCTCAACTGTGGGTGCCCTTCAAGTGAATGCTGGCCCCTCTGTGCCTTCCTTCATAGGTTTTTGCATACAAAGTTTCGAATGACCAGAGCTGGAACTAGGGGTAGGCAGAGTAGGTGTGTGCCCAGAGCGCAAGCCTGGGAGGGGTGTAAGGCACGTAAGTTCTCTGCCTCCTACCCTTAGTCCCCACAATCCAATCTCATGCCAGCTGTTCCAGCATGAGAAGGACTGTGCACTTGCGCCTATCCATGCGTATGTGCATGTATGTGCATGCAAGCAGCGCATGAAAGGCGGCACTACCGGCCTGGTTGCCTAAGGCATCTGGTCGGCCTGGCCCAGCGCTGTGAATGACAACCATTTCTAGACATCGTATACTCTAGATGATTTAATATAGCTTCTTGATATTTGACAAACACTGCCTACTGAGAGATCCACTTGGATACTGTTTTGCACCCTTTTACTAATCGATGCTGCTGTATTACTTTAGCTCTAATTTCTTTGCAATTCTCTTAAGGCACTGTCACAGGTCTGTTTTGGGTATTTAAAGATCTGAGTTTTAAAATAGACCTAAAGCATGCAAATATCTGAAACAGTCTCCGATAGAATGTTACTGAAATGCCTACCATGAATGTGAATGTAAGTCTATATGAATGAATTTTGATGTTTTAGCCATGCATGCTTCAGCTACTTTAAACCACAAATGCATAAAATGAACTACAGTAGTATCACTGCTTTGAAATAAAAAGTTCACATAGAACAAAACTTCTGTGGAATTTCTGTGTTATTTAATAATATATGTCTAGGATCTGAACACATAGTTGAATTCAACCTTCAAGTTCAACATTTTTGTCCACAGGAACACCTTTATATAGCCTTTGCAATTTGCTTTGCTTCTTCAGGTAAAGTATTCCTTCCAGACTCCAAGATGGTAATTGGACCAGTCCCTGATTCAACTTTGTATTAAAGGAAAACTATACCCTCAAAATAAATACTTAAGCAACATATAGTTTATATATCAAATTTAGTGGCATGTTAAAGAATCTTACCAAACTGGCATATATAATTAATTAAATATTGCCATTTTACATCTCTTGTCTTAAACCACCTGACCAGAAATACTCCAGCTCTAACTGTAAAAGGAAGAATTGTAGAAGAATTGTGGAAGCAAAAGACAGAACTGTCTATTAATTGGCTCATGTGACCTAACATGTATGATTTGTTTGTGAGCACCGTGAGTCCTGCAGCAGGTCGGGTACCCGCAGGTTACTCGCAAAAACAGAGAGTTCGGGTCTTAGAAATTTGTTCCAAACAGGACTCTACTGTGAATCCTAGGATCCCCGGGGGGATTTTTTAAAATGAAAATTTTCTATTTATGATTACTCAATGGCACATACTACAAGAAAGTATATTATTATGAAAATGGTTTATTTACATAAAGCAGGGTTTTACATATCATAGCTGTTTTATGCAATACATTTTTATAGAGATCTACATTGTTCAGGGGGTATAGTTTTCCTTTAAAGCTAATTTCTCACTTGCTAGAAAGCCATTCAACCCCCTTACTTTTGCAAGGCACTGAATAGGAATACATACTCACATCCTGCTTAAGCTGGCCCAGTGGGTTCATCTTTTCATGAAACTTCATGATTTCACCTGATATCTTCAGTCTTTATTGCATGGACCTTATATTCATACAACTGGGAGCCATTTAATATAAGGTGTAGGATACATAAAATTGCAATTATTCTGTACAGTTTCAAAGTTCCTCCTGCGGAAGAGGTAGTGTGTAATGTTTACATACATAATAAGGTATTAAGACAATGCATATCTTCCAGGAACATAATATACAGTACTAGACATTAAGCCCGTTAAATTACCGGGGGCTAGAACATACTGTATGTAGAAAATTCGTCAGAGACGGTCCGTGGGGCACATGCGCAGTAGTGCCAGAGACGGTCCGTGGGGCACATGCGCAGTAGCGCAATCCCACGGACACAGGGACTGGGCGCAGAGACACTTCAACTTTATTATATAGGATTAGTAGGTAGACGTTTAGAGAGGATTGCAGTTTATAAGATAATTTCCCTTTTGGTTCTTAATGTCATATAATATTATATAAGATATGGCATGTCTTTAGAACTTTTATACTTTGAAAAATAAAGCTTCTAATGTTCCACACATTTAACCTTTTGCAAGCTAGCTAAAGAAGGCACAAAAATGAAAAGAGTAAAAATAAATTATACCAGACAGATCTATGGATCATTTACTTCATGCTGTTAATTATTCAAAAAAAAATATACTGTTTCTTTATAAAAGAAAGAATCCAACATGTTTTTAATTCTACTAGGGCTATTCCTGGAAAGGAAATGTAGGAAGTGCAATCTAACCAAAGAGACAAAACAACAAGTTTGTGCATAATGCAATATGCATTTTTAAAAGCCTTATTTGCTTCCTGTGAAGCTACATTCATTAACTATTTTTACCAGTGATCTTAGTATAGCAACAAATGCATAACACTTAGGGGCAGATTTATCAAAGGTCGAGGTGAAGTTTCGAAGTGAAAAACTTCGAATTTCAAGATATTTTTTGTGTACTTCGACTATGGAATAGTCATACTTCGATTCGAATTTGAAAAAACTTTGAAATTCGAAGGTCGAATTTTTTTGAAGTACTGTCTGTTTAAAACTTCGACCATTCACCACCTAAAAGCTTCAGAACTGCTGTTTTAGCCTATGGGGCAGATATATCAAAGGTCGAAGTTAATTTTCGAAGTAAAAAACTGCGAATTTCGAAGTAAATTTTGGGTACTTCGACCCTCGAACAGTCCAAATTCGATTCGAATTCAAAGTACTGTCTCTTTAAAACTTCGACTTTGACCATTCGCCACCTACAGCTGCCGTAGTGCTGTTTTAGCCTATGGGGGACCTCCTAGAACCTGTATGGAGGCAATTGGGGGAGTTTGGGAGATTGAAGGTCGAACTTAAAAAAACTTCGATCAAAGTACGATCATACGATTCGAAGTAGGCCGAATTCGGCCCACTTCAACCCCAAAAAACTTCGACCTCCATTCGATTGGTCTTTTTGAATTCGAAGTTCGAAGTCTTTTTAACAGATTTATAAAAGTTGTGTGAATTTTTTTAACTCTTATAAATTTGGATTAACTTACTCGAGTTGAAGGTTATTTATGAAAAAATTCGAACAATACAAACCAAAGGAACGACCAGAAAGTTTAAATCGAGTTTTCCTCTGTCACGTTTCTTCTAAAGGAACCTAGCAAAAACAATATTGGTGTTAAATCCCTATGAAAACATGCAATTTGTGACTAAGGCTCTTATTATTTATGTATTATATTATGCACCCCATAATTTCATATATAGCCCTTATTATTAATATTATTGCAATAAAACTTCACTTAAAGGAGAACTAAACCCTACAAATAAATATGGCTACAAATGCCATATTTTATATAATGAACTTATAACACCAGCCTAAAATTTCAGCTTTTCTATAGCAGCAATGATCCTAGACTTTAAATATGTCACAGGGGATCATCTTGGAAAGTGTCTGCCACACTCACATGACCAGTAGACTCTGAGTAGCTGTTGAGAAGCTAAGCAAATTGAGGTTGACTATAATATAAGGTGATACTACAGGCTAATTACACTGGTTTCTGTGCTGCCATGTAGTATTTATCTGTATTAATGACTAATCAGCCTATATAGTGACATTGATATTCTTTTGGGGGAATGTAATATGTTTAGCTCAAAAAACATTCGCTGACACCTTTACAAACATTATTGACCATGTTTGTGTCCTTTTTGACAATTACACTCTTCAATGACTTCCTCTCAAAGTTTAGATTGTATATATGTGACAAAACATACCTTAAGTGTAATTTATAATGAAAGGCAATTTTGGATGCAATTCACTGGTGCACTGCATTTGCCACAGATGCACTTGTTTCATAAAAAGCATGCAATTCTATTTGCACTTTGACATGAATCAGGCATAATTGTTCGGAAAACATTCTGCTTCCTGATAGTGTCTTTTCTGTGCTTGTTGCCTGTAGGTCCAGGGTTCCCCTGTGTCAATTGTTGTGCTGCTTATACTTCATCTGAACAGAATTTGGGGCACATTTGTGCCAACCTGTGCATGTGCAAGAAATGGCTTTGGATACATGTATCTTCAGTTAATGTGGCAGTTTTAGCATAAAACTATTGAGTTGCACCAACAAACCCACTAACATTTTAAATCCATGTGGTCCCCCACATATGAAAGCAAGTTAACAGAAACTATTGTTTTCTATATAGTTTGTATGTACAGGACAGGGCCTTGCTGAACAGCTGTATGATGATACATGTATTGCAACTGGGTGAAAAGCCTGTATATAAACTTCAACACTAGCCAGTGCTCATACATACAGACACTACACTATACCCACCAGCCTTTGCACAAACCTGCCGTAATGAAAGCACATATGAAAGCAAGTTAACAGAAACTATTATTTTCTATATAGTTTGTATGTACATGACAGGACCTTGCTGAACAGCTGTATGATGATACATGCAAGTATTGACACTGGGTGAAAAGCCTGTATATAAGCTTCAGCACTAGCCCGTGCTCATACATACAGACACTACACTATATCCACCAGCCTTTGCACAAACATGCAGGAATGAAAGCAAGTGTACTTGGGAGCTTAAATGTTCACTTTTAAATTAACTTACTGTACAGATTGATTTATTTTAAGCAACTTATCAGTTGCTCTTCAATTTTCAAATTATTTTTTTATTATTTCAGATTCAATTTCTACCCAATTATTACCTTTCACTGTTTGCCACTATAAAAAGTCTTTATAGTCAGGCCCTCTAATATTCAGATTTCATTTCGATTTTGAAACTACTGCCTGGTTGCTAGGATAAATCCTAGCAAAAAAGGAAACATAAAGGCTAATTGCAGATTTTCTCAAATTGTCTTAGAATCTGTGACATACTAAGGTGCCAATTCACCAAGCTCAAGTGAAGGATTCGAAGTAAAAAAACTTTGAATTTCGAAATGTTTTTTGGGCTACTTCGACCATCGAATGGGCTACTTCGACCTTCGACTACGACTTCGAATCGAAGGATTCAAACTAAAAATCTTTCGACTATTCGACCATTTGATAGTCAAAGTACTGTCTCTTTAAGAAAAAACTTCGACCCCCTAGTTTGCCACCTAAAAGCTACCGAACCCAATGTTAACCTATGGGGAAGGTCCCCATAGGCTTGGCTAAGTTTTTTGGTCGAAGGATAATCCTTTGATCGTTGGATTAAAATCCTTCGAATCGTTCGATTCGAAGGATTTAATCGTTCGATCGATGGATTATTCCTTCGATCAAACTTTTTGCTCAAAATCCTTCGACTTCGATATTCGAAGTCGAAGGATTTTCATTCCCCCAGTCGAATATCGAGGGTTAATTAAGTTTGTTAAACTTGGACAAGACAGCTGAAATAGACTGTAGCAGAAGAGAGTGAGTATAAATAAGAGACTCCACTGGGACTGGGTGGAAGCAAAATAGGACAGACAGGCCAGGACAGGGTGGCCATACAACTGGACAGACAGGAACAGAGCAGGTGTAAAACGGAAAAAAATGGAAGCAGGGCAGAGCAGGTGGAAAACATCATAAATATTAATGCCAGTGTTTTTCTGAATTATTTATGCTTAGTATTCACAGGATTAGGAGAAAAGTACCCCGCTTAAGACTAGTTTTGAAAATTAAGTCACTACGAAACCTTTAATTCCTCCCCATTTTTCAGACCAAACATACAGTTTATGAGATTGGTAACTAATAAATTGTGCAGCAACTGATTTATTTATCTAATTTGTGGTAATTTGTGGTAAAAAGATTCCAGTTAATTAATAAAGTTAATAATTGGTTATTCTAATTAAAAATATCAATCAATTTCTGACAGTACTTGTTAGAGAATAATTCATTAATTATAATATAAAGTGCATCTATTAGCTCGAAATTCATTAATCAAAAGTGCAGTCCAAAAATTATAAATAAGCCAATCCCCAATTAATTGTAGTGGATAGACCAAAGAAACTGCGTGGCCCACAATATTTAATTAATTCATCCCAAATTAATCATTTAACTAGAATTTCATAGGTCTAAAGTGCAGTGCAATAAATATTAATAGAATTCCAATCTCCAGTTAATTTATAGTAGGTATGGCAAAAGAAATTATGTAACTACCAATAAGTTAGGATATATTATATAACCTCTTCACTCAAATTCATGAGAAGGTAGTAAGAAAAGGAAGTGAAGAACGGTGGAGTTGTCCCCTGGGACACCACAAAGTAAGAGAAGGCAGGGTAACTGGGACTGTGGTCTCATAAATTACCTTATCCTTATCCAACTGTCTAGGACCAATTCTGGACTGAAAATTCTAAAATCTCTTGTAATTTGTAAATAGGTTGAAACCAAATGACATGTATGTATATGTATGTATATTTTTATTTGTAAAGCGCTCCTTGAGGGCAAAGCACTGTACAGCAAAACAATAAATTAGTAGTAACAAACAAAAGGGGTCATCGGAATAAAAAAGTAACAATAAGTGCATAATTAGAAATACAATTCACATAAATTTAAAAAATATAATTACAATACAGATTAAGTGCTCAGTGTCAAGAAAACAAAAGGCTAGAGGACCCTACCCCGTAGGGCTTACAGTCTAAATGGGAGGGTAACATACATACACAATGCAGAGGGGTATTAAGGTGCTGTGGGTTACAGGTTGTTACACTGTTATATAAGTGCCAGTTCAGGTGTTATTCAGGTGCTCCCAGAGGTAGTCTTTGAGTATTGTTTTAAAAACATTGAAGGAGGATTCTCTCCTGAGAGATTCAGGAATGGTATTTTAAATATAAGGAGTCGCAAGAGAGAAGGGTTTGATACGGGAAACAGCAGTAGTAGTGGGGGGTACACCCAAGTGGTTGCTCTGAGAGGAGCGGAGGTTTCGGCCAGGAACATATAAGAGATTAAATGTAGTTAGGTGCAGAGGAATGGCTTTGAAGGTTATGAGGAGGAGTTTATAAGCTATTCTTTGTTTTATAGGAAGCCATGATAAAGACTTCAGCAACGGGGGGCCTGTACCCTTTTGGTTGAGAGGAGGATAATTCTGGCAGCAGTGGTTAATACAGACTGTAGAGGGGAAAGATGAGATTTAGGGAGGCCAGTTAGTAGAAGGTTACAGTAATCTAGTCTGGATAGTATGAGAGCATGCATGAGCATCTTGGATGTATCAGGTGAAAGAAAGGGACGGATTTTGGCAATATTGCGTAACAAAAAGTGACAGGTTTTGACAGTGGTGTTAATATGATCAGAGAAGGAGAGAGAGGAGTCAAAGATTACCCCCAGACAGCGAGCTGAGTTGACAGGATTAATGAGCATGCCATCAATAGAGATAGTAAATAGGGGAGTAGGACCAGGCTTAGGTGGAAAGATGATAAGTTCAGTTTTTGTTAGGTTGAGTTTGAGGTGGCGCTGGTTCATCCAATTTGAGATAGCCAGGAGGCAGTTAGAGATCTGAGCCTCTGTTTCAGCTGTTAATGAAGGGGTGGATAAATATATTTGGGTATCATCAGCATACATATGATAATTAAAGCCAAATGAATGGATGACATGAGCAAAGGAACGCCGACGTGCGTTTTGCAAATATGCTTTCTTAAGGTGAATGGCGGCTGATTCAAAGACGCACGGTTTAAAACACTTCTGTGTATGCACCACCTAATGAGTCTTGTGGGAACTTCAGCAGTGGCGATTTTGAATCTCACGGTATCCTCTCTTTACGCACATTCATCATGACGTACCCAGAGACAGTGATAGTAATACTAAGGCAGGACATCATTCTCAATTACCTGTCCCGTATTGAATATTAAAAATAGAATTACACACAGAAAGATCTGAACTTTTGGTACCTAAAGAAAAAGCACAAGAAGCTAACAACATGATACGTTTGTCACTACATATAATACCAATAGTTTCCCAAATACAAGGGATCCTGAATAAACATTGGCAAGTATTATTAGAGGATGATACTTGGGGTTCCATATTGCAGGAGAAGGTCTCTATATGTTACAAGAGAAGCCCCAATTTAAAGGACATGCTTACAAGAAGTCACTTTCAAACATCTCAGTCCAAAACAACTAATAACTGGGGGTTGCTTTCCCTTTGGGGAATGTAATATGTGTGTAATATGCTCAAACAGAAAATGCAAGAGCACTGCAGTTCTGATAGAACAGAAAATGCAAGAGCACTGCAGTTCTGATAGAACTGCAGTGCTCTTGCATTTTCTGTTTGAGCATTTGTGTAGTCATCCCTATGTATTTTTTCTGACATGGGCATTCTATACAATAGATTACTCCTTGTGTTCTACAGTTGATATAGCTATTGTTCATGTGTGTTTTTCCAAATCTGTCTTCAAAGGAAGAGTTCCTCATGACCTTATCACACATATTACATTCCCCAAAGGGAAAGCAACCCCAGTTATTAGTTGTTTTGAACTGAGATGTTTGAAAGTGACTTCTTGTAAGCAGATGAAACAGATGAAACCATGTCTACAGTTGCACAACATTTTTTCATAATATGGACCAAGCCAAACTTAAATTTTGGACACTAGGGAAAATTAACTTAGGGGTACGTAGAGGTAATTTGGAACAAATTCTTCTCAAGCGTGAGAGTTAATGGATTTTTAAATTGAATACTATTTCCCCCAAATGAATAAATGCAAATAATATTTTTACAGCATTAATTTGAATAATATTTGATATAATTTTTATTAATTTGTTTTCTTAAATATTGAGTCAATTTTAATAAATAAAAATAAATAGAATTTTATAAATAGGAAGTTAATAAATTAATAAATATATACAATCTGTTAAGATTTGAAAAAGGGCAATATATATATATATATATATATATATATATATATATATATATATATATATATATATATATATATATATATATATATATATATATATATAAAGCGGCTGGCCAGATAGGCTCGCATACGGAACATGTATAATATAAGAGACAAGTACTAAACAACAGGGTTGGTCAATATTATTGTAGTGCGATGGGTCCTGTGGGGTATTTGGGAAAAACCACTCAATACGGGACAGGTAATTGAGAACGATGTCCTGCCTTAGTATTTACTATTGGTCCTGCATCTAAAGGGCAAGTGCCGGTCTCCATGACAAATGTGCTTAATGCACAGTCAAAGCAGAGGATCCCGCGAGATTCAAAATCGCCACTGCTGAAATTCCCGTGAGACTTATTAGATGATGCTTACACGGAAGTGAATCAGCCTCCATTTGCCTTGAGAAAGCATTTTTGTGAAACACACGTTGTCGTTTCTCTGCTTGTGTCATTTAGTTTTGACTTATTCACGAATTATAAGAGATTTTAGAATTTTCAGTCCATAAGTGGTAGTAGAGGGTTGGTGTTTAAGCAACCTATCTCTCTCCAATCTCTCTCTCCCATCTTTCTTCTCAAAACTAGTCGAACAGCACGTACACAATCTAATTGGGGAATGTAATAAAGTTGGTAATGGAACAAATTTTGCTAACCCAGAAACAGCTTAGTGACCTCTTCCGACAGTGGAAGAAGGTTTGAGAATTTTATAGTTTGTATCAGTGTGCAGTGAATTACTTACTGAAAAGTTGTTTTTTTTTGCTCCAGAAGATTTTGACATGTTCAAGCACTTCTTAAAAAGTGGACAATGGGCAATTAAAATTTGCAATGCAATAAAGGGGCATAGATTTTTTGGAGGAGGGGTTATTCTGCCACTGTTCAGAGTGCTAGTAAGGCCCCATCTAGAATATGCCACACAGTTTTGGTCTCCAGAGCTCAAACAGGACATTATTAAATTAGAGAGAGTGCAGAGAAGGGCAACTGAGCTGTTAAAAGGTATGGCAAATCTCAGCTATGATGAAAGACTAGACAAGTCGGGGTTGTTCACACTGGAGAAGAGGAGAGCTTAAGGGGTTATATGATAACTATGTATAAATATATAAGGGGATCATAAAATAATCTCTCTATGAGCTGTGAAAATGTGGAATCCTCTACCTGAATCAGTTGTACTGGCTGATAGATTAGATAGCTTTAAGAAGGGGTTGGCTGGTTTTTTTTAGCAAAGGAGGGAATACAGGGTTATGGAAGATAGACAGTGTCGGACTGGGGCACTGTGGGCCCAACAGAGAACCTGATCTGAAGGGCCCCCCAATTTACTCACGAAAGCCAACAAGGTAAAAAAGGAAATGCATACCAAAGTGAACATTTTTTATTTGTATACTACTAAATAACATAACAAATATTATAATATAATGAGTATAATTCGTAATAACCTAACTTTTAATTACCTATAAAAAAACACACAAACCAGCATAACTGCATAATTTCTCAGATTAACACAGAACAGAGCAACAATCTCATAACAGCTATTTTTGCAGGATTGAAGATGATTTTGCAAAGTTATCAATAATATCCTCATCATTAATTGACTTATTTGCAATGTCCCTTTCAATGTTAAGTAAAAGAAATGATTCAAGCAACTCCTGTCCAATCATAGATCTAGACCGTGTTAGCCATGAGAGAGAGATACACACAGTTTATTCACATTAGTACTAAACTAAAAATTCATGTTACCCTTAATCAATAAAAAAAGTAAAAATTCAGTGAGCATTTAATTTTTAATTCATTGTAAGCACTTGAGGCCCACCCCAGTAAAATCATTGATAGCTGAACCAGGGGTAGAGAGGTGGAGAGATACAGCAACAGATTCTGCGCAGATTCTGAACTCATATTTTTATCTGTATACACAAATGAGGAACCAGTAAGTGAAGGTTTCCTTCTTAGTAGTCCCAATTCTAGTAATACAACTAATGATGCATGGTTCACACATGAGGAAATTCAAAAGAGACTAGAACATGTTAAGATTAACAAACGTCCGGGGCCAGATGGTATTCATCCCAGGGTACTTAGCGAGCTTAGCTCTGTGATTGCCAAAGCTCTTTACTTAATTTTTCAGGATTCATTGAGATCTGGCATAGTGCGAGGAGACTGGCGAATTGCTAATGTGGTGCCTCTATTCAAAAAAGGATCCCGTTCTCAGTGTCAAAACTATAGGCCAGTTAGTCTGACGTCAGTGGTAGGAAAGCTTTTCGAAGGGTTAATAAGGGATAAGATACTGGACTTCACAGCAAATCATAATACTATGAGTTTGTGCTAGCATGGTTTTATGCGTAATAGATCTTGCCAGACTAACTTAATTTCTTTGTATGAGAAGGTAAGTAGAGAGCTCGATTATGGGATGACAGTGGATGTGATTGGAGTGCAAAAGCATTTGATACAGTGCCATACAAAAGGCTACTGGTTAAATTAAGGAATGTTGGCCTGGAACATAGCATTTGTACCTGGATAGAGAACTGGCTAAAAGATAGACTACAAAGAGTGGTGGTAAATGGAACATTTTCTAATTGGACCAGTGTTGTTAGTGGAGTACAGCAGGGCTCTGTACCAGGTCTCTTGCTTTTCAACTTGTTTATTAATGACCTGGAGGTGGGCATTGAAAGTACTGTTTCTATTTTTGCAGATGATACTAAATTGTGCAAAACTATAAGTTCCATACAGGATGCTGCCTCTTTGCAGAGTGATTTGTCTAAGTTGGAAAACTGGGTAGCAAACTGGAAAATGAGGTTCAATTGTGATAAATGCAAGGTTATGCACTTTGGCAAAAATAATATAAATGCAAGTTATACACTAAATGGCAGTGTGTTGGGAGTTTCCTTTAATGAGAAGGATCTAGGGGTTTTTGTAGATATCAAGTTGTCTAATTCTGGGCAGTGTCATTATGTGGCTACTTAAGCAAATAAAGTTCTGTCTTGCATAAAAAAAGGGCATTAACTCAAGGGATGAAAACATAATTATGCCTCTTTATAGGTCCCTGGTAAGGCCTCATCTGGAGTATGCAGTGCAGTTTTGGACTCCAGTCCTTAAGAGGGATATAAATGAGTTGGAGAGAGTGCAGAGACGTGCAACTAAATTGGTTAGAGGGATGGAAGACTTAAATTATGAGGGTAGACTGTCAAGGTTGGGGTTGTTTTCTCTGGAAAAAAGGCGCTTGCAAGGGGACATGATTACACTTTAAGTTCATTTGAGGACATTATAGACAAATAGCAGGGGACCTTTTTACCCATAAAGTGGATCACCGTACCAGAGGCCACCCCTTTAGACTAGAAGAAAATAACTTTAATTATTAACTTTAATTATTTAATTTAATAACTAATAAATTTGAAGCAATGTAGGGGGTTCTCCACAGTCAGGACAGTGAGGTTGTGGAATGCACTGCCAGGTGATGTTGTGATGGCTGATTCAGTTAATGCCTTTAAGAATGGCTTGGATGATTTTTTGGACAGACATAATATCAAAGGCTATTGTGATACTAAGCTCTACAGTTAGTATGGGTATGGGTATATAGAATTTAATTAAAAGTAGGGAGGGGTGTGTATATGTTTGCTGGGTTTTCATTTGGAGGGGTTGAACTTGATGGACTTTGTCTTTTTTTCAACACAGTTTAACTAAGCAAACTTAAAGGGCCAAACAAATGGTTGAATGTAAAATTAAATTAAAGGGGTGGTTCGCTATAAAGTTCACATTTAGTATGTTAAAAAAAGCAGATATCAGCACACAGGAACCACAAAAGTACTCCCTCCATGACGCACTCTTTCTCTCTGATTCCCCCACCATGTGAGGGCGCCGGTGAGTGACGCCATCAGGACACACCTCGGAAAACAGGCGCACAACCGAAGTGCAGCCACCAGGTGGAGAAGAGGCAGTGGGGCCCACTGGGTCCATGAGGCGGCCCATAGCACCAGCAGCAATAAAGATTATATGTATGGTAGAGAGCAGTCTAGTGGCCTCAGGGGCCCACAAGGACTGGGGCCCACTGGGATTTTTCCCGGTGTCCCGGTGGGCCAGTCCGACCCTGAAGATAGAGCATAGTACAATTTGATCAAGGGACTAGTCCGATTGCTATCTAGGAGTCAGGAAGGAATTTTTTCCCCCTCTGAGGAATACTGGAGTGGCTTCAAATTGGGGTTTTGCCTTCCTCTGGATCAACTAGCAGTTAGGCAGGTTATATATAGAATAAAAAGGTTGAACCTTTTATTCTATATATAATATATGGGCATGTGTCTTTTTTCAACCTAACACTATGTTGGCTGATTGTGAATTGTTCAATCTAAGTTTAGGAAAACTGACTCCTTGACAATTCCACTTACAGTAAGGCAAAAGTCATGCATTGGCTGAATAGGACCAGTGGGAACCCATGCATTAACCATACTAAACAGACAGCAATATTCACAATTATCTGACATAATGAAAGATCTCAGAACTGAAAATCACCAAAGCTAAATGCATTATGCTCCTTGCATAGTCCTGATATGTAAGGAATTAACTCTTTTTAGGATTCTAGTAGAGTAGAGTAAAATCTCCCTTGTACAAAGCAACCTGTACATTATATTCCCTGAAATCATCACAGTGTAGGAAAACATACGATAATTACAGGTAGAATTCCTGGCATGCCAGAGAACACAAATCTGACAAGTGTTAGCACTGAAAATCCAAGGTTTGTAAACACCACCTATTTATCCTTAGGACTGAGTAGACATCCTGGCCTAGTCACCAAATAGTGAACCACTTCTGCAACACAGTATATTCACTTATCTTAAACAGACTAGACAACCTTAAAATGCCCACTGAACCTATAATCCTAATACAGCTGCAAGAAAGGACTGCATTCATACTTGTTATACCTTATAGTATGATCCTATACAAATCTGCATCACAGTTATTCCTAGTGCTAAACAGCAGCAGCCACTGCTGCTGTACCAACAAAATGCCAATATCAAATATAACTACCTCCTATATGAGTAGTGCTATACTACTAAAAATACTGGTATTATAATACTGAGAAACACAGTGTCACCTTAACAATTCTCTGCTCTTATGTAGATCCTTAAGATGCACATTCCTAAAGTATAATACTAAAGAATGTACCCCAGTATGGATTTTCTGATACCACTAACATATGTATAACACAGAACCAATTACAGAATAGATGACAATGATAAGCCCTGCCTTAATACACCAATGAAATGGAATAATGTAGTGTTGAACAATTACACAGAATGTGTAACAGGAATCTGTAACAGGAAGTCGGCCGATCGATGTGTCAATCATAGGTAATCCTGATTAGGAAAACCAAGCAGGCAGTTTTGACCCGGGCAGCCCTTCAAAATGCCGGGCTGTCTGGGTCAAAATCAGACAGGTGGCAACCTATATACACAGTATGATACTACTGAGTGGCCCTGAATGCAAAGGGTCCAAAGTTCAATCCTCACATGAAAAGAACATCCTTAACTTGAAACAAGCAGCTATCAACACTTATCAATATACTTTGAAACCATGCTTCCTTGGTAAGTAAATGTGGTAGTATGGGATATGTTACCTGGTAACCAGAAAGATACGAATAACTGAATGGTCATCTCCCATAGACTCCATTTTATCCAAATAATCCAAACTTTTAAAAATTATTTTCTTTTTCTCTGTAATAATAAAACAGTACTTTGTACTTGATCCAATCTGGGATATAAATAATCCTTACTGTAAACAAAACTAGCCTATTGGGTTTATTTAATGTGTGTATGATTTTATAATAGACTTTAGTTGTGAAGATCCAAAATACAGAAAGATCCATTATCCAGAAAACCCCAGGTTCGGAGCATTCTGGATAACAGGTCCCATACCTGTATCTTCTTTCTGGTCTAAATCCACAACCTTGAGCCCCAGTTTTGCCAACATGGGTACTCTGTGTCCCTACACATTGAGCCCAAATCACTTACATACAATCTTATAGCGTCTGCTCTGCCCTGCATTGAGCCCACAACTGCTAGAATGGGCTCCAGTTCCTTGCCTTCTGTGCGCTCCTTCAGTTGAGCCTGCAGACCTCTTTGTGCAGTGGCCACTTCTCCTGTTGGCAGGTTGACACACACCTAATCTACTACACCTCCCATCAGCCCACGCTCCTTCTGCTGTGAACGGAATTTCCTCATCCTCTGCTCCCCATTGGTCAGAGCAATGCAATCCTCACCAGCGCAGTCTGCTTATCAATTTACAGCAACTTTATATGGCAGCTCCAGAAGAACTTGATTCAGGAGATGGCGCATGAAACATCCATACTCTGAACTAAGAAAGCGATACCAAATTCAAAAGCCAGGAGAGGTAAAAAGAGAACACAGTCCAGATCTCCTTCCCCAGACAAGCTCCCTAAACTACATTCCATAGATTCTGAGTCTGTCTTTCAACCTTCTAAACCTGACAACGCTTCTTCAAGCAACATTTTCAACTTCATCTCCATCAGCCAAACAATCTGAAGAAGTTAGATGCTTCTTAAACACATTTGCAAGACACTGGAAAATAAAGAGACCCAAGCACCAGTCTCCAAAGCAGATAAAATGTATATAAAATTATATACAGTATATGGTATTTGTGGCCACTCTACAGTAATTAATGAAAGCATCTCCTGTGATATTAAACCATCCCTTAATGTCCCTTAAAGAAAATAGTAAATTTATTTTTTTTTATATTCAGTTGGATTAAACGTTAATTTCTTATACCAAGCTGCCAGATGCCGGCGTGCTTCTGCAACATATGCCTCCCCATCTAGCACAACCATGGCTCTGTCTTTGTCGGCAGACTGTATAATGACATCAGAATAAGACTTTAAATCTCTCAATGCCTTAATTCCATTTATTGACAAATTATTACTTTTTTGAATATTACTAAGTGCAATAAGGTCCTGCTTTACAATATATTCAAATAAGTCTATGCATTTAGGTGTATTACTTGGTATATATGAGGATTTAGTACCTAATGTTACCCTAATCAAATCCACTTGATTATTTTGCTGTATGTTATAGATAAATCAACTTCCAAGTGAAATACATTTTCTACATTAGAGGGTATAAACCCTATTCCTTAAAACTTATCTTAAAACGAATGTTTCAGTAAGAGTTAGTAGAGATAAATTAACCACATACTGTTGGTTCTCCTTTGGGAGCTCCGTATCTTTGGCTGAACACTTTCCCGTTGTCTCTTCCCCTATGTATTTTCTGCCACTTTCATTTACTGTCAGGGTACTGGATAAAAAAAGGCACATCTAATTATGAAGACTCCTCCTGTGAAAGGCTCCTGGTCAGGCCTGGATTTCTGCCACGACCTCCCAAGGCCGCAGGGTCGTAGCGCCTGCAGTCTTCGTGCTACAGGGTCCTAGTGCCCACCATTCTCACACTGCAGGGTCCTAGCGCACATGTGCCAGAGCGCTGGTCATTAGTGTTAGTGAATGTGGCTGGGCGGCATACTGCCTCTACAGTCTTGCCATCCCAGGCCCGGGCCTTTGTGGCCTCGCAACAAATCCCAGCCTGCTCCTGGTTAAGGATGAACCTGGCGATAATCTAGCAGAATTGACCATCTCTCTTCCACGTGTGCACTTGATCATTTGCGGACTTTTACCTGCATGAACTCTCGTTCAGATAGCAGCGATAGTATTCTACAAATTTTCTTCCGTCCTTCTCATTTCTTTATCCATCATCATTTGTTATTGTCATTGTTGAGTCATTAAATCCATAGAGCAACGATTCAAAATCATATACCATTCCTTTTTATAAACTGTACTGGATCATCTTTACATAGTATAGGAGACATAGGAATGTATAATCTTTGTGGAATCCGCTTTAATTCTTATTCTGCCTCCAGTAAGTCATGGTAAGAAATGGATTGAACTTACATTTGACAGTATCTTACTCACAAGAACACAGCCTTAGATGAGCTTTAATTCCTTGACCTTTAATGATGAAGGGATGCAAGAAATTGTAATCCAAAACAATGTATCCTTGAGGTAAAAACAAAATACCTTCACACCCTAGGCTGAACAAGGTAGAAGTGGCTGCCACACTGTTATCACATGACTCACTTGAATCAGTAACATAAGTTGGATGAAAGCTAGCAAGTTTAAACTACATGGCTCTGAATGAAGTAACTAAACTAAACAGAATATATAAGACTGGGAGATTTCTTACCATTCCACAGCTCGTAAGGGGTAGCTGCTATAGATTTTGTTGGTAGATAGTTTTGTAGGTATGTTGCTGTGGTTATTGCTTCTCCCAAGAATTTGTTTGGGAGGTTGGCATCATTTAGCATAGACCTTGTCATCTCTACAAGTGTGTGATTCTTTCTTTCTGCTACACCGTTCTGTTCTGGAGTGTATGGAGCACTTGTTTGATGTTACTTTAGATATGCTTTAGCATCAATGCTTGTGTACTCCCCTCCATTGTCAGATCTTACTTAGTGTCACAGGATTGCGCTGTAATTTGTTTGTGGATTCTGCTATATACTCCTTGAGTGTAGCCATTGTTTCACTTTTGCGCTTCATTCGATAAACTTTTGTGTATCTGGAGTAATCATTTATGAAAGTCACAAAATACTTGTTTCCAGCTGGGGTCTGTGTTCTCATTGGTCCACACACATCACTGTGGATCAACTCTAAGGGTTGACTTGCCCTGCTCTGACTTGTTTTAGGTAGTGGTAACCTTGTTGCCTTTGCTTTTATTCAGCAGATGCATTTCATGATTGTATTGCATGGTGAGATATCCATATCATAGGTCATATTTTTGTTTAACAGTTCATGGATTGCATCTGGATGTCTGTGTCCCTGATGTCTGTGCCATGTATGAATGTATTTCCGATTGAGTGGCAGTTTTAGCCCTGTTTTCTCCACATTTGAGCTCATACAGGTGTATGTCTGCTGTTCCCTTAGCTATAATTTCTGAACCATTCTGAATTGTGCATACTGAACAGAGCACCCTGCATTTGTTAAACATTTCAATGATAGCTCCTCTTTAATTCTGGAACATACAGTACATCCTTCTCAAGTATATTATGTTTTTGTCCTGTTCTTGTGACACAGTTCACATAGCCTTGAGCAATTCCTTTCACAATGATGCTGTCCCCATTTGCAAGGAACACTTTCTTGTTTGTATCAAAGTCTATTTGATCAAAGAAATGCTTATCACTTGTCATGTGACTCGTTGCTCCTGAGTCAATACACCAGTTTGATGAGCAGTTATCTTGAGTAAAGTTGAAACATACACTCTAAGGACGCTAAGGACTGTATTGTAAACCTTGCCTCTCTACCTGCCTGGCTCATCCAAGACTGTGCCGTGAGATCCTGGTTACCTCATTATTTGTTGGATGTAATAATCATTGATTATTTGCTACCTATTCAAGGAAGTGGGGGTACCGGTTGTGCCCCCTAACTCTGGAATTAATGCTCATTAATGCTACCATGTTCCTGTATTACCTACCTTGAGAGATTATTCCTTTACAGAGATCTGAGAATAAAGAGACTTTGTTTAATTTACAAGTGTGTACTTTCTTCTGCTGCATAATATGGGATTCACCTTGAAAACGACATTAAATTCCTAACAGGTTGATGGCCTTAAGTCACATTTGGCTGGTCCAGCAGCTGACCCTTTTGCTGTTGTATGCTCAGTTCAAATGTTGTGGTTGGTGAAGCTACTGGGCTGTACCAGCATGCAGGGCTGGATTTCTGTTTTTGGCACCCCTAGGCCGGCCACTGTCCTTCTGGTCTGCTCCCCCTTCCTCCGTGTGGAAGCGCACCCTTGCGCGCATGCGCACACACTTTTCCTTCCCTATCTGCACAGAGGACTGCGTGCAATTTGCCATGCACACAGTCCTTGGTGCATTTGCCAGATGGTGTGGCTGTGCGGCATGCCAAACCTCAAATTGTGCAGCCTAAGGCCCGGGCCTTTGTGGCCTCGCCACAAATCCCAGCCTGCCAGCATGGCCCTACAATGATTACAGTGGAATGATGGATTAGGATGGATGGATTAGTTGGTGTTCATCTGGTTAGGTCTTTATTAGGTGTTTATTAGCATTGAGTTGATAGATCTTTGGCTGATCTCTGGTGTGGAGTTGACTCCGGTCAGCACTGGTGTGAGCTGCTTCCATTAAGCTGCAGGACTAGGTGAGTGTGGGCCAAGTCTTTTTAGGGCCACCAGCTAGTGCTGAGGATAGTGTATTTCTCCAGCACTGGTGATAGATGCATCCAAGTTGTGATTCGTTTCCGATCTGGATATATTGGATTGCTGATGGTTTCTAGGGTGTTTTAATTCTGAGATGAGCAGTGCCATCATTCTGGATATGTCCTAGGGGGTTTTTTGTTTTAAAAGTTGCACGATTTTGATTCTTCCCCAGGTGGGGTTCTATGTCCGATAACCATATTGCAGGTATCCCTCTAGTCACAGAGGGAACCCTTTAAGCAGAATATGGCTATTCTTGATCTGCAATGATCTCTTGTAGTCAGTCACTTACCATGTCCAAGGACATGTTGTTCTTGTGCCTTTCGTCTACCTTTTCAGGGGCTATAGATTTTATCAGCTTCTTTGTTGGATGGATGTGATACTGGCCTTAAACTCAGGGCCTCCTTAGCACCAGTTTGGTTATTGTCTTATGTTTGTTATTCCCACCCCTTGTTGTTTTTGGGGCATTGCTTGGTAGATCCTGTGTACTGACATGGAGGGACACAGAAGAAAATGAGAATTTCACTTACCTACTTGATGTTAATTCCTTTTCTTCTAGTTCCAACATGTCTGTACAGGGTTCCCATCCCACATTATTTATTTTGGTTACTATACTGCAATGGAAAATGTATAACAGTGGTGAGGAGGATGTCATGTGGTATTATAGGTCATGATTAATATTGATTGGCTATGTTATAGGTTCTACCTCCTAGTCTGGGAGGGGCAGTACTGCCCGTGTGTACTGACGTGTCGGAATTAGAAGAAAAGGAATTTACTTCAAGTAGGTAAGTGAAACTCTCATTTTTTTTAATGTGACTTTATTTTTGATGGACTGTGTTAAAATGAAATCTGCCCAGAATTGTCTAGGTACATTTCTGATCCCTCTAATTTCCACTAGCTGGAATGTGGTGATTGTTCCACGGTTCACCTGTGTCAGTTGTACTGGCACACAACTGCAGACTATGTAGTTAATATGTGTAAATATGTATAATAATATCAATAATCAGTGTCGCACTGGGATGCCAGGGGCCCCCCAGAAAACTTTAGTCCAGGGGCCCATTCTCCAAATTATTTCTCCTCTTCCTCACCTCACTCAACCTCTATTTTTCAAGTCTCTTTTCTTTCTATTCTATTATTTATTATTCTTTATCTATTTAGCCTGTCTTTTACTATATAGAAGTAGATATTGACCATGAAACAGGCCAAATGGTTAGAAGCAGGAGGGCCCACTGGCTACTGGTGAGTACGGTTTGTTTTTTCTAGGTTCAAGAAAAAGATTACTCAGAAATAAATCTTGAATTTCATACATGTGCATACACTGGAAAAATATCTGAACATCAGGGAGGTTGCTGTTAGCTGATTTAACTCCAAAAAGATTTAGTTTCTGCTGACAGAGAGCATTCAAAAGCACTCCCTCCCTTCTCCTCTAAGAGCTGTGCCTATTCCCCTGTAATTGGCTCCCAAATTATTTATGGCAATAATTGCTGTATTATCGACTGTCTGTCAGCTACCGTGCCAGTCAGTCCATCGTTCAGAGCTCACTTTGCAGGGTGCATACTCAGTCAAACTGACAAGCTAATTAGACCCGTCACCGCTTCAATGACAAATTCTACTCCTTTAGAATAATTCCCTGAAACAGGCTTCTGTTTACTGACCCACCTATCCTCCATTTCCCCTACCCTGTATCTACTTTTAATGTTTCACAGCTATTGCCAAAGACCGTGAAGGTGCTTGCCAGGCAGCACTGCCAGTAACACTAGCATGCTGTACCTTCTGCCTTCATTTTACGAAGGAAAGGCTTAAATGATACCATGTGCCTGCCTGATGTAGGTTGATGTCCCTGAAATATATGTTGGGAACTGATGAGAGATTTCTTGTATGGACTGGTTCACAGAATGCTGTCCAAATGTCTGATAACTTCTAGTCTGTAGTTAAAGCAATTACTATCTAAACATAGCGATAAACCATACCGACACACTGCACACAACTTCAAACTTGTCTTTCTCAGATGAAAAAAAATTAGAATTACCCTTTATTTTCTACAGAGTAGATATATACTGCATCATTGTAGAGATTATACATGGGTTCCTGCCCCAGAGGAGCTTGCAATCCAAGGTCCCTGTCACATACACACACTATGGTGATTAGCAGCTAATAAAACTTCCTGTATGTCTGCAGCGTAGGAGAACACAGCATTACTGGTAAGTTTCGGAACACAAATAATTTTTCCAACCTCCAACTCATGGAGTTTTCTGACATGGAGTTTTTCTGATGTGGTAGAGTTGCCACCTTTTGGCCCTGTTGGATCCGGGCAGGGGGCGGGGCTGTGGTGCAATGGTGGTGAGGTTGTGATGCCGAGGAGGCTGTCATGGTGTCAGGGCCCATCTGATGAAGGGGCACGCCCCCGAAACGTTACATCACTTGACGAAATAAACGTGCAGGGGAGATCCCCGCTACACCAGCCTGTGTTGTTTGGCTAATCTTCTTTGCTGATATTTCTGGGAGAGGCGCCGACCCCTCCAGCCAGCACCGGGCAACTATCACCAGGAGAGACCTAGGGGAAATTAGGTAAATTGTTTTGTGATCAGCCAATTGCCACATCAGTCATTTTTGGAAAACCAAGCAGGCATTTTTGACCCAGGCAGCCCTTCAAAAAAGAGGGATGTCCAGGTCAAAACCGGACAGGTGGCAACCCTATGTGGTATGTGACAGTGATATGCAATGCATTTTTATCAAGTAGTGTAATGCACTTCCCATTGAAACCAAGGGAGAAAGCTTGTGAGTAGCACAGCATCTTCCTGTATATCAAATATATGCCTGTGCATTCCTAGGCACTTTGCATAGCCAGTCAACAAAAACCAATCCATAGTAATCTGCAAGAAAGAAATTGCCAGGTTTTTGCCTATTCGATATTATAAACTCTTACCAAATGCTAGAAGCACAAATATGTAAGTACTTGGACTAATGTACTGTAATAAAATCTTACCCTGGTGGTCTAGTGGGGGGACGGCAGGGACGCCTGCCGCCCCCTCGGCAGGGACGCCCGCCGCGCCGAACTGCTTCCTTGCAGGCGCCGGTCTGTTAGGGCGCACGCACCTCTTCCTGGTTTTCTGCGCAGTGGCGCGAAATTCAAATGGTATTTTAAGGGATTTCAGTTTGTATTCTGTGCCCATGATAGGATTGTATTCCTGGTGCTCCTGAGCATTGTGCTATTTGTCTGCTTCCTTCTGAACCTGTTTGATTCCTGTTTTGACCCCTGCCTGGCTATTTTGACTATTCTGACTTCTGGATCCTGACCTTTGCCTGCTTACGACTACTCTTCTGTTTAACCCCTTGATTGATCACCCGGTTTTGACCCTTTTGCCTGTTTGACGATCCTTGCTATCTGCCTGCCTCGACCCAGCCTGCCTGACTACTATTCTGCCTAATCCTTTGTACCGTGACCTTCGGCCCAAAAAGACTCTGCTAACAGCCGTGCCCCTTTGCCAGCCAGAACATCTCGCCTTGCACCCCTCGTTAAGTCCAGGTGGCACCCAAGTAAGCTGAGGGCTCCTCCCGAAGCCCAACGGTGGTCACACTACTGGTGAAGCCGAGCCGAGACCAGGGTACTTGGCACTGGTATTGGGTGCCGGCCGTGACATGTACATTCTGGAGATGACCAGCTCTAGTAAGAAAGCAGGGAAGCTTTTATGCACCAGATAATTAAAATACATCCAGAGTTCTTTATTCTAAAGGATGAATGGCAGCTAAAAGCAAACTTCTGCAATAAAATGTGATAAAGGCTTTAGCCAGAGTAAGTCGGTGTACTTCTACCCTATACCTAACCTGGATGGTATATTTGGCCTGGAATTGGTCTGGGATATGATTGCACCATGTAGACACAAGTAAGTGGTGTGCTGCAAGAAAGAATTGTTGCCTAGTGCTTGACCATATATATTCTGGGAAGTACAAATGATTGAAGGTCAATCCAAGTATTCGTTCAGTCCAAGTATCTGGAGTGGGTAGGGGCCAGGGAAAGTGACAGAACAGTGAGCAGAGCAGTAAAGGGGGCTCATGTTTACAGCAGAGCCCAGGATCCAAGGTATGCACCTAAAATTGTTAAATAAGTGTATAGTAATAACAGGGAGACATTGATAATGTTGGAATACAACAAACAGGGATTGTTCCTTTGAACTCGAATAAACAGTGATACACTTGTGTTGTCATGCCTTATAAGGAATAGATAAATACCACAGTAATGTTTTAACAAATGAAGGGTTAAAAATGTTGTTTATCTTTGAATCCACTTATAAGTATACATATGATTATTGAGATCCCTTTGTTTTTTTATTTATTAAATTTAGAAATAAGTAATTGTCCTCTAAGGACTGTGTGTCAGTGCACCCCCTCTATTTATTGCTATACCTCTCTGCCCAGAGCCATTTATCATGAAACTTCTAAAGACAAAGAGGCTTCCCATATACCAGTAACCTTTAAGTGTCAGAACACTCTGTAAAATAATTAGTAAGAACATTTATCTAGTCCCTGGGGAATAATTAATAGAGTATTTTTGTTCAGCTCCTGAGGGAACTCTCACTCACAGAGTTACAGCCCACTAAATCTATTTGTATTAAATTCCATTTGTGCCTCCCATGGCAAACTTATGCAAATTTCTGTTCAGGCATAAAGCTCTCCTCACATTAACTGCTTTCTTGATAAACTTGCAAATGCAATATATTTTGTCTATCTATTATTAATTGTGTGTTTATTAATGCATGAGATTACAAGCTATTTAGATATAGAACAAAATTATGTGTACAATGCAACACTCTCGCAGAATGTCAGGAAACGTAATATACCATGAGGAGAGATGGAGGAGTAAAAACTTCAAAAACAAGGGATAAGAGCATTACTAAATAATGAATATATGTATTTAGCTAGGGGTTCTCTTATCAGAGAGGTGACATTCAGAGTCCTTTCAAGGCTATTTAACCTGTTGCTCTTTTAGTTTCCAGTGATGCGTGGCTGCATTTTATCATGAAACAAAGAATTGAACACCCTAGTTCACTTTATCCCAGATTTATCAAAAGGAAGCAAACAATATGTACTGTTAATTATCATTCAGATTTTTCATTAGATAATGACAATATTCAATACAGTAGACACATCTCTGTCTCACAGTAACATAGTAATTTAGGTTGAAAAAGGACACACATTCAACCTTTTTAGTCTAAATGAAGTCTTCCTAACTCCTAGATGATGCAGGGAAAGTTGCTTTTTTCCTGACTCCAAGAGAGCAATCAGACCAGTCTGTGAATCATCTTTGTTCTAAGAGCTAATTTCAGTAACTCCATACTTTTTCACTTGCCAAAAAGGCATCCAAGCCCTTCTTGAAGCTGTCTAATGTATCTGCCACTACATCCAGTCTAACCCTTTTCAAATAATAAGATTGAACCTCCTTCCTTCTAATCTCAGTAGATAGCCTTGTGCTACTTGAAGGACCTTCAAGCAAATAATGCATTAGAGAGTATAGTAAATGGTTCCCTTATACTGCATATTCATACATAGTTATGAAATCTCCCCTTAAGTGCCTCTCATCCAGTGTTAGCTGTCCCAACTTGTTTAGCAATTGTTCATATTGAGATGAGATCCAGGCATAACTACAGTTTTTTTTTGTAACTTACAATTTTTATTGTTTTTCACAGTAAAGTACAAGGAAAGTAATCGATACATTATGTCGCTTGTCTTCGTACAACAGTCTTATCAGTTACTAAAACAATACAGTCGGAGACTATTACCACAATACTGTAACATTAGTGAGAGAAGAGATAGGAAAGAACCATAAAGAAACAAAAAGAAAAAGGAGAAGGGAAAAAAAAAAAAGGAGAATGGTAAAAAATACAATAGCGGAAAATACCACAATAACATGATAAAAAAAATAAATAAATAAAATATGGAGACCATTAATGGGATGACCATACCCATTCGAAAGATCCAAAATTGGGGAATCTAGGTTACATCATTTATTGTGGTTTTGTAGTACTCCCAGTTCCCCCAGACATCATTGTGTTGTTGCAGAGTATCGGTTATGCGAGCAGTCATTTCCTCAAACTTCCTATTTATATCGAGTCTGGAGATGACCTCCTGGATCGTAGGGACTGTTGGCGACTTCCATTTGGAAGTAATAGCCAACCGAGCTACAGTGGCTACTTGGTTGACCCATTTTTGGGCTGCATTCTACAATTTCGGGAGGGCTAACAGTAGATTGGGCATCTCAATAGAAATAGGAGTCCTGATGACCGAGGATATCAACCTGGAAACCTCTAACCAAAAATCAGACAGTTTCGGGCAAGTCCACGTAGTATGGTGAAGTGTGCCCCTAAGTTGACATCCTCTCCAGCACATAGGACTGGTTTGTGGATATATCCTGGAGAGTCTGTCTGGAGTAAGATACCACTTCATCATAGTCTTGTACACACTCTCTTTTTGTTGAGTGCAAACTACTATTTTACATGCATTCTCCCAAATTTTACCCCATTGATTCAGAGACAGTTCTCTATCCCATTCAGATTCCCAGTATTGCATATAAGAATGTTTGGGAAAAGGGTCCTCCGGTAACATATTCATTAATCCATACAATTGTGAGATGAGACCTTTACAGGGGAAGTCACCCCCTAAAACCTTCTCAAATGGGGTCAACTGAAGGTTGGGTGTCTGCCCAAGTAGTGTCGTTACATAATGTTTAACCTGCAGGTAGTCCATCGTTTTGTCTAGGCCCCAGTTACATCTCGTGTAAAGTTCTTCATATGTATACAATTTTTTCCCCAAAGGGCTAAAAAAATCTTTAATTCTAATCAGGGAATAAGAATTCCAGTCTTTATGGAAAGCTTTACTTCGACCCGGTAGAAAATCCGGATTAGCGGAAAGTATAGTTAAAATGGAAGGGAATTTGCAGATCCGATATTGTTGAAGACAACGTCACCATATAAATTGAGTGAATTTTATGGGTTTTGGTGCCAAGGCCGGTATTAGTAATTTAGGTTTATTGCTCAAAATCAGATTACTGATATGGAAGGGAGCCAACCAGGCTGATTCTAGCTTGGCCCACTGTGTGGGTGGTTTCGGTTGTAGCCAAGCTAACGTTTGGCGTAAATGAGACGCATCATAATATTTCCGAACGTTCGGCACTGCCAGGCCCCCCTGGTTCCTTCCCGCTAACAGCACCGAACGAGGTAATCTAGTTTTAGTAGATCCCCAGATATAACTAAAATAACTACAGTTTTTAATGAACTGGGCATTCTTTTAACATATCCACAATAAAACATTTTAAGTCTTCTCATTTATGCATTATTTGGAAAATTATCTAATTATTGTTTTCCTTGATGGAACAAAATATTTTTTATTTTGAGAGTCTAAATGACAAAGATCTACAAGAAACAAGTATGTAGCTTTATATGCATAACATAGATGCAATCCGGTCTCTAAAAATTGTAAATGGTCAATGTTACATTTATTAAATCACACTGTGGTTTCTTTTCCCTTTAAAGGAGAACATAAGATATGTACCAGATATGTTTTTAGGGAGATTAAGGACTTCTGTACAGCAAAAACTCCCGGCAGTATATTACCGAATTTTGAAAGCACTAAGACAGAAAACTGCATACTTTAGATTCCAAGGCCAAAAAATCCTGAAACAGTAGGTTTACCCCAGAATACCATATAATTGTGAAAAGTACACATTCTGCTGATTCCAAAATGGGTAACTATGTCTCTTTTCTCCTAACTACCAAACATCAAAGCTTGTCTGAACATTCATTTTTTATAAAAATGCATCAAAATTCTGAAAAATCTCTTCATAGGTTTAATTTTGCTGCTACGCATATACCACACTGTATTATGTATCAAGAAAAAGCAGCCTGAATATGATTGTCAGGGGTCCACTGAACAGTTTGATGCCCATTGTGCATAGGTTTACCAAAGTATCTGGAATTTAGAGACACCAATATGAAGTTAGTGCATCCAAATTGTCTAGGACGATACTTCAGCTACTGAAAAATCAACACATTTACTGAATCTTTTGTGGGGTAACAAAACTGGAAAATATGTTTAAACCCAAAACCAAATATTTTTGAAAAGTACACATTCTACTGAATCTAAAATGGGTACCCATGCCTTTCTGCTCCAAACTACTGAGTCGCAATCTGTACCCAAATTTGTCGGTTTTGGTGAAATACCTGAAAATTGCCTCAAAGCTTCAACTTTCCAGCATTGTGTCGTCCATGTATCATTACCAGCATAAAGCATCCTAAATATGAATGCATGGGGTCTATGAAATAGTTTGATGCACAATATGCATAGATTTACCAAACTATATGGCACAGAGACCCCCAAATCCAAATAGTGCATATGAATTCTCATATATGATCTGGCTACTACAATATAAGCACCTGGTATGTGTATTATGTGCCATGAGATCCCCTAACAGTATGGAGATCCTAGAAAACCATATATTTTCAGAAAGAACAAATTCTGACGAATCTAAAACTGGTAAATATGTCTTTCTGCTGTAAACTACCAAACTGCAAAGCTATGCTAAACAGAATGCTTTTTATGAAATTTCTCAAAATTGTCACAAAGCTTGCATTTTACCACATTAAATACCCCACATTTCGTAACATACCAGCAAAAGGCATCCTAACTATGAATGCCAGGAGTCTACTAAACAGTTTGATGTCTAATATGCATAGATTTACCAAACTATGTGGCATACAGAGACCCCCAAATCCATATAGTGCAAATTAATTCTCACGTTTGACACTCTGGCTACTACAATATAAGCACACGGTAAGAGTATTATATGCAATGAGACCCCCTAACAGTATAGAGACCCTAGAAAACCATATCTTTTCTGAAAAAATACATTCTGACAAATCTAAAATGGGTAAATATATACTGCAAACTACCAAACTGCAAAGCTATGCTAAACATACCGTTTTTTTAATGAAATTTTTGAAAATCGTCACAAAGCTTGCATTTTACCCCATTATATACCCCACATTTCGTAATGTACCAGCAAAAGGCATCTTAAATATGAACACCAGGGGTCTATTAAATAGTTTGATGTCCAATATGCATAGATTTACCAAACTATGTGGTATACAGAAACCCCCAAATCCAAATAGTGCAAATGAGTTCTCACATATGACACTCTGGCAACTACAATATAAGCATACGATATTTGTATTATGTGTCATGAGACACCCTAACAGTATGGAAAGCCTAGAAAACCATATTTTTTGTGAAAGTACACATTCCAACGAATCTAAAAAGGTTAAATATGTATTTGTACTTTAAACTACCAAACTGAAAGTTATGCCAAACATAATGCTTTTTATGAAATTTCTGAAAATCGTTACAAAACTTGCATTTTACCCCATTATATACCCCACATTTTGTAACATACTAGCAAAAGGCATCCTAAATATGAATGCCAGGGGTCTACTGAACAGCTTGATGTCCAATATGCATAGGCAAACCAAACTATGTCGCGCACAGACTCCCCCAAATTGATATATAGCAGACAAAATTTCCATGGGCAAAATGAACAAAGAACAGAGAGAAATACAATAAAATCACTAAATCTAATTTTTTCTCACCTACTGTAATCAGCAGTCAGAATCAGAGTTTGAATATTTTAGCATGACCAAATAGGTTTTACAGACAGAAATAATTGAACAACACGTAGGTGTTGTTCAATTATTTCTGTCTGTAAAACCTATTTGACCATGCTAAAATATTCAAACTCTGATTCTGACTGCTGATTACAAATAAAATTGCTAAACATGCAATAAAATGGCTAAAAACACACCAAAATCGCAGAAATTGCAATATAATCGCTGAAATAACATACAAAATGTATTGCACAGTCCAATTACTGAATTTGCTATTCACAATGGCAATTAAACAGATTTTTCAGGCAAAAAAACTGACAATGCGATAAGAAAAAAAAAGACATAAAATAGTGTAAGTCTGTGTGTGCCATTGGCAAATTGCATGTTGTGTGTAAGCATGTGAGTGCTGTGAATGTGTGTGACCCCCCTGATTCCCAAAAATTGCAAGTGTCTGTGTGTAAGTATGATTGTAAGTGTGTATTGGTAAAATAAGTGTATGTGTGTGTTTGTGTGTTGGGGGGCACTAACCTGGGCTCACAATCATCGATCAGGGCTGGAGGAAGAAATGGCACCGTCATCTTCTTTGGGTCTGGTAAGTTGGCGGGAATTGCAGGCAGCAGCAGAACACGTAGATCGCATGTGTCTGCTGCTGCCTTGGGGCCCCTGGGCGATCTCACCTCAGGGGTCACTCATTCCTGGTTCCTGTTCATTGTTTAGGGGCTTGGGAATGAGTAGGAATAGAACGAGTGGCTTTACAAGCTGCTCCTCTGTTCCAAAACCTTTTAATACTGCAAGTTACTTTGCCATAGAGCGTAGATTCTATGTTCTGTGGCATTTAAAAGGTTAAGCTTGTATGTGAGCTTGTCTGAATGTTTGGAAAATAAAATCAACACAGTTGCTGTAGAACTGAAAGTTAGATAAGGCCAGCAGGACTATCCTGCTGGTTTAGGCAGTAGATGGGTGTGAGACACGCCGGGAGTTTCCTCTCCTCTCTTACTTCCCGGCACGTCTCTCTGCGAGTGCAGGCGCGCAGTTGCACACTTCCAGTTTTGGCTCCTGGTTGACGCCGAGCATCATGACACCTGCGTTGTGATGCTGAGCGTCGTGGTGTCACGATTAGGCACCGAATTTGAAATCCTGGCACAAATCATCTTTAAAAGGCCAGTCCTCCATTTTGTCTATGCCCAAGCTGGTTCCAGTTTTACTGTTCCTGTTGAAGCGTTTGTTTGTGAGTGGAATTCCTGGTTCTGACTTCTGCCCAACCCTTGACTTCTGCTGCCTGCCTTGAACGATTCACCCGACTTTGACTACGTCTTCTCTAGATCCCTTGTGGTACCTCACTTACGGACTTGTTATCTTCTGCAGTAGAAAGCCCGGGGCCCCAAAAGGGCGTTGGTGAACACTGGAACCCACAGGGTCCACCAGTGTGTCCAAAGGTACTATCGCTGAACAAGGTTCCTGATAACAAGATTGTTATTACTACTATCAGTACAAATTTTCAGTATGATAGGTGAACAAATGTTGGTGCATATTTAACTTGTTTGATGGTGAACTGACTGATCTGAATACCACATTCTAGCTAAAAATATCTCATTCATAACCTTAAGAGATGTGTAAATAAATGTTTGGTTGGACTATGCATGGCATGCAATCATTAAAGGTTTAGGGCACACTAGGAAGCCACATGTAGATCAGGCCAAAAGTTGTTTGTTTAAATAAAGATTTTTCTACTTTTTAACCAACAACTTTTGATCTGATCTACATGTGGCTTCCTAGTGTGCCCTAAACCTT
This sequence comes from Xenopus laevis, assembly GCF_017654675.1. Classification (NCBI taxonomy): domain Eukaryota; kingdom Metazoa; phylum Chordata; class Amphibia; order Anura; family Pipidae; genus Xenopus; species Xenopus laevis. The sequence continues at coordinate 47,263,850 of NC_054384.1, read as the reverse complement.
TCATTTTTCTTGCTCATATTGTTCCCTCCCCTGAGATGAGGGCTTGGGGCAGGAGCACCTGTGCCACTATTCTACTTTGGATGTCCTTATGCTTATATATACATTAAAGTCCATGTTTTGAATTATTTGATGAAAAAGGTTACTATACTCAGAGCACAATAGTCATATAGATTTGGGAAGGGTGATAGAAATACATTTATTTGATCTAATCATGCAGTACAAGTAAGAAAAAAGAAATAGAGTAGAAATATCATTATATTTCATAGGCCTCTATCTCTCTCAGGTAGAATTTTGAAGTCAGTAACTATGCCTAACTAATGTAATCAGTATTTTTCTGAAGAGATGCAATATTTCCTTATGATAATATTCATACACATATAGCCAGATGTATTTGACGTAGTTGGCCAGCTTAAATATATTGCAATATATGGAAAACAATGCCTGTTTTGTTTAAAAGGAGGGCATTTTTCGTAGCTTAAGGATCAAAATGTCTCAATGTCTTAAATATATTAATGGGTTGAGTGCAGAGTATCTCTTGTATTTGTCTGTTTGAATTTTGTGCTCATAGCCTCATTGCACCCCTGATTAATCATTTAAAAATTACTGGTCAACACAATTTTCCCTTGTTTTTTTATAGTTTATACAGCAGCAACCAGCTCCATGTTGTAGCGCCCACCCTTTCTAGCTATAGTCAGGTGATCCCAGTGTTGGCCAATAAAATGGCAACTATGTTTGGGAGTTTTAACCTTGAAAGCAAGTGAGTTGCAGGTAAAACGTAGTCCCTGCCCTGTGTAAAATGTATAATGAAGCAGAAGAATTCTTAATGAATCAGATGAAAGTTGGACTGGCCAGATCAGGGCTAAATTTGACTTAGTTAGCCATTAAATATATTGCAATATATACAAACAATCTCTGTTTTGTTTAAAGGGGATGTGGAGCATAAATATATCAATTAAACTGGAAAAGTACTTGTAATTGCATTTATGCAGTTATCCTTTAGTAATTTAAGTTTGCTCCATAGCAAAAGAACGAAAAGACAATTCACACCAAGTTATCATGCTGGTATTCTTATCATCACAATAGCTCTCAGTTGTCCAGCTGGGGGATTGGAAAAATAAAATTCCTACACAAGTTCATTATTTATTAATTTAAAGCAGTATAAAGGATGTCTTATGGGCAAATGGTGAACCATTAACATAGTACAGACTTGTTAGTGAAGTGATTGGTGTTCCAATAATATTGCCTTTTAGATCACTGTGGTGTGGTGTATGTGAACAGTACATTTGCAAACAGTCTAGAACATCAGAGTTCCACAGTTGTCTATTCACTTGTAGACAATTAAGAGCATATTTATCAAAAGGTGAAAAAAAGTATTCATTCTGTTTTCATGCTTTGATAAATATGTCCTTACAAATATGATTCATTTGAATAGAGGGCAGTAATATGTCCCTTTGTTAAGCTTTGGTTTTACTATTTATTAACCTTTCGATAAATAATTTCCTATAATTTACTTTCATTGTCATTTTTTACAGCATCTAGAAAATCTTTTCCATTGTTGATGGAGCAAGGTTCAAAAGAGGATCACAATCCCTAAGATTAAGGTTAATGTTACATTATCAGTGACTTTAGTTTTGTTCAGTATTCTAGTATATAGCCAGTGGTAGGACAGAAAAGTATGGTTTCCACCTTTTTATATGAAGCATACCGGCCTGGGTGGGGGCACATCCATAAGGAGGAAGGCCGTGAAGTCAAAGGGGCAGGGTTGTAAAATTACTTTGATGGGCTGGAGCCTGTCATGAAGAGTGGAATTGGCTGGGGATTAGGTAAGTATGGAAGCTAGGGTGGGAAGAAAGGGGCAGATTGGAGGCAGGCTGGGGGCGATGGATTGCTTGGTAATTACAAATTTACCAGCAAATACAGTATATTGCTGGTAAATCTATAATACTGGCCCTGACCTTGGCTGGTAATTTACCGGCTAGGCCAGTGAAATACTGGCCGGGTGGCAACCCAAAAGACAAGCAGTTAATTGTGCTGGTTCTCAACATTTTTAAGCAGTACTTGACATTTAAAAAAAGTAGATATTTTATATTAATTTTTGGAAAGCAGAATGGTAATCCTGCTTGACAACTTTCTAATATTACAGATTAATACAACCATTGCTTTATTTTCTTTTGCTTGATACATAAATAGCTGGCAAAGCTTCAAATTATAAAGCATACTCAGCAGGGGATGAACTTGCAGGTGCTGAGAAATGCATCAACCAACCATAAATATGAAACTGTTTAGAGAATCTGCAACTAAGATTTCTCAGATGGTACTAGTAAACATAAGGCGGAAGACAAAACTGTTATTTTTTATATATACATAAATGTAACACCTATTTGGGCTGCATAGCACACAAATAGTTAAACTGTCCAGCTAGCAGTAAAAGCATGGGTTACACGCGAATTCACACAACAGGGTCAGGGCCTTCGCCATGTGGAAGTGTTCCCTCTATGGTGTAGTGCAACTACATCCCCCCAGGCTACTGTGCATACAACAAAAGATGGGCGCCAGGAGGTTCTTGCAGTAAAACAGAACTTGGTTTATTTCACTATGCACGAGGCAAGTGACCACAGGTTTAGTACTCACGCAGGAGCTGAGGCAATAGCACATTTCTCACACAGAGCTGCAGGCATTAGGCATTTCTCACAGAGGAAAGGTCTCCATTAGGCATTTGCAGTATTCACACACATTCCCTCCTGGAAGTTGTCAGGAAAGCAGCTTCTACCCTACAGTCCCTCTTCACTGAGGTCCCTGACTGGAGGCAACACATAAAGCCTCTGGGAAGCTACTCCCTTACTGCAAATCCTTGTTGGAGCTTCAGCTGCTCTTTCTCTCTCACCTCTCTGCCTTTCTCTCCTAGAGAGACTATGACAAGTCTGCCCTAGTGTAACTATTCCTCATTTACGGGGTTACCTGGTCCCCGACTTCTTCTCCAAAGCACATGGGCCTTTCTGGGCCTAGCTGTACCCAGGCTCCCCTGAGCACACCCAGCTGGATCACCATCCACAGGCCAAAGAGGAAGTGGCCACTCCCTACACACACTATATAGCAGTGTAGCAGGGGAGTGTCATTCTCTCCTGGCAGATCACTCTAAGAAAAAGGCGGGGGCCTTAAAGCTGCAGGGCAGATTACCCAGTAGGGGTCCCTACATACACCCGGGGGAAAAACCCATTTCGTCCCGACAATGGTTTAAACATCCCCAACATATATCAACTTACAGTACCATCACATCCACTTCTGGTATCCTCTCCTAAGGCATACCTGGTAACAATGGTCACTGTAAAGGAAACACAGCATGCACAATACTGTATCAAACATTTTCAATTGCATAATAAACAGTTGCAGTTGGTCAACTTTATTACACATCTGCAAAAATACTTCTCCCCCTCCCAAGGGTCCACACAGGCCAATCCTTGGGTGCAGAAACACTACTCAGCGAGTAGGTGAAGGCAGAAGAGTTGTGGTGGAGATCAATAGTCTTTTGTTAGAACCCACTTAGTCCACAGTCCTTCAAGCCACAAAAAAACAAGCAAGCAGCACTCTAGGCATCTCACTCTGCAGGAGTCCATAGAAGAGCTGTAGCAAACATCAGAAGAATCCATCCTCCAGGTTCTCCTCTTCCAGATCCATGATCCGGGATCACACATGAGCAGGAAATGGCTCCATCCGGGACATCCATCTTCCTCCCATCCAACTGACATCCGCAGGCCTTCGTGAAATTCGGGGCGAACCTCCAAGCCCGAACCCACGGCCAAATACTTCGAAGGAAATCCATACGATTCGAAGAATTCGTACGTTCCGTTTATCCACTTCGAAAAATTCATACGATCCATTCGTACACTCCGACAAATTCGTACATCCATTCGTACGATTCGAACAAAACAATGCACAGCCTGGTTTTAGGGAATCGAGCCCCACGTTGGGCAGCCAAATGTAACACCTATTTGGGCTGCATAGCACACAAATAGTTAAACTGTCCAGCTAGCAGTAGAAGCATGGGTTACACGCGACTTCACACAACAGGGTCAGGGCCTTCGCCATGTGGAAGTGTTCCCTCTATGGTGTAGTGCAACTACATCCCCCCAGGCTACTGTGCATACAACAAAAGATGGGCGCCAGGAGGTTCTTGCAGTAAAACAGAACTTGGTTTATTTAACTATGCACGAGGCAAGTGACCACAGGTTTAGTACTCACGCAGGAGCTGAGGCAATAGCACATTTCTCACACAGAGCTGCAGGCATTAGGCATTTCTCACAGAGGAAAGGTCTCCATTAGGCATTTGCATTATTCACACACATTCCCTCCTGGAAGTTGTCAGGAAAGCAGCTTCTACCCTACAGTCCCTCTTCACTGAGGTCCCTGACTGGAGGCAACACATAAAGCCTCTGGGAAGCTACTCCCTTACTGCAAATCCTTGTTGGAGCTTCAGCTGCTCTTTCTCTCTCACCTCTCTGCCTTTCTCTCCTAGAGAGACTATGACAAGTCTGCCCTAGTGTAACTATTCCTCATTCACGGGGTTACCTGGTCCCCGACTTCTTCTCCAAAGCACATGGGCCTTTCTGGGCCTAGCTGTACCCAGGCTCCCCTGAGCACACCCAGCTGGATCACCATCCACAGGCCAAAGAGGAAGTGGCCACTCCCTACACACACTATATAGCAGTGTAGCAGGGGAGTGTCATTCTCTCCTGGCAGATCACTCTAAGAAAAAGGTGGGGGCCTTAAAGCTGCAGGGCAGATTACCCAGTAGGGGTCCCTACATAAACATTTCATATAAACAATAAAATATATGATTTATATGCAAACAAATTTGTAAGTTAAACTGACTTTGGTTTTGCCAGTTGGCAAAAGTACTTGTAATTGCATTTACTCAGTTAACCTTTCGGAGCATGTAAAAGCTGAGGAAATTGGTAGGGAAAAATATAGTCCTAGTTATTCTGGTTGGAATGACTAAATAGATGAGATTGCTTATATCTCTGAGACTGCATTTTGGCATAATGCTAATGTTGGAGACTAATAAATGTATCCCCATTCCCCTAAGGATTGGTCCCCCAGGGAATAATTCCCCACTTCTTGGGTCACAGTATGACTCATAGCTATACTGGGGATATCCTGGGGCCACTCGTCCATGAAATTCAACATTTTAACTATATTTTCACCTGCCTGTTAGTTGATACAGAGAAAGGAAAAAAACCCCATTTGAAGCCTCACTATTTTGCCACAGAGGGGGGAAAAAATCCTTCCTGACTCCAAAATGACAACCAGTCCCTGGATCAACTTATACTATGAGCTATCTTCCATAACCCTGTATTCCCTCCCTTGCTAAAAAGGAATAACAACCCCTTCTTAAAGCTATCTAATGTATAGACACACAGCTTCACAGCTCTCACTGTAAAAAAAAAACTTTCCAAATAGGCAGAACCTTCTTTCTTCTAACAGGAATGGGTGTCCTTGCGTAAGATGGAAAACCCTACTGGTAAATAAAGCATTATAGAGATTATTATATGATCCCCTTATATATTTATACATAGTTATCATATCACCTCTTAAGCGCCTCTTCTCCACCCTGAACAACCCCAACTTGGCGAGTCTTTCCTCATAGCTAACATTTTCCATACCTTTTACCAGCTTAGTTGCCCTTCTCTGTACCCTCTCTAATTTAATAATGTCCTGTTTGAGACCAAAAACTGTACAGCATAGTCTGGATGGGTCCTTACCAGTGCTCTATACAGTGGAAGAATTAACCCCTGCTCCTGCAAATCAATTCCCCTTTTAATACAGCTCAAGACCTTATTTGCCCTTGATGCTGCTGACTGGCATTGCTTGCTACAGCCAAGTTTATGGATTTGCCTAGTGCAGTCCCATTAAGGGTAAAATGGCTTGGACATTTTTACATCCCAGGTACATGGCTTTACATTTATGAACATTTAATCTTATTTGCCATTTAGCTGTCCAGATTGGCAGTATGTCAAGATCCTGTTGCAAGGATGCCGTATCCTGGATGGAATTAATTGGGGTGGATAGTTTTGTGTCATCTGCAAACACTGATACATTACTTACAGTACCCTCCCCTAAGTAAATAATGAACACGTTAAAACGATACTGACATATTCCTATAAAAATCATAGGAACGTGTCTGTATCAAATAAATGCTGCACCTGTAATTGTTCCCCTCAAAGCCCACCACAAAGCTGCCCCAAGCCCCTGCAAACCTGAGTTCACCCGACCCTCCGACATGGCTGGGGGTGGCACGATCCTTCCATAGGTTGATTACAAATGAAAACAGGAATTCAGCCTATGGAAGGATCACCTAGCCCAGTGTCACTGAAGCAATGCGGAAGCTCTGTTAGTGGTGTCAGCCGGTCTGCTGCACACAGGTTTGCGTGGCTGGGGGTGGCTCTGTGGGAGAGGGGGGCTTTGCGGGGAATGGTTACGGGTGCAGCATTTACTTGATACTGACACGTTCCTATGATTTTTATACGAATGTGTCAGTATCACTTTAAATAAAAGTGGACCCAATACCATGCCCTGAGGTACCCCACTAAGAACCTTACTCGATGTAGAGAATGTACCATTAACATTAACAACCACCCTCTGTACCTGATCCTGTAGCCAGTTTCCTATGCATGTGCAAATTACTTCATTAAGCTCAATAGACCTTAGTTTAGAGAGCAGTCGTTTGTGGGCAAAGTAGCAAATGCTTTGGCAAAATCCAAATAGATCACAATAGATCATAAAAAACAAACAAGTTTGTCTGGCATGTCCTATCCTTCATAAAGCCATGCTGACTGCTGCTCATAATGCCATTCACTAGTTCAAAATTTTGAATGGGATCCCTTAACAAGCCTTTAAATAATTTGCCCACCACAGATGTCAAATTTATTGGCCTAAAATTGCCAGGCCGCAATCATAATTCCTTTTTAAATATTGGAATGACATCAGCTTTCTTCCAATCCATAGGTACAATACCAGCTGAAAGCAAATCTGAGAAAATCAGAAATAGGGGCCAGACTAAAACTGAGCTAAGCTCTCCTAGAACCCAGGGGTGTATGCCATCTGGCCCTGTCGTCTTGTTTAGATTATTTTTAATAAAAGGATAAAGCCTCATATCCTGAGTCAGCCACTGACTAGTTTGGACTGAGCCATCAGTGCAGCTATGAAGTGAGCTTGGGGATTCTTCTATTATAGTCTAGTATAGTATACACAGAAGTAAAGAAGTGATTTAGCACAATTGCCTTTTCTGTATCTGTTACAACCTCACTGGTAACATCATTTATATGAGCAGCACTCTCAACTCAAATCTTTGTACTATTAATATACTTAAAAAACTTTTTGGGGTTAGTCTTAGCCTCAGCCACAATGCAATCCTCATTTCCTAATTTTTTGCCTTTTCGGATTGCTGTTTTACTACATTTATTATAGTGTTTTTATTCATTAAATGTAGCTTCTGTCCCAACAGACTTGAATTTTTTAAATGCCTTTCTCTTCTTTCCTATCTTTACTTCTATATTAAGTCACATAGATTGATTATTAAGAAGCATTAAGTGCTTCTACATTTACTCCTTAAGGGAATACATTGAGAACAGTAGCGGTTTAATATCATTTTAAATGACAACCAATTCTGTTTTGTGTTTTATACACAAATGTTCACATAAAATGTACTTTGTCTTAGGGTCCTAAAACTTTTGTATGGTTCCTGAATTCAGATTTCTAAAACTACAAGGAGCCTCACATTGTGACTAATGAAGAGTGAAAGTTACTGTCACAATGCAATATGTCATCCTGAAAATGGTCTCAGTACTTTTATTTAACTGACAGTGGTTTAAATCATTTCAGACTTGAGACCACCAGTATTTAAGAAGCCTGAAGCATAAAATTGTTAACTAGATTCAACAAAAGGCAATACAGTGTAGTATCCTTACAGTAGTAATACATGGGCATACTTGCTCCCCTTCAATAACATAGGAGAAATATTTATTTTTTGCAGATCTCCAATCCTTATGCTACAAACATTTTTACAACTTTGTTGGACAGATTATCATTTTTTATATACTGTAGTTACTGCAGATATTTATTAAGCATCTCATAAAAGAGCCGCTAACACTGTACACTGTATGCATTTAAATGTAATGATCTATTTCTAAGACCTTGTAGAATCTTGAAAGTGCATCAGAAGCTGAAATATAGTATAACTAATAATCAATATCCACTGTTTCATTATATAATAAATAAAGTACCCCTATTATAAGGATATAAAAAGTATAAGATCATTATAAGTCACTGAGGCGCTCCATGACCATATACTGTAAAAGCACGAGGCTGAGTGCTTTATACAAGTCATGGGACTCTGAGGTTACTTCTAATATCCTCATATTTTCCTACAAGAGGTACTTTATTTATTATAATACACAAGTTTTAGTTAGTCATGTGACAAAAATGACATCACTAAACTCCATTTATAACTGATGACATCACTAAGAGCCGTTTATAAGGATATAATTTACAGGATATTCATGGCTTTTGTGTATTATAACCCTATAACCGGCATGTTTATAGATAGCTTCAAGAGATAGCAACAATGACACAAACTGTTACTGCCTTACAGTGCCAAAAGCAGCTCAGTCAGCTAGTTCTGCATGCCCATAACAGCACTGATATGCAAGTTCAGCTTCCACCTCAGTGCTCTTTGATCCATCTGATTGCACTCAGTGCTGATTTGTTTCCCGAGTCAATATGTCTGTCAGTTACAGGAACTATACTCCCAAACAATGTAGGTCTTGATAAAATATATAGCATAACTTTTTTTTTTTTTTTTAAAACCTTGCTTCGTGTAAATAAACCATCATAATAATGTACTTTTTAGTAGTATGTGCTATTGGGTAGTCCCAATAGAAAATTGCCATATTAAAAAACAAGTGCCTCCCCTCAATGGAAAAGATTTAAAAGGGCAATATTTACTTAAATAGATATTGCAGTTTGGTAATATTCTTTAATATACCACTTAATATTGTACAAAATTATCTGTTACCTTCGGGGTAGCTGGCAAGGTATAAGTAAATATGCCACACATGTATAACTTTAAGAAGAGTGAATGCAGAACTCTCTGTTTTACAAAACTTGTAAGGAACAAAGTAATGCAGTTATTAACCATTTATTAACCCCTGTGGTGCACCACATATAACTGAGAGTTCAGGAACACATGTTGCGTACACTTTACAATTGTGCGTAGTTATCTGTAATCCCTGGTGTTACATCCATTTAATCCAGCACATTTGTAATCCATTAATGTGAATCCATATGGTATTTCCAGGTATTGCAGTGTCCAGTAGTTAGTCCTGGTTCTCTTTTTTGGTAGAACTGGGCCACTAGCTAAAGTGGGGTTACTGACCCTAATGGGTACTGGATACTGAGGCTCTAGCCTACTCTGCTCAGAAAAGTGGGCCTGACTAATGAACCTTCCGATTCTTATGAAACAATTCCCTGAGTCCCTAACTGGGCCATAGGCAACAGCTATAGCGAAGGCCTAATTGAACAGAATTGGAGTCATTGGATCCTTCTACATCAGTCAACTGTAGGTCATCTAAGTTGAACAAGTCAGAATCCTCATCAGACAGTGGGATTCGAGATTCGCCTGCTTGTGGTTGCTCAGTTGACAGAGGGCTTTGAGTAGAGGGCTGTTCAGTCAACTGTCCAAGTCCAAGGACTGAAAAACAGTTTCAAGTGTGTAAAATGTTGAACAGAACAGTGCTTTCCCTCTGTATCACATACTCTATACAATACATCAGACAGTTTCTGGACAATTTCATATGGACAGTTATACTTTGGTTGAAGTTTAGGACAAACACTTCTATGCCTGGTTGAATCTCTTACCCATACTTTTTCTCCTGGTCCATATACCTGGGAAGTTACTTTAAAGTCATAGTACTCTTTCTGTTTCCCAGTAGCTTTGGCCTGGTGGTATTTAACCATATTTGTGATACCTGCCAACCTGTCTGCAACTTCACTTACATAGTTGGTAAAGTTGGTAAGTTTTTCAACAATATCCCTACAAAGCAAACACACCTCCCTCACAAACATCACCATGAATTGGAAATATCCTATAAAGCACTGTACACTGATATGGTATGCCATGATAACATATGGGAGAATTTCATCCCAATCCCTCTGATGGTCTACCATAAATGAGGACAACATGGTAATGAGTGTGCGATTAAACCGCTCCACAAATCCATCTGTGGGTGATAAGGGGTAGTTATTGTTTTGTGTATACCTAACAGAGAACTTGTGTCTTTAAATACTTTTGATTGAAATTTCTACCCTGGTTTGTATGGAGGGTCCTTGGAACTCCATAACAACATATAAAAACTCCACCACAGTTTTAGTTTTCGGTCAGAAGAGAGGGTAACCTTCAGCGCATTTTGAGAAATAATCAGCAATCACTGTATGTATGTATGTATAACTTTATTTGTAAAGTGCTGTTAAGGAGCCACAGCGCTGTACAGTGCATAAAATTGCAATATATATAAAAGTATACATGGGGGAGACAAATCACATAATAAATATATACAGAATCATAGGACAAAGAGCTTAAGTGCTATGTGGTAAGAGACATAGTGGGAAGGAGGTCCCTGCCCCGTAGAGCTTACAGTCTAAGTGGATGGGAGGCTAACATACAGGTACAAATTGGAGATAAAAAAGTGCACAAGGTAAGGCATAGTCAGCAGGGACAGGAGTAGGCTAATGTTCTAGGCATCCAAAAGGTAGATGCTGCTAGAGGTAAGGAGCAGCAAGATAGAAAGGTTTGAGACGAGAGATGGCAGTGGATGTGTATGGTGTGAAGAGAAGGTGGCTCTGAGAAGAGCGGAGAAGATGACCAGGAACGTATAGTGAGACAAGAGAAGAAATGAAGTGAGGAGCAGAGTAGTGAAGAGCTTTGAATGTTAGTACAGGCAGCCACACTAAGGATTTTAGTTGGGGTTGAGCAGGTTCCCTCTTAGGAGAGAGCAGAAGGATCCTGGTAGCAGAGTTTAAGATTGATTGGAGGGGAGAGAGATGGGAGTCAGGAAGACCAGTTAAGAGGAGATTGCAATATTCTAAACGGAATAAGATAAGGGCATGGATTAGTGTTTTGGCTGTTGTTTGTGAAAGAAGGGGGCGTATCTTGTCTATATTGCGGAGGAAGCAATTACAGGTTTTGGCAGTATTATTAATATGATTAGAGACAGAGAGAGACAGGTCAAAGATGACCCCTAAGCAGCGTTCTGAGTTAACCGGGTTAATAGTCATGCCATCAATAGTAATGGTGAAAGGAAGAGAAGGGCTCAACTTGGATGGAAAGACCATGAGCTCAGTCTTGGCCAAGTTAAGCTTGAGGTGGTGTTGGTTCATCCAGGAAGAGATCGCTACTAGGCAGTCTGCTATCTGGGTTTGAACGTCAGAGGTTAGTGAGGGAGTGTCTAAATATATCTGAATGTCATCGGCATAGAGGTGATATTTAAGGCCAAATGAAGATATAAGGTCTAAAGAGAGAGAGTGTACCAGGAGATCAACAGAGGACCAAGCACAGAACCCTGAGGCACACCCACATTGAGATGAACAGGAGGAAAGGATTTGTTTGCAAAAGTAACAGAGAAGGAGCGGTCAGAAAGGTAGGAAAAGAACCAGAATGCAGCTTGATCACGGATACCAATTGAATGGATAACTTGCATTAGAACAGAATGGTTAACAGTATCAAAAGCAGAAGATAAGTCCAGGAGATTGAGAATAGAGTAATGCCCTTTGGCTTTAGCAGTCTGGAGATCATTTGCAACTGTACATAAGGCAGTCTCAGTGGAGTATGTACTTGTTATGCTTGTGGTAGAGGTCACACGATATCAAGGGCAACTTGATAACTGCATTACTTTGGGGTAATCTGTTTGTGATGATATTAATGGTGCCCTAGTAGTTTTCTTTTCATTTTACATATAGTACATGCTTTACACTATTCCTTTACATCCTTAAGCCAGGATGGCCAGAAGTATTGGGCTAAGACCTTGCCAGTGACTTTATCCATGCCAGATGCGCACCCATTTTGTTATTATGTTAACATCTCTAAAATTACCGGTACAGCTCTGTGCCGGACACAAATTTGGAATTTAGGTTCCATGGGATCATTTCCATGTGTTTCTCTTACCAAGAGTCCACTCCTGATTGATAAATCAGACTAGTGTTTATGAAAAATTTCTTGCTGTAGGGAGCTATAAGTCACCTTTGGAAGGCAAATTTCTCCTGCCATAATCCATTCCTCATTGTCTAGGTCTTGAGCTGATTTTAGATCTACAGGGATAACATAGAATTTCTGTGATATGGAGTTCTTTGTTATAGCATGTGGTTGTGAGATGCTGATCTCAGAGTATGGTCTGTGGGACAAAGCATCTGCATTTTCGTGATGGTGGCCTGCAAACACGTTTTTCCAACCAACGAGCCAACTGATCTTCGTGGAAGCTGTGTAGCCAACTTAGAGAGTTATGATGATTCCTGACAGTGAACTGTTTTCCTAGTTTGTAATGGCTATACAAGTGAGTGAAAATGACAACAGCTAGCAATTCAGATTTAGTAAGTGCTCTGCTTGCATAAGAGATTATTCTTTCAGGGCCATTTTGTGGGTTTTGAATCCTCTATGACTCTGTGACTACAAAGTGAGTGTGGGAGCTGCTAAGCGAATGCTGCATGTTATATAAGTTTTGCATGTGAATTTAGTGTTAAGCAGCATTAAAAAACTTAAGGTGTTTAAAACCAATAGGCGTTTTTGAGGAATTGGGAGGCTGTAAGAACCCAATGTAAATATGAATGCAAGTGGGTTTGCTGGTATTACTTAGTGTGTCTTGTCACATGTATGTAATGTTGGAGCAGCAGTTCCATGCAGTACTTACGTGAGAGATGTCGGTGGGTTTTCATCTTGGAATCTGAACTGCAGACTCTAAGGGGGGAACTTCAATTATCCAGACATGGCTGTGGTAATGGGGTTACCAAGACAGAAAAAGCTAGTAGGTTTGTAAATATGCTGAGTGACAAATTTTTATTCCAGCTCGTTGAAGAACCTACTAGGAATAACTCACTTTTGGACCTTGTAATAACTAATAATACTAAACTCATATCTAGCATTTGTGTGGGTGAGCATTTAGGGAATAGTGATCATAACTTGGTCTCATTCGAGATTCTGTTGCAGAAGCAATTCTATAAGGGAGTAACTAAAATACAAAATTTCAGACGTGCAAACGTTGACAGTATATAAGGGCATCTCTGCAACATATTAAGTGGGAAATGCTTTTCACAGGGTAAACAAAGACCAAAAATGGGAAGTCTTTAAAATGCTGCTTAATAAATATACATGACAGTATATTCCCCTTGTAAGCAAGGAACGTCGTTGCAAAGCAAAACGTTTTTGGTTCAATAGAAGTGTTGGTGTTAAAGTGGGTAAGAAAAGACATGCTTTTAAGGCTTTCAAGTTAGCTGGGACAGCCAAATCTTTTATAAGGTACAAGGAGGCCAATAAATCATGCAAATAAGCTATATGGCAAGCTAAAATTGATATGGAAAAGGATATTGCAGCAAGCAGTAAAAATAATCCAAAATAATTTTTTAAATATGCTAATAGTAAAAAAATGAAGCAGGAAGGGGTGGGACCTTTAGTATCAGAGGGGGGGTCAGCTGGTTGATGAAAACAAAATGAAAGCACAGATTCTGAACTCATATTTTTCGTCTGTCTACACAAATGAGGAACCAGTTAATAAAGGTTTCCTTCTTAATAGTCCCAATTCTAGTAATACAACTAATGATGCATGGTTCACACATGAGGAAATTCAAAAGAGACTAGAACATGTTAAGATAAACAAAGGTCCGGGACCAGATGGTATTCATCCCAGGGTACTTAGTGAGCTTAGCTCTGTGATTGCCAAACCTCTTTACTTAATTTTTCAGGATTCATTGAGGTCTAGCATAGTGCTGAAAGACTGCCATATTGCTAATGTGGTGCATCTATTTAAAAAAGGATCCCGTTCTCAGCCTCAAAACTAGCACCAAGGGAGCTGTAAAAAGAAACGTTGGGCTGCAGAGAAGAAAAGGTCCAAGTGAGTGGGGGAAAACATGTTCAAAATCAGTGCAGTGTCTGTGTCCCAGGCTGCTTCTGTAGGCAAGTCCAGGGGGGGGGGGCAAGTGCCCCTATTTGTTGATGCCCACACAGGTTGTTGAGGAGCCTACCAGAAAAATGCTATTCTGGATATAGTGATCTCTAATGACCCAGAACTTATAGCAAATGTGCAAGTCATTGATCCCCTGGGTAATAGTGACCATAATATTATATCATTTGATATCTGGTGCAAAAAATAAAAACTTATACACTGGGGCAACAAAAACCATTAATTTCAGAAAAGCTAATTTTAGTGCTTTGAGGGCTGCCCTTCAGAGCATTGATTGGGGCATTATGTTTTCAGCTACAAACACAGAACAGAAATGGTTGTCATTTAAAATAATATTAAATTGTTACTGTTCTCAATTTATTCCCTTAAGGAGCAAATGTAGAAGCACTAAAAATCAACCTATGTGGCTTAATATAGTGGTAAAGAAGTTAATAGAAAAGAAGAGAAAGCCATTTAAAAATACTTATTTTGGGACAGAAGCTGCATTTAATGAATATAAACACTATATAAATGTTGTAAAACAGCAATCCGGAAGGCAAAGAAAGGAAATGAAGACCAACCCCAAAACGTTTTTCAAGTATATTAATAGTAAAAATATTCAGTTTGAGAGTGTTGCTCCTTTAAATAATGGTACCAGTATAAATATAACAGATACAGAAAAGGCAAATGTGCTAAATTTGTTCTTTTCTTCAGTGTATACAATAGCTGCAACTGTGGCTCAGTTCAATCTAGTCAGTGGCTGATTCAGGATATGATTCATAAAGCTTTAATAAAAAGTAATGTAAACAAGGCGCCAGGGCCAGATGGCATACACCCCCGTGTTCGACGAGAGCTTAGTTCAGTTTTAGACCGGCCCCTATTTCTGATTTTCTCAGATTTGCTTTCATCTGGTATGATACCTATGGATTGGCCAGTAAGTTTGACATCTGTGATGGTCAAATTATTTGAAGGCTTGTTAAGAGATCACATTCAAAATTTTGTCCTAGTGAATGACATTAAGAGCAGCAATCAGCATGGCTTTATGAAGGATAGGTCACGTCAGACAAATTTACTTGATTTTTATGATGAGGTAAGTAAGATGCTGGACAGTGGGGGGCAGTAGATGTAATCTATTTGGATTTTGCCAAAGCGTTTGATACCATTCCCGTCAAATGACTGCTTTCTAAACTAAGGTCTGTTGGGCTTAATAAAGTCATGTGCACATGAATAGGAAACTGGCTACAGGATCTGGTATAGAGGTTGGTTTTTAATGATACATTCTCTACTTGGAGTAAAGTTCTTAACGGGGTCCCTCAGAGCTCCATATTGGGTCCACTTTTATTTAATTTTATTTGCAGATAACACAAAACTATCAAGCCCAATTAATTCCATCCAGGATGTGGCATCCTTGCAATAGGATCTTGACAAACTGGCAATCTGGGCAGATAAGTGGCAAATGAGATTAAATATTGATTAATGTAAAGTCATGCACCTGGGATGTAAAAATATCCAAGCTGCTTATACCCTTTATGGGACTGCACTAGGCAAATCCATTATGGAAAAGAACCTTGTAGATGATAATAAATGCTAGTCAGCAGCATCAAGGGCAAATAAGGTCTTGTGCTGTATTGAAAGGGGCATTGATTCACGGCAGGAAGGGAGTCATTCTTCCACTGTATAGAGCACTGGTAAGGCTGCATCTAGAATATGTCGTACAGTTTTGGTCTTCAATGCTCAAACAAGACATTATTATATTAGCGAGGGTACAGAGAACGGCAACTAAGATGGTAAAAGGTATGGAAAATCTTAGCTATGAAGAAAGACTGGCAAAGTTGGGGTTGTTCAACACTAGAGAAGAGGCGATTATGGGGTGATATAATAACTATAGAAAAATATATAAGGGGATCATATAATATTCTCTCTAATACGTTATTTATCAGTAGGTCTTTCCAGCTGACACCATTCCGATTAGAGAAAAGATGTTCCACCTAAATATTCGGAACAGTTTTTTTTTACAGTGAGAGCTCTGAAGATGTGGAAATCCCTCCCTGAATCAGTTGTACAGACTGATACATTAGATAGCTTTAAAAAGGGGTTGGATGGCTTTTAGCAAGTGAGGGAATACAGGGTTATGCAAGATAGCTTATAGTACAAGTCGATCCAGGGACTAGTCCGATTTTGGAGTCAGGAAGGATTTCTTCCCATCTGAGGCACATTGGAGAGACTTCAGATGGGATTTTTTGCCTTCCTCTGTATCAACTAGCAGTTATTCAGGTTAAAAAAAGAGTTTGACCTTGATGGACATGTATCTTTTTTCAACCTAATTTACTATGTTACTATCTGACAACACAGCACCAATTTCTACGTCACTAGCATCAGTGTCAAATCTAAAAGGTAACTGTGGGTCTGGGTTGGCCATAATTGGTGTAGACAGTAAGCACCGTTTTAATTCCAAAAAAGCAGCATCACAGGCTTTGCTCTCAGGCAATT
This sequence comes from Xenopus laevis, assembly GCF_017654675.1. NCBI lineage: Eukaryota > Metazoa > Chordata > Amphibia > Anura > Pipidae > Xenopus > Xenopus laevis. The sequence goes on along the minus strand of NC_054384.1, from coordinate 47,247,162 downwards.
TGTGCAGTGGGTTTACCGAATGTGCAAATCCTTTAATACACTTCCGGTAGTAAGAGGTCAGCCACAAGGAACTGCACAGTTCCTTGATATTTTGTGGAACAGGCTATTGGGCAATAGTGGTGACTTTTTCTGGGTCTAGCTCCATACCTAAGGTTGAAATAACATGTCCCGCATTGGACCTTTTTACAAAATAATTTACACTTGGATGGCTTCATTATCAGTTTAGTTTCCTATAATTTTTATAGCACGCAGGACAACCTATGCAGGTGTTCATCCATTATTCTGCCAATCACAATAATGCCGCTTGCAAAGCAGACAGAATAATGTTTATCAATCTTTGAAATGTGCTTGGCGTATTGCAGAGACCGCATAACATGACAATGAGTTTGAAAAGTCTGTGACTGGTAACAAATGCTGTTTTGTGCGTGTCAGAAGGGTGCACCTCCATTTGCCAGTATCCACTTGTAAGATCTAGAGTAGAAACCAACTGGCATTTGAAAAGAGATTGAGAGTATCATCTATTCGGGGGAATTGTAAAGCATCTTTGACAGTGGTATCATTTAGCTTTCTATAGTCTACATAAAGTCTTACCCCACCATCTTTCTTTTGGACTAGTACAACTGGTGCTGCCCATGAACTAGAGGATGGTGACACTAATCCATGGGAACAAAGATCATGAAGCTGCTCATCAAAATCTTTCTGATAATGAATAGGGACTCTTTGAGGACCAATAAGAAATTGGATGGGCCTGTCTTGTGTCAATGCGATGATGTGTGGCTGTAGTATATCACACATTATTGTTTCAAGAACTGAAAACATGTTCATATTGCATTAAGAGGTTAATAGCATTTTCTATCTATCATTGTCTAGTCCTCTATTGTGGAACCCAAGTTCTTTCTTCAGTTGGTCAGGTGTCCAGATGCAATGGTTACTGTGACCAGAGTAAAAGCTGGTAGTCTGTACTTTTGCCCTCTTAGAAGTGGTAAGAGGATTGGAAGAGGCCACAGAAATATCATGGTGCAGAACACCCAACAAGGTACCAGAATACATGACCTGAGGCTCTAAAGTTACATTTGCCACCCGGACAAGGACTTTGCCATGGCGGATACAGACAAGATAGCCCAATAATGAGTTCTGATTTGTCATTACAGATGGATTCTAGGAAAACCTCCTTCCCAAAGTATTGCTAGCCTTCTACATTTCCAGGAATAATGACTTCACTTCTAGGTGGTATAACCATGTTTTTATCAACTGCCACCTGTTGAATCTGATCCCTATTGTCTAAAGATATCAGGGAAAACCTTCAGCCCATCAGTGTGCAAGATCTGTTTGAGGGTTTTTGGAGTTAATCTGATCCCAGACTCGATTGTGGATAATGGAAACTTGTGCACCACTGTCGATTAAAAGGTGACATGGGACTTCTCCTATTTAACAGGTAAGTAGCTGCATCCTACTGCTTGGACACTACCTCTTTCGGCTTTATTGGCATTATAAGCTCCAGGTGGCTAGTAATAAGCCACTAACCTTGGTATTGTGTGTTCTTTTGTGTTTTACACTCATTTTTGGTATGGTCAGTAGAAAAGATTTGACGAGCACTCCATTCACCTGTTCGATTAAAAGAAGTAAATGTTTATTTCAGCTTATTAAAAACATCCATTCCCTATGCTGAAATAAACATTTACTTCTTTTAATCGAACGGGTGAATGGAGTGTTCGTCAAATCTTTTCTACTGACTGTGACTCACCTATAGCTACGGGCTTGGGGTGATGCACAAAGGCCACCCGTCTGATTTCGTGAGTTCCTTCTCGTTTATTACCCTTGATACTGTTTAAGGCACAAGTGAACCCAGGAGCGGGATCCGGGTTTATACACCCGGGTCACCATCTATTTTGGGTGAGCGGTTGTAAAGTTTATTTTTGAAAGAAACCTGCACCATTTAGCATAGGCTTAAATACAAAGGTGTTTGGTGCCTATTATTAGTGATGTTCATCTCCGTTTAATATATGTAAATGGAACCAAATTTAGCAAATACACTTTTGTATATTTATTTTTGGTATGGCCTCTGTTAGGTCCATCTATAGGCCCATTAAAAAGGTTATTTCCTGATAGGCCTTTCAGTTCAGAAATTTCACTACGTAAGTGGTTGATAGCCTCCATGAGATTGAGGGGCCTATGGCAGGCTGAGCAGTAGTTGGGGAGCAGATGCTATCCTGACTCTATTTTTGCAAAATTTCTAGCTCAATTGCATTTTGTATGGAACTGTTCTAGGGCTAGTGAATCAAGCAACTCTGGTGAAGCATGAGGAAAAGCTTTAACTGCCAGTTTTGTAGTTCATATCCAAATGCTGCAACAGTTTCTCCTGCTTCTTCGCTCTTATTTTGAAAATTTTGATGATGCCAAGTCAGGATCAAAAACTTGCTTTAAGGGAGGAACTCCACGGGTGATTTTGGCATGATCAGACACGCTGCACAAAAATGCAGACGGCAAGTCGGATTCGATGGAAATAAGGTAAGAGATGGAAATGTTGGATAAAGTTGCATCGTTCATCCGACGCGACACGACTGTCGGATGCAGACACAGCGTGCATCGTCTGTATCCAACAGTTATGATGCATTGGACGAATGCTGCAACACCATCTGACGTTCCTGCTGCTTGGATTGTGCCGAAATCGCATGTGGAGTTCCTCCCTAAAGCAGCCTGAAAGCTCTTCTGACACGTGCCTATAAAAATCTGTGCAAAGATTTGCAGGGCTGGGGGTGGCTTTCAGGGGAAGTAAACATCACTTTAAACAGTTGGTAGCTATCTTTAATTTCAGAATTAAAGCCTTGGCACACTTCTTTGTAGCAAAAGGTTAAGCACCTACAGCCAGACAGTTTCATCCCAGTTATTAATATTAGCAGTGAGCTCAAACTATTCAAGACAGTCTGTCCACTCCCTAGTAACACCATCAAATGCATCAGGCCTAAAAATGGAAATTGAAGTAATGTTCTTCAGGGTTCCACTTTTATTTAACTTGTTCCTTAATGTCTTAGGGGAGGGTATTGTATGATAGTAATGTATAAGTGTTAGAAGATGACACAAAACTATGTGCCCCAGTTAATTCCATCCATGATGTGGCATCCTTGCAGCGGAATCTTGACAAACTTGCAATCAGGGCGGCTAAGTGTCAGATAAAATTCAGTGTTGATTAATGTAGGGTCATGCATCTGGGATGTAAAATATGCAAGACACTTACTGTATGCTCTTCATGGGACTGCACTAGGAAAATCCATAAAGGAGAAAAACCTTGGAGTCCTTTTAGATAATAAACTTGGTTGTAGCAAGCAATGCCAATACTACAAGAACTAACAAGGTTTTGAGGTGTATTAAAAAGGGTATACTGGTATTACTGGGAGGAGAGGGTTATTCTTCCACTTTACAGAGCACTGGAAAAGGCCCCATCTAGCAGTTGAGCGGGATAACTATGTACAAATATATAAGGGGAACATAGGCATGAATTCTGATTAGAAGAAATGAGGTTCCATCTAAATATTTATAAAGGGTTATTTACAGTGAAAGCTAAAGTTGTGGAATTAGCTTCTTGAAGATATACTGGCAGATTAGATATAGCTATATTAACTTTTTAGCAAGTGATGAAATACGGAGTTATTGCACAAGGGAGTCCCAGTGGACACAAAGGCATAGAAGAGCCCTGTACTTACTGCCTGTCTATGTCATGTATGTATGGCAGATATCTAAGTGCAGAGGACTGCAATTGTCCAGACAGTTCTGTATAAATAAGCACTAATAAGCTCAATTTTGCATTTGCATTTTGCATTTCAAAGGTAAACAAAACAGCCCTATGAGTAAACACACAGTGGCAAAAATATACAATTTGGCAAAATGTTTAGCTGTGTATATAATTTACTAGTTTAACATGCACAATGATATACAATAATAAGCTAACATGTATGTGTGTGTTATTCAATTACAAGACTATATTATAAGAAAATATGTCTAAATTATGCATTAAATATTTTATTTTTATGGAAAATATCAGGATTCAAAAAACATTTACAATATAAGTGACATGGCTTCTGCACACAGTTCACTGGCACATAGAACTATCACAGTGGATAACGGGGTCATCTATTAATGCACCATGCTTTCTGTTCTTGTGCCTTGCCCTGCACTTAAACACATTCTGCAGGTTCAGCTGACCAGAAATACTACAACTGTAACTGTAAAAGGAAAAAGTAAAAGACAAAACTCTTTCTGTTAATTGGCTTGTGTGACCTAACATGTATGGTTTGCTTGGTTTGTTTGTGTGTACCGTGAATTCTAGGATCCCAGTGGGAGGCCCCCATATGAGTTGTTTTATGCAATATATTTTTATAGAGGCCTACAGTACATTGTTTGAGGGGTATAGTTTTCCTTTAACTTTTTCTCACAATATACAAAAAAATGGTATCAAAACACTAATTCATTAGGTTAAACCTGCCATGTGAATTTCACTGTTTGCATTTCAGGTCTACTTTTGAAATGGATGGAATATGACAATTACTTCTAAGCATATCAATGAGATATTTTCTAGATATAAATAAAATAAAACACATATTCAAAACAAAACATGCTTGTTGACTACACCACTAGCAGTAAAATAATTATAATAATATTAAAATCCTTTCTAACAGCCATTACACCAAATGCATGGCCATTTTTTAATACTTTAGAAGTATATGGAGAAATAATTCTGTACATGTACTATATTGAAGAATAATGCTAATATAAAAAAATAGTAAGAAACTGAATAAGAACTGTTTTGCAAAATACATAAATGAATAAGTTTAAAATTAGGTTGACGTTTCGGTCTGTTCCTAAGACCTTTCTCAAGACCATAAAACATTTGTCTAATCACAAACCACTTAAATAATTAAAACCAAAACCATTCACCCAACAGTGTGTCTCCCCACACCCATGTGACAGGAAACACAACCCTGTATCAGAGGAACATGGATAGTCAATCTAGTCAATCTAGAGCAGGGGTCAGCAACCTTTACTATCAAAAGAGCCATTTTGCCCCTCTTCCACTAGAGAAAAGTAGTCTGGAGCCGCAAAATATAACACAGCTATAAACGTTTAAAAGTTTTAACCTTTTTTAATTTTAGCTGTTACAACAACAGAATACAACAAACAGAAGTGTGTATGTGTAGGCCTATTTTGAAATAAATTAAACACTGAATAGCCCTATTAAATGTTAGTGTTCTCATCAGTTTAATGTGACTTCTGTTTCTGAAGCTCCATGCTGATCTTCCCTCTCTTGTCTTGAGTGTATGACCGCGGCAAGGACCTTGATGAATCATCTTGCTGCGGCTCGGTCTTGCCTGTCATTCCTGGGACGTCTATACAGCCCTCACACCTGCTGACGGCTTCTTGAGTGTGCTTACCGCGGTCGCACACTCAAGAAGCCGCCAGCAGGTGCGAGGGCTGTATAGACAACTGAGCCGCAGCAAGTAGGATGAAGAGCCACATGAGGCTCCGGAGCCGCGGGTTGCCTACCCCTGATCTAGAGTTAGAGTTAGTTAGCTTTTTCACTGTTAGCAACAAAATATTGTCACAATATAGAGATATTTATTTAAACAATATTCAAATAAATCTTATATAAGTTAAAGGAAAAACACTAAACTATCTTATAGCATTTCATCTATCGCTGATCCAAAAAGCATAAAAAAGAGCAATATTCGTTTAACCCTGCTGGTACCATTGTGTTTAACTTTTTCATCCAAAAAACTTCTCTTTGAAGTAACAGCTTAGATCGATCCCCCCCTCTTCTTAGTGGTGGAACATGATCAATTGCAATGTAGCGAAAAGTGGGTAGCCTATGTCCAAATTCCAAAAAATGTTTGGCCACCGGTTTATTGGTATATCCATCTCTAAATGCACTGCTTATAGCAGAGCGGTGGCCATCCATTCGTAATCGCAAGGTCTGGTCAGTCTTACCTATATAAGCTAAACTACAGGGCAGGTTATTAAATATATCACGTGAGTGGTCATACGTGTAATATGCTGTCTAATTAAAAATCTCTTGCCCGTCTGTGGATGCAGAAAACTATCACCTGGGTTCATTTGTCTACCCTTATCCACTTGTAACCAAGTACCCCGTCGTTTTTGATAACATTTAACAGGGTCACTTTTTACCAAGAGGTCCCTCAAACTAGTGCCCCTATAAAAAAAACATTGGCTTTTTCGGAAGGTCTCCATCTGCAGTAATAATGCCCCAGTGATCTTTAATAACCTTATTGACCTTATTTGACTGTGTATTGTATTTTGAACTATATATTATATTAGGGCAATCCTTATTCTGTGTCTTGGGTGATTTAACCCGTGACCTGGCTTTAGTTAGGGCACATTCAGGGGTGATCCTGGCCCCTCCGCCCCTCCAATCACTTTGTGCGCAGACTCCTGCACATCGTAAGGTCTCCACTCAAAAATGCTGGGGGAGGGAGGGAAAGTCAAAGCCCCCTACCCCAATTTTTAGACGAGTGCGTCCCGTGGCCTTTAATATTTAAGCCACGGCATTCCTTCTCCCCTTCTTCCCACTTTGCAAAAAAATTTAAAAAAAGACCCTTTCTATCAAAGCTTTTCTTGCCTGACTAATCACATGACATGGCTTTTGCACGCCCGGCTCATTCGTTCAGACAGAGAGCAGCTGGTAGTTTTCTGCTCAGTCACAGATCTGCTCCACGGTGCACTAGCAGAGCAAGTCGTTGTCCCAGCACGGAAGCATTAACTGAGTGGGAAGAGACGGCTGACATTAGTCCGCTGCATAAGCGGGTAATGGACCCTTGTTAATACCGGTGGTTGTTTGGGAGAATGGGTACTGGATGTGTTAGTTTATTACGCTAATTAGCTGTGGCTATTTGCACAGACTCTTATTTATATCCAGCCTGTTTGCCGGAGCCTTGCTAATATACAAAAATAGTAAGAAACTTAATAAGAACTGTTTTGCAAAATACATAAATGAATAAGTTTATATATTTTATATAAAGGAATGTAGATTGTAGCAAAAAAGTTCTTCCTTACTTCTTGTTACATTTTAGCTGTTATTTGCACTGCAGTTTTAATTATAGTGACAATGGTACATTACAATTTTGTGTCAAACATGGTACAAATAATTATTAATCTTTATTTATGGCCATATGTATTTGGAATAAGTCCATATTTGTAGTCTGGCCCAGACTACAAATATGCCACAGAAAGTATATTTTCACCCATTAATTGCATACTCCCCAAGTCACATTGCTGTAGTTGTACAGAAAATGTATTGAAGTCCTCTTTAAAAGTTTATTTTTTTTTTGTGGTTTCTGCGGCCTTCATGCAGTTTAGCATTTTCTCCCTTTCCCCTAAATGTGACATGATGCGAATTCATAACGACACACACACCAAACTCCACATGTCCTGCAGCTAGCATGGATGTCTCCGCTAATGTCACGTCGTAGTACATCACGCTACACTGTCTCAATGGCTAAGTCGCTGACACATGTCATAAACTTTTAAATATCTGTTCACATACTTTAATTCCCTCCCTCTACATTTCACTGGCACCCGTCCCTACTTACAGGGTAGCAGAAGAAAAGAACTCTGCTAGGGTTACTTGCATTTCTTGAATACTGCTGTTTGTTACTTTGGAACAAATGTCCCCCTGTCAAGCAGAGTTTCTTTAAAACATGTCACAGTGCAAGCAACAGGCTTTGTCAGGTTCGAGGATGTACTTGTAGGTTTCTTACTGATCCTACCGATAACAAGTAATATATTTAAATAAAATAAAACACAATATTTCATATTTAAGAACAAAGAATTTTTCACAAATTGTTGTTTGAAATGAGGGCAAAACATGTATTATGTAAATAAACAAGAACTAAGCCACATGTCAATGAACATTCATGTATGTGACCTTTTGGGATTTAGTGTTTTGAAAATAAATGTTTACACTACATGCACAGAGGCCCTTCAGTGTTCCTTCTATCAGCAAACTGGCATAATTTGGCATATAAAACAAATACTTGTGATATTTCTTTTAAAGAGGCATGAACAAATATTTCAGCCAGGAAGTGTTGGCAGCCAAGTAATTTTAAATAATATATATATATATATATATATATATATATATATATATATATATATATATATATATATATATATATATATATATATATAATAGCCTTTAGACAAAAAGAAATTGGATTAAAAATATAAACTTTTATTAGAACATTTTAAAAATTGGCCAACGTTTCGGTCTCCACCTAAGACCTTTGTCAAGACCATATTTTTAATCCAATTTCTTTTTGTCTAAGGGCTCCTGATGTGCACCCACGTATCCAAGATTCGTATCTAATTATAATTTGTGAGTAGCACTCGGGTCAATTGTGTCTAGTAATGGTGTGCGGAATTCCTACGAGTTTTTGTATATATATATATATATATATATATATATATATATATATATATATATATATATATATATATATATATATATATATATATATATATATATATATATATATATTGTAACAGGAATGCTGGGAAATTGGTTGAAGGGGTGTATGTATCATCCAGATTTCTGTCATACTATTTTTAAGCAACCAAGTAAATGTACATTTTTTCACGGGTCTGTGGCTAGCTGTAATAGCCGGAAAAAGGACCCGGTTTACAAGAGTGTTGAGTGTTGGGCGGGATCCGATTCCAGATGGACGGTCCAGGTTTTGCCCAACACCTGAGAGAGGAACAGTAAGTAGGGAAGGGATTGTGTGTGTCTCTCTCTCAATCCTGGGGAAAAGAGCAGGCAGTGCAGGCCTGTGAGAGAGCCAGATTCATGTGAGTACGTGCTGTGCCACAAATACTGTTTTCTGTTAGGTGCTGGATGTTAGATCCTCACCTAGTTTGTTAGGAGCTGATTGTTTAGTTAGTGCCGGACAGGCAAGGTTTTATTTTCATTTTTGTTTGTTTTGATTCCTGTCTTCCTGCCAACCAGACAAATAAAACTGGTTGCACATTACCAACCAGTTTTGTGTTCTTTTGCGTGGACTCCAATACTGCTGTGCACCCGTCTACCCCCAGGAGATGACGACCCTGTTACCTCAAACGGTTACAATTGGTGGAGGATGCTTTGGCACAAAAATTTCACAGCAGAAATTCTACGCTGGAAAATTTAAAGGGCCAGACCCTAATTTTTTTCACTTGTGTGAGAGACTGTTCCCAATACAATGGAGGAGATTATAAAGCAACTGGTGGTGGCAAATGCTACTCAGCAACAAACAAATGCCAGTTTGCAGCAGGGTACAACTGTCCAGCAGGAGGCAATCCGACACCAGCAGGAGGCAATTCGACAACAGCAGGAAGCAAACCGGTTGCTATCTGCACAGCTGACTGCGTTGACAGAGGCCACCAATGCAGACCGAAAAGCATTAACTGAAGTTGTGCAACAGTTGGCAACAAGGCGTTTTGACCAACCTATGGTAGCTGCTTCTGGGGTGACCTCTGTGCGAGCAAGTTACTTTCTGCAAAAATTGACCCCAAATGACGATGTGGAGGCATACCTGACTGCCTTTGAAAGAACTGCTGAGAGAGAGAGCTGGCCAAAGGAACAATGGGCAGGACTAGTGGCCCCATTTCTGTCTGGAGAGCCACAAAAAGCATATTTCGATCTGGATTCCCCAGATGCTGGGGACTACGATAAGTTGAAGGCTGAAATCCTCGCCCGGTTGGGGGTGACCCTTTCCGTCCGGGCCCAACGCGTGCACCGCTGGACCTACCACGTGGAAAAGCCTCCACGCTCCCAAATGCATGATCATATACACCTAACTAAGAAGTGGTTGCAGCCTGAGATCCTTACTGGACCCCAAATTGTGGAGCGGGTAGTGATGGATCGGTACCTAAAAGCTCTCCCTGTTACTCTGCGGAAGTGGGTGAGTCATGCGGATCCCAAAACGGCTGACCAACTCATTGAGATGGTGGAGAGGTATACTGCAGCAGAGGAGCTGATAAGTCCAGTACCTTGCCAGCGTCCCATAGCCCAGAAGGCCAGAATTGCATCTGCACCCGGTAAGACTGTTCCGGGTGAAAGGGGGGCTGGAAAGTATCAAGGGACATATAAAGTGGGAGAGACTGTAAGCACTGGATCTAGAGACTGGCAAGCATTGCCAGGAAGGTCCCTGCCTAATAACAGACTGAACCAAGAGACTATAAGGTGTTTTCATTGTCAAATGTTGGGTCACATAGCTACAAATTGTCCAGGGAGAAATGAACCCATGCAATGTGGTTTAGTTTATGGGAACAGACGACAGTCTATGTTTGCACAAGCAGTTTGTGCTGCTGTGCCTCAAACTCAAACTAAAAAACAAATGTGCTCCCTTTCTGTGGAAGGCAAGCAAATAACCGCTTTGTTAGACTCAGGCAGTTTGGTCACTTTAGTAAAGTTGGACCTGGTTCAGCCCCAAAAAAGTCAGGGCAATATGATAGGGGTAATTTGTATTCATGGGGACACACGGGACTACCCTACAGTGAAAGTAAAATTTGGTACCCCTGTTGGTTCTCTGACTTATCCTGTGGGTTTGGTACCTAGCTTACTGCATGATGCGGTAGTTGGGAGGGATTTTCCACATTTCTGGGAACTGTGGGAAAACAGGGACCCTGACAGGCTTGTAAATGCTCCCAGTAATACTAATGTCGGTCCTGAGCCCTTTGATAGTTCTCTTGCTAGGATTAATGATGAGCTCCCGGAAGATGTTCAACCCTTCCCTTTCTCTGTGTTGTTGGGGAATGTAGATGAAACAGAGACTGGGTCAGAGGATACTTTAGAAATGCCTGAGTTAGAGGTCCAAAAAGATAACTTTGGCAGTGAACAAATGAAGGACCCTACCCTAGCCAGAGCAAGAGAAAATGTACAGGTTATAGATGGAAAACCCGTTGAGCCTAATCTTAGGCTATCTTTTCCTTACATGGCGTTAATTGGGGATATGCTGTATCAGGTGTCAAAGAAGGGGGAGGACATTGTGGAGCAGCTAGTTGTCCCCAAACCCTATAGGAGAATGGTACTAGACCTGGCCCATGGACACATAATGGGGGGACACTTAGGAGTTGAAAAGGCTACTGAAAGAATTCTGAAAAGGTTTTTTTGGCCTGGTCTCTATGCTGAAATTAAAGAATATTGCAATTCTTGCCCAGAATGTCAAATTTCATCTCCCAGGCCACATTACCGTAGTCCACTTGTTCCCCTACCCATCATCGAGGTGCCATTTGAAAGAATTGCCATGGACCTGGTGGGGCCGTTAGTAAAGTCTGCCAGGGGTAATCAGCACATATTGGTTATTCTAGATTATGCCACCCGCTATCCGGAAGCTATACCACTACGCAATACCTCAGCTAAAAATATTGCAAAAGAATTGGTTCAGGTCTTTAGTCGGGTCGGCATTCCAAAAGAAATCCTTACGGACCAAGGTACCCCATTCATGTCTAGAGTCACTAAAGAGTTGTGCAGGTTGTTCAAAGTCACACAGTTGCGTACTTCTGTTTACCACCCACAGACAGATGGACTAGTTGAGAGGTTTAATAAAACTTTAAAAGGTATGTTGCGGAAAGTGATAGACAAAGATGGGAGGAATTGGGACTACCTGCTCCCATACCTTATGTTTGCAATAAGAGAGGTTCCACAGTCATCGACTGGTTACTCGCCTTTTGAATTATTGTATGGGCGACACCCGCGAGGTCTTCTCGATATAGCTAAGGAAACCTGGGAAGGGCAGGTCACACCCTATAAAAGTGTCATTGAGCATATCTCAGAGATGCAAGATCGGATTGCGACAGTGATGCCAATTGTAAAGGAGCACATGCATCAAACCCAAGGGGCACAACAAAGAGCTTATAACCGTAGCGCCAAACTGCGTACTTTTGTACCTGGTGACAGAGTCCTAGTACTAGTCCCAACAGTGGAAAGTAAGTTCCTAGCTAAATGGCAAGGGCCCTACGAAGTAATTCAAAGAGTAAGTGATGTAAATTATAAAATTCGGCAGCCAGGTAAAAGAAAGCTCGAACAAATTTATCACGTAAACCTTATTAAGCCTTGGAAAGAGAGGGAGTCCCTCGCTGCAGAACCCTCTTCGAGGCAGCATGCGGTAACCCAAAATATAGCCTTAATACCCAAAGTCAGGGTAGCTGAGACGTTATCAGTCACCCAAAAGAACGAAGTTCGGAATTTTCTTGTTAGGAACCGGGGTGTTTTTTCAGAGACTCCAGGGCGCACCTCAGTTATCAAACACGACATAGTAACAGAGCCGGTGTGCGGGTTAAACTGAGACCTTATAGGGTTCCAGAGGCAAGACGGGAGGCTATTGCAAAAGAAATCAAACATATGCTTGAGTTAGGGGTAATCGAAGAATCTCAAAGTGAATGGTCAAGTCCTATAGTACTCATTCCCAAGCCAGATGGTAATTTGCGCTTCTGTAACGATTTCCGAAAGCTCAATACTGTGTCTAAGTTTGATGCTTATCCAATGCCTCGTGTCGATGAATTGATTGACAGACTGGGTACAGCTAGGTATCTAACAACCCTTGATCTAACGAAAGGTTACTGGCAAGTACCACTTACAGAGAGGGCAAAAGAAAAGACAGCATTTTCTACCCCAGAGGGTTTATTTCAATATAAGGTTTTGCCTTTTGGTTTACACGGTGCCCCCGCAACGTTTCAAAGGATGATGGATAAAATTTTAAGACCCCACAACCAATATGCAGCAGCTTATTTGGATGATGTGGTTATACAAAGTACAAGCTGGGAGACTCATCTTCCTAGAGTCCAAGCAGTCTTGAATTCTATTAGAGATGCAGGACTTACTGCCAATCCAAAAAAATGTTCCATCGGACTGGAGGAAGCCAAGTATCTAGGCTACACCATTGGGCGTGGTTTAATAAAACCCCAAGTATGCAAACTAGGAGCCATACAAGATTGGCCCCACCCAGTAAACAAAAAGCAAGTTAGGGCTTTTTTAGGTATCACAGGGTACTATAGACGTTTTATAGCAAATTTTGCCACCCTTGCGGCCCCTCTGACTGACCTCACTAAGGGAAAAGAGTCCGTTATGATTAAATGGACGGCAGAAGCTGAAAAAGCATTTCAGACTTTAAAGGAAGCCTTATGTGAACAGCCAGTATTAGTAACTCCTGACTTTAAGAAACCGTTCATTGTACAGACGGATGCATCTGATGTAGGCGTAGGAGCAGTGCTTTCACAAGTGCGAGATGGAGAGGAACACCCCATAATCTATTTAAGTAAAAAACTTAACAGTCATGAGAGAAATTATGCTATTGTAGAGAAAAAGTGTCTCGCCATTAAGTGGGCATTAGAGTCTCTCCGATATTATCTGCTTGGGCGACAGTTTAAATTGGTTACGGACCATGCACCCCTAAAATGGATGTGTGAAAACAGAGAGAAGAATAGAAGGGTCACTAGATGGTTCCTCGCACTGCAAGATTATAGTTTTACAGTAGAACATAGGCCAGGTGCCCAGCTAGGAAATGCTGATGCCTTGTCCCGAGTATACTGTCAGTTAGCAAACTGTGTTGCGACCACAAGGTCGAAACAGGAGGGGAGGATATGTAACAGAAATGCTGGGAAATTGGTTGAAGGGGTGTATGTATCATCCAGATTTCTGTCATACTGTTTTTAAGCAACCAAGTAAATGTACATTTTTTCATTTTGCTGTTTATTCATCACCCTCACATTGAACTGGCTACGATTCTAGACACCATACGGACATTCAGTACTTTTGCAGGCTTCCGGATCAATCTTAATAAGTCCGAAGCATTGGAACTTGGGGGCCCGGGGATTGCGACACTTGGGACTGACGAATTCCCTTTTAAGAGGGCTCAATCCCATATAACATATTTGGGTATCAAACTGGCAAGAAACCATACGGAGCTTTATTCACTCAATATTAGACGTACTATTGACAATATTCAACAAGATTTGAATAAATGGGGCTCACTAAACCTATCTTTTATGGGGAGAATCCACCTAATCAAAATGATTTTATTTCCTAAATTGCTCTATCAACTACAAATGCTACCTTACAGCATAAAACCATCCGACTACAAAAGGTTATCTAAACTGTTACGGACTTTTATCTGGCAACAGAAACGTCCAAGGATAAGTTTATTTAAATTACAGCAGACTAAAGCCTTAGGTGGGGTTAACTTTCCAAATATTCGGGAATATAATGAAGCAGCATTATTACGTTTTGCTGGGGACTGGATATATGATAGAAGCACATATACCTCAACAGAGCTTGATCAACTCCTGACAGGAGGCCTCTCCCTTAACTTTCTTTTGCATTCTCCATTAAGGGATATTCCACAAGATCTGCGCGACCATCCCTTATTTATAGACACTTATAGAACATGGATTTCAGTGAGGCACAGGTTTAAATTAACACCTTCTTACTCCACCTATTTGTCTTGGCTTGATAATCCCACATTTCCGATGGGGACACATAATAACACTTTAGTGGAATGGCATAACCGAAATTTGAAAACTGTTAAAGATATTGTCGATAACACTTTTACAGTATTACCCAAAGACAAGCTTCTCCAGAAATTCCCATTCCTAGCGAATGATTATATGTTGCTGAACCAAATTGTCCACTATGCCACGAAGGTGTTGAGGCATCTTTCAGTGACAGATAAAGATAATCCAATAAATATACTGTGGCCCAGATATAATACAGTCAGAAATATTTCCCAGATTTACCGCTTTATTAGGACCTCACTATCGATTGAAGCACAGAACAAATCTTTACTCAGATGGGCTTCTGTGATCCCACAAACTGACGCCTCCCAAATACTTCAGTATCACGCAAAAGCGATGCAAGCTATTTCCGTTAGTAAATATCAAGAAATGGCTTTACAAATATTGCATGGCTCTTATCTCACTCCTCTTAGGAGGCATCATATGGGTACCCTAAATTCGGATGAATGTCTGAGATGTCATCAACCCCGGGCTGATCTTGTGCATTGTCTTTGGCTATGCCCTACCATTCAACAATTATGGGGGGAGGTGCAGATATACTGGAAGTCTCTGACTCAACAAGCAGACGTTTTTACGCTACCATGGGTGATTTTTGGGATTCCCCCTCCACACCTGAAACTTTCCCGCTCTGACAGACAGCTGGCAGAAAGATTAATGGCTGCTACTCGGAAAACTATCCTACACCATTGGCTTTCCCCATCTACGCCCCCACTATCTCTGGTCAAACAAAAGCTACACCATATATTTCACATGGATTGGGTGGAATCCACTACAAACAAAGAACAATTTACTGACAAATTTTTTTCGACATGGATGAGCTACATCCAATCACTCCCGATTCATACTAGACACCTAACGATGTATGCGTTTAGATACACTACGTGGTATGATACAGAACTTTTACTCAACAATACTAGTGTCCATGAAACAGATCAATATATTCAAAATCTCCTCCGCTCGCAGGAACAAATGTCACGAACGCCCCCCAGGAACCACCACGTAAATCAGATGTTAATAACGAGGTATTCTTAATTGCTTTTCCCTTCCTTTAACTGATCTGTATGTGGGAAATAATGTTGTGTATTATAATACCTTAATATATTCTACATTGTGTCATTAAGAGGAGATTGCTGCTCTGGCTGTCGTGTATATCCGCTCGAACTGTATAACCAATGGACTTACCCATCATTCTTTCTTTCTGTAATTCCAAATTCCTTTGTGTTTGTTTCTTTTATTTGTTATGAAAAAATTTTTCAATAAAGACATATTTGAAAAAAAAAAATGTACATTTTTTCACAGGTCTGTGGCTAGCTGTAATAGCCGGAAAAAGGACCCGGTTTACAAGAGTGTTGAGTGTTGGGCGGGATCCGATTCCAGATGGACGGTCCAGCTTTTGCCCAACACCTGAGAGAGGAACAGGTGTTCTCTCTCCTTAAGTAGGGAAGGGATTGTGTGTGTCTCTCTCTCAATCCTGGGGAAAAGAGCAGGCAGTGCAGGCCTGTGAGAGAGCCAGATGCATGTGAGTACGTGCTGTGCCACAAATACTGTTTTCTGTTAGGTGCTGGATGTTAGATCCTCACCTAGTTAGTTAGGAGCTGATTGTTTAGTTAGTGCCGGACAGGCAAGGTTTTATTTTCATTTTTGTTTGTTTTGATTCCTGTCTTCCTGCCAACCAGACAAATAAAACTGGTTGCGGCCAGTTGCACATTACCAACCAGTTTTGTGTTCTTTTGCGTGGACTCCAATACTGCTGTGCACCCGTCTACCCCCAGGAGACGACGACCCTGTTACCTCAAACGGTTACAATATATATATATATGTATATATATATATATATATATATATATATATATATATATATATATATATATATATATATATAAAAAAATCCAGAAAATATAGATTTACATTGGGTACGTTGAGTTAAGTCCAAAATTTTATTTATTTTACATATTTAAAATTAGGTCGACGTTTCGGTCTGTTCCTAAGACCGTTCTCAAGACCATAAAACATTTGTCTAATCACAAACCACTTAAATAATTAAAACCAAAACCATTCACCCAACAGTGTGTCTCCCCACACCCATGTGACAGGAAACACAACCCTGTATCAGAGGAACATGGATAGTCAATCTAGTCAATCTAGAGTTAGAGTTAGTTACTAAAGCTTTTTCACTGTTAGCAACAAAATATTGTCACAATATAGAGATATTTATTTAAACAATATTCAAATAAATCCTATATAAGTTAAAGGAAAAACACCAAACTATCTTATAGCATTTCATCTATCGCTGATCCAAAAAGCATAAAAAAGAGCAATATTCGTTTAACCCTGCTGGTACCAGTGTGTTTAACTTTTTCATCCATCTTCATATATATATCATATTCCCCCTCGCTGCACAGAGATTATATATCATTCCCATCCGAGAAGAGTTTCTGCAGCAGCTGAGATCAGACAGTAAAACTCCCAGCACCCCCTGCCTGGAGCCCAATGGCTTGTGTAATAATCATCCAGAATATCCTAAATGGGGCCTTACCAGTTCTCTATACAGTAGAAGAATGATCCCCTTGCCACTTTTAATACAGCTCAACACCTTATTTGCCCTGGCAGCTGCTGACTGGCATTGTTTGTTACAACCAAGTTTATTATTAGGGATGTAGCGAACGTCGGAAAAAAAGTTCGCGAACATATTCGCGAACTTGCGCAAAAATGCGAGCGGTTCGCGAACGGTTCGCGAACCCCATAGACTTCAATGGGAAGGCGAACTTTAACATCTAGAAAAGACATTTCTGGCCAGAAAAATGATTTTAAAGTTGTTTAAAGGGTGCAACGACCTGGACAGTGGCATGCCAGAGGGGGATCAAGGGCAAAAATGTATCTGAAAAATCTGCCTGTGTGTGCTTGGAAGAGATAGTGTAGGGGGAGAGCTGTTAGTGATTTCAGGGACACCAGTCCCACTCCCCAACACTGCTAGACTAATAGCACTGGGCTCTTATAGTAGTAGTAGTAGTAGTAGTAGTAGTAGTAGTAGTAGTAGTAGTAAAAACAACAAAAAAATAAATAAAGCAGTCCTTACAAGGACTACTGTTATTGCAGCAGTCAGCAGATGAGATCTGAAGCAGGACAGCTGCCCACTGCAGCTACATACAGAGCACTGCAGTAGAAGGTAGATTACTAGCCAGCAAAGCTACCTAAGCTTAAATGTCCCTCAAACCCCTGCAGACTTCTGTCCCTACAATAACAGAGCAGTATCAAAACGATTACTAGCCAGCAAACTTTCAACTGTCCCTGAAATCACTAACAGGCAGCAGCTCTCTCCCTACACTATCTCTTCAGCACACACAGGCAGAGTGAAAAAACGCTGCAGGGCTTCGGTTTTTATAGGGAAGGGGAGTGGTCCAGGGGAGAGCTTCCTGATTGGCTGCCATGTACCTGCTGGTCTGGGGTGAGAGGGCAAAAAAAAGCGCCAACAATGGCGAACCCAAAATGGCGAACGTCGCGCGACGTTCGCGAACTTCCGGCGAGCGCGAACACCCGATGTTCGCGCGAACAAGTTCGCCGGCGAACAGTTCGCGACATCTCTATTTATTATCTACAAGGACTCCAAGTTTCTTTTACATTTTGGATTTGCCTAGTGCAGTCAGTCCCATTTAGGGTATAAGTGGCTTGCATATCTTTACATCCCAGGTGCATGACTTTACATTTATCAACTTAGCTGTCCACATTGCCGGTTTGTCAAGATCCTGATGCAAGTATGCTGCATCCTGAATGGAATTAATTGGGCTACATAGTAGTCATCTGCAAACACTGATACATTACGTACGATACTCCCTAAGTCATTAATGAACAAGTTAAATAAAGAAGAATGGTTCTCTTTTAAAAAGTGATATTTTAATATAACTAATTTGAAATAACAAGGGTACAAATCATAGGTTTCAACATTGTTTCCATTCAGTTACAAAGAATATGGTTATCCTCATTTGCAGTACAGCATGTAGATCAATTGTCTGATGTTGCATGACCTGAAGGTCAGAGCTGGTCATCACAAAAAAATCTGTTGCCTTCGGAATGTTTTCCATTGTAAATATAGCGACATTTCCCTAGAACTCCTGAAACATGCAGAAGGAGAGAAGATGAAAAAAAAAAAATTAGGACTTGTTTATGCTTGACACCCATTATAATATACAAACAGCACTGACATGCATAAAATAAATAAACTTAAGTAAATTTTAAGTACCTTTTTTTTTAAAACAGATTCACAATGACACTAAAAATACTTTTCTACTGTACTAGCATTCATTCACCATAGCATAAAGCTCAGCACTGAATGAAGATGAGACTGGGGTTCATGAATATACATTTTAAACATTTTAAGGGGTAAGTAACCTTAAAAATTACTTTTAGAATGATGTAGGCATCAGCATTCCATGATAATTTCAATTTATTTTTTTTAATATTTACTTTTCCAGTTCAATTATCATGCTTGAATAACTAGCTGTTTGACCCCCATAATTCAAATAGCATTTTTTAATTGCAGGCTGGTAATAGGCACAATGGGAAGGATAATAAATCTATAGTTATCTAGCATCCCCTTACCACTACAATCAGGCTCTTCTCAAAAGATGTAATTACAAGCTTCATTTCTGGACAGACTGCCTTATTTCAGACTTGTTTGCAGAGAGCTGTTCCAACTTATTGGAAGATCTACTAAATCAGAAGATCTACTTTTTTGTGTTCTCATCAACCAGTTCACCCCCTTCTGATATTAAGGGCCCCACCCCCTTCCTGCTTCATTATTTTACTATTTACATGTTTAAAAAATAATTTTGTATTCTCTTTACTCCTTGCTGCAATACCCTTTTCTGTCTTCATTTGCTTTTTTGAGTTATTGGCCTGACTATCACGACTTTTCTTACCCACCTCAACACAAACATTTCTTTAGAACAACAAAATTTTTGTTTTGCGACAATGTTCGGTGCTTACAAGGGGAATATAATGACATGTATATTTATTAAGCAGCAGTTTAAAGACATCCTATTTTTGTTCTGTGTTTAACTGTTGAAAACCCTTTCCTTGTTAATATGTTGCAGAGATGCCCTTATACTTTCAAAGTTTGCATGTCTACAATTTTGTGTTTTAGTTACTCCCTTATAGAGTTGTCTCTGCAACATAATTACATAGTTACATAGTTAAACTGGGTTGAAAAAAGTCCATCAAGTTCAACCCCTCCAAATGAAAACCCAGCATCCATACACACACCCCTCTCTACTTTTAATTAAATTCTATATACCCATACCTATACTAACTATAGAGCTTAATATCACAATAGCCTTTGATATTATGTCTGTCCAAAAAATCATCCAAGCCATTCTTAAAGGCATTAACTGAATCAGCCATCACAACATCACCCGGCAGTGCATATCACAACCTCACTGCCCTGACTGTGAAGAACCCCCTACGTTGTTTCAAATGAAAGTTCTTTTCTTCTAGTCTAAAGGGGTGGCCTCTGGTACGGTGATCCACTTTATGGGTAAAAAGGTCCCCTGCTATTTGTCTATAATGTCCTCTAATGTACTTGTAAAGTGTAATCATGTCCCCTCACAACGCCTTTTTTCCAGAGAAAACAACCCCAACCTTGACAGTCTACCATCATAATTTAAGCAGTTTAGTTGCACGTCTCTGCACTCTCTCAAGCTCATTTATATCCCTCTTAAGAACTGGAGTCCAAAACTGCACTGCATACTCCAGATGAGGCCTTACCAGGGACCTATAAAGAAGCATAATAATGTTTTCATCCCTTGAGTTAATGCCCTTTTTTATGCAAGACAGAACTTTATTTGCTTTAGTAGCCACAGAATGACACTGCCCAGAATTAGACAACTTGTTATCTACAAAAAACCCTAGATCCTTCTCATTTAAGGAAACTCCCAACACACTGCCATTTGGTGTATAACTTGCATTTAAATTATTTTTGCCAAAGTGCATAACCTTGCATTTATCAACATTGAACCTTATTTTCCAGTTTGCTGCCCAGTTTTCCAACTTAGACAAATCACTCTGCAAAGTGGCAGCATCCTGCATGGAACCTATGGTTCTGCACAATTTAGTATCATCTGCAAAAATAGAAACAGTACTTTCAATGCCCACCTCCAGGTCATTAATAAACAAGCTGAAAAGCAAGGAACCTAGTACAGAGCCCTGCGGTACTCCACTAACAACACTGGTCCAATTAGAAAATGTTCCATTTACCACCACTCTTTGTAGTCTATCTTTTAGCCAGTTCTCTATCCAGGTACAAATACTATGTTCCAGGCCAACATTTCTTAATTTAACCAGTAAACTTTTGTGTGGCACTGTATCAAATGCTTTAGCAAAGTCTAAGTAAATCACATCCACTGCCATCCCAGAATCAAGGTCTCTACTTACCTTCTCATAAAAAGAAATTAAGTAAGTCTGGCAAGATCTATTACGCATAAAACCATGCTGGCACAAACTCATATTTGTATTATGATTTGCTATGAAGTCCAGTATCTTATCCTTTAATAACCCTTCGAAAAGCTTTCCTACCACTGACGTCAGACTAACTGGCCTATAGTTTTGAGGCTGAGAACGGGATCCTTTTTTGAATAGAGGCACCACATTAGCAATTCACCAGTCTCTCGGCACTATGCCAAATCTCAATGAATCCTGAAAAATTAAGTAAAGAGGTTTGGCAATCACAGAGCTAAGCTCGCTAAGTACCCTGGGATGAATACCATCTGGCCCCGGACCTTTGTTAATCTTAACAAGTTCTAGTCTCTTTTGAATTTCATCATGTGTGAACCATGCATCATTAGTTGTATTATTAGAATTGGGACTATTAAGAAGGAAACCTTCACTTACTGGTTCCTCATTTGTGTAGACAGATGAAAAATATGAGTTCAGAATCTGCGCTTTTATTTTGTTTTCATCAACCAGCTGACCCCCCCTCTGATAGTAAGGGTCCCACCCCTTCCTGCTTCAATTTTTTACTATTAACATATTTAAAAAATAATTTTGGATTTTTTTACTGCTTGCTGCAATATCCTTTTCCATATCAATTTTAGCTTGACTTATAGCTTCTTTGCATGATTTATTGGCCTCCTTGTACCTTATAAATGATTCGGCTGTCCCAGCTAACTTGAAAACCTTAAAAGCATGTCTTTTCTTACCCACCTCAACACCAACACTTCTATTGAACCAAAAAGGTTTTGCTTTGCAACGTAGTTCCTTGCTTACAAGTGGAATATACTGACAAGTATATTTATTAAGCAGCGTTTTAAAGACTTCCCATTTTTGTTCTGTGTTTAACCCTGTGAAACACATTTCCGACTCAATATGTTGCAGAGATGCCCTTATACTGTCAAAGTTTGCACATCTGAAATTTTGTGTTTTAGTTACTCCCTTATAGAATTGCTTCTGCAACAGAATCTCAAAGTAGACCATGTTATGATCACTATTCCCTAAATGCTCACCCACACAAATGTTAGAGATGAGTTCAGTATTATTAGTTATTACAAGGTCCAAAAAAGAGTTATTCCTAGTAGGTTCTTGAACGAGCTGGAATAAAAAGTTGTCATTCAGCATATTTACAAACCTACTAGCTTTTTCTGTCTTAGCAACCCCATTACCCCAGTCAATGTCTTGATAATTGAAGTCACCCATAGCAACAACTTGCCGCCTGTATCTGCAAGAGTAGCTGGGCTTCATACTCGACACTTATACGAGGTGGTTTATAGCATACACCAATGATAATTCTTTTTGTAACCTTTTGCCCAGTCAAAATCTCTACCCAGAGGGATTCTTCACCCTCACCAGTGCCAGCTATGGTTATTTCTTTAGCGCATGGCTTTAATTCAGTCTTTACATACAAACACACTCCTCCACCCTTTTTAAGCCCTATGTCCCTCCTTAAAAGTGTGTAACCATTTAAATTCACAATCCAGTCACATGTTTTATCCCACCAGGTCTCAGTGATACCAATTATATCATAATTTTTAGAGCATGCAATTAATTCTAGGTCTCCCATTTTACCTGACAAACTCCGTGCATTTGCCAGCATACAGCGTAGGTTACTACTTTTAATTTTGAAATTTGCATTACTTAGTGGAGAGTTATATGTTAAGTTAGTATTATTCTGTTTTCCTTGTAACAGAGGGACCTCCTTAGCTGGTAAACTGTATACCCCCCTCACTCCTCCCCCATGACCCCTTACTAAGCCCACTGCCCCGTCTACCCTAGCTTCCCCATAATTCTTTATCTCACCCACCCCCCTTTGCCTAGTTTAAACACTCCTCCATTCTTTTCCCTAGCACCGTGGACACCCTTCCATTGAGTCACGACTGTATAGGTTGTACCCCAGTGCTTTAGGAACCCAAACCCTTCCTTCATACACCAAGACTTGAGCCACGCATTTAGCTCCCTAAACTCCCACTGTTTTCCTAAACTTGCAAGTGGCATGGGCAAAATTTCTTGATCTTAGAGCCTAGATCCCTGAAATCACTCTTTAAGGCCTTCCATTTATTTTGTCATTAATACCGATATGCACTAAGACAGCTGGGTCATGTCCAGCCCCACCCAATAATTTGTCTATCCGATCAACCACATGCCGAACCCTGGCACCGGGTAGACAGCAAACTGTTCTCAAAGAAGAACATGTTATGATCACGATTCCCTTAAATGCTCACCCACACAAATGCTAAAGAGGAGTTTGGTATTATTAGTTATTACCAGGTCCAAAGCACCATTTGTAGTAGGTTCTTTGACGAGCTGAAATAAAAAGCTGTAATTCAGCATATTAACAAATCTGCTAGCTATTTTTGACTTGGCAACCCCACACAACAGACCAAGTACAGAGCCTTGTGGCACCCCTACATTAAGTGGAACTGGAGATGAGGTTTCATTACCATAACAGACAGTGAATGAACGGTTAGGTAGGTAAGAAGAGAGCCAAGATGCAGCCTAGTTCCGGATACCAAGCAAATACATAATTTGATCCCACATACTGTACTTTTAGGAAATACATTTTACAAACCTTTAGTGCACATAATACTATCATTATCAAAAGTTTACAAACAATAGAAAAAGTTTCATATAACTCACTAACAAAATTAGTTTATTATATTGAAAAAATAGAAGTCTGCACTATACAATATAAAAGCAAAACAGAAACTAAAACTTAAATAGCACAGGTACTTGAAAACATAGATTTATTTATTTTCCCCTAATCAACATGTTTCTTGTATCTAGCTTTAACAGCAAATCCCTGAATGCATTTACTTTCTATAATTTCATCTATCCCTTTGCATTGATATACTGTATTTATGCTCTATCAAAAAACGGTGTTAGAGGCATAACTCTCAGACCTTCAGTGTACTGAACAGAACCTTTTTTTAAATCTTGAATGCAAGTCTATTGAATTCAAGAGAAACTAAAAAGTTACAAAAGCCCCAAATTTATTGTTTTTAAGCTCCTGGCACTTCTAGATCCTGTTGCCTAGCCCTGTCTTATTATGTACACTGAGTATACTCCTACCTAGCTCCATGTCATGTACTACAATTACAAACCAAGATGCCTGTATAAAATAGGATTGACAGTCTCTGCTAACAAGAACATGCTAACATTAGAAAAAACATTTCACACTTTTTAAATAATGCTGTTTTATGCATATTCCAGTATGAGTGCAGACAGAAACTGCAAGGTCTACAGAATGTTAGCATGCATACAAGGAGACATTGGAGTGGAAAGGTATATGAGAACAATGTATTAACTGGTTAGATTGGCCCAGATTCTTTGAAATTTAAAAAGCTTGTTTCCTAAATGAGTTCCAGATTTTCCCAGAGACTGATTCAATTCAATGAAAAATCTTAACTCTCTGTCTATCACATGAAAATTCTGAAAAAGTCTATGGGAAAAAGTGGATCTGAATAATGAGAAAAGTTTTTCCAGATTCAGTTTCATGAGAATATGTTATTTTATGGTTTATCATGTGAAAATTTGGGCAAGATTACATTTTCTCCTAATGCAGTTCCATTTTTTTTTGTTGACCAATATTTTTTTCATGGATATAATGCTGACCATAAAAGTGATGATGAAAAGAAAATCACAAGGCAAATGGGTCAGATGCATATATAATACAAATGGCTATAATACTATGAGCTCCTAAAAGCAATAACTTATAAATCTTTATCATGGTGTTTGTCAAATGTCTTGCCATCTTATTTTGCAAGTGAATCTCCATATTGTATAGTATTGCTAAATATAGTGCTGCTTAAAGGGCATGTAAAGGCAAAAAAAATAAAATCCAATTTTTACTTTATTTAATGAAAAGAAACCTATCTCCAATATACTTTAATTAAAAAAGGTGTACCATTTTATAAGAAACCTGATTGTATGCAGTGAAATTCTCCCTTCATTTACTGCTGTGGATAGGAATTGTCAGGCAGTCCCTAACAGCTTGGCAGGGAAACAATCATACTTGTGAACAGCAGTAGGAGCCCCCACCTTACTTCCCAGCCATGCAGAACTCAAGCAGCTTTGTTTTTTTCACTGGAGATTTGTATTGGATTTACTGTTTCTAACTCCAGCTGCAGGGACAAATCTCACGGAGCCAGATTTAAACAGATAAACTGGGATTCTATTTGGAGGATTATTTTGCTTTAGCCACATTAGATTACATGACAACACAGGGCCTGGTGCAGTCTGCATATTCTGATTATTAATCAGTCTTGCTGTATTGGCTTCTGGCAGTATTGTGTTGTTTTGATAATTTATGACGATCCCTAAGCAGCCCAGACCACACTGCGCATGTGCACAGTCTTGGTCTTGCAAAGATGTTTAACAGAGTTACAAGATGGTGACCCCCTGTGGCCAACTTTAAAAGCATAAATCATTTGTTTGATTAGGCTTGTGGTGCAGTAAGTTCATGCTTATGTTTAGTATACAAAATACAACATTTCTAGCCTTATTCTATTTTAGACTTTACTTCCCCTTTAATAAATAAGGGTAAAAACATGAATATCCACTGAAGAAGAATCAGTGAAAAGGCTTTCATCTTTCTGTTTGTAAAATATTTATTTATTTGATGTAGTTATTTTCTGTAATTCCTGTGAGCTTTCGGAAGGTGATGATTAGGGATGCACCGAATCCAGGATTCGGTTCGGGATTCGGCAAAGATTCGGCTTTTTTCAGCAGGATTCAGATTCGGCCGAATCCTTCTGCCCGGCCGAACCGAATCCAAATCCTAATTTGCATATGCAAATTAGGGATGGGGAGGGAAATCACGTGACTTTTCGTCACAAAACAAGGAAGTAAATGTTTTTCCCTTCCCACCCCTAATTTGCATATGCAAATTAGGGTTCGGATTCGGTTCGGTATTCGGCCGAATCTTTCACAAAGGATTCGGGGGTTCGGCCGAATCCAAAATAGTGGATTCGGTGCATCCCTAGTGATGATTCATTTCTGCTAATCTGCATGAGCTATTAGATTGGTGGTTATCCTCCTGTCCTTGGCTATTTATTAAAGATGCCTTGTCATTATGCAGTGCAACTGCTTCTAAACAGAGAGAGTGAGGGAGATGGAGAGCACTTTATTATATTCAGCTTACAAATAGAACTAGTCTGTTTTGAAATCTTTCTACGGTTAATTAGTTGGACATTTAAAGTATTTAACATGTATTTTTACATAACTTTTGCTATTTTGTTATTTCAACATTGTTACTCTGTAACAATTTACCAAACCATCTAGAATGATTTACATATTAAACCGCAAGATAAATATGAGACTGTTTAAAAAAGATTAATGATAGATAATATTAACAGTAAAAATCTAGCCTCAGAGTAAGGGACCATTTAACAAATGTTGGTAAATGTTTTTGATACTGTAGGAATTGTTAACTGTTGTTAAGGAACAATGTTTTTCCTTTCATACAGTTTGGGATTGGGGAGCAAGGGATTTAGGACTGGTGATAGGGCTCAGATAGACTGAACCCCAATTTGAGCTATGATATATGCCTTATAATATGCTTTCTTTTTGTCAGATTCCGTGACCCTGGTGGAAAGAGAGAATTTTCAGTTTAAAGTTGGATCAGGCACAGATCAAGCTGTCCTGTGCTCAGCAAAGTTAAAAGCATCTTATTCGGTCTATACCATTTGGTCATCTGCAAACTTGACACCATTCTCTTTAAAGGAATTATTCAGTATAAAAATAAAAACTGGCTAACTAGATAGGCTGTGCAAAATAAAAAATGCTTTTGAATCTAAACTGCAAACTCACTGAATAGTTATGTCCCATGCCCCCCCTATAGTGGACTAACTCAGTTAGAGAGCTGAAAAGCAGAAAGTTGTTTTCTGTTCTGTTATGTTAGACATCTGGTCACTCCAGCCTTTATACATGGCTTTTTTTGGATAACCAACTATATTAGAAACATTTTTTTAGTTTGCACATCCTATCTATTTATACAGTTTTTATTTTTTACGCTGAACTGTTCATTTAACACTATGAAACATCTCGGCAATCTCTCATTTCTAGAGCATGCAGTATACTGGGTAAGTACAATATTTTCACCACATCTGTATTTGCTAACAAGCCATTTGTTATGAATTGCCTCTAATTATTTGGCGTTTGTACTGAGTATTATACAAATTTTATAATTAGACTAAATGGAAATCTCCCCTGACCCATTCTACTTATCAGCTGTAATGTGACCTTAAATCTAGCCTACTTGATATTCATGTATTCCTAACTATTAACCTGAGTGAACAGGAAAGAATGCTATTAGGTGTGGAGTGACATAAAGACGTGTCGGAATTGCTTTTAGTGATCAGGTTACTAGATGTGATTTCTTTTTTAACCCTCTCTTATCTTTTTTTTTTAAAAACATATTTCTCTTTTAAAAAATATTATTGAAGTGAACTGCTGGACATTTCGTTTTTTTACCTTAAAATGCTCACCATTACAGATTTCACCATTGTGATACACATACCCAGTATGTGTGTGTGTATATGTGTGTGTATCATGATAGTGGTACTCTTTATTACCACTGAATTTAGAGGCATAAAATCATTACAGCAGCACAGAAAATATTTTACCACCATATCAAGAAACACTTACATCAAATATACATTATACATTTTCATAATTTTACAGAATTGTATTACATTTAAAATGCTTTTCTTTACCTGATACAAAACAAACAGAAGCCACTGTGAGGTGAGGCTGAATTATTTGGTAGAATAAGATAGAATTACAAATAAAGGTTTATCCTTTGACTGCATATTTTTCAGATTCACAGATTAAATATGTATTAAATTCTACATAACAATATGTTATGTGTCAAACCATAAGCAAATATATCAAATGTGCAAAAAGAACATCTGCATGGGAGCAACATAGACTTTAACAACAATTTCCTATCCATTCTCCTGTTGACACTGTACAGTCTATGTCCCCTGGCAAGGAAATTACAAAGTACAGTACCAGTGAAATTGATGAGTATTTGTGTTTATGTACATATAATATATATATATTTATATCTTTTATTTGCATTCAGTTTAAATATGGTTCTAGTTTAAGAGCAAACATTATACTTAAAATTAAAATATCATTTAAGTTATATTAGTAAGAGATGTAGACTAAGAATTTTCAGTTAAAATGAATAAAATAATTTGAGTGTAATTGGCCTGTGAAGATTTTAAGTCAGAAGCACAATCCCTAAATGTTCCATTGTATCACAAATAGGCTGGAATACTTTGCTTGAGAAGGAATGCAGACAATAAGTAAGGGTAGCAATATTCATGCAACGTATTCTCTGCATAAACTAGAAATTTGAGCTACTAATAAAGCTTTCATGTTATTGCATGCCATATACAATAAACAGAACATGACTCCTAAGATACCACATTAAAATAAAGAGGCATATTACCAGGGTAAACTGTTGCACATATGAAAATGAATTCAGAGTGCGAGGGTAGGGTAAGAGAGAAGTAATTCCATTTATTGCAGGGAGCTGAAAGACAACATTTTCTTAATCCTGCACATGGGAACTGGTGCATCATGTAAACGTTTCTAAACTAAATAAACATATATACTATATAATTAAGAATACAGCTAATATAATAATACTGTTCTAGAAATACTGTTCTAGAAATACATATAACAAATAGCAAAGATATAAATATGTGTGGTTGTTATAAAACAGTAGACTTTATATCAGGAACATTTTCGTAATCCTGCACATGGGAACTGGTGCATCATGTAAAAGTTCCTACCTTGGCTGTGCACATTAATTCCCTCTGCAGTAGCAGAGCAGGAAGTGTTCCTGGCAAATATGGTCTTACCGGAAACAAATGTAAGTTAGTGCTGAACTTGTTTTATTACACAAATTTTATTATGGGGTGCTTAACTTTTACCTCTTACAAAACTACTTTACAGATTAGTGCATAAATAGTTCTGACTTAAGAAAAGACCAAGTGCAGCGCTATAGTAAAACGAGTGCACCATTCTGTTTCTACGAGCTCCACTCCCAATACTGTGCTCCGGATGAGACCTTAAATCTTAGGGAGTAAGCCCTCGCAAATGGTGTGGAGGCAAGGTGTAGTGTAACTGTAACGAGATGCAGGATGCAAGAATTGGGTGCCAGTGGTTCTTATAACTTAACCAATGAACATATTTATTGAACAATTACAATCCTCAGTGGCGTGTACATAATAGCAAAGCAGGATCATAAAGAACAGTGGATAAGCATATACACACAGCACCTTTGGTCAGTATTAGTTCCCACAGGGAAGAGAACGTGCATATCAGCAAAGAAGGTGCACCCAGCTTTCAGCCTTTTCCCTAAGTGGAGCCCAGGGGAATTCTACATCCCTAACTCTACACACTTAGTCCCTACTTCTGGGCAAGTAGTACCCGGTATCTTAATCCGTCTGACTCTCCTCATCGGACCCTTGAGCTGCTCAGCTAAATAAATAACCTGTCTATCTGTCACTCCTAGAGTGACCTCTTAAGGTGAGTAGCCTATCCTTTCTAGACCTGACCTGTCTAGGTTCCACTCAAGCTCTTCCTGCCTGCTCAGGCTAGAGCCAGCACAAGATGGACCCTGAAAGGGTTTTATACTTTAGCACAGTGCCATTTACTGGTCACGATTGAGAATCTTAGGGGCATAGCATAAAGCAGAGCATTGACACAAGTCCCCATTAGGACCCAGTTAGGTGTCTAGAACACTAAATATTTGCCTGCTTGCTTAACTAGGGGTGGCTATTTTACATATCCCTACACAAGTATATATTGATCATTAAGGGGCAGATTTATCAAGGCTCGAATTTCAAAGTAATGGGAGTTTTTTTGAACTCCCATAACGTCAAAATTAAAATGAAAAAATACCAATCAAGATTTATATTGAAGTAACAGCTCATTCGATGGAATTCAATTGGTGGATTTTTCAAAGTCCACCAATTGACTCCAAATTGGTTCTAGGAGGTCCCCCATAGGCTTAAACAGCAATTCGCAGGTTTTAGATGGCGAATTTTTAAAGAGACAGTACATGATAAATGTTGGTATTCAAATTTTCTAATTTTTTTCAAATTCTAATCGAATTTGAACTATTCCCTAGTCGAAGTACACAAAGATTAGCTTGAATTTCAAATTTTTTTCATTCGTATTTTCACTTCGACCTTTGATAAATCCCCTAAATGATACTATGCATGAATGAGGGTAATACATATAAATGCATAATAAGAATACAATGGGGAGCATGGCCTGCAGCCAAGCATGGTGGACGTGTGATCTAGCGTCTCCGGACCAACTTGATCCAGATCAGTGGTAATCCCTCTCACTGAACATGGGCAAACATAGCAAACCTAAAGAATCTGCCTCGGAGGACTCCTCCAAGTGAGTGAAGAACAATGCTCACTGAAGCATTTTTTTACTTCTATGGATTTAGAAGCTGCGTCACACAAATCCAAAATGGCGCTGAGACGACCATGCAGTCCGGTTGATGACTCTGACAGTGAGTCGGTGAGTAATGACAATACTTCTCTCTCATATCTAAAGTCACTACAGACTAAACGAGTCTTTGAAAACCTAGTAACACAAATTAAAAAGACTGTTCGCGAAGAAGTCGCAGACCTTAAGATTGAAATGGCGACTCTGCATTCACGTGTGGCGGACTCGGAAGCACGCCAAGATTCAGTCGAGTCAGCTACAAATTCTTTAATACACTCACACACTGTTATTCTATACAAAAATGTATGGAAGTTCTGGACAACTGAGGCAGACGCTGTAATCTGTGCATTAGAGGCCTTCCAGAGCAAGTAGATGGAGCGAGTCTCCAGGACACAGTAGTGAAAATTTTCAATTAAATACTGGAACAACCAGTCATAAATCAGATTGATCTGGAGCGGGTCCACATGGCACTGAGGCCTAAGGGACTACCCACAGATAAACCCAGAGACGTGATTTGTTGTCTAACCAGATACCCGGTGAAGGAGGAAATTCTGCAAAAAGCCAAAAAAATGCAGGCTATCCCGTTTCAAGAGGCACAGCTGATAATTCTCCAGGATTTATCATGGTCTACCGTATATACTCGCGTATAAGCCGAGTTTTTCAGCACCCAAAATGTGCTGAAAAAGTCTACCTCGGCTTATACGCGAGTCAGCTACTAGGGAAGAACTAAAACGTATACTGATAAGTTAAAGTTGCTGCTTACTCACTGATCCGAAGACAGCAGTGACTTCTCCGTGCTTCCTTAGCCCTCAGCCCCTCCCTTTTCAGCTCTCGTAACTCAGTCCTCCCTCCTCAGCCCCCTCTTAACCCTTCGTGCTCTGCGTTTGTGAGCTAGCATTTTCATTTCAGCTTTGAGCACGGAGGGGAGGGGCCGAGGGCTAAGGAAGCAGAATCAAGCAATATGGCAAGGAATTTGTCCCCTTCTTTAGCTGCCCTACAGTTCAAGCTATTTTATGAAGCGTCCGGTACACAGACTCATAAGTCTGTGCAAAACCCTTACCGGCTTCTTGCTCTATACCTCTGGCTGTTCTAGGGATTCCTTTGACAATGGTATGCGCAGCATGTGCTGCGTCCCAGTAGGCTCGGCCAGAGACTTGTCTGCCTGAGATTACCGGCGCGAAAGAGAAGAAAGTGCTGAGAGATAAGGAGGGAGCATAGGAGAGACACAGAAAGAATAAAACACGGGGTGAGTTGAAATATGACAGGGAGAGGGAGATTAAAAAGCAGGAGGGAGGAGGGGGAGGTGCGGGTGAGATAAAGGCAGGAGAGCAGACAGGCACACTGTGTATATATAAGAGAGTTGCAAGCTCCACAACAGACAGGCAAGCACTTGGCCAGAAATGAATTTAAGAGTCAGGATCCAAGTGTTGCAAGACAGGCATGTTAACCATTTAGGAAACCAAAATATGGGTACTAATAATTTGAGTGATATGTTATCTTCCTTGCCCCCCCCCCTGGAAAATTTTCTGCAGACACCCATGCATACCGGTATACTTTTTAGAAGACTATTAGACTGCTTGCTGGTTTGCATTGTAAAACAAAACCGTACAATAGAGTGTAAAACATTATGGGATTATTATTCTCAACGAAGATGCTGGGCAACACCAAAGACACTCATCTGATCTTCACTAAACTTCTTTTCCTTAAGTGCCAGTTCTTCCCTAGCAGAGCGCACACAGGAGCGTGTGTTCTGCTGAACATGACCTAAAATGTATGCACCCCTAGGCTTATACTCGAGTCAATACATTTTCCCAGTTTTCATAGGTAAAATTAGGTACCTCGGCTTATACTTGGGTCGGCTTATACTCGAGTATATACGGTACCCTACAACACCGGTGATTGCTTCGACCACTCCTTACAGCGATTAAAGAGAAGAATCTCTCCTTCAGATGGGGATTTTCTTTTTAGTCTACAAGTAATCAATAATGGCCAGTCCTTTGTGCTTACAGACCCCGGAAGACTTGGCCCCGTTTCTTGCTGGATTGGGGCTCCCTGCAGTGGATTTGTCTGAATGGTTAAAATTTTGCCATATGCCAAACTACCACTTTAGCCTAATCGAGAGCCATGGATCGGGGTAATAACACCTAAAGGACAGCAAAAGAAAAACAAGATCACCCTGGCCAAAGATAAGTCGCGAGGGATGTCTATACATTTTATAACTTACCGTTTACTAGATATGTAGGCCTTTTGTTTTAGGCAAGGTTTCTTTAAGCTTCGATCAGGGGCACAGTTCAGATCGAACAGTTAAGTTCTTCTCCTCGATATATATAATGGTTCAACTTTTTGCTGGACGGTAAAAAATAACTTTTTTTATTTGTTTTCAACACTGTTACCTGGATAATAAAAAAATATGGGAGTTTATAACACCACATTTGACTCTCCACCCCCCAAGGGGATTTGGTATCTATAGAGGGTGATACTGGTTATTATCCTTCTTGGTGCCTTACAAGTTTCACCTGAAAGGGTGATTCTATCTATACCCCAATTTAAGAGATTTATCATACAGTTTATTTCACATACTGTTTTTTCTGTTACATGTTTCATTACGATATGTGATTTCTAATTTTTTTTCTTTGCTGGGCAAGGCTGTATAAGGAAGATTATTATATAAAGTGTATTGATGGGTGATATCACAGTGACATCTTTGAATGTGAACGGTTTCAACATTCCAGAAAAAAGGCGTAAAATTTGTATGCAATGTACAGTATAAGGGGAAAACGGATATTATTTTATTGCAGGAAACTCATTCAAAAGGTGATGATTGCTATCCCATTAAACACGGCGGCTATCCCAGGTGGTTTTATAGTAATAATCCGACACAGAAAAACAAGGGAGTTGCAAGTGGTCTACATAAAAATTTGGATTTCAAATTAATAGACACATTAAAAGAGGGAAGATTCATCTTTGTCAAAGGGTTAATTCACCATACTAAATGTACTATTGGGAGTGTTTATTTTCCTAATAAAACACAGCCTTCATACTTTTATTAGTTATTAAAAAGTATAGAAATTTTTGGAGAAGGCTGTATAATCCTTGGGGGACACTTAAATTTAACACACAAACCTGTATTAGACTCTTCTAAGGGGACATCCTCATTGCCGTATTCTGCCATCAACCTAATCCATAAAGATCTTAATCGAGCCCAGTTAATAGACACTTGGAGAAACTTTTACATTTTATTCCCATGCTAAAACAGTATACACGAGAATCGGCTATATATTGATTACCCAACATCACCTGGGATGGCTGACGTCAGCAATGATACAAGATATACTGTGGTCAGACCATGGGGCTACTAAAATAACTTTGCATCTGCCACACATACATAAGCTAGAAGAGACACATGAAAAAAGGCATGATATACAACATCTCCGGAATTTAACGGAATGTAAGCTTAAACTTCACACTTTATTAAATCACAATATTCAGAATACTTTGGCCAAAACTAGACAGAAATACTTTGAATACGGAAACAAAGTAGGGTAGATGTTAGCTCAGGCTTTAAAACAGAAACATACTATCTCACATAATTATAAAATAAAAGATGACAAGGCCAAATTACATCTCATTCCAAAGCAGATAGCAGAAGTGTTTCATACTTATTATACGAAACTGTATAATTGTCAGGATCGTAAGGGTTCTGGCTCCGCCCCTCGAGTCATTCCAGGCGCAGTCACGCAGCGCGTCAGAAGCGACGCAGGCGCGGTGACGTCGACGCAAGCGCGGTGACGCCGGCGCAAGTGCGACGGCACTGACGCAAGCGCGACGGTACTGACGCCGGCGCGGTGACGCTGACGCCATTTGGACGCTGGGCCTATTTAAACCATCTTTTTAGAGCAGGACCTTGCTCAGACATCGTCTTTGCTACTCTGAAGATTCCTGTGAATTATCCAAGCTTGATTCTTTTCGACCTGATCCACTTGACTACGCCTCTTGCCTACTCCTCCTGTTTTGACGTTCCGGTTGCTGTTTTTCTGGTTTGACCCTGCCTGACCTTGACTTCGCTGACCTCTCCGTTCCTGACCCGGCCTGCCTGACCAATCTTCTTGTTCTCCGCTGGGAGCTGTGCTTCAACATCCAACGGCTAATCGGCTCTCATACCTTCCCCTACCAGTCTCTCCTCTGTTCATATCGAGGGTATACCGTGTGGGGTACTGTAGGAGCGGCCTTCTATCAGCATATTGGTTCCAGATTCCTGGTAAGCCTGACAGTATGTCTGAGCCAAGCAGAATGGAACCAGCTGCGGAAGTAACTGCTTTAGAGACTTTAGCCCAGCAGATCGCAGCCCTCACACAAGCAGTGCAAGAACTTCAAGGGGGGTATCATGGTTTGCAAGCTCGGCTTACCGAACTTCCACCTTCTGATCCAGATACTGCCTCGGCTTCCACATCCAGCGCCACTCCTTCCCAAGCAGCTTCAGG
The DNA here is from genome assembly GCF_017654675.1 of Xenopus laevis. Classification (NCBI taxonomy): domain Eukaryota; kingdom Metazoa; phylum Chordata; class Amphibia; order Anura; family Pipidae; genus Xenopus; species Xenopus laevis. Next base: position 47,212,168 of record NC_054384.1, on the reverse strand, counting down.
GGAGATACACCCTGAACCAAAGATTGCGCTGCCGGATAAATTTTCTGGTGACCGAAGCCAATTTCGGACCTTCTGGAACAGCTGCAGACTTCTGTTTTCGCTCCAGCCTAGAACCTACTATGACGAACGCACTAAGGTCGGGGCAGTGATCTCTTTCCTTGCGGGAGAGCCACAGATCTGGGCCCATCGCCTATTGGAGCTCAACAGCCCGCTCCTGGCTGATGCTAAGACTTTCTTTGCTACTATGGCCTCCCTATACGATGACCCACAGAGGCCAACTACTGCCGAAACCGCCATTCAGTATTTGACCCAAGGCAAGAGACCCGTCGAGGACTATGCGGCTGAATTCCGTAGGTGGGCTGTTGACACCTCATGGAATGAATCGGCATTAAGACATCACTACCGGTTCGGTCTGTCTGTTCCGTTGAAAGATGAGCTAGCAAGAATTGGAGTTCCGGACAGCCTGGAAGAGCTGATCCAATTATCCATCCAATTGGATCGGCGGTTAAGGGAACGCCAGGTTGAGAAGTTTTCTCCTCAAGTTTCGTGGGTCATGCCCAAGGCTCCTCCACCGATTCCTAGCACCTCTTCACTTCCTGCAGCTGAACCAATGCAACTGGGGTTAATTCGGCCAAGTTTGTCCCCTGAGGAGAAGTTGAGAAGACGACGCCGTAACCTCTGCCTCTATTGTGGCTCGGCTGATCACCTTCTGCGCACTTGTCCTGTTCGCCCAGAGGGTAATGGTCCTACAAAGACTGAAATTAAGTCCCAGCTCCAATTTTCAAGTGCCCATATTTCTCTGTTTATCTCTTTGCAGTGGGGAACAAACCGTCTGCAAGTGGCGGCAATCCTTGACTCAGGCGCTAGCAGTTGTTTCATGGATTCAACTTTCGCAAGGGACCATCAAGTTCCATTAATGACGAAGTCTCAGCCGATCCTTATCAAGATGGCCGATGGGTCTCCTCTTCGTTCTGGTCCAGTTACTTTAGAGACTTCACCTTTATTTTCCTCAATAAATGAGATGCATTTTGAGTTTATTCGCTTTGATGTGGTCTCTTCTCCTTTATTTCCAATTATTATTGGACTGCCATGGTTAAAGGCACATAACCCGGTGGTTGATTGGGCATTAGGAACTGTAACATTTTCTTCTCCATATTGCCTCCAAAATTGTTTTCATCCACAGGCCCCTCCTAAGACTGTGGCTTGTACTACTACTGAACAAAAACTGCTGTTGACAGTGCCTGCGGTTTACCATGAATTCTTGGACATCTTTAATGAGAGGAGTGCTGATGTCCTTCCACCCCATAGGGCATATGATTGTCCGATCGACTTGCTGCCCGGTGCTCCTATACCGTTTGGACGTATCTTTCCTCTTTCAGAAAGGGAGCTAGGGGTCCTTCTCGAATACATTAACGAAAACTTAAAGAAAGGTTTCATTAGACCATCCACGTCACCTGCCGGAGCTGGAATTTTTTTTGTAGAGAAGAAGGACCATTCTCTTCGTCCTTGCATAGATTATCGGGAGCTTAATAAGGTAACCATCAAGAACCGTTATCCGCTTCCGTTGATCCACGAACTGTTTCAGAGATTTCGTTCTGCTTCTGTATTTTCAAAATTGGATTTGAAGGGAGCTTATAATCTCATCCGAATTAGGAGAGGGGATGAATGGAAGACAGCCTTCAGAACCAGATACGGACACTTCGAGTATCTCGTTATGCCCTTTGGGTTATGTAACGCTCCAGCAACGTTCCAACATTTCATTAACGACATTTTCAGAGACATTCTGGACATTTATGTGGTTGCATATCTTGATGATATTTTAGTATTCTCCTCATCACTGGAGGAACACCGTTGTCACATGAGAGAAGTGTTTCGTCGTTTACGCCTTCATGATCTGATAGCGAAGGCAGAGAAATGTGAGTTTGAAAAGGACACCATTGAGTTCTTGGGGTTCATTATTTCTGTTAATGGAATCATCATGGATCCAAAGAAGACGTCGGCAATCCTAGATTGGCCTATTCCTACAGATCGTAAAACAGTACAAAGATTTGTGGGGTTCGCCAACTTCTACCGTAAATTTATTAAAAACTTTTCCATGATTATCCGACCAATTACTGACCTAACGAAGAAATGTTCTAAATTTCTGTGGTCTTCCCAAGCGCAGGAAGCATTTGACACCTTGAAGAAGAGTTTTACTTCGGCCCCTATTCTTGCACATCCTGACCCTTCCCAACCATTCGTTCTGGAAGTGGATGCTTCTGAAGTTGCCGTAGGGGCAGTTCTATCTCAACGTCTGGGGACCCAAAACCTTCTTCACCCGGTTGCCTTCTTTTCAAAGAAATTGTCCAGTTCTGAATGTAACTATGACGTCGGAGATAGAGAGCTGTTAGCAATTAAATTGGCTCTAGAAGAATGGAGACACTTGCTGGAGGGTGCAGTCCATCCTATCTTGGTGTATACAGACCATAAGAACCTTGAATACTTGCGAACTGCCAAAGATTAAGACCTAGACAAGCAAGGTGGGCCCTTTTCTTTTCGAGGTTCCAGTTACACATTACCTATCGTCCAGGCTCACGAAACAACAAGGCGGATGCTTTGTCCCGTTTGGGTTCTCAAGAAGTAGCTCCAGTAAAGTCCCCCGAAACTATTCTCTCAGCCAACAGCTTCTTACTGTTACAATCTTCATTGTTACATAAGATTCGAGAGAAGTCGGGGAGTTCTCCCCCTTCTACAGAAGTTCCCTTACACCTTCGGGAAGGACTTTACTTCAATAAAGGAAGACTATTTGTTCCTGAAACTTTAAGGACTGAAGCATTAGAAGCCATCCATGATTCTCCTTTGGCTGGACACTTTGGGTTACGTAAGACTCTAGATTTGGCACGGCGGCATTTCTGGTGGCCAAAATTGGGCAGTGACTGTTCCAGATTTATTCGATCTTGTGACATCTGTGCCCGTTGTAAGTCTTCTACGGGGAAACCAATTGGACTTCTTCATCCGTTACCCATCCCAAATTGTCCTTGGGCTTCCATCTCAATGGATTTCATTACGGATCTTCCTCCTTCCCAAGGATGCTCAGTTATATTTGTAGTCTTAGACCGGTTGACTAAATGGGCGCATTTTATTCCTCTATCTGGAGTTCCAACGGCAGCAGAGACAGCAGACACCTTCATTAGAGAGGTGGTACGACTTCATGGGCTACCAAAAGACATTGTGTCTGATCGAGGAGTCCAGTTCACTTCAAGGTTTTGGAAAGCTCTCTGTAGGGGATTACAAATTAAGTTATCCCTTTCGTCTGGATACCATCCACAGTCAAATGGTCAGACTGAAAGGACTAATCAGACCTTAGAGCAATACTTAAGATGCTTTTCGTGCTTTCTTCAAGACGACTGGGTCAAACTCCTACCTATGGCGGAGTTTGCCTATAATAATTCCGTACATTCATCCACCAAGCAAACTCCCTTCTACGCTAATTTTGGTTATCATCCCTCCATGATTCCTGGGGTACTCAAGGAGGAATCTGTTCCTGCTGCACAAGATAGACTTGCCCTGTTAAGATCTAATATTGAGATGTTACACGAGAATTTGATAAAGGCACAGGCTGATACCAAATACTTTGCTGACAAAGGCAGAAATCCAGATCCGGAGTTTGTGGTCGGAGACAAGGTGTGGCTGTCTACTCAAAACCTGAAGCTGAATTGTCCATCCAAGAAATTGGCGCAACGTTTTCTGGGGCCTTTCGAGATTATACAACGAATCAACCCAGTAGCCTTTAGGTTACGATTACCTGATTCCTTTCGGATACATCCAGTTTTTCATTCTTCATTGCTGAAATCTGTAGTACCAAATCAATTTCCGGGGCGGAGGAAGTCTACTCCTGATCCTATCCTGGTGGAAGATCATATGGAGTTCGAGGTTGAGTCTATCGTGGATTCCAGACGTAGAGGAGGTAAACTTCAGTACCTCATAAAGTGGAAGGGCTTTGGCCCAGAAGAGAATTCATGGGAACCAGCAGCTAATGTTCACGCCCCTAGACTGGTGGAAATCTTTCAGTCTCGGAGGTCTGGTAATACTACTAAGGACCGCGTCCGGAGGCCGCGCCTAGGGGGGGGGCACTGTCAGGATCGTAAGGGTTCTGGCTCCGCCCCTCGAGTCATTCCAGGCGCAGTCACGCAGCGCGTCAGAAGCGACGCAGGCGCGGTGACGTCGACGCAAGCGCGGTGACGCCGGCGCAAGTGCGACGGCACTGACGCAAGCGCGACGGTACTGACGCCGGCGCGGTGACGCTGACGCCATTTGGACGCTGGGCCTATTTAAACCATCTTTTTAGAGCAGGACCTTGCTCAGACATCGTCTTTGCTACTCTGAAGATTCCTGTGAATTATCCAAGCTTGATTCTTTTCGACCTGATCCACTTGACTACGCCTCTTGCCTACTCCTCCTGTTTTGACGTTCCGGTTGCTGTTTTTCTGGTTTGACCCTGCCTGACCTTGACTTCGCTGACCTCTCCGTTCCTGACCCGGCCTGCCTGACCAATCTTCTTGTTCTCCGCTGGGAGCTGTGCTTCAACATCCAACGGCTAATCGGCTCTCATACCTTCCCCTACCAGTCTCTCCTCTGTTCATATCGAGGGTATACCGTGTGGGGTACTGTAGGAGCGGCCTTCTATCAGCATATTGGTTCCAGATTCCTGGTAAGCCTGACAATAATATTAACCCATCTAGCCCCACTCAGGCAAGAGAAGACTTTAAAAACCGTATTAGGACTTATTTACGGAATAACAAACTCCCATTGATACCCTCCCAGTATTTAGAAACATTGGAATCCCCTATTACTCAAACGGAAATTTTAGACTCTATTAAACTCCCACTTCATAAAGCACCTGGTCCGGATAGTTACATAGTTACATAGTTAAATTGGGTTGAAAAAAGACCATCAAGTTCAACACCTCCAAATGAAAACCCAACATCCATACACACACCCCTTCCTACTTCTAATTATTCTATATACCCATACCTATACTAACTATAGAGCTTAGTATCACAATAGCCTTTGATATCATGTCTGTCCAGAAAATCATCCAAGCCATTCTGAAAGGCATTTACCGAATCAGCCATCACAACATCACCCGGCAGTGCATGCCACAACCTCACTGTCCTGACTGTGAAGAACCACAGTTCTTTTCTTCTAGTCTAAAGGGGTGGCCTCTGGTACAGTGATCCACTTTATGGGTAAAAAGGTCCCCTGCTATTTGTCAATAATGTCCTCTAATGTACTTGTAAAGTGTAATCATGTCCCCTCGCAAGCACCTTTTTTTTCCAGAGAAAACAACCCCTGGCTAGATTTTATAAACAATGCACTACGTATGTAACACCTCATTTGGAAATGCTGTTCAATACTCTAGATATGGATAATCCCCCGGATCAGGAATTCTTACTAGCGCACATTGCAGTCATCCTGAAACGGGGCAAAGATGAAACTAACTGTAGCAGCTATAGGCCCATTTCTCTTCTTAATATAGACCTGAAATTATTTACCATAATATTGGCCCAATGTTTAAGACCTATTCTTCCTTTAATTATACATATACATAGAGACCAAGTGGGCTTTGTAATGGGTCGTGAAGCAAGGGAAAATACATTTAAAGTCCTTAGTTAATCGAATGGGCACAGAAGCTTTGAGGGAATTCTCTGCCTCTCTCAATGGATGCAGAGAAGGCCTTCAATAGAGTGAGTTGGGACTTTCTAGACCTAGCACTGAAAGTTTGGAGAGGCAGGGGTGCCCCTTGTCCCCACTTATTTATGTGATAACCATGGAGTTTTTATTAACCCTTTAAGTGCCAGCAGAATTGACCAATTTGGTTACGCGAAATGCCAGACATTTTTGAAACATTCTGTGCTCTCTCACTTTAGGGGCATTTTCTGAGGGGAAACCTATAGTTCACCTAGGAAAACTATACATTGTTTTTTTCGGGAGAAACTGAGCTTTCTAAATCTGCCTGAGTTTTCATGTATTTCCACCTCTACAAAAAGATTTATAGTGCTAAATAGAGATGTCGCGAACTGTTCGCCGGCGAACTTGTTCGCGCGAACATCGGGTGTTCGCGCTCGCCGGAAGTTCGCGAACGTCGCGCGACGTTCGCCATTTTGGGTTCGCCATTGTTGGCGCTTTTTTTTGCCCTCTCACCCCAGACCAGCAGGTACATGGCAGCCAATCAGGAAGCTCTCCCCTGGACCACTCCCCTTCCCTATAAAAACCGAAGCCCTGCAGCGTTTTTTCACTCTGCCTGTGTGTGCTGAAGAGATAGTGTAGGGAGAGAGCTGCTGCCTGTTAGTGATTTCAGGGACAGTTGAAAGTTTGCTGGCTAGTAATCGTTTTGATACTGCTCTGTTATTGGAGGGACAGAAGTCTGCAGGGGTTTGAGGGACATTTAGCTTAGGTAGCTTTGCTGGCTAGTAATCTACCTTCTACTGCAGTGCTCTGTATGTAGCTGCAGTGGGCAGCTGTCCTGCTTCTGATCTCATCTGCTGACTGCTGCAATAACAGTAGTCCTTGTAAGGACTGCTTTTATTTATTTTTTTGTTGTTTTACTACTACTACTACTACTACTACTATAAGAGCCCAGTGCTATTAGTCTAGCAGTGTTGGGGAGTGGGACTGGTGTGCTAATCTGCTGCTCCTAGTAGTTCAGCAGCACCAACTTTAATTTTTTTTTTTAATATTCATTTTTTTTTATTTTACTTTTTTTATTTTACTACCGCTGTAGTAGTGTATAAGTTGACCTTTTAGGCATTATTTGCCCTGTAGGCATTATTTGCACACTGTTTTCTTCAACCCGCCATCGAGCTGTGTGACCTTGTTCACATTCTGTCTAAATATCCATAATATTACCGTCTCCAGAAAAAACACCGGAGTCACTTTTTTCAAGCAGCCATAATATATTTTACGTAATCCGTATCCACCGCTGTAGTAGTGTATACGTTGGCCTTGTAGGCATTATTTGCACACTGTTTTCTTCAACCCGCCATCGAGCTGTGTGACCTTGTTCCCATTCTGTCTAAATATCCATAATATTACCGTCTCCAGAAAAAACACCGGAGTCACTTTTTTCAAGCAGCATTCATATATTTTACGTAATCCGTATCCACCGCTGTAGTAGTGTATACGTTGGCCTTGTAGGCATTATTTGCACACTGTTTTCTTCAACCCGCCATCGAGCTGTGTGACCTTGTTCCCATTCTGTCTAAATATCCATAATATTACCGTCTCCAGAAAAAACACCGGAGTCACTTTTTTCAAGCAGCATTCATATATTTTACGTAATCCGTATCCACCGCTGTAGTAGTGTATACGTTGGCCTTGTAGGCATTATTTGCACACTGTTTTCTTCAACCCGCCATCGAGCTGTGTGACCTTGTTCCCATTCTGTCTAAATATCCATAATATTACCGTCTCCAGAAAAAACACCGGAGTCACTTTTTTCAAGCAGCATTCATATATTTTACGTAATCCGTATCCACCGCTGTAGTAGTGTATACGTTGGCCTTGTAGGCATTATTTGCACACTGTTTTCTTCAACCCGCCATCGAGCTGTGTGACCTTGTTCCCATTCTGTCTAAATATCCATAATATTACCGTCTCCAGAAAAAACACCGGAGTCACTTTTTTCAAGCAGCATTCATATATTTTACGTAATCCGTATCCACCGCTGTAGTAGTGTATACGTTGGCCTTGTAGGCATTATTTGCACACTGTTTTCTTCAACCCGCCATCGAGCTGTGTGACCTTGTTCCCATTCTGTCTAAATATCCATAATATTACCGTCTCCAGAAAAAACACCGGAGTCACTTTTTTCAAGCAGCATTCATATATTTTACGTAATCCGTATCCACCGCTGTAGTAGTGTATACGTTGGCCTTGTAGGCATTATTTGCACACTGTTTTCTTCAACCCGCCATCGAGCTGTGTGACCTTGTTCACATTTTGTCTAAATATTGATAATATTATCGTCTCTAGAAAAACCACTTGAGTTACTTTTTTTCAAGCAGCATTCATATATTTTACGTAATCCGTATCCACCGCTGTAGTAGTGTATACGTTGGCCTTGTAGGCATTATTTGCACACTGTTTTCTTCAACCCGCCATCGAGCTGTGTGACCTTGTTCCCATTCTGTCTAAATATCCATAATATTACCGTCTCCAGAAAAAACACCGGAGTCACTTTTTTCAAGCAGCATTCATATATTTTACGTAATCCGTATCCACCGCTGTAGTAGTGTATACGTTGGCCTTGTAGGCATTATTTGCACACTGTTTTCTTCAACCCGCCATCGAGCTGTGTGACCTTGTTCACATTTTGTCTAAATATTGATAATATTATCGTCTCTAGAAAAACCACTTGAGTTACTTTTTTTCAAGCAGCATTCATATATTTTACGTAATCCGTATCCACCGCTGTAGTAGTGTATACGTTGACTTTGTAGGCATTATTTGCACACTGTTTTCTTCAACCCGCCATCGAGCTGTGTGACCTTGTTCACATTTTGTCTAAATATTGATAATATTATCGTCTCTAGAAAAACCACTTGAGTTACTTTTTTTCAAGCAGCATTCATATATTTTACGTAATCCGTATCCACCGCTGTAGTAGTGTATACGTTGACCTTGTAGGCATTATTTGCACACTGTTTTCTTCAACCCGCCATCGAGCTGTGTGACCTTGTTCACATTTTGTCTAAATATTGATAATATTATCGTCTCTAGAAAAACCACTTGAGTTACTTTTTTTCAAGCAGCATTCATATATTTTACGTAATCCGTATCCACCGCTGTAGTAGTGTATACGTTGACCTTGTAGGCATTATTTGCACACTGTTTTCTTCAACCCGCCATCGAGCTGTGTGACCTTGTTCACATTTTGTCTAAATATTGATAATATTATCGTCTCTAGAAAAACCACTTGAGTTACTTTTTTTCAAGCAGCATTCATATATTTTACGTAATCCGTATCCACCGCTGTAGTAGTGTATACGTTGACCTTGTAGGCATTATTTGCACACTGTTTTCTTCAACCCGCCATCGAGCTGTGTGACCTTGTTCACATTTTGTCTAAATATTGATAATATTATCGTCTCTAGAAAAACCACTTGAGTTACTTTTTTTCAAGCAGCATTCATATATTTTACGTAATCCGTATCCACCGCTGTAGTAGTGTATACGTTGACTTTGTAGGCATTATTTGCACAGTGTTTTCTTCAACCCGCCATCTAGCTGTGTGTATTATCGTTTCCAGAAAAACCAACTGAGTTTTTGTTGTTGTTGTTGTTTTTTTAAAAATAATGCCAGGCAAAGGCAGGCCGCCACGCAGAGGCCGTGCTAGGGGCCGTGCTGCTATGCAATCCTGTGGCCCTAGCAAATTGCCCAGTTTTAAAAAGCCAATGACCCTGAACTCCCAAAATGCTGAAGAGGTAGTTGACTGGCTTACACAGCACACCCATCCTCTACGTTTCTAACTTTACCACAACATCCTCCTCATCCTCCACTGCTATGCCACCCCACGTAACACTTCCTCCACCACCGGTGCCCCTTCTTCACTGGGGTCAGAGGAGTTATTTTCCAATGAGTTTCTTGAACTGAGTAATGCGCAACCATTATTGCCAGAAGAAGATGAAGGAGATGAGGACCTTACACCAGATTTAATTCTGGCAGAGAACACGATAGAGATGGACATAATGAGTGATGAGGAGGAGGTCCCCGCTGCTGCTTCCTTCTGTGATGTGTCAGAAGAAATTGATGCATCTGAGGAGAATGATGATGAGGAGATTGATGTTTGTGGGTGCCTAGTAGAAGAGAGCAAGAGGAGGGTAGTTCAGATGGAGAGACGGAGAGTCAGAGAGGCAGTAGGAGAATAAGACTTAGAAGAAGCAGGGAGGACAGCCCGCAGGATCAGCAGGGCAACAACATGTATCGGCACCTGTGTTCAGCCGGCCAACGCACCCGCCATTGCCGCCAATACCGCCAACTCCGCCAACTTCTACTGTTACCGCCAGATCGCACACTTCCAAAAAGTCAGCAGTGTGGGATTTTTTTAATGTGTGTGCCTCTGACAAAAGCATTGTAATTTGCAATGAGTGCAGTCAGAAACTGAGCCTTGGTAAGCCCAACAGCCACATAGGTACAACTTCTATGCGAAGGCACATGAGCGGCAAGCACAAAGCACTTTGGGAGCAACACCTCAAAGGCAACAGGCAAACTAAAAGCCACACTCCTTCTGGTCCAGCATCTTACTGCTCTACCTCTGCTCTCCTTGACCCGTCTGAACCACCCTCCACTCCGCCTTCCACCTTGACCACCTGTTCCCATTCCCAGTCATCTGCCACCAGCCAAGTTTCTGTGAAGGCCATGTTTGAGCGTAAGAAGCCAATGTCTGACTGTCACCCCCTTGCCCGGCGTCTGACAGCTGGCTTGTCTGCACTCTTAGCCCGCCAGCTTTTACCATACCAGCTGGTGGACTCTGAGGCCTTCCGCAAATTTGTAGCAATTGGGACACCGCAGTGGAAGGTACCCAGCCGCAATTTTTTTTCTAAAAAGGGAATACCACACCTGTACCAACATGTGCAGAGCCAAGTTACCGCATCTCTGTCACTTAGTGTTGGGCCAAAGGTCCATATGACTACTGACGCATGGTCCTCCAAGCATGGTCAGGGCAGGTATGTCACCTACACTGCCCACTGGGTGAACTTGGTAATGGCTGGGAAGCAGGGAATGGGTAGCTCAACAACAACAGTGGAGTTGGTGTCACCGCCACGGATTGCACGCGGTTCTGCCACCACCTCTACTCCTCCATCGCTCTCTACCTCGTCTTCTTCTTCTTCTTACTCTGCTGCTGGGTCCTCCTTCTCCTCCTCCACACCTGTGCACCCCCAGCTCCCCCTAGGCTATTCGACGTGCCAGGTACGCCGTTGTCACGCTGTCTTGGGGATGACGTGCCTGGAAAGCAAAAACCATACCGGATCTGTACTCCTGTCATCTCTGCAGTCACAGGCCGATCGGTGGCTGACCCCACACCAACTGCAGATCGGAAAAGTGGTGTGTGACAATGGAAGCAATCTGTTGGCAGCGTTGAGACTAGGCAATTTAACACATGTGCCCTGCATGGCACATGTGTTAAATTTAATAGTCCAACGTTTTGTCTCCAAGTACCCAGGATTCCAGGACGTTCTCACCCAGTCCAGAAAGGTGTCGGCCCATTTCAGACGTTCCTACACAGCCATGGCACGCCTTGCTGACATTCAGCAGCGCTACAACATGCCAGTCAGGCGTTTGATTTCTGACAGCCAGACTCGCTGGAATTCAACGCTCCTTATGTTGGAACGTCTGCTGCAACAACAAAGGGCCGTCAACGAGTACCTTTTTGAACTGGGTGGTAGGACTGGATCTGCACAGCTGGGGATTTTTTTCCCCCGTTACTGGGTGCTTATGCGCGATGCCTGCAGGCTCATGCGACCTTTTGAAGAGGTGACAAATATGGTCAGTCGCACCGAAGGCACCATCAGCGACCTAATACCCTTCGCTTTCTTCCTGGAGCGTGCCGTGTGACGAGTGACAGATGAGGCTGTAGACCAGCGTGACGAGGAGCTGGAAGCGCACGATTTCTGGTCGGAATCACCAGAACGAACCCAGGCACCTGCTGCAACGCAGGGAGAGGTGCCAGAAGTGGAGTCAGAGGAGGAAGGTGGCTTTGTGGAGGAGGAGGAGGAGGACCAACAGGAGCAGGCTTCCCAGGGGGCTAGTGGTGACCTTTTGGGGACCCCTGGTCTTGTACGTGGCTGGGGGAGGAGACCGTGGATGATGCAGTCCTTGATAATGAGGAAGCGGAGATGGATAGCTCTGCATCCAACCTTGTGAGAATGGGGTCTTTCATGCTGTCATGCCTGTTGAAGGACCCCCGTATCAAGAGGCTTAAGGAGAAGGACCTGTACTGGGTCGCAACGCTACTAGACCCTCGGTACAAGCATAAAGTGTCAGAAATGTTACCAACATACCACAAGTCCGAAAAGATGCGGCATTTACAAACCAGCCTGCAAAACATGTTGTACAATGCTTTTAAGGGTGATGTCACTTCAGGAACTCATCAACATTCCAGGGGCAGAGGTGCCAGTAATCCTGCCACGAGCACACCTGCAAGGACAAAGCCCTTTGGCCAGTCTGTAACGTCAGACATGCAAATGTTTTTCTGTCCAAGGCAGCGCCACAACCCTTCTGGATCCACCCTCAAAGAACGCCTCGACCGGCAGGTAGCGGACTACCTGGCATTAACTGCAGATATCGACACTCTGAGGAGCGATGAACCCCTGGACTACTGGGTGCGCAGGCTTGATCTGTGGCCAGAGCTGTCACAATTTGCCATGAACCTCTTGTCTTGCCCAGCCTCAAGTGTGCTCTCAGAAAGGACCTTCAGTGCAGCAGGAGGGATTGTAACTGAGAAGAGAACTCGCCTAGGTCACAAAAGTGTCGATTACCTGACCTTTATTAAAATGAATGAGGGGTGGATCTCGGAGGGTTACTGCACGCCGGAAGACTTGTTCTGACTTCTATGCAGCTGTCCTTCTCTTCAAGCCTCATGACTCCACACACAGCTGTCCTTTAGCGTCCTCCTCCTCCCTCCGCCACCGTTACAAACTAGGGTGCAAACCCTACTGGTTTAATTTTTTCTGGCCTCTGTGCTTCAGTGGCTGCAACCAAAAAAACTGGGCAAACAATGTCTACAAGGTCAACGTATGGCAAAAAATGACTATTTTCAGCATTTATATGGCATATTTTTTCTGGCAACTGTGCTTCAGTGGCTGCATCCAAAAAAAATGCAATTATTTTCTGCATTTATATGGCAATAATTTTTCTGGCCTCTGTGCTTCAGTGGCTGCAACCAAAAAAATGCATATTTTCTGCATTTATATGGCATAATTTTTCTGGCCTCTGTGCTTCAGTGGCTGCAACCAAAAAAATTTATATTTTCAGCATTTATATGGCATAATTTTTCTGGCAACTGTGCTTCAGTGGCTGCGACCAAAAAAATGACTATTTTCAGCATTTATATGGCATATTTTTCTGGCCTCTGTGCTTCAGTGGCTGCGGCCAAAAAAACTGGGCAAACAATGCCTACAAGGTCAACGACGTTGACCTTGTAGGCATTGTTTGCCCAGTTTTTTTTGGCCGCAGCCACTGAAGCACAGAGGCCAGAAAAAATATGCCATATAAATGCTGAAAATAGTCATTTTTTGCCATACGTTGACTCAACGTATATGGCAAAAAATGACTATTTTCAGCATTTATATGGCATATTTTTTCTGGCAACTGTGCTTCAGTGGCTGCGACCAAAAAAATGCATATTTTCTGCATTTATATGGCATAATTTTTCTGGCCTCTGTGCTTCAGTGGCTGCAACCAAAAAAATGTATATTTTCAGCATTTATATGGCATAATTTTTCTGTCAACTGTGCTTCAGTGGCTGCGACCAAAAAAATGCATGTTTTCTGCATTTATATGGCATAATTTTCTGGCCTCTGTGCTTCAGTGGCTGCAACAAAAATTTATATTTTCAGCATTTATATGGCATAATTTTTCTGTCAACTGTGCTTCAGTGGCTGCGACCAAAAAAATGCATATTTTCTGCATTTATATGGCATAATTTTCTGGCCTCTGTGCTTCAGTGGCTGCAACCAAAAAATTTATATTTTCAGCATTTATATGGCATAATTTTTCTGGCAACTGTGCTTCAGTGGCTGCGTCCAAAAAACTGGGCAAACAATGTCTACAAGGTCAACGTATGGCGAAAAATGACTATTTTCAGCATTTATATGGCATATTTTTTCTGGCAACTGTGCTTCAGTGGCTGCGTCCAAAAAAACTGGGCAAACAATGCCTACAAGGTCAACGTATGGCAGTTGTTTAAAGAGAACAGTAGATTACTAGCCAGCAAAGCTACCTAAGCTAAAATGTCCCTCAAATCCCTGCAGACTTCTGTCCCTCCAATACAGAGCAGTATCAAGCAGATTACTAGCCAGCAAACTTACTATCATCTGTCCCTGAAATCACTAACAGCTCTCCCCCTACACTATCTCTTCCAAGCACACACAGGCAGATTTTTCAGATACATTTTTGCCCTTGATCCCCCTCTGGCATGCCACTGTCCAGGTCGTTGCACCCTTTAAACAACTTTAAAATCATTTTTCTGGCCAGAAATGTCTTTTCTAGATGTTAAAGTTCGCCTTCCCATTGAAGTCTATGGGGTTCGCGAACCGTTCGCGAACCGTTCGCATTTTTGCGCAAGTTCGCGAATATGTTCGCGAACTTTTTTTCCGACGTTCGCTACATCCCTAGTGCTAAATACAAAAAAAAATGAAAAATTCCTATTTTTCACAATATATGAACTTATACCTGAAAAATATTTCATTTTACACATGAAAATCCAACTGATTTGGAAAGCCTCATGTCTCTTGAACGTGCCAATACCAAATATGTATAGTTTTAGGCAGATTTAGGACATCTGTACAGCAAAAACTCCCGGCAGTATATTACCGAATTTTGAAAGCAGAAGGCAGAAAACTGCACAAGGCCACAAAATCCTGAAACAGTATGTTTACCCCAGAAGACCATATATATTTGGAAAGTACACATTCTGCCGATTCCAAAATGTGTAACTGTGTCTCTCTACTCCTAAGTACCAAACATCAAAGCTTGTCTGAACGTAGCGTTTTTTATCAAAATTTATCAAAATTTTGAAAAATCACTTCAAAGGTTTTATTTTGCTGCTCCGCATATCACACACTATATTAGATACCAAGAAAAAGCACCCTGAATATGATTGCCAGGGGTCCACTGAACAGTTTGATCCCCATTGTGCATAGGATTACCAAAGTACCTGGCATTTAGAGACCCCAATATGAAGTTAGCACATCCAAATTGTTCAGGACTTTACTTCAGCTACTGAAAAATCAACACACTGACTGCATTTTTTGTGGGGTAAAAACACCGAAATATACGTTTACGCCCCAAAACCATATATTTTTGGAAAGAACACATTCAACCAAATCTAAAATGGGTACCCATGCCTTTCTGCTCCAAACTACTGAGTTGGCAGGCTTTCCCAAAATTGACGGTTTTGGTGAAATATCTGAAAATTTCCTAAAAGCTTCAACTTCCCAGCACCATATCACCCATGTATCATTACATACCAAGAAAAAGCACCCTAAATATGAAGGCCAGGGTTCCTCCAAACAGTTTGGTAGCCATTGTTCATAGGTTTACCAAAGTATCTGGCATTTAGAGGCCCCAAAATTAAGTTAGCGCATACAAATAGTCCCGTGGGTAACTTCAGCTAATGAAAAATCAACACACAGGAGAAAGCTCTCTGTTTAGTGCTGAATTAAGCATTGAAATTCCTGTTTGAGACAGGATTTTTTGTTATCACTTGGTGTGTGAATGTGTTGTCCACTTGGTGGGTGAAATTTCGGAAGTTTTAAGTTGATTTTCTTTACTAAAAATCGATTTTTCTTTTGACCCTGAAGGTGAGTGATTCCTAGCCCAGTTCCCTTCACTTGCTCTGGGCTACAAACTCACTGTTAGATCCCCTACCCCTCCCCCGCACCTGGGTGTCAGTTTCATTTGCATTTTTCTGTTGTTTCAGCACAAATTGTTGGAGGGAATAAAAAGGAAAGTTATAAAAAAACATCTCTTGGTCCTAAAGCAAAAGGACCTGAAAACCCCAGCTGTAGCTCTGCAAGGAAACACCAGTCAGAGCCCATGTCAAAAAGCCCCATTGCCTCTACTTCTCCTGCTGCAGCCAATGTGACCCCTGCTAAAACATTTGCACACGCGGTAGCTACTGGCAGCAACCCAAGCCAAGTCACTGCTGGGGTAGAGAAGCTTACAAGGAAGCATGGGGTCAGATGCCTAATGTCAAGCACTCATGGCATAGAGGCTTATATAAAGGCTGCAGCTGAAGTGGTGGGCCACTCTGCAGTAGTGGCAGCAAGTAAAATGTATGGGAAAGCCATAATCTTTGCCCGTATGCTAACTGCAGTGCATGCTCTGGTACAGAGGGGTATCACAGTGGGAGGGAGTTATGTCCCTGTAGAACCCCTGGAAGGATTGGGCACAAGGGTGGTTTTATCTAATGTGCCCCCCTTCCTGCAAGACCACTTATTGTACCCCCACCTGCAAGCCCTTGGGGAGTTAAAATCAAATATGTCTAGAATTCCCCTGGGATGTAAGGAGGCACGTCCTTTCCTTTAAAAGGCAGGTGCAACTACTTTTACCTTGGGGGCAAGACACTATTGAGGGGTCTTTCGGGTTCCATTTGAAGGGGTGCTGTATAAAATTTTTTACAGCACAGAGGAAGTGAGGTGCTTCCTTTGCAAGAACCTGGGGCACACTCGCCAGAGTTGCCCCAAAGGGCAAATTAAGACCACAGCCCCTGTTCCTGCTCCCAGTGCCTCAAATAAAACATCTTATCCTGCTGGGGACTATTTCAGCAGGGTCCTCAAAGGGGATATCTCCTTCACTAAAGAACCTCAAGGTGGCTGTTACACAACCCACCTCTACAACATCCAAACCTCCTCCCTTCTTCACTGAAGAATCTAAGGCTGCAGCATGTCTTACAATTGCGGCAAAAGAGAAGGGGGGAAAACATGTCAAAGCTTCCCCCAGGGTCACAGTTGTTCCTACCACAAAAAGTGTACCCTGTTATGGGCACCCCTGAAGGTGTGGGGGTACCCATGATTGCAACACCTGTTGGGGTTGGGCAGATAATGGCCTTTCCTCTTCAGATGCCAAGAAAAAGAGGAAATTTAAATCAAACTGGCTGGTACGCTGAGGAATGGGCATCAGTGGTTAATGATGGGGCACCCCATCCAAGGGTAAAAAGGGCAGCAAAACTTCTGCTCCTCATGTGGTGACATTGTCCTGGCCCAACTGTTGGTCACGATCAACCGGTGTCAGACCATGCACTCTTGCCTCCAGACCAGGTGGGGAATAATGAGGTTAATGGTCTGCATGGCCTTGAAACATGGCAGTGTTGGTTTCCCCACAGAGTCAGGGGTGCAGTATCTGCCTCAAAATCATTTGGAGATCTTCCCTTGGAGTGTAAAGAGACACCTAATGAGACTCCTGCAGAGTGGGCAGTCAGTGTTCCTGAAGTGCTGAGATTTGGGAACTGCAACCAGCCTCAGTTTTTAGTGGCCTCAGGGTATTTCACTCCAGGTGGGGGAGAATATTGGGCTAACCCCCATACAGGACCCTGCAGATAAAACTGCTGGGAAGGATGGTGAGGGTGGAGTTGTAAATACGGAGGAGGGTAGCCCAGACAACCTCTACTGTTCATGCTAAAATCTCTCCTCCCTTGTCTTCAACTGACCCAAATGTTATTGCCATCCAGAAAGCACAGGAGGTAGTGGAGAGGGCAGAGGCTAACCATCGAGCCTCCAAAGCTCTACCTGTTGCTGGGGAGCTAATTAGTTCTGTTGCTCCTGTGTCAAACACTTTCAAATGTGTTTCAAGTGAAGTTGAGGGAACACCTGAGCCATTGCAGGGTCTCCAGAAAAGTGATTCTGATACTTTTCCTGTAACAACTTGTGGAGAGATTCTCAAAGCTCTAGTGGAGAGGGGAGATTATCAATCCCTTAGCCAGGAAGAGCTCATGGATGAGGGGAACATTGAAGAGGAGGTTGACATAGGAGTGGCAAATCCTTCTACCCCAATCATCCCTGCTGAGGAACTCAAAAAGTTTCTTGAGAGCACCCTTGGTGTTAAATTAGGAGAAGAAGATGCACATGGCTCTGGAGAAGTGGCATGATTTGCCTTTAGTTATTAATTCTGTGAGACAATACATTAAGGTCATAAAAGAGGCCAAAGAACTATGGCAACAGCGGAATATCTCCGTATAATGAAGTTTCACAAAAAATGTTTGTCTCATCAGACCTTGATGAAGGTTAAAGCACTTCCTAAGACTCAGTAATGGCCTTGAGTATAAGCACACTTAATACTAATGGCTGTCGGAATCCTTTCCGAATGTTTCAGGTACTCTCCTTTCTTCGTCAAGGAGGGTACTCTGTGAGTTTCCTCCAAGAGACCCACACCACTCCAGAGCTTGAAGCAAGCTGGAATCTGGAGTGGAAGGGTCTTTTTTAATCACCTCACTTGGACATCATGCGGGGTGGTGACCCTTTTTCTCAGATTCCTTCCAGCCAGAGGTCCTGAGTGCTACCTCTGTCATCCCTGGCCGTCTATTGCATCTTCGGGTCCAGGAGTCAGGTAGAACATATAATCTAATGAATGTGTATGCTCCTACTACCGGACCAGAGAGGGCACGGTTCTTTGAAAGTTTGTCAGCCTACATGGAGACAATTGACTCTGATGAAGCCTTGATTATAGGGGGTTTAATTACACCCTTGATGCTCGAGATCGCAATGTACCCAAGAAAAGAGACTTGTCTGAGTCCGTTTTGCGAGAACTAATTGCTCATTTCTCCTTGGTTGATGTCTGGAGAGAACAGAACCCAGAGACGGTTGCCTTTACCTATGTCAGGGTGAGAGATGGTCATGTTTCTCAATCCGGATTGATAGGATATATATATCGAGCCATCTCATGTCACGAGCCCAGTCCGAGCACCATTAGATGGCACCATTCTCAGACCACAATTGTGTCATCCCTGAGAATGTCAATCGCACCATCTCTGCCAAAAGCTGCTTACTGGCACTTTAACAACAGTTTATTAGAAGATGAGGGTTTTTGCAAAGTCAGTCCGGGATACATGGAGAGGCTGGAGGGCCTTTCAGGATGAATTTACCACATTGAACCAGTGGTGGGATGTAGGCAAGGTTCACCTAAAGCTCTTGTGTCAAGAGTATACCAAAAGTGTGAGCGGGCAGCACAATGCAGAGATTGAGGCACTGAATGGGGAGGTGCTTGATCTTGAGCAAAGGCTATCAGGCTCTGAAGACCAAGCCCTTCAGTGTGAATATCTAGAAAGGAAAGAAGCGATGCGTAACATGGAACAACGACAGGCTCGTGGTGCCTTTGTGCGAAGCCGGATGCAGTTACTTTGTGATATGGATCGTGGTTCGCGATTCTTCTATGCTCTGGAGAAGAAGAAGGGGAACCGAAAACAAGTCACATGCCTTTTTGCGGAGGATGGAACCCCCCTTGAGGATCCGGAGGCTATCCGGGACAGAGCCCGGTCCTTCTATCAAAACCTTTTTTCTCCAGATCCCATCTCTCCAGATGCCTGTGAGGAGCTATGGGATGGGCTTCCAGTGGTCAGTGAGAGGAGAAAAGAGAGGTTGGAAACACCAATCACTCTAGATGAACTCTCTCAAGCACTCCATTTAATGCCCCACAATAAATCTCCTGGGCTTGACGGACTGACCATAGAGTTCTTCCAGTTCTTCTGGGATACTCTGGGCCCTGATTTCCATAGGGTCCTAACTGAGGCCTTCAAGAAAGGTGAGTTGCCACTTTCGTGTCGTCGAGCATTGTTATCACTACTTCCTAAGAAGGGGGATCTCCGTCTTATTAAGAACTGGAGACCAGTCTCACTGCTTAGCACAGACTATAAGATCGTGGCCAAAGCTATCTCACTTAGGCTCAAATCTGTGCTGGCAGAGGTGATTCATCCTGACCAGTCCTATACAGTCCCCGGTCGGACAATTTTTGATAATGTCTTTTTAATCCGAGACTTACTACATTTTGCGAGAAGGACTGGTCTATCTCTTGCTTTTTTCTCTCTGGATCAAGAGAAGGCATTTGACAGGGTGGATCACCAATATCTTATAGGCACTCTGCAAGCCTATAGCTTTGGCCCACAGTTTGTGGGCTACCTGAAAACAATGTATGCCTCTGCAGAGTGTTTAGTTAAAATCAACTGGTCTCTGACTGCACCTCTGGCCTTTGGATGAGGAGTTCGGCAAGGATGCCCCTTGTCGGGACAACTGTACTCGCTGGCCATTGAGCCCTTCCTGTGTCTCTTAAGGAAAAGGCTCACGGGACTGGTGCTCAAAGAACCCGACATGAGGGTGGTTCTCTCAGCCTACGCTGATGATGTAATTCTTGTGGCCCAGGACCTAGTTGATCTTGAGTGGGCACAAGAGTGTCAAGAAGTCTACGCTGCTGCCTCATCTGCCCGGATCAACTGGTCCAAGAGCTCGGGCCTTCTGGAGGGTTCTCTAAAGGTAGATTTCCTGCCTCCTGCTTTTCGTGACATCTCGTGGGAGAGTAAAATCATTAAATATTTAGGCGTCTACCTATCAGCTGAGGAGTATCCTGTCTCACAGAATTTCATTGAACTTGAGGAGTGTGTTCTAACGCGCCTTGGAAAGTGGAAGGGTTTTGCTAAAGTACTTTCTATGAGGGGGAGAGCTTTGGTGATTAATCAGCTGGTGGCCTCTCAAGATCTGGTACCGGCTGATATGTCTTAGCCCAACCCAAGAATTCATTGCTAAGATCCAGAGAAGGTTATTGGACTTTCTCTGGATAGGAAAGCATTGGGTTTCTGCAGGTGTCTCAAGCCTCCCGTTGAAAGAGGGAGGGCAGGGAGTCGTGTGTATACGTTCTCAAGTGCACACCTTCCGTCTCCAGCAAATACAGAGATACTTGTATGCAGATCCTTCTCCACAGTGGTGTACTCTAGCATCGAGTTTTTATCGCCAGGTACGAAATATGGGATATGACCGGCAATTGTTTATAATTGAACCTGAGGGTTTCCTAAGAAACCTTTCAACCCTGCCGGCTTACTACCAAGACACGCTAAAGACCTGGAGCATGGTATCCGTGTTAAGGCAAGGAGCCATTGAAGGGGAAGACATTCTAAATGAGCCCCTACTTTACAATCCATCTTTTAAGACTAGGATGTTAGAATCCATCAGCATCCGACGTCGCCTTTGCCAGGCTCGGTTAACCGGAGTTGGAGATCTCCTGGATTTTGAGAAATCAGATTGGGTGGACTCTCAAGCAGTTATGCAACGCATGGGATTCCTCACCACTAGGGTTCCACACCGTCTTCTCAAGGAAATCAAGGACACAATCTCTCCTGATTCTCACACCTTCATTGATGGGGTTTTACATGCTGGAGAGCCACGTCCACCTTGGAACTCCTCACCTCCAGACATAATAATAGCACCTAAAACCTGTCAATCCCCCCAAGCACCTCCCTCCCCCAACTTGAGCCAGTTGGAGAATTTTCCATTGACACGCTTTCATGATATAACAAGAAAGCTGTTGTACTCTCTAATGCTTCACACTGTACACTTCCTTGCCCTCATCTCCCGATATGATACCATCTGGAGACGTGTGCTTAATGAGGGTGAAAGACCTCAGTGGCGAGCTCTTTATTCCAGTTTGGTGCCTAGACCAACTGGAGACTTGAGTTGGAAAGTGCTGCATGGTGCATTGAGCACGGGAGAGTATTTAGCTCGTTTTACAGACTCCCCAGCTGCTTGTCCATTCTGTGGCAAAGGAGAGTCTGTGTTTCATGCTTATTTTACTTGTGCCAGACCTCTATTGGCTCTTTTGAGGAAGCTTTACCTGCAGTTCTGGTTACACTTTTCCCCTCATGTTTATATTTTTGGACGCCCAGTATCCCGGGACAATAAAGAGAAAGACCTTCTCTCCAACTTGCTCCTGGCTTTAGCTAAATTAGTCATCCATAAATCTAGAAAGCAATGTTTGGAAGGTGGGAATCCTCTGCCAGCAGAGGTCTTGTTCCGAGTGCTGGTGCGTTCCCGCATCTGAGCAGAGTACACCCAAGCAGTGTTTACTGGTCGGTTGAAAGAATTTGCTGACCAGTGAGCAATAGATGGGGTACTTTGCTCAGTATCCCCAGACCTGGTTTCTGTTCAGACAATTCTCACACTTCATATTTAAGTGCACTTTAATTTAAGTGACAGTTGTATTTTAATCAGTTAATTATCTCCTTTGAGATGTGATTAACTTTGGTGAGCAATCACTCACCTGCAATTTGAATTCTACCGAATCTAAAATGGGTACCCATGCCTTTCTGCTCCAAACTACTGAGTCGCAAGGCCTTCCCAAAATTGTCGGTTTTGGTGAAATATCTAAAAATTGCCTCAAAGCTTCAAATTCCCAGCACCATATAACCCATGTATCATTACGTACCAAGAAAAAGCACCCTAAATATGATTGCCAGGGTTCCTCCAAACAGTTTGGTGGCCATTGTTCATAGGTTTACCAAAGAATCTAGCATTTAGAGGCCCCAAAATTAAGTTAGTGCATATAAATAGTCCTGTGGGTAACTTCAGCTAATGAAAAATCAACACATTGACTGCATTTTTTGTGGGGTAAAAACACAGAAATATATGTTTACCCCCCAAAACCATATATTTTTGGAAAGTACACATTCTACCGAATCTAAAATGGGTACCCATGCCTTACTGCTCCAAACTACTGAGTCGCGTGGCTTTATCAAAATTGTCGGTTTTGGTGAAATATCTGAAAATTGCGTCAAAGCTTCAACTTTCCAGCATTGTATCGTCCAAGTATCATTACCAGCATAAAGCATCCTAAATATGAATGCCGGGGGTCTACTAAACAGTTTGATACCCAATAAACATAGATTTACCAAACTATGTGGCATACAGAGACCCCCAAATCCAAATAGGGCATATGAATTTTCAAGTATGACCCTGGCTACTACAACAAAAGCACCCAATGAGACCCCCTAACAGTATGGAGACCCTAGAAAACTATATAGTTTCTGAAATTACACATTCAGGCGAATCTAAAGCAGGTAATTATATCTTTCTACTGCAAACTACCAAACCGCAAAGCTATGTTAAACATAAGGCTTTTTTTTTTAATTTTCTGAAAATAGTCACAAAGCTTGCATTTTACCCCATTATATACCCCACATTTTGTAACGTACCAACAAAAGTCATCCTAAATATGAACACCAGGGGTGTACTGAACAGTTTGATGCCTGATATGAAAATATTTACCAAACTAGGTGGCATACAGAGTCGCCCAAATGAAAATAGTACATATGAAATTCCACATATGACACTCTGACTGCTACAATACAAGCACCTGGTATGTGCATTATGCACCGTAAGACCCCCTAACATTATGGACACCCTAGAAAACCATATAGTTTCTGAAAGTACATATTCAGACGAATCTAAAGCAGGTAATTACATCTTTCTACTGCAAACTACTAAACCGCAAAGCTATGCTAAACATAAGTCTTTTTTTTTAAGTTTCTGAAAATAGTCACAAAGCTTGGATTTTACACCATTATATACCCCACATTTTGTAACGTACCAGCAAAAGTCATCCTCAATATCAAAGCCAGGAGTGTACTGAACAGTTTGATGCCTGATATGAAAAGATTTACCAAACTAGGCGGCATACAGAGACGCCCAAATGAAAATAGTACATATGAATTTTCACATATGACACTCTGACTGCTACAATACAAGCACCTGGTATGTGCATTATGCACCATAAGACCCCCTAACAGTATAGAAACCCTAGAAAACCATATATTTTCTGAAATTACACATTCAGACAAATCTAAAGCAAGTAATTACATCTTTCTACTGCAAACTACAAAACCGCAAAGCAATGCTAAACATAACGCTTTTTATGGAATTTCTGAAAATAGTCACAAAGCTTGCATTTTACCCCATTATATACCCCACATTTTGTAACGTACCAGCAAAAGTCATCCTCAATATGAAAGTCATGAGTGTACTGAACAGTGTGATGCCTGATATGAAAAGATTTACCAAACTAGGTGGCATACAGAGACGCCCAAATGAAAATAGTACATATGAGTTTTCACATATGACACTCTGACTGCTACAATACAAGCACATGGTATGTGCATTATGCACCATAAGACCCCGTAACAGTATAGAGACCCTAGAAAACCATATATTTTCTGAAAGTACACATTCAGACGAATCTAAAGCAGGTAATTACATCTTTCTATTGTGAAACTACCAAACCGCAAAGCAATTCTAAACATAACGCTTTTTATGGAAATTCTGAAAATAGTCACAAAGCTTGCATTTTACCCCATTATATACCCCACATTTTGTAACGTACCAGCAAAAGTCATCCTAAATATGAAAGCCAGGAGTGTACTGAACAGTTTGATGCCTGATATGAAAAGATTTACCAAACTAGGTGGCATACAGAGACGTCCCAATGAAAATAGTACATATGAATTTTCACATATGACACTCTGACTGCTACAATACAACACCTGGTATGTGCATTATGCACCATAAAACCCCCTAACAGTATGGAGACCCTAGAAACCCATATATTTTCCGAAAGTACACATTCAAACGAATCTAAAGCAGGTAATTACAATTTTCTACTGCAAACTACCAAACCGCAAAGCAATGCTAAACATAACGCTTTTTATGGAAATTCTGAAAATAGTCACAAAGCTTGCATTTTACCCCATTATATACCCCACATTTTGTAACGTACCAGCAAAAGTCATCCTAAATATGAACGCCAGGAGTGTACTGAACAGTTTGATGCCTGATATGGAAAGATTTATCAAACTATTTTGTACACAGAGACCTCCAAATGGTTATATAGCAGACATGAATCTGCATGAATCTGCTAATAAAGCACTGTTATACTCTACTCGTCCTCGGCTACCAAAACATAACAAATTGATGACGAGATGGCTCTTCTCCCTCTGCAGCAGCCTGTACCTTTTCTTCCAAACCCTGGTGAGCCTATCATACCTTTTACTGCTTGGATCCGTATGTTTGAAAATTACATTATTGCTGCTGACCAAGAAAATGTGCTTTACTTATTCACTGCCTGGGAGCAGAGGGACAGCGTATATTCTATACATTACCATTAGCTGATGATACTTATGAAACTGCTCTTACTGCTATAAATAACTTTTTCATGCCCAGAATAAATGTGGTTGCTGAAAGATATAAATTCCACCAACGTGGACAACGTAATGGCAAATCCACAGAACAATTTGTAGCAGCTTTGAGAGAGCTGGTTGTTACCTGTGTGTTTGGGAATCTAGATAAAATGCTAAGAGATCAAATAGTGAAAAAAACAAATTCACCTCGCATTAGAGAGAGACTGCTCCTAGAGCAGGATTTAACCCTTGCAAAGGCTATTACAGTTGCTAGCCAAATTGAAACAGCAGAGGCAGCAGCTAAAACTCTCAGTCAGGGAACTGCTAGAAATGTACAGATTGTTAATTGAACACTGTGGCCTAATAAAGCACAGTCACAGGCAAAATACTGTGCTAAGGAAAGGGATTCATCTACACTGCAAAACCATGCAGCAAATACAAATAAAAAATACTGCTTTCGCTGTGGTTCAACACAACACACTGCAAATTATGCTACATGTCCTGCAAAAGCTGTATGGTGCCGCAATTGCAAAAAGGTAGGACATTTTTCTAATATCTGCCGTAGCTCTGCTAAAGATGTTCATGAAGTCACTACTACAAATGTCACAGTATTAAGTGTGGATAAAGCTGACACATTTATTCCAGACAAGTTTATAAGCACCGTCAATGCCAATACTGCTTCTGCTGACAAGGGACACTCCATTAACCTGATACTTGATATAGGTTCAGCTGTTCCTATACTACCAAAGGATATTTTCTTGAAATACTTTGCAAAATATCCGCTTGTTGGTGACATTTACAAATCACCTCAAAATTGTCATCCTGAAGCATCGTATTTCCCACATACTTTTAGGTATCAAGACAAATATGAAAGCATAGGGTCCTCGGAACAGTTTGATGTCCAATATGTATAGGTGTACCCAAGCACGTAGCAAATAGGGACCCCAAAAGCAAGACCCCCATATGGTCTGTCATTCCAGGTACTGCAAAATCAACACATATACATAGTTTTGGGGGGGCAAAGGTAGAAAAAAGTACATTCACCCCAGAAATCCATATATTTTCGTAAAGTACACATTCCCGCAAAACCAAATTGAGTAGGCATGTCTTTGTACTCCAAAGTACCAAGCCACAAACCATTTCTAAATTTGGTGACATTTCCAAAAATCACCTCAAAATTTCTAACCTGCAGCATCGTATTACCCACATACTTTTAGGTATCCAGAGAAATCACCCCAAATATGAAAGCCTAGGGTCCTCGGAACAGTTTGATGTCCAATATGTATAGGTGTACCCAAGCACGTAGCAAATAGGGGCCCCAAAAGGAAGACCCCCCCATATGGTCTGTCATTCCAGGTACTGCAAAATCAACACATATACATAGTTTTGGGGGGGCAAAGGTAGAAAAAAAGTACATTCACCCCAGAAAACCATATATTTTCGTTAAGTACACATTCCCGCAAAGCCAAATTGGGTAGGCATGTCTTTGTACTCAAAAGTACCAAGCCACAAACCATTTCTAAATTTGGTGACATTTCCAAAAATCACCTCAAAATTTCTAACCTGCAGCATTGTATTACCCACATACTTTTAGGTATCCAGAGAAATCACCCCAAATATGAAAGCCTACGGTCCTCTGAACAGTTTGATGCCCAATATGTATAGGTGTACCCAAGTACGTGTCATATAGGTGCCCCAAAAGGAAGACTGCATATGGTCTGTCATTTCAGGTACTGCAAAATCAACACACATACATAGTAAAAAAAAAAAAAAAAAAAGTAAGTTCACCCCAGAAAACCATATATTTTCGGAAAGCACACATTCCCGCAAATCCAAATTTGGTATGCATATCTTTCTATGTACCAAGTCGCAAGCCTTTCCTAAATTTGGTGATAAAAGCAACGGTTCTTACATTTCTGAAATTCGCCTAAAAATATTGCAATTGGCCGCATTTATCTCACCCAATTTCTTACATACAATTGTATAACACCATAAATACTGATGCCAAGGGTCTACTGAACAGTTTGATGCCCAATATGCATTGATATACCAAGGTAGATAGTATGTGCGGACCCCAAATGAAAATAGTGAGTTTTCTCCGCTTCCGATTCGCCTTCTGTGAACATAGGCCCTTGACTTCATATTATGTGCCTCAAGACCCTCCTAAAAGCAAAGACCCCCAAAAACCATATATTTTTGGAAAGTAGACATTCTGACGAATCCAACAAAGATAAAGACGTCTTTCTACACCAAACTACCAAACTGCAAAGCTTTTCTAAATGTAGAGGTTTTACAACATTTCTGAAAATCGCCTAAAAATGTTGCAGTTTGCCGCATTTATCGCACACAATGTTTTACGTACAAAGAAAAATTACCCTTAATATGGATGTCAGAGCTCTACTGAATAGTTTGATGCCCAATATGCATAAATTTACCAAAGTATGTGGCATGTATGGACCCCAAATGAAAAACATGCATATGAATTTTCACGCTAGCCAACTAAGCTGCAGAAAAGAGAGCTGTACGTTATGTGCCATAAGACCACCAAACTGTAAAAAGACCCCCAGAAAACCATATATTTTTGGAAAGCACATATTCTGGCGGATCAAACTAAGTAAGATCTATCTTTCTATACCAAAGCACCAAACAGCAAAACTATACTAAAGATACATAAGGAACAATAATGCAGAGATAAAATTGCAATAACGGCAAATAGTTCAGGAGCGGTAATGGTGGAGCTCTTCCTGGTAGAACGTCTCGTGGCTGACTTACATAAAATTGCAATAAAACCACAAAAATAGCGCAAATGAAATAACAAAATAATTGATCTGACAGTGTAATTAGTGGCCAAAATCGATTATCCAATAGTCACGCTGTCAAAATAACATGTTTTTGGCGGTTAAAGGGTTAAACCTACAATATATGATGGTATCATTACTACAGCATCAGTGCCTGCCACACAGCCAGTGTCTAAAATTTCACCACAAAGCAACACTTCACTGGGTTGTGCAAAGAACTTTGTACACAAAGTTAAGTTGAGACCAGATGTAAAACCAATATGCCAGAAATTGAGGCAATTGCCCTACTCTATAAGGGAGACTGTCTCATAGGAACTAAAGAAACTGAGCAAGATCAAAATCATCTGAATGGGTTTCACCAATTGTTGTAACAATGAAGAAAACTGGAGGAATTTGATTGTGTGTTGATCTCCGTGAACCTCATAAAGCAGTTGTTATGGATAATCATCCCTTGCCACACATAGAGGAAATATTTTTAGAACTCCGAGGAGCAAAATTCTTTTCTATTCTTCAGAGTGCTTATCATCAAGTATTACTGCATGAGCAAAGCAGAGACCTCCCTGCATTTTTCACCCATGATGGTTTGTTTCGGTTCAAGCGTGTACCTTATGGACTGGCTTCAGCACCGACTTGTTTTCAAAGACTGATATCTTCTATACTCCATGGCATACCTGGTGTAGAATGCTACTTGGATGATATAATTGTCTACACTCCAACTATGGATCTTCATGACAAGTACCTAAAAAATGTTGTGAAATGCATTGATTCTTCAGGACTGAAACTGAACCTTTCCAAATGCCACTTCAAACAAACTCAGCTTTCTGGGTCATATAATTTCACAAGATGGATTACTGCCTGACCCTGACCATGTCAACGCTGTTACACAAACACCTACTCCATCTGATTTCCAGAACGTACGTGCTTTTTTTAGGTCTTACTTCATGGTATTCTAAGTTTATTCCCAACTATGCTTCAGTTGTGGAGCCACTTAGAGCACTACTACGTGGAACTTTAAATCTGGTGTGGTCAGAGTCTGCTCAACATAGATTTGAATTAGTGCAACAGCTAATTGTGAACAGTCCAGCGCTAGCTTTATTTGATCCTGCACTACCCACTGTGGTTACTACAGATGCTATGGCGTTGGTGCAGTTCTCACACAGATCCATGCTGATCATACAGAAAAAACTGTTGCATTTGCATCCAGAACTCTTACAGAGACAGAGTGTAAGTATTCAACTGTTGAAAAAGAAGCTCTAGCATGTGTTTGGGCAACAGAAAAATGGAGAACCTACCTATGGGGTAGAGAATTTACCTTATGAACTGATCATAGCCCTTTAACTACACTGCTTACAACAAAGGGACTAGGAAGAGCTGGAATACGTATAGCTAGATGGTCAGCAAGGCTACTGAATATTAATTACAAAATGCAATACAAACCAGGTTTGAAAAATGTTACTGTTGATTGTTTGTCACGTTTACCTTTACCTGCAGCTTCTGATACACTGGATGAGGACATAGAAGTTGTAGCACTGACTGATTTACTATCATCTACAGTTACAGTTGATTTTAAGCAAGCTTGCCTCACATGTCCAATTCAATTAAAACTACAGGATATATTACAAAGCAAATGGCCAAATGCTGAGAAGAAACTCAGTCCTGATCTTTAACCTTACTACAGGATTAGACACAAACTGTCCTTAGTAGATGGATATGTTGTCCGTGGAGCTCACCGCTTACTGGTACCAGAGACCTTGCGAGAAATGCTCATACAACTTGCACATGAGAGTCATCAAGGAATTGTACATACAAAACAAAGACTACGAGAACTATACTGTGGCCAGCAATGGATGCCGATGTGATAACTGCCAGTCATTCTTGTGTTAATTGGCCGAATCATGACAAAACAGCTATCACACATACACCACCACTTCAGCCAGTACCAATCCCTGATTCAGCATGGGAAAAACTTGCTATTTATATTGTCTGTCCTTTTACAGATGCTCCTATAGACTGTAGATTTGCTAAAACCTTGATAGACTATTACAGTAAATGGGCTGAAATTGCATTTGTTTCTCATATACATCAGCTACAGTAATTACATTTCTGTCTACAGTCTTCAGCAGAGAAGGTAATACAAAGGAGTTAATATCAGACAGTTTGTCTCATCTGAGTTTGAAGTCTTTCTGAGAGAGAGGAATATTGTGCATAGGAAATCTTCAGTGTATTACCCACAAACAAATGGAGAAATCGAGCAATTCAACAGAAGTCTGAAAGAAGCACTATAGACAGCAAATCTTACTGGGAAATCTTGGAAAGTATTTACAACAGAGTTCCTACATAACTACAGAGCAATGTGCCATGCAACAACCCAATCATCTCCAGCTGAATTATTACATGGCAGACAGATGCACACTAAGTTATGTTGCAGACATCAAAATACCATAAAATACATCTACTGCTGACATTGTGAAACGTCACCAAGCCAAATGCAAGGCTTATAGAAAATGTGGTGCAAGAGAAGTGCACTTTCAGCCTGGATCTTTAGTCACCACTTGAAGTGAGACACCAGCAAGTACCATACACATATGAACTGTCTGATGGATGCATATGGAATTCAAGTCATCTTGCTCCTGTTAGATATGACTTTGGAGAAGCTCCATTTGATGAAGGACATTTTCCTACTCCTGATGTCAACTGCAATAGGCCTGAAGAAAGTGAACCTATAAGGCGTACTGAGAGAATCAGAAAACTACCTGCATGGACCAAGCACTTTGTTATGTGAAGAAAGTATAGTATTGTTTTACAATGCATACTGTTTAATTGTTGCTGTTTATTATAGTTGTCCAAATGCTTTCCTACTATAGGGGGAATATGTGGTGTTTATACAAATGGCCTGCAGGTGTCACTGTGCACTTGAGTTTTACATAGTACTATCAATGTGGTGTTTATACAAATGGCCTGCAGGTGTCACTGTGCACATGAGTTATACATAGTACTATCAAAACTGCTTAAGAGTGATAACTTACCATGATATTTATATACAGTATATATCTATATATGAAGTATGAACTTCATTTAATAAGGTCTGGATATTGTAATTTAAAAAAATAATTTATTGAACCAATGTTTTGGTCTTAACAGAGACCTTTATCAAGGTTATAAAGGTCTCTGATGACCGAAATGTTGGTTCAATAAATGTATTTTTCGTTCACCATTAAAGACCTGTGATTGATATACACACACATATATATATATATATATATATTTTTTATTATTATTATTATTATTATTTTTTTTTAAATTGTTAATGAAAACAAATACTTTACAATTATAGGATCCTTTATCCAGAAATCTGTTATCCAGAAAGCCCCGAATTGCAGGAAGGTAGTCTCCCATAGGCTACATTTTAAATAAATAATTCAAAATTTTAAAAATGTATTTCCTTTTTCTCTGTAATAATGATCCTAACTAAGATATAATTTATTGGGTATATTAAATGTTTAAATAATTTTTAGCAGACTTAAGATATGAAGTTCCAAATTATGGAAAGTCCTGAGCATTCTGCATTACAGGTCACATAAACCATAAATCCAGCAACATTTCTTCATTGCTATTATGAAGAACATAAAAGTGATGATGAAAAGAAAAGTGCAATGCAAATGGGTCAGATGCATATAAGATACATATGACTATGAGCTCCTACAAGCAAGGAATCATATTTTTTTCACAGTGTTTAAAAAATGCCTCACCATCTTTTTTTTTTTTTGGTGTATTTCCATGTTGTATAATACTGCTAAATATAGTCCTGTTTAATAATTAAGGGTAAAAACAATAGTATAACATTTTTGTATTAAGATTTCAGTGTTTTAATTCCTCTACTTTTAAAGACTGTTTTGCAGAAACCACTGCAAAACAACCAGCGGAAAGGTGCTCATCTTTCTGTTTGTAAAATATTTATATTGTATTTGATGTGGTTATTTTCTGTAATCCCAAATAGATGATACAGATACCAGCTGAGGGCTTTGCTCCAGGACCCTCAATCAGCAACATTTTATTCTGACAGCTGTAGGGATGACCTTATTGTCCAACTATGTAACAAAGAATTCTAATTTTCTAAATATTATTCTTGTGAGGCACATTGCATTCTATTGCCAAGATTTCTGCAGACTTGTCTCTCTCTGTGGGAACCAATTTGTACTCCAGGATGAAGTGTGATGGAAATGGGAAGTGTGCCACTTTATATTCGCACTGTTTTACTCAAAAATGTATTCTGTTGACTGCATATTCTCATGTGAGTGTCATTATTCCAGTACTTTACAAAAAAAAAAAAATTCAAAGGGGTTAACATCTATCAATATTTTCATTATCTAACAGTCGTTTTTAAAATAAATATATTTTTTTAAATAGTTTCACAATAGAATAAGTCATTTTAATACTGTCTATAAAGAAAGTTTAATTTTATGTAATTTCCACTAGACAGTGCCATCCATTTATCTTTCTAGATTTTTTTTATTTTTTATTGTTCTTGCTGTTATGGTGAATTGATACCGAACAAGAAAGAAATTCAGCATATCATTGCAAAAGGCAAAAAACACCATTGCAATGCATTGGTTCTTTACCTTTTTTCAAAAGGATCCAGATTGATTCTAGAAATGAGCTTTTTGGTCCAAGAATTGGTGCAGAATTAGGTTAATTTAAATGATTACTGTCTCTTGTATTAACAACTATATTAAAGGGGATCACGAAGACCCCACCTTAAACAACATGGTGGCCTATATTTGAATCCAGATCTAAAGTTTAAGAAGCCTTGCTGTAACATTCTTTAAATGATGGAGTTACTTGGCAATCCAGCAACATGTGTTAGTTATAATCTCACAAGGAGAAACAATTCTAAAATATCACATACATGAAAATTCCAGGAGAGATGGTTAATAAAACTAGAGCTTTCACTTGCTATATTCCTTTAAAAACCCATAGTTAGAAGAAGTTACAGAAAATCTTGCCAAGATGACTATGTATATAGGATGAAAGCATGTTCTTGCAGTTGTGTCTGGACAAGGTCACACTATGCTCCATGCTGGAGATCTGCAAAATGTTAGACCATTTATAAATAAAGCATCATTCAGCTAATTACAGGAACAGAAAGACAGAGGTCTGTTTAAATGATGATTAATTACCTCCACGACACATAATATCTTATTTACCAAGGGACATATAGGATTCAAAGTACCAAAAAAAACCCACAGGTATAAAGCCCCATTCTTTTGTACCTTGTACTGTATACAGGCCAGTGCCTCCCACTCTCCTGCTGAGTATTTTTGTTCCGCCGGAGAGAGAGCTCGAGAAGCAAAAGCAATGAGGTGCTGCATTCCATGCTGAATTTGTGATAAGACTGCACCTATGGCAACAGCTGAATCACCACAAGAGACAAATGTACGTATGGGCTTGTGAAAGGTTACATCATTTTCTTTTATGGCAGGAAGTTTACCCTGAGAACAGCTCACAAGCCATAACTTTCTTGCGCTCTACATCAGTATCAGCCATCGCCCTCTTCGTTTTCACAGATGGTCAGACAGGTTATATCAGTACAACTTTGAAGTTTGCTACAGACCAGGATAATTGAATCAAATTGCAGATTACCTGTCACATGTAGCCTTCAAGTCTGAGGAGACAAAGACTGCACAGGAGGAAGAAGACACACTTCAATCCAATTAATTAGTCTTCACAGTTAGGCCTTAAGATTTGGTGACCTCACCTCAGAATGACCCAGTGATCTACCATACTACCCAGTGAGAACAGAGTTGTCACCCTGGAAAGATGTTTGTTTAGGGCACAGGGCAGGAATTACAACTCTACTGAGGCCAGCAGTTCTCAGGATGGCCCATGAAGGGCAACACGATCTTGGCAAACTGGCAATCTGGGCAGCTAAATGGCAAATGAGATTCAATGTTGATAAATGTAAAGTCATGCACCTGGGATGTGAAAATATCCAAGCCACTTATACCCTTAATGGTACTGCACTATGCAAATCCATTATGGAAAAGGACCTTGGAGTCCTTGTAGATGATAAACTTGGCTGTAGCAAGCAATGCCAGTCAGCAGCATCAAGGGCAAATAAGGTCTTGAGCTGTATTAAAAGGGGCATAGAGTCACGGGAGGAGGGGGTCATTCTTCCACTGTATAGCGCACTTGTAAGGCCCCATCTAAAATATGCCGTACAGTTTTGGTCTCCATCACTCAAACAGGACATTATTGTATTAGAGAGGGTACAGAGAAGGGCAACTAAGCTGGTGAAAGGTATGGAAAATCTTAGCTATGAGGAAAGACTGGCCAAATTGGGGATGTTCACGCTGGAGAAGAGGCGCATAAGGGGTGATGTGATAACTATGTATAAATATATAAGGGGATCATATAATAATCTCTCTAATGCTTTATTTACCAGTAGGTCTTTCCAGCTGATTAGAAGAAAAGAGGTTCCGCCTAAATATTCGGAAAGCGTTTTTTACAGTGAGAGCCGTGAAGATGTGGAATTCTCTCCCTGAATCAGTTGTACAGGCTGATACATTAGATATCTTTAAGAAGGGGTTGGATGGCTTTTTAGCAAGTGAGGGAATACAGGGTTATGGAAGATAGCTCATAGTACAAGTTCATCCAGGGTCTAGTCCAACTAGTTTTTTGCCTTCCTCTGGATCAACTGGCAGTTAGGCAGACATAATAAAAAAAAAAAAAGAGGTTGAACTTGATGGACGCGTGTCTTTTTTCAACCTTACTTACTATGTTACTATGTATTTGGATGTGGTAAGAACAAAACCGCTGTGCAGAGAATGGTGGCCTGGCATAGGCAATCAAATTTAAACCTTGACAAACCTTCAAAACTATGAGCCATGCTTACTCAGTTTGAGAAATTTGAAGAAAATGGCTGTTCCACTACAAGTTAGGCTTTTTCTACAAGCCCCATGAGATACAATTCAGTTGGTTATATGTGGAGAAATAACCATAACACCCCAACACCAGAGGTACTGGTTGGTTGCATTTATACTCTAAGGGGGTTAACAAAATCCAAATTTATCTGATTTTTTAATTAAAAAAGTCAAACCAAACTAGAATTCACAATTTGACCTTATTTATTAATAAAAAGCACAGTTAAATCAAATCAGGGAAAAACTTTAACAAGGTACATTTCAATTACCAAAAACTGTGTGTGTCCAACACATACCTTTAAACCTAGACACTGGTAAATGTAAACAGATATTTACTGTATATATATATATATATATATATATATATATATATATATATATATATATATATATATATATATATATATATAGATATATATAGATATATATATCTATATATATATAGATATATATATATACTATGAAAGAGAAGATATTCCCGCACAACCCTCTTAGTTTTTGGGTGCAAATAGTCAAAAAGGCACTGCCAAAGTAGCCAATATCATAGAAAAAATAAAAACTGACACAGCACTCCAAATTTTGTATGCAAAAAAGGTTATATATTGTAGAAAAACATACCAGAGCCCATAAGGGTAATAAAAACACGGATATCCCAACATAGATCTACAATTAGAAAGGGCAATGTGAAGTTGCCAGTCTCTAAGCATTATGTGGAGAAAGGTCACACGGATACAGATTTGAAATATATGGTTTTGGAATGTGTACCCTCCCCCAAACGGGAGGGTGATAGAGAGTTATTGTTAAGGAAAAGAGAGGTATGGTGGATACACCAATTAAATACTTTGGCCCCAAACGGACTTAACAGAGACTATGACCTATATGTATTTCTATGATGGGATAAGTATCAGTTCCATTTCTGTTTTTTATTCTTTGTTTTGTCTCCTTTTAGCTGGATTTGGATATGCAGTGGACTAACGCTGAGCTGTTGTATACCTTTATGGATGACATTAAGTAATTAAGGGGTTAATGTGCGAGGATCGTTAATGATGTCATGTTCTACATGTAACTTCCTGTGTTACCTGGTATAAATAGGTGTAAACTAATGCTTGTTACTTGAATGATGCCCTTGGCTTGAGAAAGGGGTTTGTATACCCCGAAACGTCGCCCTATGGGCTCTGGTATGTTTTTCTACAATATATAACCTTTTTTGCATACAAAATTTGGAGTGCTTTGTCAGTTTTTATTTTTTCTATATATATATATATATATACGAAGACAAATGACCAGCAACACCGAGATGTTTCGTGAATAATTCAAGTGTATTAGAAAATCACATGTAAAGATTTTCTAATACACTTGAATTATTCACGAAACATCTCGGTGTTGCTGGTCATTTGTCTTCGTATCCGATTTCTTTACCTTGCACCCGAGTCTGAGCATTAAGAGCGGAGTGCTGCCCACATGGACTATATATATATATATATATATATATGTAGCGCTTTAGTAAATTGAGTGCACCTTACTCTACTATGGGCTTCACTCCTAGTACATATGCTCCGGATGAGACCTTAAATCTTAGGGAGTGAGCCTTCGCATCGAGGTGGAAGCAGGGTGTAGTGCAACTGTAACAGTAATCAGGGTGCAAAGAATTGGGCGCCAGTGGTTCTTATAACTTAACCAAATAACAGATTTATTGAGCACAGTATACAATCCTCAGTGGAGTGTACATAGATCAGAACAATGCAGGTTCATACAATACAGTGAATAGGCAGTACTCACAACACCTTTGGTCAGTATGATTCTCCTCAGAGATAGGAACAATACATGCAGCTTTGAGGAGGTACACCCAGTTTTCAGCCTCTCCCTAAGTGGAACCTGAGGGGAATCTATCTACCCTAGGTCTGTACACTTAGTCCCTACTTCTGGGCAATGAGTACCCTGGGATCTTAATCCCACTACAATCCTCATAGGAGCCTCAGACTGCTCAGCTACATAAACTGACTGACTATCACTCCTAGAGTGATCTATAAATGTGAGTAACCTATTCTTATTAGACCTGACCTGTCTAGGTTCCAACTCGAGCTCTGCCTCCTGCACAGGCTAGAGCCAGCACAAGATGGACACTGAAATCTGCCTTCAGAGCCTTTTATACTCTAGCCCAGCCCTCTGCTGGTCACTATGGGCAACAACAAGAGTCAACAATACCCCTCCCAACTGTATTTTAGGACCCAATTAGGCGTCCATAACATGGAGGGACTGCCTGCACAAAATACTAGGGGTGGCTATTCTACACATCCCTACATTCTCCCCCTGGTGAATTCCTTACGTCCCGGCAAGGAACATATTCAATAACAAGGCAAGAATACATTACAACAATAACACATGTATTGCATTTACTGTACGGTTAACATTTCCATAGTAGCCTCTCCATAGGCCTACTAGGGAACCATGGTTACCTTAAAAGAAAGCAGTTTAGGCATATCATGCTAGAAACCATTTTGAGAAATCTATCTCTATCATAGAACAGTGGTCTAAGTCTTCTCACTACTGGAGACCTAGTACAT
Organism: Xenopus laevis; assembly: GCF_017654675.1. Taxonomy (NCBI): domain Eukaryota; kingdom Metazoa; phylum Chordata; class Amphibia; order Anura; family Pipidae; genus Xenopus; species Xenopus laevis. The sequence goes on along the minus strand of NC_054384.1, from coordinate 47,174,979 downwards.
TCATATCAAACACTTTACCAAAAAGTGACATTTAGCCATTACCTTATAACCTCTTCGGGGTCACTCTCCTGAGTAACCCAGGTACAATGGCATATCTGAAAGAGAACAGCAGCATAGAAAAACATTGGACTGTCACTGAACTGTGCCTTTATTAGTGTCACATTTCATATCATTGTGGCAACACCATAGCATTCAACTTATCATATAACCACTCTTGAGTCCTGTCCAGGTACCCTGGGTCAATAACTCCCTGAAAAGAAAGGCACAAGTTAAACATACTGTTTTTCCTCAAATACTTTAGCATTCCAGTCCATAAAAGAACCTGAACCCATAGTCCCTTTGTATATGCACTTAGGAGGGTAAAGGGGAAATGGAATGAACCTACAAACGTGTAGGTGTTAACTGGAATGTTATTAGTCTTTAGACTTAACTCCAACGAGTATGCAAACAGGAAAAATCCTTCCCTTGAGAAAGTCACGTCACTTTAAAGGGACAGGTGTGGGCAGTTCAAATTAACTGAAATATCACTCCCAGTGGAGTATAGACAATCAAAAAGGCAATTCCTCCAAAAACCTCAAATCATGTGAAGGAAGCGAGCTTTGGTGTCCTCATAGGGGATTTAATACTTGGGGTGAGGCTTGTCTACCCATTGTCCATCTCCCTCATAGACCTCCAAGGAGAAGTATTTGGTGGGGTTGTATTTCCCACAACTCTTCATGGCATTTTTCAAAATGGTACGGCCGTACCACCACTCTCTTTCAATAGAACGCAGGTACTCCCAATCCTGCTTTCGCCGCACTTCATTTGGGTTGGTGAGACAACTGTGGTGCATTTTCTCTTTCCTCAGAATCTCGTCGATGAGCCAATCCTCATAGGAAGCAGCCACTTTCTCATACACCCACATAGGAGCATAAGGCATAAAATAGCCCCATTTTCGGTAAACTCGAAAGTTTATCACTCGTTGCACTCGGGAAACAGACCTGAAAACATTGGGATCGGCTCGCCCAGGCAGGACCCAGAAATCTTTCTCTTCCTCTGGACCTATCCTGGGAGGTGCAATGAAACTGCTAGACATAACCTCTTTGGGAGCAGGTTGATCATCCAACTCTGGCCCTTCCTCATCATATTCCTCCCATCCTGGAGCAGTCGCCATGGTGGGATCCACTTTAGGTTTAGGGATATTCGCCACCCAGTCTTTTTCACCGGCCAACGATATCTTTCCCCACTCAAGGTGATAAAGTTCAGCTACACGGGTGCTTTCCCCTGGCTCACTAGGGGTTACATGCACCATCACTTTGGGGTTGTAAGACTGTACTGGTTCACTAACCACCGATCTTTGACACTTGCACCGAATTTGTGCAGCATTCTCTGACACTGACTTCCAGTCATCATCCTCATCTTGGAGGGAAGTCAGCTCTTTCTCCACTTGACTCTCAGACAGTGGAGGATCTCTGAATGTTGGGGTCACTGGCAACACAGACCCAATTCGCCCAAATGAGAACTTTCGCCAATCAATAGCTTGAGTTAGGACGGGAGCACAGGTCGGTGTGTTAAGAGCAGTGTACGTGGTAAGGGTTACATCCACCCAAGGTCCCGAATTCCTCAACCGCAACTCACTGGTTGAGAGGCTCTCTTTGGGGCCTATCATGGAGATATCTTCCCGGTCATCCTCGGGGCTTTTCTCCTCTGGAACTCTATCCACACCAACTGCAGCAGGCACTTCAGGCTGCAGGGTTTCCACCTCGGGAACTACAGCATTAGCTTCAAGCCTGAAGTCTGCAGTAGGCTCTGACACATTTTCGCCATTTGTGTCTCCCCCTGGTGCAATTGGCACCATCACCACTGAAGGGATGGGCATTGGCGACGGCATAACTTCACCCCCACTTTCGGGCTCTTCTGGGACAGGGGCAACGCCCGTATCAACTGTCCAGCCGGACGGGGTCATCTCACTAACCGCAGCCGCGGTCTCTAGGGCCTCACCTTCAATCGAAGCCACTTTGGAGGGGAATGCACATTCCTCGTTACAGCAGGCCTCACTATGGGGAATAGGTTCATGGGATTCCGGTGCGGGAGCCGCAACCGCTGACACCCCCGGGGCCTCCTCTATCTCTTCATAGATCAGTATAGAGTTGCCGCTCACCTCATCCTTGGTCATCCCCACCAATGGAGGCAGGTCTGCCCGAATAAAAGGTCCCATCCATAGTTGAGAGCCGCATTGCATAGAGGCTCCACCGGGATCCTCTAGGGCGTTTGGTGCTTCCAGGTCACATAGGCCACATACTGGAACCATTCCCCGGGCACTGGGTGAGAAAGTCCCTTGATACACATACTGCCGCTCATGCTCCGCAAGGGTAGGAGCGCACGGCACTGGCTTTTCTTCAAGCGCTTGAACCTCTGGTTCAGCAACAGGCTCCGCCATCTGCTTTTTCGCATCCGCTAACTCCAGCAGGGTTGAAGCAAGATACAAAATGGCTGCGGTACTGTCTTCTACACTGGGACGCCACGTCATGACCCTAGAGGCACCTCCTCTGTTTGGTCTGACACGCCTCCTTTGTCTCTTTCACGCGCTCCCCAACTTAACCCTCACTGAGCAGGGTATTGAGGGGGAATGTGACGCATTTCAACATTTCCTTGTGTTTTGTGTCAATAAACATAGTTTAATGTACAACACAAGCATTAGTCTGGATTTTCAGTAATGTGAATGAACTGAACATATTCCATAATTTTTATGCTATGCATATAATTTTCAAAATTGTCTGGGCTTTATCCGTGTCAAGTGAGAAATTACTTAGTACTTAAAGGGGACCTAAACCCTAAAAATTAATATTGCTAAAAATTCCATATTTTATATACTGAACTTATTTCACCAAGGTAAAGTTTTAGCTTCTCAATAGCAGCAATGATCCAGGACTTCAAACTTGTCTTGGAGTGTCTGTGACACTCACATGCTCAGTGGGCTCTGAGCAGCTGTTGAGAAACTAGGATTAGGGGTGGTCACAAATTATCAATCAGAAAATGAGGTTGGCCTGTAATATAAGATGATGCTACAAGGCTGATTATTAAATTCTGATGCTAGTTGCACAGGTTTCTGAGCTGCCATGTAGTAATTATCTGTTTTAATTACTTTATTAGCCTTATCTTGTGATATTTATATTATATGTGTACTGTATATTTTGTGTCGGTCCCTAAGATCAGTAACTGACAGCAGTACAGAGCATGTGCTGTGAATTAGCAGAAAAGAATATGGAGAGCTACAGGGGCATATTTGGTGGCACCGATCTTCCCTGCTAAAGGACTGTGGTTGCCTTGGACTGGTACAGAAGCCCAAAACATATTGTACAATGTGTCTAGCCTACTTCTTTAGTTAAGCTTTAGCTCTCCTTTAACCATGCAGTCTGTGGGCCCATTAGTAGCTTTTAGGTCAGCCCATGTGTGAGGCAGATTTCAGACTATAGTGCATTTTTAGACAAAAATTCACTGTGAGTACTCAGACAACTTTTGTCAATATGGGACCAAATCCGCTTTTTCTCAGCCAGTGGAAAATTGCTGGTGAGAAAACTGTTGATCTAACATTAGACTGAGCCTAACCAAACAAAAAAAAAATCACATTCCACCTATAACAAACCCTTGTGTTTGCTTATATTGTTCCAAAAGTGGAGTTAGCTAAAAACTGGAGTTAAAATGAAATAAAATGTTGGTTTATATTATAAAATCAACATAAATCCATAGTTCTTCACTTCACTTTCAATTTATTTGCATCAGCCTATTCCAAAAGATTTTTAACATCAAAAAGTTGGAAAAGTTTAATTTTTTGAATTGATGTAATTAGCACTAGTAAACTGTCCTTAACCTTTTCACTGCCAGCCAATTTGGCCAAGTTGGAACTTCTATTGCCAGACCGTTTTTGAACATTTTTTGCTCTTTCACTTTAGGGGTAACTTTCCTGGGGGGGGGGGGGGGTCTTTTAGTTTACCCACGAAAACAAGATATCATTTTTTTCAGGACAACCTAAGCTTTCAAAATATGCTAGAATTTAGTTGTCATTCCAGTCCTGTAAAAAGATATGGGCTTCTAATTGTATATAAAAGAAAAACACAGTTTCACATGATACAAACACATATATCAGAAGCATAATTTATTTTATGCATGAGAACACAGCAGATTTGGAAAGTTCTGTGTCTCCTGAATGAGCCAATACCAAATATATATAGTTTTATGTAGATTTCTCACTTCTATAGATCAAAAACTCTGAAGCAGTAAACTACAAAAATTTCCCAAGCACAGCTCCACAAAACTGCATACATCTGATTTCAAGGCCAAACATTCCACTAACAGTAGGTTCACCCTAAAAAACTACCCCTTATTGGAAAGAACAGATTCTAACAAGTTCAAAATGGGTAAATATATATTTGTACTCCAAACTACCAAGTTGCAATTCTTTCCTAAAGTTACCAGTTTTTATAAAAATGTGTTACATTTTCATACATTAGTATCATTATATACCAAGATAAAATACCCTAAATATGAAAGCATGGGGTCTGCTGAACAGTTTGACGCCCAATATGCATAGGTATACCTAAGTATGTAGCGTATAGGGGCCATTGAATGAAGACAGTTCTGTAATTCCAAATACTGCAAAATCAGCACATTTACAGCATTTTTCAAGGGGCAAAAGTAAAAAAATGTATGTTCACCCCAGAAAACTAGGGATGTAGCGAACTGTTCGCCGGCGAACTTGTTCGCGCGAACTTCGACCGTTCCCGTCCGCCTAATGTTCGCGAACGTTTGGGAACGTTCGCATTTTGAGTTCGCGTTCGATTCGAATACAAATCGTTCGACCATTCGACCGCTAAAATCGAACGATTTCCATTCATTCGAACGATTTCCATTCGTTCGAACGATTAAAATCCTTCGAACGTTCGTTTCGAATGAAAATCCTTCGATCGAACGATTAAAATCCTTCGAACGTTCGATTCGAATGAAAAATCCTTCGAACGTTCGAATCGAACGATTTTAGCGGGTGTTCGAAGTTCGCGAACTGTTCGCGAACGTTCGCATTTTTTGCCGGTGTTCGCGAACGGCGTTCGCGAACACCAAATCGGCAGTTCGCTACATCCCTACAGAAAACCATATATTTTTGGAAAGTACACATTCTGATGAATCTAAAATGGGTATGCACGATTTTCTACTCCAAAGTACCAAAGCTTTCCTACATTTTGCAATTTTTATGACATATACAATCTCCTCAATACTCCAAATCTAAAGCATTGTATCTCCTACATATCATTATATACCACCTTAAACATGAAAGTCTGGGGTCTGCTGAACAGTTTGATACCCAATATGCATAGGTACCCCTAAGTATGTGGTGTATAGGGGCCCCAGAAAAAAGACACCCCATACAAGTTCTGTAATTCCAGATACTGCAAAATCAGCACATACACAGCATTTTGCGACAGGAAAAGCTACAAAAACCTACGTTCACCCCAGAAAACCATATATTTTTGGAAAGTACACATTCCGTAGAATAAAAATTTGCTAAAACTGTCTTTCTACTCCAAACTTACATATTGCAAAGCAACGCTAAAGGCAGCGGGTTTTATGATATTTCAGAAAATCTCCTAAAAATATTGCAGTTGGTCGCACTTATCTCACCCAATTTCTTACATACAAATGGAAAACACCCTAAAAAACACCCTAAATATTGACGTCAAGAGTCTACTGAACAGTTTGATGCCCAATATGCATAGATATACCAAAGCAGATGGGCACGTGCGGACCCCAAATGAAAACAGTGCATAAGAATTTTCTCACCTGTCAATTCGCCTTCTGTGAACATAGCGCCCTGACTGCATATAATGTGCCGTAAGACCCTCTAACAGTACAAAGACCCCCCAAAACCATATATTTTTGGAAAGTACACATTCTGCTGAATAAAAATTTGCTACAACTGTCTTTCTACTCCAAACATACATACTGCAAAGCTACGCTAAAAGCAACGGTTTTTATGATATTTCTGAAAATCGCCTAAAAATATTGCAGTTGGTTGCATTTATCTCACCCAATTTCTTACATACAATTGGAAAACACCATAAATATTGATGCCAAGGGCGTCCAATCCAGTTTGATGTCCAATATGCATAGATATACCAAAGAAGGCGGGCACGTGCGGACCACAAATAAAAACAATGCATAAAAATTTTCTCGGCTGTCAATTCGCCTTCTGTGAACATAGCACTCTGACAGCATATAATGCACCGTAAGACCCCCTAACAGTACAAAGACCCCCAAAACCATATATTTTTGGAAAGTACACCTTGTTCCGAATAAAAATTTGCTACAACTGTCTTTCTACTCCAAACGTACATACTGCAAAACTACGCTAAATGTAGCGGTATTTATGATATTTCTGAAAATCGCCTAAAAATATTGTAGTTGGTCGCATTTATCTCACCCAATTTCTTACATACAATTATAAAACACCATAAATATTGACACCAAGGGTCTACTGAACAGTTTGATGCCCAATATGCATAGATATACGAAAGCAGGTGGGCACGTGCAGACCCCAAATAAAAACAGTGCATAAGAATTTTTTGGCTGTCAATTCGACTGACTGCATATAATGTGCCGTAAGACCCCCTAACAGTACAAAGACCCCCCAAAACCATATATTTTGGGAAAGTACCTACCTCAAATTATCCCAAATTATCAAAGTGTAAATGATGCTAAAAAATGACATAAGGAAAAACAATGCAAGCATAAAACTGCAATAAAAATCACAAAAAATCAAATACAATTAGGAAAATAAACAAAATAACTGATCCGACAGCGTGGTTAGTGGTCAGAATGCTTGATCCAGTAGTTACACTGTCAAATCTTAAGTTTTAAGGGAAATAACATAAGGGAAACTTAGAAAATGAAGAACTAAAAAAAAAAAAGTAAAAAAAACCCCTATAAATGTGTGTTTGTGTATGCATGGATGTACTCTAAAAAGTGTATACATATGTGCATATGAGTATGTGAGTGTGTAAATATGTGCAAAAGTGTTAGAAATCAAAAAAATCTGAAAATCAAAAAAAAAATGAATACTTTTACTAGTATGTGTACTGCCTGTAAATACATGTAAATGCCTGTAAATACATGTAAATAAGTAAAAAAAAAAGGGGCACTTACCGACTCTAGATGAAGAGGGGTCCTTTTCAGTGCTGTAGGGTCCAGGATCGCTGAGTCACTGCAGCAGGAAGTGTGTGGGCGGCGCTGGAACACGTGAGCTACTGGTCCTGCGACAAGGAAGCTGTTGCTGCGTCTCTGTGCGACCGTGGAGTGGAGGATCGCTGATCTGGTGCAGGTAAGCTCGTTGCCTAGGGGGTTCTGAGGCTAACCGCTCCTCTCTGCATGCTGATTTTACTGTGCGTGCAGAGAGAGCGATGTTTTAGTACAGAATGTAGCTCCTACGTTCTTGGCACTTAAAGCCTTTTTTTAAAAGAACGTAGGAACTACGTTCTTGGCAGTAAAAAGGTTAATAACATTTAAAACTTCCAAATCATCACTATCAAATAATTGTACGTTTTTTTTTAATTCAGGCAAGTTTATTTGAAATAATACATATTAAATATTAAAAACATCATCAGCATAAAATATTAATTTATTGTATACAATTGTGTAATAAATTAGTCGGCTTGATACAAGAAAGATCAGCATGTAGGATAGACTACTTAAAGTGTACAGTTACATTGGGATCACAGTTTATAGAACAATAGTGATACATATTTTTTCTTACTGTAAAAAGAGGGACACATTTTTTGGCCACACCCTTTCTGTGGCCACACCTCCTAATTACCATGTTAATTTTACAAAATTTGGCAGGTTATGAAAGTTTGAAAACATTTCTCTTTATCTAAACTGTTTTTTGTGTTTCAAATTGTTACAAAGCATCTTATTTGAACCTGTTAACTGTTCTGTGCTCTCTGCTAAAAGCCAATTAAGTGAGAAACTTTGTTTCTTTTTCTGGCTGTTCAGTGCAGAGAAAATAGGGACTTTCCAGTACAAATGAGGGACTGCAGGTTGAGCTGTCAAAAGAGGGACTGTCCCTCCGAAAAAGGGACAGTTGGGAGGTATGCTTATTGGAGTTGTATGTAATTCTTGCAGAGTTGCAGGAAATTTAAATGACACTCAGATTAATGCAATGCCTTATTCAAGAAATTGGAATTGTGAATTTGATGTTCTTTTTATAACAGTATTACTCCCATAAGTTTTCTTACTACAGGTTTACTTGACTTTTTTTGTTTTGTCTGCAACTTAGAACAACTGACAAGATCAGCACTTTGAAGCTTGTTGGTTTTTATGTTTTTATATTGCTCTTATTACAGAGATTACAAATGCTTAGGAATTTATTTAGATTCATTGGTTTATGTTCAGCAAAGATTAAATAATCCAAATCGCTTGCAGTTGTGACTGTAGATTTGCATTTCTGTATGTAGATTTTATATGTGCCAGTAAAATATTAAATCCCTATGCTGTAGAGCTGATTGGTTTCATACTTTAGCAGCAATCAGCCCCTAACACAGGCTCTAAATTGCACCACTGCAGTTGCATATAGAAACCAATCCGTTATTTACTTTGATTTTCAAAGATCAACACTATTTGCTGATTGTTTGCTTTTGTTATAAATCATAGTAGGCCCCATGTATTTCTGTTTATCTGGAGCTATTCCATATATTTTTTTTTTACTTATATTTTAGTAAGAATTTTTTTTTTCTCCAAGTAAAAATGTACACAACAGGAATAACATAACCAGCTGCTGGTGTCCTTCAATAGCTGCAAAGCCTCAGGTTGAAAGACTATGCCATTAGTCCCTGTATCACCCTTGCACTGTGCTTAATTTACCACAGCTGCTAAACAGTAAACTGCAGTAACTTTGTGACCATCTCTCTCTCAGCTTGGCAAACTCAAGGGGGGTTATTTATCAAAGTCCGATTTTACCTCAACATTTTCTGCTACAAACTCTGATCAAATCCACTCGGGTTTTTTAAGCTTATTTATTATTACATTTTCCCGAAAATTTGCTTTGGGGGAAAAAAAATCTGATTTTCACAATTATTTTCGATTTTTCACCCCAAAACTCAGATTTCTTATGCTTTTTTCTTGAAAACTTCAGGGTATTGCAAAGAACCCAGTGCACTTCAAAAAATCACTGAGACTTCTCCCATTATCTTATATGCAACCTTGACAGTTCTGAGATGGCTGATTTTCTGATTCAGACTTTTTCATCCTCTGGGTTTAATACTTTTCTGAAAAATGTGTGATTTTTTAAAAGTCCAATTTTATAAAAAAAACAAATATTTTGGGATTTTTGCATTCAGAGTTTAGTAAATAATACTCCAAATAATAAATTGGAGTAAAGGTTAGATACTGCTAAAGTGTTTATACTCTAGTACCCTTAGGTGACATTAGGAGTCATTTTGAAGGAATATTAACAACTGCAGAAAGCACACTTAATGTAATGTATCCTTTTAAGTGGAACCCTCTTAGAGAAACAATAAACGTTAGTCCTATTCCAGACTGTGGTCCCTACAATTAAGCAAGTGTCTTAAGCAAGTGTCCCTACACTTAAGCAACTGTGGAGTACTCCACAGTAGTTATTCTCTAAGCTGATGTGCCTAACTCACATCTTATATGAGTTTGCTATGACAAAAGTTGCAGTTGATTGCCTTAACCATGTCAATGGGGTCCCTGCTCTCCAACTTCTTTAAGGTTGCTGGTTTCCTTTGAGATTCACATGACCAAAGAGATAGATCCATGTGCTCCCTCCCATTTTATAACCCAAGTAGGGAAACCTCTTTCTGATGTGTGTACATAGCAGAACCAGGACCTCCTGAATAATAGGGGGACACTTTGGGTCCCCTACACACCTAAGTGAAAACTTGTCATAGTGATGCCCTATGTGCTCTGGAAAGATCTAACATTGAATAAGAAATTAGAGAGATATTACTATTAACAAGTATTTCTAACATACAATATTTATCATTATTGTTATTAAACAATAATAAAGTACAATATTTGTAAGGCTTTGCAAAGAATGTAATTTGTTTAGTGTATTTACAGTACTTATTCACCTATGGTGTGTGTATATGTGTGTGTGAGTATGTATGTATATGTATATATATACAGGGCCGCCATCAGGGGGGGACAGCGGGGACAAGCGTACCGGGCCCGGGCATGAAGGGGGGCCCGGCAGCGCTGCATTTCTTGAAGATCCGGGCCCCCCTTACGAGCGCCCGAGCCGTACGTCTTGCCTCTTGCGTGCAGAATGCGGAAGTGCCGAAAAGTCGAAGCCGATGCGCCGAAAAGACCCGAAGTCACGGAAAAAGCCGAAGTCACGAAGCGCCGAAAAGAACCGAAGTCACGAAAACAGCCGAAGCCGAAGTCCTGAAGCAGCGCAAAGACCCGAAGTCACGAAAACAGCCGAAATTGAAGTCCTGAAGCGGTGAAAAGACCCGAAGTCACGAAAGGAGGCGAAGTTGAAGTACTGAAGCCATGAGTTCAATCCTACTGAACACCAGTTTGTGTTTTTTTTTTTTTTAATCCCCTGGCCACCAATGTATTATTTTAATATTCTATAGGCCCCTGCCACCAATCTTTTTTTTAAAACTTTTTTTTTGGGGCCCCAATTTTTTTTTTAACTCGTAAGGGGCCCCTTGCCACCATTGTATTTTTTTGTTTTGTTTTTTTTAAAAAAAAATTAATTTTCTTTTTGGTGGCCCCAAATTTTTTTAACTTGTAAGGGGGCCCCTGCCACCAGTTTTTTTTGGTTTTTTTCAAAAAAAATTATTTTTTTTTCAAATTTTTTTTGGGGCCCCAATTTGTTTTTAACTTATAAGGGGGCCCCTGCCGCCAATGTTTTTTTTTTCAAAAAATTTTTTTTTTCAAATTTTTTTTTGGGGCCCCAATTTGTTTTTAATTTGTAAGGGGGCCCCTGCCACCAATGTTTTTTTTTTTTCAAAAAAAAATTAATTTTTTTTCAAATTTTTTTTTGGGGCCCCAATTTGTTTTTAACTTATAAGGGGGCCCCTGCCACCAATGTTTGTTTATTTTTTAGTTTTTTTAAAAAAAATTTTTTTTGGGGCCCCAATTTGTTTTTAACTTATAAGGGGGCCCCTGCCACCAATGTTTGTTTATTTTTTAGTTTTTTTTAATTTTTTTTTTTTTTGGGGCCCCAATTTTTTATAAGGGGGCCCTGACCATCAATAGCTTTTTACAACTTGTGTGGGGGGGGGTTACTTTTTTAGCGCTGATGTCTGTGTGGTCTTTTAACTGCGATGTGGAGTGGGCGGAACATGGGGTGGAGCTTGGTCGTCAGTGTGGGCGGGGCCCAGGGGGCCCCAAAAATTTTGTTGTACGGGGCCCCGTGATTTCTAATGGCGGCCCTGTATATATATATATATATGCAAAGTATGGAGTGAGTGCACAACCAAAAGATTAGCGTGGTATGGGTGCCAGAGAGTAATTGTACAATAGCGCTGGTGTCGGCACTCCCAAAACATCAAAATCAAAGAAGCAAAAGTGCTGGTTAGAGCAGGTTTATTTTATCCAACGTTTCGGTTCTATATTAGAACCTTCCTCAGGGAACAGAAACCAAACAGTGCACAAACATGGCGCTCAATATATACACAATTTGGCGCCAAACATGGTTGCTAGGCATGCCTAGCAACACACAAACATTGGGAAGTGTATAGAATAAAACACCCAAGTGGAGATGGCGAGATATTAAAAACAATACCGCATTGTGTGTGTCTGCCAGGCTCCTGAAGCAGGCGAGTAATGAAGCCCCCCAAGATCCGGAATCGCAACCCGACCTGCACCCTTAGCGGTGGACCGGAACTGATTACAGCGCCGTACAGTGCAGAGAGAAGACGCATAGTAGCGCGATACAAAGCGCACGTGACAGCGGTTGCTCCATGGCCATGACAGATTGCCTAAGGGTACGCTAAACTGCTGGGGTACCTTACAGGGCATGGATGGGACACGGTCAACTAGTTAAAGCCGACCGTCTACCCAATCCAATGCCTGATTGACCTGTGCCAGCGCCAGCCTCCTGTATTCCACCAATACACATAAGTCGGCTGGGCTTCAAGGCAGAGAGTAGGGGGAGCACAGTCTGCTAGTTAAAGCAAACCGTGAACACGTCTCAGCCCCGCAAAAGCCCGTGCCTACAACAAGGGGGCCAATGGAGGCAACAATTGCTGGGAAACTGCGCTATCTCTCATGAGCTGCCATTCATCCACATATAGGGTATGGGTATTCACAGTAGGAATTTCCTGAAAGCACATACAGCGTTAGCATCAATAATGGGGCAAACTCAAACCTAACAGCTTCACCCTGGCATGACATGACGGCAGTGAAAAAGCGGTAACAAGGATAGTGAACTGTTGTGTTCTATGCAGGGCCGGACTGGGAGTAAAAAGCAGCCCTGAAAAAAAAAATCGAAGCAGCCCACACATAAATGCGTGCTGGTCTTTTACTTACACACACGCACATTTCAAATGTATATATATATATATTATATATTATATAGTGGATAATGTATTCCCTACTGTAAGTTATAAAGATATGTCACCGAGAGTTATGTGACCATATAAAAGAATGAGGATAACTCCGAGGTGACCACTAATATCTTTATAAATTTAAGTAGGGGGTACATTATGAAATATAATCTACAGTTTTTATGTGTCTTAATATGTAAGGAATGGCTTCGCTTATACACTACTAAATGACACTTCAGTGGTGTAACTAGAGTTTGCACCCCCACTGCAAAGGAATTTTCAGGCCCCCCTGTGAACAACTTTGGTGCCTCCCTGCATTTATATTAGTCTATGGCAATACCAATATTAAATATACATTTTTTATTTTTGAAGTATGAATAACATATGTGGAGTATATGGAAAAGTAAATTAGATAAAGAAAAAACAAATTAAACAAGGGCTGAAGAATTTGATCATTCATATTAATCGAAGAAACATGACAATATACATGATCATTATGGAATTAGCCTATTGCCTGTTGGTACTCCATACTAATAGTAGGCTTGCTATGTAGATAGCTAGGACCCAACGTATTCTACCCATGTGCAGTTGACATAATTAAAGGGGATCCCTGCCGGAGGGAAAAGGGAGGGGCAGAAGGGAAAGGAAAAAAACAGAATGGCTAAAACAAAGAAAAGTTATGAGAATACAAAAAAAAATGATTTTTTAAAAAAAAACTTTTATGGGGGGGCCCAGGCGCCAATCTTTTTTTAACTTATAAGGGGGCCCTGACCATCAATAGCTTTTTATAACTTGTGGGGGGGGAGGTTACTTTTTTAGCGCTGATGTCTGTGTGGTCTTTTAACTGTGATGTGGAGTGGGCGGGGTCTGGGCAGGGCTTGAGCACCAGTGTGGGCGGGGCCCAGGGTAGGGTACCTGTTGGAAGGATATCACCTTTGTGGGGAACCAAGTCCTTAGAATGATATTGCGGTGGCCCCTCCACTGTCTCAGCCTCAGTCTGGTATCGGCACAGGAGGCTCTGGGCTCAGGGAAATATAAGAGAAAGGACTGAACTGCAGTATCTGCACCTGCCACTGGGGGACAGTATTTCTGTCAGTCACTGATCAACTCCCTCACAGAAGTCTAACTACTGACTGTGTGACTGGCTCCTCCCTCTGATGTCAGTCCCTCCCATATGGAGGGAGGAGTAACTCTGTCAGTCACTGAGCAACTCCCTCACTGTGTGACTGGCTCCTCCCTCTGATGTCAAAGGAGTAATTCTGTCAGTCACTGCATGTGTGAAATCGTCAGCATTTAGCTTCCCTTCTGGTAGGCTGTTGCCCAATACAAATATGGCCGTGTTGGCGATGACGTTTCTTCTAGAAGGCCAATCACATGATTATGTTTTTACAATCACGCCCTTTTCTCTCTCACCTATTGCGGCTCAACGTGACATCCCGCCTCCTCCCCAGCTTGTCAGGTTCTACCCAATCGCCGCAGGGGAGCTTCTCCGGAAGTGGCGGTGTCAGCTGGGTAGGAAGGCGGAAGTGAGTGTGAGCTGCCTGCGCATAACACAGGATGGAGCGGTGACCGGTGCCCATGGAAGGGGCGGGGCCTGGAGACACCGGGAACGGAAACGGGGAGCCGGAGCCGGTTTGCACCATGGAGAACAAGCCCATAGTCACGTGTAAGGTTCTGCGCCTGTCAGTGCGTTCTGTGCTGAGATTTGCGGCCCACTAAATGACAGAGTCGAGCGGCCCCTCGGGCATTTGCCCGATAGGACAGATAACCAGTCCGGGCCTGGTTCTATGACATGCGGGACACATATGCACAAGCGGAGGGGCACATGGGGAAGCACTAGGGCAATGCATAAGAGGGATAACGGAATGGTTACAGGAAATATAATGAATTACGTTAATTACGTCACATGAAACATCCCAGGGGTAAAGTCTCATTAAGACCACGAGGGGTCACTGTGTCCAGTCTGTGGATCCATCTGGACTCCCTTCTTAGTAGTGCCTGGTCACGATTCCCACCCCTATCAAGGGGGGGGCTGAAAATTAATTGCCATGCACCAAAAGGTAGGTAATGAATGTCCCTTCTGTAGGAAGTGTTTTGTGACAGGTTGTAAGGCTTTTCCCTCCTTCAGTGCTTTGCTAATAGCTGATCTATGGTTGCTGATTCGTTCCTTCAGGGTGGTACTTGTTTTGCCTACATAGTAGAGGCCGGATGGGCAAGTAATGAAATAAACAACAAAAGATGATGTACAGCTTAGTCTGTGCAGGATTTTAAATCTTTTTCCCGTGTGGGGATGGGGGAAATCAATACCCGTAAGTAAGCATCTACAAGTAACACAGTTTGGACATTTGTAACATCCAAGTTTTGTTTGTTTGTTAAGCCAATTCGTATTAGTAGATTCGATTTTCAGGAAGTCAGTACGGATTAATAGGTCTCTCAAGCTCCGGTCTCTTTTATAGCCCAACATTGGTTTTTCCATGTGATATAGGGCTAACGTTTCATCCATATTTAGCATAGACCAATTTCTTTTGATGCTTGTTGATAGTTGTTGAGATGCAGAGTTGAAGGTGGTGGTAAAGATTAAAGGGGTAACCGAGTTGTCCGTTGTTGGTCTCTTGGCCAGCAGAGTCGTCTGCGAGTTCTTGAGGGCCCTTGCAAGTTGTGTGTTAAGTAATTCCTCTGAGTATCCTCTTTCAAGGAATCTGGTAAACATTTCTTGTGCTTGTAGCAATGCGTTTTTCCTGGAGCTATTATTACGTATTACTCTCAGGAACTGTGAGTAAGGAATCCCTCTAATCGTAGCCGGGGGATGGTTACTGCGTGCATGCAGAACTGAATTGCGATCAGTGGATTTCCTGAAAAGTCTGGTCCCTAGATGTGAATTCTCCAAGAAAATATTAAGGTCAAGAAAGTCAATATTGTTTTTATCATGGTTTATAGTCAATTTGATTGGACAGTCCAAATTATTCAACTTCTGGTGGAACGACAGCAATGACTCCTCAGTATCACACCATATTATAAACAGATCGGCAATGTAACGAAAATAAGTGAGTATTTCTTTCCCTAATAGTGGTAAAATGTGGGTGGTTTCGAAATCAAGCATGTAGATGTTCGCATAGGAAGGCGCAAGCGCACTTCCCATGGCTGTGCCTGAGACCTGAAGGTAGATAGATTTTTCAAATTGGAAGAAATTGCGGGTCAGAGTCAATTCAAGCAAGTGGAGAAGAAATTCCATAGGTACTGTCCTAGAGTGTGGTGAAAGCAGCGCTTTCCTGCAGGTAGAAATCCCCTGATCATGTGGGATAATGGTATATAGACTCTTTACATCCATCGTCACCAGTATGCAGTTAGGGGGATAGCGGCCAAACTCTTAAGTCTTCTGATTACATGACTTGAGTCCTGTGTATACGATGGCATAGATTGTACTATTGGTTGTAGAAAGTGGTCAATGAATGTTGATATTGATTGGTAGAGGGAACCAACTGCCGAGATAATGGGTCTGCCCGGCGGGGCTGATAGGGACTTGTGAACCTTTGGCAGTGTGTAAATAATTGGGGTACGGGGATAGTCAGTGACAAGATAGTCAAAAGTGGTCTGGTTGATCCACCCAGCTCCCAAGGCGCTTGTCAGTATCCCATCAAGTTCCCCTTTAAAATTACCAGTGGGGTCACCTTGGAGTAGTCTATATGTCACAGTGTCTGATAATTGGCCCAGCAGTTCATTTCGATAGAACATGTAGTCTAACAGTACTATGGCACCCCCCTTATCTACTACCTGGGACCCTTCGCACAGTGGACAGCTCAGATAAGGGGGTATATAGACAGCTCAGATATATTATGTAAATTCTACATTGGTGTTGTTAAGTGAGGGGTTGCTTGTGAAAATAACTCTTCAGAACTTATAAACTTGTAAAGTGCTTTGTCTTTCAGATCACCTTGATCTTTACATAGCAAGCCATATTTATTATATATACATTTTTTTATGAGAAAGGGCAAGTAATTATTGATGTTTCTTATGTATTAATGCATTAGTTGGGAGAAATTCAAATTTTAGTATTTATGGTAAACTATATAATGGAATATTAGAGGGGAAGTTGACAACCTACACTGGAAAAAAATAGTTTTTAAAGCAAACTACATGAAATATAATGCAGCTAGCAGGCTTTATTTACAATAATAAATTTGAAACTAGATCAATGATCCCCACTTAAGTTGTTCTTTTTGTATGATGTATGTGTCTGAGAAATATATTTAAATGCATTATACTGTATTTTTTAAGAAACATTCACTTAAAATAACGAAAACTACTGCATATATATTTTAAAAGCTTATTTAATGCAATCCGCTCACTTGTTGGTGACAACTCACAGTTTGCAAACATCCTTTTATCTGCATTGTCTTGCTTGTTGTTTATCTAGAACTCCATTCAACACAGACAGAGATGATTTCCTGTCTTAACAGGACCTATGACCTCAGGAGGCGGGTGCCCTGTATACAGACATATTACGAGGCAGTACAAATAAGACAAGTGATGGCTTGGTCATCTCAAACTTCCCCTAATGCCTGGGTTAACATTGAAAATTTAGCGGTGCCGGAAATTCCTATTAATACACGAATATGGGCAGCTAATATTAAAGAAATGTTAGGAAAGGGCTTGCTGTCGACTACCCAACTTACTTTGAAGATCTGGTATAATCTAAGGCATAAACGGGAGTTGATATCACAATATCCTTTGAATACAAGCTACCTACAGAATTCCAATTTTCCTCCAGGGATGAATCCATCTTTTTGTAAGCGCTGGGGGCAAACGGGTATATTCACAATGTCACAAAACCGCCTCACTCAACCACACTTAACTCTTGGGTTTGGCTACAAGGGGTTACAATCAGTCTCTCAATCACCTTACACACAGGTTAGACTAACAACAGACACCCCAAAAACACACCCAACACCCACAAAGTTCATTCGCTGCCACCATCTATCATTAACAGGTGATAGAAACCTAATGTGACTATTCCCCTGCCCTCTATAACAGGTAATAACTCACACTACACAATACATCAAACACTCTCTTCTATGGTAGTTACTCAGGGTAAGATCCTACTAGTCTAACAAGCACTCCAGCAGCCAAAGGGTTATCTTCATTCAAACACACTTTCCTGCTAGCAGTACTAGTTATCCAACATACAAATAGGCAACTTTCCCTTTACACACATACGAAGAGTTCATACACGTAGGCACAAGCATTCATATGGGCAATGAGTTTGTTTAGAGCACAAGGACTAACGTATTAAATGATATTTAATCTTTAAAAGAAACAGTGCATATGTATATATATAAAAATGATATTACAAAGATGACACATAATTGCAAATACAGTAATAAAATAAAAGGGAGTAAAAACACAAAGAAAACCCTTACTTTACCAAGTTGTGAAGTTGTCAGAGTATTTCCTCTGAGGCACGAGTTGGAAGCTGGACATACAATCCACTGAAAAAATGGAGCCTCCTTGTATGACAATGTGATATTGGGAATGTCTTCTTTTTATTTCCTGCTGGGACACTCCCCTCATTACCTTATGCATGAGGTATGAGTGCCCAGGAACATGTCATTTACGACCCCCTGCAGGGGGTTTGCTACTCTCAGGCAATATTCCCCAATATCCCTTAATATAATATGGGTACTTGCCAGTACCCAATACTATAATAAAAACATGGGCAGGCTGTGATCCATATGTGGGCAAGAAGAACAATACCAAACACTAATAGGTTCCCACTTTCCAGTCCCCCAGGAACCAGCCCTCCTAAAAGGTGGGTATAGGCTAGCCCTGTTTGGTATTGTTAGGAAGCATGTGACCTCCTCATAACCAATATGTAAGTTATGAGGTTGTGAATCCTATGACACAGGAGATATGGATACTTTCCTATAATCCATAATTTTCTACTAGCTATCCCCCCCTGCTGCTCTAGGTCCACAGCTCTGTTCTTTGATCAGCCGATCAAAGAACAGACTGGCCCAGCTTCCTTGCCCAAATGGTGTGGCTCCAGACCGTCTCAGATGACAGATATGGATGTCACCTTTCCACAGCCCCCTGGTGAGATATACAATAAAGGGTCTCTGTGTGAGCCTGAGTAATTACAGTATTAACTTTTAAAATGCCAGTGCAAGGTGGCCCTGGCATGACACCTCCCCCCTCAGGAATGGGTACAGAGGATGGCCTATCGGCCTTCCCCTATGCCCACTAGCTCAGCACAGTCTCCCTGTCTGGAAAGACCATCTGCATTCCCATGCTCACTGCCCTTTTTGTGCTGTATAGGGAAGTCATATTGCTGAAGGATTAAACTCCATCTGAGGAGTTTCCCATTATCCCCAGCTACTTTGTTTAACCAGCTTAGTGGATTGTGGTCTGTGATAACCGTGAAATTGCGCCCATAGAGATAGGGTTGTAATTTCTGCAAGGCCCAAACTACAGCTAAACATTCCTTCTCTACAGTGGCATATGCCACTTCCCTGGGTAACAGTTTCCTGCTCAGGTATATAACAGGATGTTCTTCCCCTTTACTGTTAACCTGGCTTAGGACAGCTCCCAGGCCATAGTTAGAAGCATCAGTCTGTACCACAAATCTGCGGGTAAAGTCAGGAGCTTGTAGAACAGGGGCACTGGCCAGGCTAGTCTTTAGAGTCTTAAAAGCCTGGTCACAATCGGCTGTCCATTCCACTAGACGGGGTAGCTTCTTTTTGGTCAGGTCTGTTAGGAGTTTGGCCAAGGCGCTGTAATTTGGGACAAATTTCCTATAGTAACCCGCAGTGCCCAGAAAGGACATTGCTTGCTTCTTTGTCTTAGGGGTGGGCCAATTTGTAATTGCCTCTACCTTCCCCGGCTCAGGACGAAGTGTACCGCTCCCCACTCTGTGTCCCAAGTACTGCACTTCAGTCATCCCTATTTGGCATTTCTCAGGCTTAATAGTTAAGCCTGCCCCCTGGATCCTGTCTAGCACTTGGGACAGGTGACCCAGATGCTCCTCCCAAGAGTTGCTAAAGATGGCGATATCATCTAGGTATGCCACCGCAAAGCCTTAGTCCACCCAATCTTTGAAACGTGGCGGGGGCATTTTTCATGCCAAAGGGCATTGTCTGGAACTCATACAACCCAAACGGTGTTATAAATGCTGACCTATCCTGTGCCTCTGGGGACATTGGGATTTGCCAGTATCCCCTACTTAAGTCCATTATTGTAATGTACTGGGCGCCAGCCAACTGATCCAACAATTCATCTATCCTGGGCATAGGATACGCGTCAAAGGTGGTGACTAAATTTAGTTTCCTGTAGTCCACACAAAACCTAGTAGTACCATCCTTCTTTGGAACTAGAACTACAGGGGAAGCCCATGGGCTGTGGGATGGTACAATTACACCAAGCCCTATCATCTCTTGTAGTTGTAGGCATGGATTCCCTGTACAACCTATTTTCATGCCAGTATATTCTTTCTTTATCAGTCTCAGCAGGAGGTTGGGCTGCAAGGCCTCTCATCTTTTCGAGGCTGGCATTGGTCAGGAGGGCTGCCTCAAATTCCTGACTGCTTGCCTCAAACCTGGGATCTGGTGTGAGTGTGAGTGTGAGCAGGGCCCCAGAAGCTGGAACCCCCCCTATCCTCTGGGTCAGGACACAGCAACGCTACAGGCAGGGGACTTCCTTCAGAGGGGCCCCCCTCCCCACTCAGTGACAGACCCTCCAGCCCTGTACCCCAGTCTGATACTGGCTTGCCCTTACAGACTGCTGCCGGGTTACTGCTGCAACACAGGGGAGGTTCCCCCCTCCCACATCACAGTGGCTTGCTACTGGGAATCTCCTTACACTCCCTGTGAAATTGTTCTCCCCCCGAGATAGATATGGGACATACACTTCCCCTCCCCCCAGGTCTATGCATGGGGACTCAGCTGGCTCTAATACAGAATTGCATGCAACCACATCCTGATTTCGCTCCCAGCCCCCATCACAATCAACATCATTATCAGATACCTGTAGATGAGCAGGATTCACGTAGGGCTCTGCTGGCTCCAGAGGGTCCACTGCGGGCACATACTGAGACACCAACCTGCCCAAGTCAGTACCCAGTAACACATTAGTAGGGATGGTATCCGACACCCCTACTTCCCGCAACCCCCTCCCTGCTCCCCAATCCAGGTAAACCCGTGCCATGGGCACTGCAGGATGGACTCCCCCAAATCCTGTGACAGCCATGGTCTTCCCGGGAATAATATCCTCACAGTTTACTAGCTCTGGGCGCACTAAAGTCACCTCTGCTCCTGTGTCTCTGAGTCCCACAGTTACCTGAGTGCCCACGGTAACCGGCTGCAGATTGTCCTTGTGGCTCCCCTCCGTCCCAGCAACAAACAAAACAGAAGGAGATGGGCCAGGGGGTTTTCCAGGTGGTGTAGGTTTCCTTTTGTCAGGGCAGACATGACTAAGGTGGCCCACCTTATTACATATAAAACAGCGGCGTGCATCCACCTGCCCCGGCCTTACCCCTGGGCTTCCGGCAGGAGCAGCTGCAGATCCCCCCGGTTTGTAAGAAGGGAAGAAGGGGCTTCCTCCTGACTTTCCTCCTTTCCAGCTATGGGACCCTGGGTTTGGAATAGGCTTCCTGGCTGCTGGAATGTGGTTTGCAGTATATGCATCTGCAATTTGTGCTGCCTGATCAGCAGTTTTGGGCTCACGGTCAAGGACAAACTGCTGGACTTCCACTGGACAGATACACAGGAACTGGTCCAGTATCATTAGGTCCTCCAATTCTGTAAATGTTGAGACACTGCGACCCTGAACCCACTGATGGAAGGTGATTCTCAGCCTCCCAACCACATCAGTGTAGCTGTCGGGCTGTAGACTCCTGAATTTCTTGCAGTGTACCTCTGGGGTGATGTTAAAGTGCCTAATTAAAGTTTTTTTTATTTCAACAGACTCTTTTAACACTGGATCTGCTGTAACCAGATGCTAATGTTTGTGTATGATCCTTTTTGGATCACTACTTGCTTCATTATATTTGATACAAAAGGTAACTTTCTTCTGTTTCTTCTCCACTCAAAATTTCTCTTTTAATAACTCCTCTCTGTCTTGTTTTTTAGCACTTTCCAAAGCCCTCTGTGCCAAAGCTTCTTGATAACCCTTCTCTTCAAATCTCATTTTTAATGTCTGACACTCAGTTAAAAGATCACCATTTCTAGAGCAATTTATTTTTGCCCGCAAGAACAGTCCCTTTGGTACATTGCATATGCAACTTTTATCATGCCCACTACTGGCATGTAATAATCAATTTCAACCTGTAGGTTTCCTAAATAATTTACTTTCAATCCGCCCTTCCCATATATATAAAGTAACATCGAAATAGTCTATTTGGTTTTTATTATACTCTGCTGTGAATCTAAGGTTGAGGGTGTTCCTATACATACAGATGCAGCCACTTTGGTTTGTCTGTTTGACACAGAATAACTAAACACAGATATCCCATTTATCTCATTTAACACAGAAAACTGTGTCACAACATCCCATCTAATTAAAGCATTCACCATTGTGAACAATGGTGCTTTGGTATGCTAATGAAAAGGTTAAATGCATTAAATGAGTTAAGATAACTTTAGATAACACAGTTTCTTCAATTAACTCTGAGTCATGACGCATTTAACTCACAAATCCAAGTGGCTTCATCTGTATGCTCCATGAAAGCCTTTGCACTATCCATATCCCTTTTCCAAATAAATAGTAGATTATCTATATATACAGCAAAATGTTGTCTTTTTTATTCTGCAGTTTCCAAAATGTTACTGCCCTCCCAACATGCCATGTACATATTTGCATTTGAGGGAGCAGATTTGCTCCCCATAGGGGTCCCTCTTATTTGTAAATAAAAAAATGTTCAAACTGAAATTAATTGTGTGTTAATATAATTTTGATACTCTTAATCAAAAGATTATTTAATGGGTAGCCAAATCGCTCTCTCTCTCTAACTTACTGCCAACCGCTTTAACTCCCTCTCCATGTGGGATACAAGTGTATAGAGAAGAGACATCACAGGTTATCCACATAGATTCATACCTTTCAGCTTAGTCAGTAAATGTGTATTATCCCGCAACTATTCCCTCCTCCTTTTCTATTGCCTCTGTCCCACTGAAACAAAGTATAGCCGCTGATATGTGACTCATTCAGCCGTGTTTCGGCCACACCAATCACATCATATTTTCCCTCCAGCACCAGCACCTCCAGCTCTCCCATTTTACCAGTCATACTCCTTGCATTTGCAAACATACATTTAATACTGGTACCATATTGAACAAATGACATGTGGTCCTCCCTATCCTTAACAGTACTCCCAACCAAATCTCCTCCCCCATTTTCACTTCCTTTGCCCACTATCTAATCTAACCTGTCTTCCACTGAATCTTTTACTGAACCCTCCTCCCCATGCCTAGTTTACAATCTCCTCCAACCATCTACCCATCTTCTCCCCCAAAACAGCTGCACCATCTTCTAATAATTGAGGTGCAGCCCATCCCTAGAAAAGAGCCTGTAGCCGACTGAGAAATCAGCCCAGTTCTCCATAAACCCAAACAACAGAACAGAACTTCCTGCTTTTCAGCTCTCCTGGTTCCCAGTGACCGGTTACCCTGGTGACCAAGCAGTAACCAATCAGTGACTTGAGGGGGGGGGGCACATGGCCAAAAGCTGTTGCTTTTCAATCTAAGATGAATGCTAAGGATCAATTGCAAACTCACTGAATAGTTATGTCCCATGTAGCCCCCCTTCAAACGCTGACTAAAGCTGAAAAGCAGGAAGTTGGATTCTGGCTATTATATTAGACATCCTTTATAAATTACATTTTATATTAGAAACATTTTTTTATTTTGCACAGCCTATCTTTTTATCCAGTTTTTATTTTTACACTGAAATGTTCCTTTAAGTTTTGCCTCCTGTCTTGTGTTCTTGCCAATTTTTAAGTCTCACTACCTTATGCTGCATTTTCCAGAGCAGCTTGTCAAGTTACAAGTTATTCTGAATTGAGAAAGCCAGTTGGATGAATGGTGAACAATTTTCAAGGAAAAAAACAGCAAGTCCAGTTGATTTGACTTATTTCTATATACCATGACCTGGATGAATGAGAATATTCACAAACATTCAGCCAAATTGGCAAATCTGTTGCTTTAGATGAGCTTTGGACCAGCCACCCTACCCTTCCGTTCCCTCCTTTCCCTCTTGACTACCACAAATCTGTCTCCCTCATTAGCCTCCACTGTACCTTCTTCACCCCCACTACACTGGCCCTTTCTATTGGTTGCTTTGTGAGCCTCCTTTCCTCCCCAACATTTGCCTCTGCCCTCAGTGCTGCAAGTCCTCCTCTTAGAGTCTGCAGTTCAGATTCCAGGATGAAAACTCACCTGCATCTCTCACACGTAAATACTGCATGGTGCATGCTGCTCCAACACCACATACATGTTGTAGAGGACACCAGGGCTCGGTCCTTGATGGGAGGTATATTTCCCCATTATTTTGGCTATGGTCCCTTTAAGCAGTGTGTGTGTCAGGGACGGAGTCTGGGGATTATTTTGCAGCAACACCAGTTGCTGTGTTTTCTTGGATTTTCAGGGCCCGGACTCTGGAATGTGAAGGAAGGAAAGCTACTTTGAGTTCAGTTTTTAAATAAATTGAGTGCTCTCTAAGAAACTGTGTGCTGCGTGCTGGCTGCGATTCCCCCTCAATAACAAGTGGTGTTTCCGATGCTGGCAGCAGCACTGCAGAGAGAAAAAGTTATGTTTAAAAAGTGACATTTAGGGCCAGGCTCCTTTTTTTGTCAGGTGGCCATGGCAACAGTACATGTGCAGCAGAGCATGGCAGCTCAGCAGAAGGCCACAGAGGTACAAATTGCTGCACTCTAGGAAGCTACTACAACTCAAGCCACTGCCCTGCGGGAGTCCATCAAAGCACAGTCCAAAATGCTGGCTGAGGCAGTACACCAGCTAGCTCAAGGGCAAGAAACAGCAGTGGTTAACCCTAACAGCCAGGCAATAGTGAAGACAAGTCATTTCCTGCAAAAGATGATGCCCACAGATGATGTGGAAGCCTTATGACCTTTGAAAGGACGGCAGAGCGGGAAGTATGACCCGAAACAAATGGGCTGGTCTCCTTGCTCCATTCCTGACTGGGGATCCGCAGAAAGCTTAATATGACTTCACCCCTGCAGATGCCCTCAACTATGATCGGCTCAAGGCAGAGATCCTTGCCCATCTGGGAGTGACCACAGCAGTCAGGGCACAAAAGGTGAAGAGCTAGAAGTATTGAACGAATCTTCCACCGAGGTCACAAATGCATGATCTAATACAGCTGCCAAAAAAGTGGCTGGAGCCTGAGATACTCACCAGTCCACAGATGGTGGAATGCTTCGTGCTAGACTGGTTCACTACCGGTTGAACTACAGAGCTGGGTCAGTCATGGAGACCCTAAAACAGCAGACTGGCTGGTCGAGATGGTGGAGAGATACACCACAGTGGAGGAGCTACTATCCCTGACAAGTCGTCTAGACCCAGCTTCCACCCGGGCGGCAAAGTTCACCTCTGTGGGAAAGAGTTCTTCAGGGAACCCCAGAACCAACAAAAAGGAATCAGTGAGATCGCCAGCAACACCCGGCTACCACTGTAACTCGAAAGGAAGGTGCTATACAGTGCTTCAATGCTTTGCTTGGGGCCACAATGCCCCCTACAGGAGGAGCCCATGCAGTGTGGGATACTGAGGAGAGTATTGTTTTATGCCCAGGAGGTGTGCACTGCAGGATTCTAGGAGAATGAATGCACCATTTATGTGAACCAGGTACCAGCTAAAGCTTTGCTTGACTCAGGGAGCATGATGACTCTGGTGAAAGCGGAAGTGACTGGAGAGGTAACAACAGTATTAAAGCCTCTCAAAGTGGTTTGCCTCCATGGAGACACAAATATATGCCCTGTGGTACCTGTGTCAATTGCCACTGACTGTGGAACAATAACCCACGCCATCTGGGTGGTAAGAAATCTGATGTGTCAGGTGATTTTGGTGCAAGATTTTCCGTTGTTTTGGGAACTTTGGGAGAAAGTGAAGAGGGAAATGTTTGTTACAGTAAAGAGTGATTGTGTCTCTACCTCCTTGCAAGTAGAGGCCTATGCACCGCGGCCAGTTGAAAATGTCCCAGAAAAGGTATCCTTGCAAAAAGCACCAGAGGGTCATGAGCTTGCTGACCATCTATGTCTGGAACCTGAGCTGACCTCTGGGGGGGGGGGATGATTCTCCATTACAGGTCATGTTGGGAGAGGATGACGAGAGAACCTCTTCCGATTCCGTTGATCCTGACCTATCCAGAGTCAATACCCTTGAGAAAACCTACATCTAAAGCAATAGCTCGAGAGTTATTTAACATGTTCACCTGGACAGATTTTCCCAAGGAGATCCTCATGGACCAAGGGACTCCATTATGTCAAAGGTAATAGCCGATGTGTGTCAGTTATTTCAGATCAAGCAGCTGAGAACCTCTGTCTACCACCCTCAGACAGACGGTCTTGTAGAACGGTTTAATAAAACACTGAAAACAATGTTGAAAAGAGTGGGCTAGAAGGATGGGAAGGATTGGGTCTGTTTACTCCCTGCTGATCTTGTTTGCCATCCAAGAGGTACCTCAGGCTTCAATGGGGTTTTCACAGTTTGAGTTGGTTTACGGGCGTAGACCTCAGGGACTGCTTGATCTGGTAAAAGAAACATGGGAAAGTGAGTCCGGCCTCCACAAAAGTGTAATGGAGTATGTTTCACAAATGTAAGAGCGTATTGAAAAAATAATGCCCCTGGTTAAATAACACCTCCTGAGGGCCCAAGAAGCACAAAGCTGGGTGTATAACTGGGCAGCTAAGTTAAGGCAGTTCCAGGTGGGAGACAGAGTGGCAGTACTAATACCCACTGTGGAAAGTAAATGCCTGGCCAAGTGGCAAGGTCCTGTTGAGGTAGTTGAAAAAGTGGTGATGTGAACTACAAAGTTCATCAGCCAGGGAGACGTAAGCCCTATCAAATATACCATATAAACCTCTTGAAACCCTGGAAAGAAAGAGAACCAGTTCCGGTCATGGGGGGTGTCCGGATTGATTCTCAAGTCACTATTGATAGTGTTAAAATAACCCCCACACTATCCAGATCGCAGGTCCAACAGGCTAAGAAGTTCCTCCAGAAAATCAAGGGGATATTTTCAGATTTACCTGGACTCAATAATTTAATAGAACACCACATCCTTACTGAGCCCTGAACAAAAATCTTTATGAGACCCTAACACATTCCAGAGGCTCGCAGAAAAGCAGTTTCAGAGGAGAAACAGATGTTGGAGCTGGATGTCTTTGAGGAATTGCAGAGTGAGTGGTCAAGCCCAATTGTACTGGTACCCAAGCCCAATGGAACTCTGCGATTCTGTAATGACTTCCGGAAGCTGAATGAAATCTCTAAGTTTGATGGGTATCCCATGCCATGGGTGGATGAGTTAATAGAGAGGTTAGGCCCGCCCGCTACATTACCACATTGGATCTGACCAAAGGGTATTGGCAGATACCCTTGGCCAAGGAGGCCTGGGAGAAAACTGCATTCTCCACGCCGGAAGGTCATTTCCAATATAAAAGAATGCCATTTGGGTTACAGACTGCCCCTGCCACTTTCCAAAGGGTCATGGACTGGTTGCTGCCTCCGCACCAAAGATATGCATCTGTCTATCTGGATGATATTGTAATTTTTAGTCAGGATTGGGAGTCCCACCTTCCAAAAATCCAGGCAATATTAGATGCCCTACAGAGAGGGGGTTTTACAGTAAACCCAGAGATATGTGACCTGGGAATGGAGAAAGTAAAGTACCTGGGGTACATTGTTGGAAGAGGGTTGGTGAAGCCCCAAATTAACAGGACTGGCCCTGCCCCCTCACCAAAAAGCATGTTGGGCATTCCTGAGAATTGTGGGGGTACTACAGACACTTTGATCCCAATTTTTCCTCCCTTGCAGCTCCCTTGACTGAATTAACAAAAGGGCGACAGTCAGTCATGATAGACTGGAATGCTGATGCAGAAAAAGCATTTTTAGAGCTGAAAGATGCCTTCATCACCCTGTCCTGGTTGCCCCACATTTCTCCCAAGAGTTTGTGGTACAGACAGATGCCTCAGATGTTGGGTTGGGGGCAGTTCTGTCCCAAGTGATTGAAGGAGAGAAACATCCTGTAGTTTTTCTCAGTAGGAAGTTGACGCCCGCTGAAAAACTATGCAGTGGTAGAGAGGGAGTGTCTGGCAAGAAAATGGGTGCTAGACTCTCTACGCTATTATTTGTTAGGCAGGAAGTTCAGCTCCCCTGTCCTGGATGAAAAGAAAAGGAGGAACAAATGCCAGAGTTTCCCGGTGGTTTCTCTCTCTGCAGGAATTCAACTTTGTGGTGGAGCACAGACCTGGTAAGGTACACCAGAATGCTGATGCCCTTTCCAGAGTTCATTGTCTGGGTGTACAGATTGCCTCCACCTCCTCGGGTCCTTGACGGGAGGTATATTTCCCCATTATTTGGACTGTGGTCCCTTTAAGCAGTGTGTGTGTCAGGGAAGGAGTCTGGGGATTATTTGGCAGCAACACCAGTCGCTGTGTTTGCTCGGATTTTCAGGGCACAGACTCTGAAATGGGAAGGAAGGTACAAGGTGGGCCTTCCCATTCCATCCAGGTACACACTATACTTTCCCTTAAGCCACTAATGAATACATTCAATAAAAGTGGCCCCAATACAGAACCTTGAGGGATCCCTTACTCCAAGTAGCAAATGTACCATTAACAACCACCCTCTGTACCCAATCTTGTAACCAGTTTCATATCCATGTGCAAATTACTTCATTAAAAGGATTCTGTCATGATTTTTATGATGTAGTTTTTATTTCCATATTACACAGTTTACACTGCAAATAATTCACTCTACAATATAAAATGTAATTCCTGAACCAGCAAGTGTATTTTTTTTATTTTAGTTATAATATTAATGTGTAGGCAGCCAACTCAGGTCATTTTGCATGGTCATTTGCTTTCAGAAAGAGCCAGCACTGTAGGATGGAACTGCTTTCTGGCAGGCTGTTGTTTTTCCTACGCAATATAGCTGAATGTGTCATAGTGTGACCTATTGAATGCTGTTCTTAGATCTTCCAGGCAGCTGTTATCTTGTGTTAGGGATCTTTCCATTGTTCTGTTGTTAGGCTGCTGGGGGGGGGGGTGAGGAGGGTGATATCACTCTAACTTGCAGTACAGCAGTAAAGAGTGACTAAAGTTTATCAGAGCACATGTCACATGACTGGGGACAGCTGAGAAACTGACAATATTTCTAGCCCCATGTCAGATTTCAAAATTCAATTTAAAAAAAATCTGTTTGCTCTTTTTAGAAATGGGTTTCAGAGCAGAATTCTGCTAGAGCAGCACTATTTTTTGAAAGAAAAAACATATTTTCCCATGACAGTATACCTTTAAACCCAGCATCCCTTAGTTTAGAAAGCAGTCATTTGTGGGTCACTGTATTCAACACTTTAGCAGAATAGATCACACCTGCTGCTCCCCCACTGCTCATAATGTCATTCACCAGGACAAAATATTGTATACGATCCCTTAACATGCGTTCAAATATTTTGTCCACCATGGATGACAAATGTACTGGCCTATAATTGCCATGCTGAAATTGTAATCCCTTGTAAAATTAGCATCCACTTTGGTAAATTACATGCAAGTTGCGATGCCTGTCATTCTGTAAGTGAAAATTACTGGAAGTAATATCCTGCATTGTGGATAAGAAATTGTCTCTTGCATGTAAATTGTGCACCTTGCATTAACAAACCCCAGGAGTGTATTTTTATTAAGACTTGGGTAGGCTAAGTTAAAAAGTTAACAGAAAAGTAAAAAAAAAGAAAAACTCCCTAACTGACCAATGTGTCTGTATGAGCTTGTCTGGGGGAGGGGAAGAGGGGTGCTGCTGAAAAGTGTCTGTAGAAAAAAAATCCCTACCTGGTTGTATCCAGTGATGTCATCATGAGATTTAAGCTTTCACATCTGAAATCTTGTGAGATTTTTAGCTGATCTGTGTGCCCCTCTCAGTTAGAGCCTAGGTGTGGTTGCGTTTTACCTGGGATGGTTGTTTGGTTGCTGGTGATCAGGACCAACAGACAAAGCAGCTTCTCATCCTCCACCTGCTTGTCTGGTATGCAGGTGCACTGTGGCTCTCAACTCGTCAGATGGCAGCAGCCCGCAGCTTACCAGGGGTGGCAAAAAGCAGCCACTGGTAACTTAAATACCTGAAATTCTGATTTTTAAATTGGAATTTTGTCTCTTCTAGTGCAGAGAGCGCAATTGTGCTCTATGCACTAGTGATGTGGCCCGAAAGGTTGCCTCAGGTTGCAAAGACCCCAGAAGCTCCCCTGCTGGTTTGTAGGGATTGTTTAATACTTACATTATATCTCAACTCATCCTGGATAGGTGGTTTTGGAAGGAGATCCTCTGTGAGTTTCAGACAACGCCTACATGAATAGTTCAATGGAACCATTGTGATTGGATATTGGTGACTGTTTCCTTAAGAGGTTAAATAAGGAATAAATATGCCATTCCTTCTTACTGGAGTGCCGCCTTAATTATATCACAGCTTAGACTGAAGCATACATGCCTTTAATTTTCACTTCCTCTGGATCAGCTAGCAGATCGTTAGGCTGCTTTAATTTTGGCACAAATTTTGAGATGATGGTTGAATGCATGGTTTTTTTTCAACTTAATCTACTATTATACAGGTATGGGACCTGTTATCCAGAATTCTCAGGACCTTGGGCTTTAAAGAATAATGGATCTTTCCATAATTTGTATCTTCATACCTTAAATCTTCTAGAAGGTCATGCAAACCCAATAGACTGGTTTCGCATCCAATAAATTATATCTTCGTTTGGATCAAGTACAAGGTACTGTTTTATTTTTTTTAAAAATAATTATTTGGATAAAATGGAGTCTATGGAAGTTACACATTTAGTTGTGGGAGTAACTAATGGGTATAGAAACCCTTTTCAGGAAACCCTATGACGCAGAGGGATATTGGCATCTTCTATTTCTCAAGATATAGTCACTATAACTGTATTACAAATATGCAATTGTGAAGAGTCAACAGGTCCCCTTTCTGGTCTGTTGTTCTAGCATTATGCCCCTGGTCTCTGGATGTGTAAAATCCACATATGCGGGACTTCCGGGGGGCGATCCAGCATTCACCAAAATGACAAGGCGAGGGTGGTGACATCGCAGCGGAATACCTGGGGGCAAACAGGGACCTGTGATCTCCCGACTCTCCCCTCTTTTGCGGCCCCGTAAGCCAGCGCATTGCGCACACAGTTGCTGGGCGCGGATTGCATAATTCCAGCTCCCTACCGCTCACACTTCCTTCCTTTGGTCTTAATAATTCTCACTTAATTTAAAAAAAATTTTCACAATTAATTGCACGCTTTGAGGAACTTTGTCATTTTATCTTTTTAGCTCTTTTTGGTTTAGTTTAACCATGAATTGTTATTTAAGTTGAGAATGATAACTGACTAAACTACCTAATGGACATTATGCACTAATTGGCACCTTATACAATTTATGAATTATCCTAAAATCAAGTAGTTGTTCAATTAATTAATCAATTGATTAGGCATTTCCTGCACTTTAATCTATTTATTCAATTAACTTATTTAAATCCTAAGAGATTTAATGTATGCTGGTTATTGATTAGGTTGTTACCTACGGGGTATCTTTTTTCTTTATAATTTTTAACAGAGGGATATTGGCAACTTCTATTTCTCAAGATATAGTCACTATAACTGTATTACAAATATGCAATTGTGAAGAGTCAACAGGTCCCCTTTCTGGTCTGTTGTTCTAGCATTATGCCCCTGGTCTCTGGATGTGTAAAATCCACATATGCGGGACTTCCGGGGGGCGTGCCACAGCTAATGGCCGCATCTTAGCAGAGCCTGCCTATATTCGCATTGATAGCGACCCAGCATTCACCAAAATGACAAGGCGAGGGTGGTGACATCACAGCGGAATACCTGGGGGCAAACGGGGACCTGTGATCTCCCGACTCTCCCCTCTTTTGCGGCCCCGTAAGCCAGCGCATTGCGCACACAGTTGCTGGGCGCGGATTGCATAACTCCAGCTCCCTACCGCTCACACTTCTCTACAGTATGGACAGAGACCCGACCCCAGAGAAATACACCTAACCTACAGCTAAGTATACCGCTCCTGGGTGGGCCTCATCCGGACACCAGACACAGACTATATCTGCTGACATCTGTGTGGCGGCGGGGCTCAGTTACTAGGCCCAATTTGTCACGAGGCCTCTGGCTGGCAATAACTACTGCGCACAGTGCCTCTTTATAGCCTACATCTGCAAATACTTGCTCATAATTTTCATGCTCTGCTGCAACTCAGTTGCAATCACTTTACTTCGTTCAGAAAAAGTCTATCACGGGTACTAATTATTGTGGCCTCTGTTTATTTGATCCAGCCAGAAGTGTTGGAAATGGTCTTGCTGGGTATTACCACCACCACTTCAACAGAAACTTCAACAGAAACTGGGATTCAAAATGATCCTCCCACCTCTCAAATTGATGACATGGTCCACGTCCTCGGCCCTCTGCTGGACCAGAAGCTGGCCGGCATCAGGGAATCTGTCTCCGAAATTTTACAACAAATAACCAATCAATCCCAAAGATTGACTCAGGCAGAAGACAGAATATCAACTCTGGAAGACAATTTAACTACGGCACAATCTACTATTGATCTACAACAAAAGGAAATCTCTATTCTATCGGACAAAGTCGAAGACTTGGAAAATCGTAGTAGAAGAAATAATTTGAGGCTAGTGGGGATCCCCGAATCAGTCAAGACCAAAGACCTGGAGAAACTCATACATGAATGGCTTCCTACCGCTCTTGGCATTGAAGATCAACATCTTCCCTACCTAGTGGAACGATTTCACAGAATTGGCCCGCCACCTGCTAAGGACGCACAACGTCCACGACAAGTCATTTTTAAACTTTTGAATTTCACGGATAAAACCAGATTATTGGAAGCCTATAGAACGAAACGCAATCTCAACTATGACGGACATACTATCTTACTCTTCCAGGATTATTCTGCTTCTGTAACGGCTAAACACAGAGAGTTTGCACCTGTTTGTAAAAAGCTCTACGACTCAGGATACAAATTCTCCTTATTGTTCCCGGCGAAATTGAAAATAGTTGAGAGAGATACCGGTAGGATTCATATCTTTGAAGACTCCAAACTAGCATCCAGTTACATTGACTCTAAATCACAAAATTGAGGTGATAGTCAGCCCTCCTCTCCTCTTCGTGGAGCTAACACTTCCGTTTTCTGATGATTGTTTCACTTGCACTCAATTTCATGGCACTCTGCTCCGGGGGATAGATCAGCACTTTGCCGCTGAGTGACTGTTGCATATGACCTCTTTAGGTGCCCTCAGACCAGTCTCCAAAAATAGAAGGAATGATGCCCCCACTTCATGGACATTTCTTCACTTGCACTAACTTTTAGGAGTCTTTTGCTCAGGGTGTTGGTCCACGTTTTGCCGCTGAGTGGCTATTTGGATATGTGAACTGTTACTATGCCTGGTTAAACCCTGGGATCATTGATCACATCTCTCCACTCTTCCATGGTTTGACCGGATTCTGTGACTATGTTGATCCTCCTACCACTCTTTAGTGTGTTTTAGAAAAGCTAAATCTATAAAGGACCTGCTGGCTCCCTCTAGAGCAGGGATCCCCAACCTTTTGAACCCGTGAGCAACATTCTGAAGTAAAAGGAGTTGGGGAGCAACACAAGCATGAAAAATGTTCTTGAGGTTCCAAATGAGTGCTGTGATTGGCCACTTGGTAGCCCCTATGTGGACTGTCAACCTAGATTGAGGCTCTGTTTGGCAGTACACCTGGTTTTTATACAACCAAAACTTGCCACCTTGGAATTCAAAAATAAGCTCCTGCTTTGAGGCCACATTCAAGGGGTTGGACAGCAACATGTTACTCACGAGCTACTGGTTGGGGATCACTGCTCTAGAGTATGGGGTAAGAATAAAAACACTCAAAATCATTTCAATATAAGAGATGTACAGCTTGTCAGTATGTTCTATCTAAAAAACAAATGAATAGTGAGATTCTTCTGTAAATTGTGCCTCCATTTACATTGTATATTTACTGATGTGTCCTTGCAAAAAAATTGTATGTATGTAGAACTAAAAAGTCAGTGGGTTGTAGGATTGGTGAACATATATGTAACATAAAGGCCAAAAGAACAAATCATAGTGTTCCTATGCATTATATTCAACAACACAATGGGGACCCTAGTGGAACTTTATATGTATGTTTTGAACAAGTACCGGTCACATATAAGGGTGGTGATCATCTAATGAGGTTAAGATAAAGGGAAACCTTTTGGATATTTAAACTGAATAGCCTACAACCTAATGGTCTAAACATAGATCTTGATGCATTCTAGTGGATTATATCTGTTGGACAAGTTTTATGAAACTGGTGATGTCATTTTAAATAATTTCTAAGCTAATTGTTATACGGTTTATATCATTGCTTTTGAAATGTATGTTTTTATTATGCTGGTTATAATAGTATGTTTTATGTATCATTCATTAGCATTCTACATTTATATATTTTATTGATATTTTGTGCCATTTTCATGGGTTGCCATAGTAATTGAGTCCTCTTGTCCTGCCTAGAGAGGATGTTTAGATCACTTTCTGGATCCTTGTTTGAAAGAGATGCTTGGTTTGGGAAGCACTGGTGTGACATATGGATGGTACCACATGATTAGGTGGACCAATGGTAATTCAGTTAAGAGGAAGTACCACATGGGGGGGCACTGTGTTTATGCTTTAAGGGCAACCACATGGGATTGGCGCATATACTCCTGAGGAAGTGTGGTGCACCACGTGAAATGCATAGAGGAATTAATATTGTGGACTTGGACTGAACATTTGTTCAATGCTGTTTTAATTTGGATCTTGTGAGAATATCTAGTTGGGGGCTCTTTTATCAACAACAACAACAAAGCTATAAAAAGCTATAATTCACTATATGGCATTCCTATCTTTGTTTTATCCAAGGTTGTGAAGATTGGATTAACTGTGTTTGGCCTATATACCTCTTAAATCTGGTGAGTAGGTATTCTCTCCAGAAGGGGTTCTTACCTTTATTAGTGGGGTTACCATACTAACACGGTGGATGTGTTTTTTGCACTTTTAACTGGGGTATGTCTGTTTGTTAGGCCGGATTTAAAAGCTTATATAAAGGAAGAGGTTATGTTAGAAAATGAGGGGGCAGAAGTCTTATGGGTAGAATTCTTCACCAATTGTAAGGAGTCCAGCAAATTATTTGTAGGAGTACGCTATATACCCCCTAAGGTGAGGAGGAGGAGGCTAAGCTCCTGATGTGAATAGAAAAGGCTGCTAGTTTGGGTAAACAAATGATAATGAGGGATTTTAATTACCCAGATATTGACTGGAGCAATATTACTGCCAGATCAGTTAATGGGAATAAGTTTATAAACTTGTTACATGAAAATTTTTTGTCACAGGTTGTTGAGGAGCCAACCAGAAAAAATGCTATTTTGGATCTAGTGATCTCAAATGATCCAGAATGTATAGCAAATGTACAAGTCATTGCACATGGGGGTAATAGTGACTATAATGTCATATCATTTAATGTGTATATACTGGGGCAACAAAAACCATGAATTTCAGAAAAGCTAATTTTAGTGCCCTTCAGAGCATTGGTCGGGGCATTAAGTTTTCAGCTAAAAACACAGAACAGAAATGGGTGTCATTTAAAATGGTATTAAATCATTACTGTACATTTATTCCCTTAAGGAGTAAATGTAGAAGCTCCAAGAATCACGCTATGTGGCTTAATATAGAAGTAAAGAAGTTACTAGGAAAGAAAAGAAAGGCATTTAGAAACTAGAAGTCTGTTTGGGACAGAAAGCTGCATTTTATGAATATAAACACTATAATAAATTTTGTAAATCAGCAATCTGGAATGCAAAGAAGGGAAAAGGAAGAGTGCATAGTGGTGGACTAACCCCAAAACGTTTTTTAAATATATTAATAGTAAAAAGATGCAGGTTGAGAGTGTTGCTCCATTAAATAATGGTACCAGTATGGTTGTAACAGATACAGAAAAGGCAAATGTGCTAAATCTGTTCTTTTCTTCAGTGTATACAATAGCTGCAACTGTGGCTCAGTTCAATCTAGTCAATGGCTGATTCAGGATATGATTCATAAAGCTGAATGTGCTAAATCAGTTCTTTTTTTCAGTGTTTACAATAGAGGAGTCGGAGGTCCAAGGCTCAGTTCATAGCTGCACTGATGGCTCAGCTCAGTCTAGTCAGTGGCTGACTCAGTAAATTATCCATAAAGCTTTAACCCTTTAAGTGCCAGCAGAATTGACCATTTTGGTTACGCGAAATGCCAGACGTTTTTGAAACATTCTGTGCTCTCTCACTTTAGGGGCATTTTCTGAGGGGAAACCTATAGTTCACTTAGGAAAACTATACATTGTTTTTTTCGGGAGAAACTGAGCTTTCTAAATCTGCCTGAGTTTTCTTGTATTTCCACCTCTGCAAAAAGATTTATAATGCTAAATACAAAAAAAAAAAAATGAAAAATTCCTATTTTTCACAATATATGAACTTATACCTGAAAAATATTTCATTTTACGCATGAAAATCCAACTGATTTGGAAAGCCTCATGTCTCTCGGACGTGCCAATACCAAATATGTATAGTTTTAGGTAGATTTAGGAGATCTGTACAGCAAAAACTCCCGGCAGTATATTACCAAATTTTGAAAGCAGAAGGCAGAAAACTGCATATTTTTGATTCCAAGGCCACAAAATCCTGAAACAGTATGTTTACCCCAGAAAAGCATATATTTTTGGAAATTACACATTCTGCCAATTCCAAAATGTGTAACTGTGTCTCTCTACTCCTACTCCTAACTACCAAACATCAAAGCTTGTCTGAACATAGCGTTTTTTTATCAAAATTTTGAAAAATCACTTCAAAGGTTTTAGTTTGCTGCTCCGCATATCACACACTAAATTAGATACCAAGAAAAAGCACCCTGAATATGATTGCCAGGGGTCCACTGAACAGTTTGATCCCCATTGTGCATAGGATTACCAAAGTACCTGGCATTTAGAGACCCCAATATGAAGTTAGCACATCCAAATTGTTCAGGACTTTACTTCAGCTACTAAAAAATCAACACACTGACTGCATTTTTTGTGGGGTAAAAACACCGCAATATACGTTTACCCCCCAAAACCATATATTTTTGGAAAGTACACATTCAACCAAATCTACAATGGGTACCCATGCCTTTCTGCTCCAAACTACTGAGTCGCAAGGCTTTCCCAAAATTGTCAGTTTTGGTGAAATATCTGAAAATTGCCTCAAAGCTTCAACTTCCCAGCACCATATCACCCATGCATACCAAGAAAACGCACCCTAAATATGATTGCCAGGGTTCCTCCAAACAGTTTGGTGGCCATTGTCCATAGGTTTACCAAAGTATCTGGCATTTAGAGGCCCCAAAATGAAGTTAGCGCATACAAATAGTCCTGTGGGTAACTTCAGCTAATGAAAAATCAACACATTGACTGCATTTTTTGTGGGGTAAAAACACAGAAATATACGTTTACCCCCCAAAACCATATATTTTTGGAAAGTACACATTCTACCGAATCTAAAATGGGTACCCATGCCTTTCTGCTCCAAACTACTGAATCGCAAGGCTTTCCCAAAATTGTCAGTTTTGGTGAAATATCTGAAAATTTCCTAAAAGCTTCAACTTCCCAGCACCATATCACCCGTGTATCATTACGTACCAAGAAAAAGCACCCTAAATATGATTGCCAGGGTTCCTCCAAACAGTTTGGTGGCCATTGTTCATAGGTTTACCAAAGTATCTGGCATTTAGAGGCCCCAAAATGAAGTTAGCGCATACAAATAGTCCTGTGGGTAACCAGCTAATAAAAAATAAACACAATGACTGCATTTTTTGTGGGGTAAAAACACAGAAATCTACGTTTACACCCCAAAACCATATATTTTTGGAAAGAACACATTCTACCGAATCTAAAATGGGTACCCATGCCTTTCTGCTCCAAACTACTGAGTCGCAAGGCCTTCCCAAAGTTGTCGGTTTTGGTGAAATATCTGAAAATTGCCTCAAAGCTTCAACTTCCCAGCACCATATCACCCATGTATCATTACGTACCAAGAAAAAGCACCCTAAATATGATTGCCAGGGTTCCTCCAAACAGTTTGGTGGCCATTGTTCATAGGTTTACTAAAGTATCTGGCATTTAGAGGCCCCAAAATGAAGTTAGCGCATATACATAGTCCTTCAGCTAATGAAAAATCAACACATTGACTGCATTTTTTGTGGGGTAAAAACACAGAAATATATGTTTACCCCCCAAAACCATATATTTTTGGAAAGTACACATTCTACCGAATCTAAAATGGGTACCCATGCCTTTCTGCTCCAAACTACTGAGTCGCATTGCTTTCCCAAAATTGTCGGTTTTGGTGAAATATCTGAAAATTGCCTCAAAGCTTCAACTTTCCAGCATTGTATCGTCCAAGTATCATTACCAGCATAAAGCATCCTAAATATGAATGCCGGGGGTCTACTAAACAGTTTGATACCCAATAAACATAGATTTACCAAACTAGGTGGCATACAGAGACCCCCAAATCCAAATAGGGCATATGAATTTTCAAGTATAACACTGGCTACTACAACAAAAGCACCCAATGAGACCCCCTAACAGTATGGAGACCCTAGAAAACTATATAGTTTCTGAAATTAAACATTCAGGTGAATCTAAAGCAGGTAATTACAGCTTTCTACTGCAAACTACCAAACCGCAAAGCTATGCTAAACACAAGGCTTTTTTTTTTAATTTTCTGAAAATAGTCACAAAGCTTGCATTTTACCCCATTATATACCCCACTATATACCCCACATTTTGTAACATATCAACAAAAGTCATCCTAAATATGAACACCAGGGGTGTACTGAACAGTTTGATATGAAAATATTTACCAGGTTGCATACAGAGACGCCCAAATGAAAATAGTACATATGAATTTTCACATATGACACTCTGACTGCTACAATACAAGCACCTGGTATGTGCATTATGCACCATAAGACCCCCTAACAGTATAGAGACCCTAGAAAACCATATATTTTCTGAAAGTACACATTCAGATGAATCTAAAGAAAGTAATTACATCTTTCTACTGCAAACTACAAAACCGCAAAGCAATGCTAAACAGAACGCTTTTTATGGAATTTCTGAAAATAGTCACAAAGCTTGCATTTTACCCCATTATATACCCCACATTTTGTAACGTACCAGCAAAGGTCATCCTCAATATGAAAGCCAGGAGTGTACTGAACAGTTTGATGCCTGATATGAAAATATTTACCAAACTAGGTGGCATACAGAGATGCCCAAATGAAAATAGTACATATGAATTTTCACATATGACGCTCTGACTGCTACAATACAAGCACATGGTATGTGTATTATGCACCGTAAGACCCCCTAACAGTATGGAGACCCTAGGTAACCCATATATTTTCCGAAAGTACACATTCAGACAAATCTAAAGCAGGTAATTACAATTTTCTACTGCAAACTACCAAAACGCAAAGCAATGCTAAACATAACGCTTTTTATGGAAATTCTGAAAATAGTCACAAAGCTTGCATTTTACCCCATTATATACCCCACATTTTGTAACGTACCAGCAAAAGTCATCCTAAATATGAATGCCAGGGGTATACTGAACAGTTTGATGCCTGATATGAAAAGATTTACCAAACTATTTTGTACACAGAGACCTCCAAATGGTTATATAGCAGACAAAATTTCCAAGGTCAAAATGAAGTAACAAAAATCACTAAATCCAACAAAACCGCAAAAAACAATGCTTTTTTTTTTCGCGGAATGTAATCAGCAGTCAGAATCAATTTTTGATTATTTTAACATGGCCAAATAGGTTTTACAGACAGAAAAAGGGGAACAACACTTTTGCAAAGCTGAAAATGTAATAAAATGGCAAAACATGCAATAAAATGTCTAAAAATGCACCAAAATCACCAAAATTGCAGTATAATCACCAAAATAACATACAAAAGGTATTGCGCAGTGCAATTAGCGGATATGCTATTCGCAATGGCAATAAAACAGTTTTTTCAGGCAAAAAAAACAGACGATGCGATAAGGGAAAAAAAAAAAAAAAAAAGACACAACAGTGTAAGTATGTATGTGTGTGTACAACTGACCAATTGCATGTTGTGTGTGTGTGCAAATGTGTGGGAGTGCTGTGAATGTGTGTGACCCCCCCTGATCCCCCAAAAATGTATGTGATTGTGTGTAAGTGTGTATGTAAGTGTGTAATGGGAAAATAAGTGTGTGTTTCTGTGTGTTTCTGTGTGTGGATGGGCACTAACCTGGGGGAAGCAGGTCCAGATCGTTGTGCAGGGCTGGATGAAGAAAATGCTGCATCACCCAGGAAGATCCGTTGTGAGGGGGCGGAGCTTCGTCTCAGGAAGTGAAAGCAGCAGCAGGACATGCAGTTTGCACGTGTCTGCTGCTGCATTTGGGGCCCCTGGACGATCGCGCCTCAGGGGCCACTCGTTCCCGGCCCCTGCTCGTTGCCTGGGGGCTGGGGAACGAAGAGGAACAGAGCAAGCAACTTGAAAAGCCACTCCTCCGTTCCCTAACCCTGAAATGCCGCAGAACGTAGAATCTACGTTCTGTGGCATTTCAAGTGCCATCCCCACAGAACGTAGATTCTACGTGGGGTGGCACTTAGAGGGTTAATAAAAATTAATGTAAACAAGGCTCCAGGGCTTTATGACATACACCCCCAGTTCTAAGAGAGCTTAGTTCAGTTTTAGACCAGCCCCTATTTTTGATTTTCTCAGATTCACTTTTATCTGGTATGGTAACTATGGATTGGAGAAAAGATGATGTCATTCCAAAAAACTGGCAATTATAGGTCAATTAGCTTGACATCTGTGGTGGGCAAATTATTTGAAGGCTTGTTAAGGGATCACATTCAAAGTTTTGTCCTAGTGAATGGCATTATGAGCAGCAATCAGCATGGCTTTATGAAGGATAGGTCATGTCAGACAAATTTGATTGCTTTTTATGATGAGGTACTTACCTCATCATAAAAAGCAATCAGATTTGTCTGACATGACCTATCCTTCATAAAGCCATGCTGATTGCTGCTCATAATGTGCTCTATTTGGATTTTGCCAAAGCATTAGACACCATGCCCCACAAAAGACTGCTTTCTAAACTAAGGTCTGTTGGGCAAAATTAAGTCATTTGCACATGGATAGGAAATTGGCTACAGGATCGGGTACAGAGGGTGGTTGTTAATGGTACATTCTCTACTTGGAGGAAGGTTCTTAGTGGGGTCCTTCTGGGCTCAGTATTGGGTTCATTTTTATTTAACTTGTTTATTAATGGCTATGGGGAGGGTATTGTAAGTAATGTATCAGTGTTTGCAGATGACACAAACTATCCAACCCAATAAATTCCATCCAGGATGTGGCATCTTTGCAACAGGATCTTGACAAACTCGCAATCTGGGCAGCTAAGTGGCAAATGAGATTCAATGTTTATAAATGTAAAGTCATGCACCTGGGATGTAAAAATATCCAAGCCACTTATACCCTAAATGGGACTGCACTAGGCAAATCCATTATGGAAAAGGACCTTGGAGTCTTTGTAGATGATAAACATAGCTATAGCAAGCAATGTCAGTCAGCAGCATCAAGGCAAATAAGGTCTTGAGCTTAAAAAGGGGCGTTAATTATGGCAGGAAGTGATCATTCTTCCACTTTAAAGAGTACCGTTAAGGCCCCATCTAGAATATGCCGTACAGTTTTGGTCTCCATCACTCAAACAGGACATTATTGTATTAGAGAAGTTACAGAGAAGTCCAAAAGAGCTTTGGAGAAGCCGCACATCACACAAACCCAAAGATTCTTATCCTGGTGCCCAGCAACAAGGGTAAGAAGTATTTCACTGGCACACAGGAGTTGCGGTAGCAGGGCAAGCCCTTGCAATTTTATTATGCAATTGTGCAATGTTTCCGGGACCCGAAACATTGCACAATTGCATAATAAAATTGCAAGGGCTTGCCCTGCTACCGCAACTCCTATGTACCAGTGAAATTCTTCTTAGGGTACAGAGAAGGGCAACTAAGCTGGTAAAAGGTATGGAAAATCTTAGCTATGAAGAAAGATTGGCCAAATTAGGGATGTTCACACTGGAGAAGAGGCATTTAAGGGGTGATATGATAACTATGTATACATATATAAGGGGATCATATAATAATCTCTCTAATGCTTTATTTACCAGCATGTCTTTCCAGCTGACACAAGGTCACCCATTCCGTTTAGAAAAAAAGAGTTTCTGACTAAATATTCAGAAGGGGTTTTTTACAGTGAGAGCTGACATTTTCTCCCTGAATCAGTTGTACTGGCTGATACATTAGATAGCTTTAAGAAGGGGTTGGATGGCTTTTTATCAAGTGAGGGAATACAAGGTTATGCAAGGTAGCTTATAGTACAAGGGACTAGTCCGATTGCTATTATGGAGTCAAG
The DNA here is from genome assembly GCF_017654675.1 of Xenopus laevis. NCBI lineage: Eukaryota > Metazoa > Chordata > Amphibia > Anura > Pipidae > Xenopus > Xenopus laevis. The sequence goes on along the minus strand of NC_054384.1, from coordinate 47,132,644 downwards.
AAGGAATATTTCTCCCTCTGAGGCAAATTGGAGAGGATTCAGGTGGGGTTTTTTTTGCCATCCTCTGGATCAACTGGCAGTTAGGCAGGTTAAAAAAAGCTAAAAGGTTGAACTTGAAGTCTTTTTTCAACCTAACTTACTATGTACTATGTTACTATTTTACATCCAGTCACTCCAGCCTTTATACATTACATTTTTGGCTAACTAACTATATTAGAAACATTTTTTATTTTGCACAGCATATCTATTTTATACTAAACAATTCGTTTAAGAGGGTGCCAGAAAATGGCACTACCAATGAGTTTCGTAACTATCTAAAAAAAATCTGTTCTCAACAATTAACCCTGATCAGCCGATTCATTTATAAGGTACAAGGAGGCCAATAACTCAAAAAAAGCAAAAAAGTTATAAGGCAAGTTGAATTGATATGGAAAAGGATATTGCAGCAAGCAGTAAAATAATCCAAAATTATTTATTAAATATATTAATTGTAAAAAAATTAGTAAGGAAGGGGTGGGACTTTTATATATTAGAGGGGGTCAAGCTGGTTGATGAAAACAAACAAAAAGTGCAGATTCTAAACACATATTTTTCATCTGTCTACACAAATGAGGAACCAAAGAATGCTATGAGTTTGTGCCAGCATGGTTTTATGCATTGGGCATTGAAAGTACTGTTTCTATTTTTGCAGATGATACTAAATTGTGCAGAACTATAGGTTCCATGCAGGATGCTGCCACTTTGCAAAGTGATTTGTCTAAACTGGAAAACTGGGCAGCAAACTGGAAAATGAGGTTTAATGTTGATAAATGCAAGGTTATGCACTTTGGCAAAAATAATATAAATGCATGTTATACACTAAATGGCAATGTGTTGGGAGTTTCCTTAAATGAAAAGGATCTAGGGGTCTTTATAGATAACACATTGTCTAATTCTGGGCAGTGTCATTCTGTGGCTACTAAAGCAAATAAAGTTCTGTCTTGCATAAAAAAGGGCATTAACTCAAGGGATGAAAACATAATTATGCCTCTTTATAGGTCCCTGGTAAGGCCTCATCTGGAGTATGCAGTTCAGTGTTGGACTCCAGTCCTTAAGAGGGATATAAATGAGCTAGAGAGAGTGCAGAGACGTGCAACTAAATTGGTTAGAGGGGCGGAAGACTTAAATTATGAGGGTAGACTGTCAAGGTTGGGGTTGTTTTCTCTGGAAAAAAGGCGCTTGCGAGGGGACATGAGGGGACATGATTACACTTTACAAGTACATTAGAGGAGATTATAGACAAATGGCAGGGGACCTTTTTACCCATAAAGTGGATCACCGTACCAGAGGCCACCCCTTTAGACTAGAAGAAAAGAACTTTCATTTGAAGCAACGTAGAGGGTTCTTCACAGTCAGGACAGTGAGGTTGTGATGGCTGATTCAGTTAATGCCTTTAAGAATGGCTTGGATGATTTTTTGGACAGACATAATATCAAAGGCTATTGTGATACTAAACTCTATAGTTAATATAGGTATGGGTATATAGAATTTTAATTAAAAGTAGGGAGGGGTGTGTGTATGGATGCTGGGTTTTCATTTGGAGGGGTTGAACTTGATGGACTTTGTCTTTTTTCAACCCAATTTAACTATGTAACTATGTAACTATGTAACTATAATAGATCTTGCTAGTAACATTACTTAGACTTTGCTAAAGCATTTGATACAGTGACACAGAAGGTTACTAGTTAAATTAAGGAATGTTGACCTGGAACATAGTATTTGTACCTGGATAGAGAACTGGCTAAACGATAGACTACAAACAGTGATGGTAAATTGGACCAGTGTTGTTAATGGAGTACCACAGGGCTTTTTACTAGGTCCCTTGCTTTTCAACTGGTTTATTAATGACCTGGAGGTGGTTATTGAAAGTACTGTTTCTAGTTTTGCAGATGATACTAAATTGTGCAGAACTATAGGTTCCATGCAGGATGCTGCCACTTTGCAGAGTGATTTGTCTAAATTGGGAAGCTGGACGGCAAACTGGAAAATGAGGATCAATGTTGATAAATATATGGTTATGCACTTTGGCAAAAATAATATAAATGCAAGTTATACACTAAATGGCAGTGTGTTCCGAGTTTCCTTAAATGAGAAGATCTTGGGATTTTTGCAGATAACAAGTTGTCTAATTCTGGGCAGTGTCATTCTGTGCTACTAAAGCAAATAAAGTTCTGTCTTGCATAAAAAAGGTCATTACCTCAAGGGTGCAGTTTTGTACTCCAGTACTTAAGAGGGATATAAATGAGCTGGAGAGAGTGCATAGACATGCAGCTAAACTGGTTAGAGGGATGGAAGACTTAAATTATGAGGGTGGACTGTCAAGGTTGGGGTTGTTCTCTCTGGAAAAAAGGCACTTGCGAGGGGACATGAGTACACTACACAAGTACATTAGAGGACATTATAGACAAATAGCAGGGGACCTTTTTTACCCATAAATAGGATCACCGTACCAGAGGCCACCCCTTCATATTAGAAGAAAAGAACTTTCATTTGAAATAACATAGGTGGTTCTTTACAGTGAGGTCAGTGAGGTTGTGGAATGCACTGCCGGGTGATGTTGTGATGGCTGATTCTGTTAATGCCTTTAAGAGTGGCTTGGATGATTTCTTGGATAGACATAATAGCAAAGGCTATTGTGATACTAAATTCTATGGTTAGTATAGATATGGGTATCTATAATTTATCTGAGAGTAGGGAGGGCTGTGTGTATGGATGCTGGCTTTTCATTTGGAGGGGTTGAACTTGATGGACTTTTTCCAACCCGACTTAACTATGCAACTATGTAACTATGCCTGAAGAAGCATGGAGAATGGACAGGGCTCAGAGAGCTTTAGGAAATAGAGCTATTCCTCCAAATCAAACCAGGGGTGTTGTCCTGTGTCTGCATTATTATGAAAGCAAAGAATCTATCATCTAATCCTGAAGCTGAGAAATTAACCCCACTTTATGTATAAGGGAGCAAAATTCAAATCTTTAGCAATCTTTCACCAGTGACTCTGGCAAAAAGATGGGAGCTAACACCAATAACTCAGATACTGCGAGAAAATGATATACCATATCATGGGGGGTTTTCCGTTAAGTCTCATTTCAACAAAAAATGGCAGGCAATACTCAATGCAAGAAGTACGGTCTAGCTCTAATTTCCTTGTTCATCCCCATGAGTGAGGAGCTCTCCAAGCTGGACGGTGGTTTCACCCAAATGCCCCAAGCCATCAAGCTCCAGAGGATCAACCTCACCACCATCTTCGGCAGGCCCGAACTGTGGTTAATCTTCTAGGAGATGGAATTTTGTGTTTACACATGAATCTCATAGACTGAGAAGAAGGTGACTACTGAACTTTTCTTCTCCCCCTTGGTTACACGGAGAAGCAGACTTTTGCGGAAGGTCATGGAACATCTTGATTAAAGGAAAAGTTCCAGAAGTCAGACCCTCTTTCCATGATTTATGATACCCCACAGAGATGGGATTACCCCTCCATTCTACTCCTATATTGGATAATCTGATCGGCACTTTTGGCCATTATTTATCTACTACGTAAAAAAACTGACTGAGTATATGTTTTGAGAATGTTTGTTTGTAGTTTACTAATTTTTGAGTTCATTTGTTTAATGCTTAAAGTCCAATTTTTAATTTCCACCTATCAGTCTCGAACCCGAAGCAATAAGCTTACCTGGGATACTCATTTAACTTATTTAGAGGTTTTGTGGATATCATTGCTTATTAAAAGCAATATGGGAAATTCAAATGTATCACTATTGTTATATATCTTAACGATTCAGAAAGCCCCTTCTGGGGACATAGCCCACAGAATATTGTCTTACAGTAGCAACACCCTGCAAATTAACAAATGTTTAAATTATTATCAATGAATATAAATGGTCTAAATACCATATTAAAAAGAGCATTGGTCCTGAAGGAAGCCACAAGACAGAGAGCTGACATATTATTTCTGCAGGAAACCCATCACAAGAAATCGAATCCGTGGCTACTGCACAGCTCCCTATATCCAAATATAATTAGAGTTTCAGGAACCAAGAAAACAGCAGGGGTGGCCATTTTAATTCACAAGGATTTTCAATATTCCCACACTCGCACTATAATAGACCCTATGGGACATTATCTAGTGATAATGGGAACTTTGGAATGTATGCCTGTTCTCATGGTAAATTTGCATGCACCTAACAGGAGACCCCTTGCATCTCTTAAGAGGGTACTTGGTATAATTTCGGATCTAAACATGAAAAATGTGAGGAGATTTTATATGATCTGGTCAGAAGACAGAGACAGACAATCCTATAGCCCAGATGTTACCCCTCTCAACAGAGAACAGATTTCTCAAAAATTTAGAGCATTAGTGAGAGCCCATCTCCTACTTGATGTCTGGCGAATAGAATTCCCCACCTAGATAATATACTTTTTTTTTTCACACTCCCATCAAAGTTAGCCTTCAATGGACTATTTTTTTCTCTTATCCCAAATGTGTCAGCTCCCACACTCCTCAATGATCCACAATATCACGTATCACCCCTATATAACTTAATATACACATAGATAGACAGATGAAATACAGTACTACCTGGTGGTTTAATGAACTTCTCTTAAAGATCCCAGAACTGAAACAAAAGCTTCAAACACAAATCCAGACATATTTTCAGATTAACAAGGGCACAGTAGACTCAGTAGAAACTTTAAGGGAGGCACATAAGGCAGTTGTCAGAGGCCATTGCATCGCTCTGGCTGCCAGGTTTAAGAGAAATAGAAAAAAAGAAAAGTGTTGCTTTTTTTCAATGTACGTGTAACTACACATCTCACATGTATGCTGCTAACTATAGACAGGTGGTAAAACAAGTGAGTACCCAGCCAGGTAGTAACTATCATAGTATCTCTGTAGCAATGATGTAGTAAAAGTCCACATAAGAATGTAGTTCAGAGTTCACACACTTGCATACCAAACAGTAATTTGTTTCTGGAAATGCCCATGTATGGTCTCAATGTGGGTTACCTTGAAGAAAGAAACCAATTATGGTGCAGTAAATAACTACGTATAGGTTTTATATCCTTTCCTGTAACTTCTCAAAAGAGATCCATGAACTTCAGACACATAGTTGCAATCCAGGCTGATCTCCTTTGTCTCTCCCTGCTACACTCCTCTGTGCAGGCACTCTGGCTTCCTGGTCAGCTGGTCACACATTCCCATTATGGATGCCTTGCTGGGACAAACCTTCCAGAGATGGACACTCTCAAAGTGGAAGTATATGAAGGGTTTAAGGAGGAGCAGCAAAGTAATATACACAGCCCAAAAGGAATTCTAAATGAGAAGATCAGTATTTTATTCCAAACAAACATAAAAACATATCTTACTTACACATTGATTTCTGTTCTACTCATTACTGCCATCTAGGCCTAGAAAAATTTATAAAATAGATATAACAGATAAATACAATAAATCAAGTGTTAAAACATATAAAATATATATAAGACAACTTTCCACAGAGCATGAAATTGGTTACAAAAGTTAAAACTATTGTTAAAGATACAAAATGGTAAAAGTACATTTTACACCGATATTCCAATCATCGGTGTTGAGGTACTCTAAGAAGGTTGTTAGAGTCAATTCAGTACCTCCCCAGGCAAACAAACAGCGATCGATATAACATTTACAAAATAGCAGGCCTTCTTCCTGTCCTACTAAATGTTTAATAAAAGTCTTTTCTCATAGCCATTTCTCCCACATATAAATTAGCGTGGCTGGGAGCAACTTAACTTCCCATTGCTGCACCTCGTATCTGGGGATAAAATTATTTATTGAGCCATAAATAGTTGTTCTCTAATGGAAACTTTAAACCTTCCAAAATAAACAGTTTCTGGTCCTGTGATATATACCCATCTTCACTTAAAAAGGCCTCTACAGCTTCTAAAACAAGTTGGATACTTGTATAATGATGTGACACCTGCTGTTTAGTAAAATAGTGAGGCTTCCACTCAAATGTCTCCACAAAATTCCTTCAGAAAAGATGGTAGACTAGTCACATATGGCTGAAGTAAGATATCTATATACTCTGCCACTAGGGGGGAGTTACTACCTGGCTGTATACTCACTTGTTTTACCACCTGTATATAGTTAGCAGCAAGCATCTGAGACGTGTAGTTGCACGTACACTGAAAAAAAGCACCACTTTTGTTTATTTATATTTTGGTTTCATTTATTGTGTTGGCTTACTTGCTTATAAGGGAGAAGCGCTTGGTTTTATTGTTGAATTTACAAGAAATAGAAACTACCAAATTCAATAAACCAAACAGAAACTAACAAAAGCAGAACAATTAATGCAAGCCAGGCCAACGCAGGGGAAAATTAGAGGAATTCTTACAACAAGCTCACCTCTCAAAACTCAGTGCTACAGACTTAAATGCACCAATATCAGAAGATGAAATAGCAGAAATCCCCAGGCTCTTGTAAGTATTGACTTACTTATCAATACTTTAAAATCTTTAAGGATAACCTTCTCCCATATATGTCTAGCTATATACGTCGCTCATTAACAATATTACCCCCATAAGAATCTTTTTTAGCCTCATACATAATGGTTATACCCAAAGAAGGGAAAGACCATACTAAATGTCAAAATTACAGACCAATAGCGTTATTCAACTCGGACCTGAAAATCTTTCTGAAACTATTAGCCTCTTGATTGAACAGTATACTCCCATCTCTCATAGACCGAGACCAGGTAGGCTTTATCAAGGGAAGAAGAACTGGCAACAATGTATCCTAAGTTTAGATGCTGCAAAAGGCTTTTGACTGACTAGGGTGGGGGGTTCATGTTTAAGACACAGGATATGATGGGCTTTAGGGGCCTGTTTCTATAAGCGATATGTTCAATATATTCTGTCCCCACAGCTAAACTGAAAATCCCAGGAGTAATCTCCACCACACTCTCCCTAGCTAATGGTACACGACAGGGATGCCCCCTTTTCCCCATTTTATTTGCCATCTCTATTGAGCCTTTAGCAGCAACTATACAGAACTCCATATGAATGTACATGGAATACAAGTAGCAAAATCCCAATACAAACTAGGTCTTTATGCAGACGACATAATACTAATCATCACACGTCCTCAGACTTCTCTACCCAACATTCAATGGATACTATCAGAATATGGCACTTATTCTGGCTATAAAACAAATAATGATAAGTTCAAAGCCCTCCCGCTGAACCTCCCCCCCCCTTAAAACTGAAACTCCTTAAATTAAACTTTTCCTATAAGTGGAGAGGAAACTATCAAATACCTAGGGGTCAATTTCACTAAAGCTTATTAGACACTTTTTAAAAATAACTACCCCCCACTGTTCTCCTTCTTACAAAAAGAACTTAAGACCTGGCAAGTTTACAATCTTTCCTGGCTAGGCAAAATAGCAGCGGTAAAGATGAACTATCTACCTAGGTTACTGTACCTATTTGATGCCTTGCCAATAATAATCCCTAAAAAAATCTTTAAACTCTATTAGAGATCGGTGCTCAATTTTATCTGGAACGGAAAGATACATAGAATCTCTAGCAACAATTGAAACCAGCCTTGGACTGGATAACATATGAACCCACTTCTAAATATCTAGAAATGGAAAGCTTAGAAACGGTACACCCAGAAACTTTACTTTGAACATCCTATACCCCCCCATGACTGGAGATATTCTTAGCCCAGTAATACATACATACAAAGATGCCAAATTGTATGTCTTCATTAAATTATGAAATACAGGGCTCTCTGTATACGCCAGTCTGGGGAAACCCAAAATTCACTCCAGGAATGCAGTCAGGTATGATAGATAAATGGAAGAGGGAGGACACCTTTTATCTGTGTAATTATTTGAAAACAGGCTCAGGGGCAATAAAAACATACCAAGAGTTTCCATTGAATCTCTAATTGGATTCCCCAGGTTCATGTACCTACAAATTAGGCATTATATAGACTCCCTTAGGAGAAATAGGAAGCAGAAAGGATCCCACTTGATAGAAGTAGCAGAATATGCAGGGAAGGCTACATCCACATTGAATAATTTATTATCATCAAAAGACACCCCACCCATACATGCAGAAATGGGAAACAGATACGGAAAGATATCTTTGCAAACATGGTAGAGAATCTGGGAGAATGCAATGAATGCAATTTGTGCATCCACAAGGGAGGGGATCTATAAAATATATATGAGATGGATTCAAAAATTGGAGATGTTAGCCCCCCATGGTCTTAACAGGGAATATGATTTAAGTAAGATTTATCGTTGAATCAATTTTACAGAAAATATTTTAACCTGAATTTCATATTTATTGGAAGTATTTTACTATTTTGTTTTTGTATATATTCTCTCTTACAGCTTAACTTTTTCACAAGGAAATTAATGGGCACTAAAGAAAAAGGATTTTTACACTAAGGTAGACAGAAGTATTTATTTTTAACTATATTATTTCAACTGGATACATTGTGGTGTATTGTAAATGTGATACATTGTATTTGTTGCTATGTCAGGATACATCACTAGGGGTCACTGTGATACTATGTATAAATAACTGTGAACAGGTACTGCTGAGGTGGCTTGATAAAAGACAGATGGCGGTCTGAAACGTTGCTGATTGTTTGGGTAAGAGCCCATGTTTCAATAAAGGCATTTTAAAGAAAAGAAACTTGTGATGGTGCTGTCCATGATACAAAAATTTGCTGTAACAAGTGCTGACTAAAGAACCTTTTGGTTTAGATATATCCTGCTGAAAATAGGTACTCTATACATGGGTGATCCTGGAAAATATCATAAAATGTTCCCAAATGGTCGAGCATTAGCTCATGATACTGATCTAATAGGACTTTTCTTACATTTATTTTTCTTTCTTGATCTTTTAAATCTTTGTCTTAACATGTTAACAATGTTATTTCCTTGTGGCTTAATGAATTAATGATTATATACAATCCACAGTAATAGAGCTAAGGGCACCACAGATTTTTCAAAACTTGATCTGAGAGGCGCATGTAATCTAATTTGAATAAAGAAAGGAGATGTATGGAAGACGGCCTTTAACACTTGTGATGGGCAATATGAATACTTAGTAATGCTCTTTGGGTTATCTTACACCCCAGCTGTCTTGCAAGAATTCATGAACAAAATTGTTCTTGATCTTCTGGGTTGCTATGTAGTGGGGTTCCTAGAAGATTTATTTATTTAACTGATCATCGTGCCCATGTTCAGAAGGTCTTATGTAGGTTAAGGCAGAATCAGCGATATGTTAAGAAAAAATGCATTTTTGAAGTACCTTCTATTAATTTTCTGGAGTATTTCATTTCACAAAAGGTTCAGGCCATTTCAGATTGGGTGCAACCTCTTTCTTCATTAGTAATTCAAAGTTTTTTAGGGTTCACCAACTAAAAATGTTTCCACTCTGGTGGCTCCAATTACCACCTTTACCTGGAAAGGGCCAGATTCAAGTATATGGTCTATAGAGACTGTGAGAGCCTTTGAACAACTGAAGAAAGTTTAAGCAAGTGCTTCAATCCTAGACAGGACAGACAGGCATTATTTTTTACCCACTTTATCATAACATACAGGCTTGGGGAAAAGAAATGCTAAGGAAGATGCCCTTTTTGGAAGTTTTGCCTTCAGTCCTCGAGAGAAATCTGAACCAGATTCTATAGTCTCTAAGGAAGTGATTGTAGCAGTATTGAGTCCAGATCTGTATTCCTCTTCATCTGAAGTCCAGGTTAATTTACCACTTAATCGTAATGAAATCAAAATTTTTGTTCCGGAAAACAAAGGTGAGGTGGTTTTGGTTGAGACAATTCTAAGGTAGCAAGGCATCCGGGTCACAGTAAAACCTGTTCTCTTCTATCCTGCAGTCTCTGAAGGCCAACATTAAAACATGAAGTTGGGAATTATATTGATTCTTGCCAAGTTTAAAACCATCCAGGGCCTTACCTCAGGGTCTGCAACGGTAGCTTCCTATTCCTGAGAAGGCATGGACTCATATTTCCAAGGATTTCATTGTGGAATTATCTCCCTCAAATGTAAATACTGTTATTTGGGTGGAAGTGGACCAATTTAGTAAAATGTTTAATTGTATTCCCCTTCTTGCCTTCCCCTCTGCTAAGTCTCTTGCTGAACTCTTCCTGTCCAATATTTTTAAGCTTCATGGGGCTCCATTGAACATTGTTTCTGACACAGGGGTTCAAATTGTTTCAAGGTGCTGGCTGGGCTTTTGTTCACTTATGGGCACTATGTATTTTGTCTCTTTGTATTACAGCCAGATAGGAAGGACAAATCAATAGTTGAAGAAATATCTCAGGTGTTATGTCTCCAGTAAGTAATCACAATGGGCTTATTTTCTTCCGTGGGTTGAATTTGCATGTAATAAAGCATCCAATGGGGAATATCCGTTCTTTAACCTCTTGGGGGGGGTTATGTAAGAATTACTGGTGGTCTAGTAGGGCGGTGGGTTGGCACGGGTGTCTTTTTATGTCGCTACATCTGATGTCATCACCCTTAGTGTGACATTTTAATTATTTAAAGGCACCTCATTCTACTAATTGCCCAATATATGTCGATTCTATATAGTTATTGGTTGTGATTCTGGTTCTATTTACTGTTCTTAGACCCTTGCCTGTCCTTGACCATTCCTCTCTGCTACCTGAACTGACCATTGCCTGTTTACAGACTACTGTTCAGGATCCTGATTCTGCATTTCATGGTTTCTGGTTTTTGACCCAGCCTGTTTCCTTTGACTACGCTTTGCTCTAACCCCATTACTCCTGTCACACATGACCCTTGCCTGCCCAGAACATTTTAACTACTGCCAGCATCCGAGTAGCAAAGTGCTCCTCCCCATGTGTAAGGTGGCTGTTATAGGTAGAAGCATGAGCCGCGACCAGAACCTTAACATCTGGGTTTTTTTGATACTGAACTTGTACTCCTATATTGTTTAAAATATAGGACTGGCTGCACAAAGATCATTTGTGCTGTTATTCCAGTGCAATAAAAAGAGGTTGTTGCTTCTCACCAAGTAATAGATTCTCTTTTCTTCTTTGTCAGAGTGCTTTCTCATCCTTATTTATTTGCCCATTCATCACTGTCATGGTGCTGCAACTGATTTCTAGGCCACCTTTCAGGTAAAGAAGGAAGGTTGGCCTCGCAAAACTTAAGCTGACATTTGCACTCTCCCAATAAAAAATATTTAGTCAATTAAACATAAATACCTGTCATTCTAATGTACAGGCCCATACAGGATTGCTGTTTCTTTTTGATGTTTATTATAGGCAAACAACTGCAGTGCCTGAATGTTTTCAACTAGCGTATTGATTAAACTTTTAAATGGCTGCCATATAACCCAGGGATAGTGGAAAGATTAATTGGCATCAATGTTCATCTGTAATTCATTAGCCATTTATTTTTTACAACCACATGAACTATCAGGAAAATGCAGATCATTTTTCACTTGGTACAGACTTGGTAACAGATCCTGGCATTTCAGCTGCATATTAATAGCCTTGGTCATATAAAGAGTATAGTTGTTTTATTTATTTATTTGTGGTTAACATAATGCTGGGAATAATGCAAGCAAGGGGTGGGGGGTTTTAGCTTGGGAAGAAACTATGAAGTACTTGTCCCTGAGGTATAAGATTTAATACAGCTTGTCTTCCATTCTCAATGTATGCAAAATGGATTCTCAAATTTTGCTCTGATAATAATAGCAAAAAAAAAGTTAGCTTAGGTCCCTTTGCAGTGTTACAGATCTCATATATTTAATCTAGATAACAAGCACACAAAATAATGATCAATATTCTGTTTCTTGACTATATCGCTATAGTATAACATTTTATGTTCCCCAAGGCAAGTAAGGGTAGAAAAACAATAAAAACAGAATTAAGATATAGAAAGTAGGTGGAGGAAGACTGGAAAGACATTTTGAGCTATAATACTGGAGTTATGTTCTCAATCATCTGATTCATATAATGTAACTTGATACACATCAAATACTATGAGCAAAGCTAGGAACGTGTGATTGCCTCATATACTGCATCTCAATTCTGCCATAATATGAGTCATCCTGTAACAGTTGTTGCTAAAAAAAAATTGCATACAACAGTCCCGTTAATAGTTTTCCTATAATAGCAAAATGTATTTCCAACAGGTTCTGTCAGTTTTTATCTTGAAATTGAATTCATTTAGATCCCACTGCTGATAGACCTGAACCTATAACACGAATGCTGTGTTATATTGTAAAGAATGGTAATATAGTATTGGTTTTCCAAGCTGCTTGGCTCCCCCTGCATATGACCATAAAAGCCCATTAACTTTTGATGATGTTGCTGTACTAGTAAAGTTGTGCATACTTCTGTTTTTAAAGGAAGAATGTTTTATGGGTTTGTAGGGAATCGGTGCAAAAGCATTGCCCTTATCCCTGTAATGGCAGAAGCACAGAGCCTGTGTCTGTGTGCTGTAAGCTGTTACCTAGCAACCAACTAGTCAGTGATTTTAGTGCAACAGGAAGTGACACTGCAACTAAGGAGTGGCAGGCAGGAAAATGAAGTCACAGATACTGGCAAAAGAAGAGAGCCTGGCATAGAGAGCCGTATGGTGGACAGAGAAGGAAGCAATAGAGGTGCTGGTGGGCCTAGAGAGCTGAGAGGCTGCACCAAAAAGTATCCATTTGGATCAGGCTGGCACAGGGAAGCCACATACTGTGCCTGGAAAGACAGAGAGTGTGAAAGGAATCCAGATTGAAGGAACAAACAGCAGGAGATTCCCAACTGAGCATCCAAAGGGGCTGGTAATCGCACTGTATGCCTGAATGTGCTGGATTCACCAGGAGAGAACTCTAAAGTTTTCCAAAGAGGATTTGTGAGTATCCTGGTTAAAGGGACAGTACCCAAAAGAGGCGCTGAAGAATAAAGAGACTGTGTATTAAAGGACTTTGCTTTTATTAGTTAGGCAGACAGTTTGGGGCTAGTAAGTTAGTTAGTGAGGCCCTATTGCCACGAGTTAGAAGTGCTGCATGTACAAGTTGGCCAGTTATTTAGTTTAACCAACACTGTGTGGGTGTTATTACTGTATTCCTAGTAGGGCCACCTGTAGGTACATTTCCGGATCCCACTAGGTGGAGGCACTGCTCTAGTAAGTACCAGGTACCCAGTCTCTCCCCATACCACTGCGGAGTGGCTCAGGTTTGTCCCGTGCCATCAGGTAAACGCCACACGTGGCGTGTAACACCGACAAAGGGGTGTCGAAAGGGTTACAGGTTTTTTCCCTTTCTATTGACAAAGGGGGTAGAGAATATTATTGTAATGATAACAATAATATCATAGAGGAAATTAAAGCATTGTATGCATAATATATTAACAGATATCCAAAAATGCAAATGTCTATTTAGTTTACTTTACAGTATAACAAAAGTGCATGTTTTTGTTGTATGAGTAAGTAACTACATATACTGTACAATTATCATCTAGAATAGGCTTATGTGGCCTGCAGTATGTAGGGTAGGAATTCCAGAATCTCATCATATGTTCCTACCACATTGAAATGATTACAGGTCAAGGAGACAGATTTTTTTTGCACCATAATTTTTTTTTAACTGCAATGTAATTTCAAGAATGGAGAAAAACTATGCAAAAATCCAGACACTGGATTAATATTTGAAGTTTATTTTTTATGTTAGACATCCACCAATGATTAAAATTTTTACCTGATACCATAGGCTGGTGCTCCTGTCAGCAGGTTCCTTTTCTTCTATATTTTGTCTTTTCGTCATGGTAAGTAGAGTGGAAAAGCTGGCATTTTTGTTCTACTGCACATGCACACCCGAGTGAAGAAAGAAGAAGCAAAAAGGGGATCAATCTGTGGTTTTGACTAACATGGGTCAGTGCAGTTTTCTGCTGACAGGAGCACTGACCTGGAATATCATGTAATTCATTATAATCATGGGGGGAATCTAACATTTGGCTCCCCAGTGATTGCATTTTTCTTTTCCTTTAAATTCTTTTCAGTACTAATCTTCTTTTATTTATGTCATTTGCACTTACTGAATACTTGTTTGGCACTACTGAACTACATACTTCTTTAAACTGGCAGCTATTTTATTCAGTCATAGTATCTAAAACAAAAGCCAGTGCCAAAGGCACGGGAACAGACAAACAGATTTGATTAACTCCACCACATAAGTGTCAACCCCTTTAAATCTCACCACCACCATATGTAATGAAAAGAAAAAAGCTTTTTGACTTTCCTTAAACAAACTTTTTGGGTGGGTACTCACAAACAGAGTTTTTCAACTTGCATATATAATTCTCATCAGGGAATAGAGCCCATCTTACAGTATAAACTTAAGTAAGCTTTTATTTTGCCTTAATTCTTTTTTTGATCCTGGTGCTGATTTGCTCTGGTTTGCTCTGGGTCAGACATGCATTAATGCTGATTTGTGGGTCCTTTGGTTGCATTATTTATTTTGCTGGTGCTCCAGGGTGCACACTATAATGCAGGGTTACAAGATCACTTGAAGAATCAGTGAAACCTCTTATAAATACATACTGCTGGAATACACTGCAAAAAGACAGATATAGTTAATAAAAGGGTGTCCATCCAGCACCTTATAAATATACAATGTTGCCCTAGGCAAGCACCTCTCACCACCTCCTTTGTTACATGGCCAGCACATGCTCAATAAAGGTGACATACGTTAGTTAATATATGTGAGGAGTACCCTAAAAAATGGGGAAATAATCTGGAGTAATTTTCAATGTGCCTCTGTGGGGGAAAATGTCTTATTTCAAGATGAATCAACATTTTTGTGTTAAGAGTTTTTTCTGTAAACACTGTGGGCATCTAACCCTTTCTTGTGTAGGAGGGTAAAGGTTTTGCCAATCTTTATTTCCTGGGCCTAACCTAGTTAGGCCCAGGTCCTCATTTATAGGATTGGGTCCTCAGTTATAGAAGGGAAGCTGGTTCCCTTTCCTGTGTGACAGTATTCTGCTGGCATTTCAATGACTGGTCATTAGATGTCACTATTCTATTTTATAAAAGTGGAAGGTCCCATGTTCTCAGTCTCTTTGGGCTGCAGACTTGCTGGTGAAAGTACAGTGGTGTTCCATAGGGCCTGGAACAAAGGAAGGTTTCAAAACAGTTGAACAGTCTTAAGTAACTTGATTTAATTAATTAATTTAATATATAATTCTGTAAAATATTACACATTACTGATGATACGTGAGATATTATATGGTTTAACATTATTGCATGATATAATATGAGTGTGACTTAATCATACTAATTAATCAATTAATTGCATTTATTGGTTATATATATATATATATATATATATATATATATATATATATATATATATATATATATATATATATATATATATATATATATATCCATTCTAGTATAAGTAATTCTAAAACAACTGGACTTGATGAGTAATCATTGAAGACGTTTCACTACTCATCAGAGCAGCTTCTTTAGTTCAACTGACTGGTGTGGGAAATCCTTGGCATATCAATTCTTCCACTATTTCAATCACAATGGCACATTGTAACTCTTCAAAGAGGTGACATCTGAAACTCACAGAGAATGTGAATGCCTTGTAGTTACTGTGATAGGATTTCCAAGGTATCATGCAACTCCTATAAACAGGTGTTGGGGTTCTTGGTGTCTCTTTCTGCCTCCAGGTTAGTTCTTCCATCCTTTTCCAACTGCTGCTTTGTGACAGTAATGTGGTGAAATTGCTTATTTGTCTCTCCTTACTCTTAATGTGTTGGGCCATCTGTGCATGTTGAACCAAAACAACCACCCTTTCCAGCTTTACATCAGGTAGATGTTTTGACAGACTCTGTTTTAGACATTCAGTTTTCTGCTTAAGGGCCTCAATGGTGAAGTTGATCTGTCCCATTCATTTAGTAGATATTTTTGGTCCTTTTGAAGAGTTTATATGACGAGGACTTCCCACACCAGTCAGTTGAACTGAAGAAGCTGCTCGGATGAGTAATGAGACATCTTGATTACTCAACAAGTCCAATTGTTTTAGAATTACTTATACTAGATATACCATGACCTGGATGAATGAAAATCTTCTTAGTTATATGGTTTTATATACATTGCTATATAAGTGTAATATCAGCAGGGGGCGCACTAGCTCTTGATGAAGTGACCGCTGTAGCAGGGGAATCAGGAAAAGAAGTGGGGCAAGAAGAGTTAGGGAGAAGCTGGACAGGAGGAATGATCAGGAGGAGGGGATAGAAGGAAAGCAGGGAGGAAGTTCCTGCCTTTTTTCCGGTAGTATCACAAGTACGACTAGCATCATGGTGTTGGAACTGCAGGTTCTTTTGGAGAAGCTCAGAAGTGAGAAGGGGGAGAGATGGCTTGGCACTCAGCTCCAGACCTTCACTGAGGGAGAGGGGGAAGATGAATCGCGCCCAACTCGAAGAGTGCACCCACCGGTGCTCAGAAGCTCAGAAGTGAGAATATAAAGTTGTGTGTTATCCCAACCTGGTTGTCGTTATTGGGTGGGCCTTGACTGGGTGAGGAAGGGGAGGCAGGAAAGAAAGGAGGTGGGGCAATGAGAAGTTAGGGAGAAGTTGGATAAGCGGAAGGATCAGGAGGAGGGGATAGGGGATAGAAGGAGAGCAGGAAGGAAGTACTTGTCTTTTTTCCGATTGTAGCACAAGGATGACCAGCAGCCCACCCTGGGTTTAGGGTAAGGTCGATGGAGGATGGATTTCCTGGTGGAGTGATTTGTTTGTCACAATGGCGGAAGAATGCTTGCCAGGGGTGAGAGGCTTATGCCCCCATTTAGGCACAAGGCTGCCAGGTGGATTATTATTTCCTCAGATGAGGGTCCCAGGATAGTGGTTCTATGGTTTCCTGCTCCTACTTGCCCACCTATCGTTCACGGCAGGTGGATAGCATGGCAGGTAGCCCAGTTGGTGGTGTCCTCTGGTGGGTAAGCATCCCATTTGGGGTGTATAATGTTCATATAATGTTCTTGTATAGTAGAACATTGTTATATTATCATTGCGGTTTAGTAAATATATGGGCAGATTTGTCAAGTGTAGAAGTTGGAAAACTGGGCAGCAAACTGGAAAATTAGGTTCAATGTTGATAAATGCAAGGTTATGCACTTTGGCAAAAATAATATAATTGCAAGTTATACACTAAATGTTGGGAGTTTCCTTAAATGAGAAGGCTCTAGGGGTTTTTGTAGATGATACTAAATTGTGCAGAACTATAGGTTCCATGCAGGATTCTGCTACTTTGAAGAGTGATTTGTCTAAATTGGGAAACTGGGCGGCAAACTGGAAAATGAGGATCAATGTTGATAAATGCAAGGTTATGCACTTTGGCAAAAATAATATAAATGCAAGTTATACACTAAATGGCAGTGTGTTGGGAGTTTCCTTAAATGAGAAGATCTTGGGATTTTTGTAGATAACAAGTTGTCTAATTCTGGACAGTGTCATTCTGTGCCTAATAAAGCAAATAAAGTTCTGTCTTGCATAAAAAAGGGCATTAACTCAAGGGATGAAAACATAATTATGCCTCTTTATAGGTCTCTGGTAAGGCCTCATCTGGAGTATGCAGTGCAGTTTTGGACTCCAGTCCTTAAGAGGGATATAAATGAGCTGGAGAGAGTGCAGAGACGTGCAACTAAATTGGTTAGAGGGATGGAAGACTTAAATTATGAGGGTAGACTGTCAAGGTTGGGGTTGTTTTCTCTGGAAAAAAGGCGCTTGCGAGGGGACATGATTACACTTTACAAGTACATTAGAGGACATTATAGTCAAATAGCAGGGGACCTTTTTACCCATAAAGAGGATCACCGTACCAGAGGACACCTCTTTAGACCAGAAGAAAAGAACTTTCATTTGAGGCAACGTAGGGGGTACTTCACAGTCAGGACAGTGAGGTTGTGGAATGCACTGCCGGGTGATGTTGTGATGGGTGATTCAGTTAATGCCTTTAAGAATGGCTTGGATGATTTTTTGGACAGACAATATCAAAGGCTATTGTGATACTAAGCTCTATACTAAGCTCTATAGTTAGTATAGGTATAGGTGTGTGTATGGATGCTGGGTTTTCATTTGGAGGGGTTGAACTTGATGGACTTTGTCTTTTTTCAACCCAATTTAACTATGTAACTATGAAGTGAAAATTCAAATTTAGAATTTTCAAGTTTTTCTGTGGCCAAATCTGTCAAATTATACTTGTGAATTATTAAAATTCAATTCAAGTTTTTTTAAAAATTCGAATTCAATATTCGAGACACTACCCCTTTAAGAACTCGATTTGACTATTCACCACCTAAAACCTGCCAAATTGCTGTTTTAGTCAATGGAAGACATCCTGGGATCAAATTGGAGTTGTTTGCAGCCTTCCTGACATTCGGGAGAGGGGGCAGACGGATCTGGTGCAGCACCATCTCGGTGCCCAACTCGAAGAACGCACCCACTGGTGCACCTAAGCCCCAACTCTCCGTGAGGGCCAAAGATGCAGAAAAAGTCCCAGTGTGGCACCCACAGTTGCGAGTAGGAGGCGCAGGAGCAGCACGCTGCCTGGGCCAGGTGCAGTGCACAGGACATAACAGACCAGGGGGAGAGTGGGCCAGCCCAGTGGCGTCCAACAGGGGAAGACAAGCTAGACTTCAATGGCCCGCACACCGCAGGGACAGCATTGAGGATTGAGCCAGCCAGCACCAGGGGGAGGAGTTTCCCTGACACAACAGAAGCAAGTAGCGAGTCAGAGATGGAGTCCAGGAGGTCCAGCTTGATCGTTACTGTGGCAAGAGCTGACGCCCACCAAGCCAGGTGTGGGTCTTGCAGTCGGGACCAGTCAAGAGCAGTGTCAGGAACAGCTAGACAGGACCGGATATGCAGTAGGGCTGCACAAATAACAGATGCCCAGCCTGAGTCAGAATCTGGAACTACAGCCCAGGATATTGGGTCTGGGCCTGGAGCTTACGATGAGTTGTCTTCCCAGGGTAGAGCAACATCAGTGCAGAGTCGCAGGGGTGGAAAAGGGCACGGAAGTGGGGAGTGATTCAGCAGGGGCTACCGAGCATGACGACAGTGGGGCATCCAGGCTCGGCAGAACATTAGGCACCACGAGGTTAGCAGAGACTACACCAGTTGCACTCACGTACATGGTCAGTATTGCCAGTGGGTCAGGAGTTCGGGTAGCAGTGGGTCTTATTTTTTGCTCTGCTGCAGCGTCTGCTTCCTCTGTAGTTACGCCACTGTCCACAACAGCTGCATTTTCCCTTGCAACTCCCAGCACCTGGTCATAAATTGTCCCAGAAAAGCTGCATTTATTCCCTTGCAACTCTCTGCATTAAACATAAATTATCCCAGAACTGCTGCATTTATTCCCTTCCTGTACCTAATCATAAAAAACAAACCTACAGCTGCAGTTCTGGAGTGACTAAGAACATGTGTGTATATATATATATATATATATATATATATATATATATATATATATATATATATATATATATATATATATATATATATATATATATATATATATATATATATACAGGGGGGTCACTGGGGGGACAGTCCTCCCGGGCCCGGTGGATTTCCTCGCTTCCAGGGGGCCCGGCCGCGACCTGACTCTGCCCTGCATTTTTCCCCACAGAGCTGCTTCTCGTGCGTACGCGTGACGTCAGTACGCACGGGCGCAACTCTATTTAAGTCGCCGCCTGCAGTCAGAAGATCGAAGACGTCGCTGGAGGAGGACGTGCTTCCTGGAGACAGCGAACGGACGGTGAAGACGACGAAGAAGACCCTCCTGGAGGAAGAAGAAGACGCCAGCACAAGCAGGTAAGTCCCCTGAGCCACCAATGTAGCCCCTGAGCCACCAATGTAGCCCCTGAGCCACCAATGTAGCCCCTGAGCCAAGAATGTAGCCTCTGAGCCACCAATGTAGCCCCTGAACCCCATACTGCAGGGCCCCTGAGCCCCATACTGCAGGGCCCCTGAGCCCCATACTGCAGGGCCCCATACTGCAGGGCCCCTGGGCCCCATACTGCTGGGCCCCTGGGCCCCATACTGCAGGGCCCCATAGCCCCATACTGCAGGGCCCCATAGCCCCATACTGCAGGGCCCCTGAGCCGCCCATGCAGGCCCCTGAACCCCCAATGAGGGCCACTGATTCCCCTGCAGGCCCCTGAATCCCCATGCCGGGCCCCATATCCCCCAATGGGCCCCCTGCTGGGCCCCATACTGCAGGGCCCCATAGCCCCATACTGCAGGGCCCCTGAGCCGCCCATGCAGGCCCCTGAACCCCCAATGAGGGCCACTGATTGCCCTGCAGGCCCCTGAATCCCCATGCCGGGCCCCATATCCCCCAATGGGCCCCCTGATCCCCATGCAGGGCCCCTAATTTGCAGAGGGCCTGGTCAGCAGTGGGGTTTTTTTTGTGACCCCTGGCTGCCAATGCAGGCCCCTGAACCCCCAATGAGGGCCACGGATTCCCATGCAGTGCCCCATATCCCCCAATGCGTCCACCTGTTCCCCATGTAGGTCCCCTGACTTGCGGAGGGGCCTGGCCAGCAGTGTTTGTTTTGTGACCCCTGGCTGCCAATGCAGGGCGCCATATCCCCAATGCAGGGCCCCATATCACCAATGCAGGGCACCTGATCCACCAATACATGGCTCCTGACTTGTAGAGGGGCCTGGCCACCAGTGTTTTTTTTTTTGTGACGCATGGCTGCCAATCTAGCTCTGGTATTCCCCTGAATGGTGGTTTTATATAATTTTAGTAGGAGCCCTGGTCACTAGTTATTATTCTTGGTCTTGGGCCCTGTCTGGTTTTCTTAACAAGTCACAAATGTTTGTTTTGCTACATTGTAGTAGGGCCCTGGTCCCCAATTTTTTGCATTTTGTCTTTTCTTTTTTTTAATCCTGTAAAAAGTCTTCCAGTCACCAATTGTTTAATCGCTGTTATGAAACTACTCGACACTTATTGTTTTTTCTTTTTTGATACTGGAAGAAGTCTTCTAGTCACCAATTGTTTTTTAATCACTGTTGTGAAACTCCTCAATACTTATTGTTTTTTGTTATGAAACTCCTCGACACTTATTGTTTTTTTCTTTTTTAGTCCTGTCAGAAGTCTCCCAGAACACCAATTGTTTTTTAATCACTGTTGTGAAACTCCTCGACACTTATTGTTTTTTGTTATGAAACTCCTCGACACTTATTGTTTTTTCTTTTTTGATCCTGGAAGAAGTCTTCCAGTCACCAATTGTTTTTTAATCACTGTTGTGAAACTCCTCAACACTTATTGTTTTTTGTTATGAAACTCCTCGACACTTATTGTTTTTTTCTTTTTTAGTCCTGTCAGAAGTCTCCCAGTCACCAATTGTTTTTTTAATCCTGTTATGAAACTCTTGGCCACCAATTTTTTCACCCTGCTCTGGCCACCAATTGTGCATGTCTGTGATTGCCTTTGATTTTAAGTAGTTCTGAGACATAATGTGAATTCTTTTTTCTCCCTTCCTTTTTAAACAGCTAAACTGTATCACAGCTGCAAAAGAACAGGAACTGTTGGTATTTAGCGGGAGTGGCCCAGCTGTTTGCATGACGTCTTTGTCAGCCTTGAAGCCTGCTGAACGGAGGTGAAGACAACAGGTAAGTATTGCACTTGCTGTTGTTTTACATCTGTTGTCACTTGACGTTATTAATAAAAGTTTATTATCTCTGTGTCGTTGTGGTCATTGTATCAGCTGTTCTCTTTAGTTGTTTTGGTGGTGTTTTTGTATAGTTCTGCACTTTAGGTGTTTTGTTAGTTGTGTGCTTGAGATATACCTTCTTTTTGTCCTATGATGTAGATTTATTTGCACTTTGGGTTTTTCTGACATTTCATAGGGCTTTTACTTTGCTTTCCATCATCTTTACAGTTGTTTTTTTTTTTTTTGTATATAAATATATATAGGTTTTGCATTTACAGGCCTAGCTGCTTTGTGGTGCCTTGTGCTTAGCTGTTTTTTTATTATTATTATTTTAACTTTTTCTGCTGTGGGTTTACTGTAGAGCTTTATTTTTTGTAAACTTGCACTTTATTTATTTTGTCGTGGGCTTTGGTACTTTTGCTAGGATTTTGGTCCCTAGTGTGATACATAGATACTTTTGCACTTGTGTTTATTTGCATTACTTGGTAATTTTGCTAGGGTTTTGGTCCCTAGTGTGATACGTTTGCATCGTTTTGCACTATTTTTCAGTTTTCACTTTTTACATTTTGCACTTTATCTGCTGTTTTTGTAATTGATATCATAGAGAGAAGAAGAAAAAGTATGACCCATATGGTTGCACCTTCCCACCTTCATTAACTGAGTCCCAAAACAAAAAAAGTAAAACGTAACTTTTATTAATCACATTCTAAAATTAATATGAAGCGAAATAAACAAGGTGTGTATTAAAATCAAGGTTAGGTGAGGAAGCCAAGATAGACTCGTGGTCAATAGCTTATAAACAGTGTTTGAAAGTGGGAATAGTGTGGGTTTTTAGACACCAATAATGGCAATTTGTCCACACCTATCCCCACAGTAATGGAGTGCTGGCGGTCCACTGTGTATATATGGAGCGGGTGTGACAAAGGGTAAGGTTGGTACTGAAAATATGGGCCAGAAATGATTTATAGGCCCAGATCACGTCTGATTGGGGCAGTCTGTAGTCACTTGAACGCTATTAGGGACGAGTGTCTTGAGCAGTAGTCTATATGAAGACAGAGAAAATCGTCATACTTGAACTCACACAGCGTCCTTAAGAGCTAATGCCATTTCTAGCTGAGAGAAAGGCAAAAAACCCTATCTGAAGCCTCTTCAATTTGCCTCAGAGGGGGGAAAAAATTCCTTCTTGACTCCAAAATGGCAATCGGACTAGTCCCTGGATCAACTTGTACTATGAACTATCTTCCATAACCCTGTATTCCCTCACTTGCTAAAAAGCCATCCAACCTCTTCTTAAAGCTATCTAATGTATCAGCCAGTACAACTGATTCCGGGAGAGAATTCCACAACTTCACAGCTCTCACTGTAAAAAACCCCTTCCGAATATTTAGGAGGAACCTCTTTTCTTCTAAACGGAATGGGTGACCTTGTTTCAGCTGGAAAGACCTACTGGTAAATAAAGCATTAGAGAGATTATTATATGATCCCCTCATATATTTATACATAGTTTTCATATCATCCCTTAAATGCCTATTCTCCAGCATGAACATCCCCAATTTGGCCAGTCTTTTCTCATAGCTAAGATTTTCCATACCTTTTACCATCTTAGTTGCCCTTCTCTGTACCCTCTCAAATACTATAATGTCCTGTTTGAGTGATGGAGACCAAAACTGTATCGCATATTCTAGATGGGGCCTTACAAGTGCTCTATAAAGTGGAAGAATGACTGCTTCCTGCCGTGAACCAAAGCCCTTTTTAATACACCTCAAACACCTTATTTGCCATTGATGCTGCTGACTGGCATTGCTTGCTACAGTCAAGTTTATCATCTACAAAAAATTATTTCTTCTATTTATTTTTACATGGTTTGATTCATTGTGAAAATGTATGCTATATATCCTCTTTATAAGGTATCAATACTGAGATTAACCGGCCCCTGAATTGTTTACACTTTAAATTCAGACAGTAAAATCCTGCATTGCCCACACCTGTAATCCCCCTGCATTGTATAAACACCCCAGACCCAGACTGAAAATGCTCACATTGTTCACACCTCTGCTGGAGCGGCACCAGCATTGTGTCACTGTATGTAGCACAGTATGAACTGTCCATTTTAGAATCCTGATAGGTTTCCCTGTCTGCTGCGCTCTTCTGCATTCCCTATGCTGTGTGTGTCATACTCTGCCTTCCCTATGCTCCTTATGTTCCATACTCTGCCTGCCCTAAGATCACTGTGTAGAAAAGATTAGAAGTCAGCACTCACCCTTAGGGTATAATGAACGGTGTGCAAGTCCACCAGTTCCGTAGCACCACACCTTTGAAGTATCTTAAAAGGCCTTTATTTCTGAAGGGCTTATTCTTTAGACAGAGATACAATAGCGACGTTTCAGGCACACAATCGCCTTTTCTCAAGCTACTGAACTCGTGTTGGTGCACACATTTTATATCTTTTGTAACAGTGCCATCTAGTGGCTAATTAACATACAAAAACACAGCTACATTTCCTTAAAATGACAAAAATAGTATACAATTTTGCAACATCAGTATATGACAATGTATTGAACAAGTCCATCCTGTTAAATAGCCGGGACCAATCCAAATATCTGAAACAGAAGATTTATATAAAAAAAAATAACACTATAAAAATAAACTATACATTTAAACCAAAATCATCGGAAAATTTTATGCAGTTCATACTCCCTATTAAGACCAGATGGTGTAAGTGTACCTAACTTACGTATCCACATGGCTTCCCTTTTGAGCAACTCCTTAAGTCTATCCCCGCGTCTATATAATGTTGGGACCCCATCAACCACTTGAAATTTTAATTGCTGGACTCCAAGGGGCAAATTCACTAAGCGCCGAACAATAGCGTTAATTCGCTATCATTTGGCATTTTCGTTACTGCGCAAATTCACTAACGAACGCTGGCGTAGTTTCGCTAGTGTTACTTCGCACCCTTACGCCAGGCGAATTTTCGCTAGCGACGTAACTACGCAAATTCACTAACTTGCGCAGTGAACTGAACGCTACCTTTTACACTAGACTTCCTTCGCCACCTCAGACCTGGCGAAGCGCAATAGAGTAGATAGGGATTGTTTCAAAAAAAGTCCCAAAAAACGCTGGCGTGTTTTCTACATGATGGGTGATAGGCTGAAAAAGATCGAAAATTGTTTTGGGGCTCCCCTCCTTCCCCCCTACATTTCCTGACTCATGGCAACTTACCTAGACAGTGGGCACATGTGTAGGGCAAAATAACATTTTTATTTGATGATTTGAAGGTTTTCTTGGCATTTGTAGTGCTGATACGTATTCCTCCATTGAAATTTGAATTTGGCGCCGTATGCAAATTAGCCTTCGCTAGCGTAACTTCGCTTTACATAGCGAATCAATGCTAGCGCAACTTCGCAACCTTACGCTACCCCTGAGCGCAACTTCGGATTTTAGTGAATTTGCGGAGCGCTGGCGAAACTATGCCTGGCGAAGTGTGGCGAAGTTGCGCCTGGCGCAACTTCGCATCTTAGTGAATTTGCCCCCGTGTCCTTTCTCAATAAAATGACAGGCCACAGCCTGTTCTATCTTTTTGGTTTTAATAGCGGACTTATGTTCACGTATGCGATCTTAAATCATGCGGGACGTCTGTCCCACATATTGCAAGCCACACGGGCATTTTATTACATACACTACGAATGTGGAAGAACAGGTGAAGTGTCCCTTGATTTTTATGGGAATACCTTTATGTGAGTGGTAAACCACCTCGCCATGCTGGCAATTAGAGCAACAATTGCACGCTAGACAAGGGAAAGTCCCATTTTTGATAGGTCTTAGTAACTGCTGTGAATCTTTACTGCTCCCTATATCTGATCTAAATAAACAGGAACCCACTGTCTTATTCTTTTTAAATGCCATCATGGGTGGTGACCATCGCTGAGGAGCCCCCAATGCTTATTAACTATTTTAGAAATATGCGAACTTAAAGAATTATATTTAGACACAAATGTTAGTCGTCTACCCTTTTTTTTTGGTTTACTCGATTTCTTTTGGTCCCTTTCCGGGGTCCTCAACTTGGGAACGCTGTTACTTTAATAGCGCTAACGGATAACCTCTCTCCTGAAATTTGGTAGTCATCTCACCCATTCTTACATTAAGAGTGCACTGGTCAGATACGATACGTTTTACTCTCGCAAATTGAGATTTTGGTAACGATTTCTTAATATGGGGCGGATGAAATTATTTGAAATGCAGCACAGTATTTTTATCAGTTGGCTTAACGTACAGATCTGACAAGAGCACTCTATCTTTTTAAAATTACTGAGGTATCCAAAAAAGAAATACAGTCCGTTTGCACATTCAATGTAAACTTGATATGTGGTGATGCCGAGTTAATCTCCTCAAAGAATCTGTCAAGGGTCCAATGGGGCCCCGTCCATATTGCAAAAATATCGTCAATGAAGCGAACCCAATGCCAACAAAATCTTTTGAATAAATCATTAGTGTATACATTACATTCTTCAAAATTATTCATATAGATATTAGCGTAGGATGGGGTCACGTTGGACCCCATCGCTGTCCCCCTTATCTGTAAAAAAAATCATTTTGAAAAAGAACATAATTGTTTTTGCAGAACCGTTTCTAGCCACTGCAATATAACGTTTTTTTGGGCTCTATCCATCGAATCATCACGCATCAACTCGAGGTGGACAGCCTCCACCCCCCCATCATGCGGGATGGAGGTGTAGTGGCTCTCCACATCGAGAGTGACCAAAAGCACCCCTTCAGGCACTGTTTCAATACATTTAATTTTTGTCAAAAAGTCACCAGTGTCCTTTAAAAAGGACTTATGTAGTTGGACATAAGGATTGATCAAGCGATCTACAAAAACAGACAAGGGTGAGAGCACTGAGTCCGTGCAGGACACAATAGGCCGACCAGGTGGAGACTCCAGTCTCTTATGTATTTTGGGCAACACATAAAAGACTGGAGTCACCGGGCTACTATTCTGCAGAAACCCTGCTAACTGTGGATCAATGATTTTCAAATCCAGTGCCTCCCGCACCAATTTATGTATTTTATGTTGGATATCAAACAGCGGATCATGATTTAGGGGTTTATAAGTAGTGGTGTCTGACAACTGTTGTAAGACCTCCTGAATGTAAGCAGATTTATCCATTATAACAATCGCTCCCCCCTAATCCGCTGGTTTATTAACCAACACCTCATTTTGTCTCAATTCCTGTAGTGCCTTGTGCTCATTAGTGCTTAAATTATAAGGACTTAGATGAAAATCACCCCTCCTGTATTGACTTTCCAGGGTTGCAACATCCCTTGTAACATTACTTATAAAAGCAACAATAAAAACGTTATCACTTGTGGGGATATAATGGCTAGGTGGTTTTAGTCCCAGATTTTCCCCCATTTGGTAAGCCATAAATTTGTTCCCCCTTAGTGTCACAGAACTGGGTCTTTAATTTAAGATCACTGTGTGCCATACACTGGCTTCCCTATGCTCTGTGTGTGTGCCATACATTTGCTTCTCTATGCTCTGTGTGTGTGCCATACACTGGCTTCCCTATGCTCTGTGTGTGCCATTCTCTGCCTGCCCTATGCTCTGTGTGTCTGCTATACTCTTCCTGCCCTATGTTCTGTGTGTTTGCCATACTCTACCTGCCCTATGCTCCCTGTGTGTGACATACTCTGCCTGCATATGCTCACTGTGTGGCATAAGCTGCCTGCCATATGCTCCGTGTGTGTGTGCCATACACTGCATGTCCTATGCTCTCTGTGTGTGTGCCATACTCTGCGTGCCCTGTGCTCTGTGTGTTTGCCATACTCTGCCTGCCCTTTGCTCCCTGTGTGTGACATACTCTGCCTGACCTATGCTCCCTGAGTGTGCCATACTCTGCCTGCCCTATGTTCCCTGTGTGTGCCATACTCTGATTGTCCTAGTCTGTATTCTGTGGGATTTGAGCCTAGTAGGGTTTGTTCTGGGGGTTTATTACCATTCAGAAATTGCTGTTAGAGGCCCTAAGGTGTTTAATCATGTGCTGGGGAGGTGCTGTGTTATCCACTGGGGAGGAGGCAGCTTATGGATTTAAGGGTATATTTATGGTATATTTAAGGGTATGACTTACATTTTTCACATATGAATGATGAGTGATATCCCTGCAGTGAGCACCAATAATTTGGATTTTTTGGTATGTTACCACTATTAATGTGGACCTGGTCTTAAAAGTTTTTGAGATAATATAGCTGTGGTGTATATGAGTGTGGTTTAAAAGGGGGACTGGTCAACAATGGCTTCCATTAATGGCCCGGCAGCACATAGGCTAGAAAAATTCCGGCCCTCGTTACCACAGAAGTTGGACAGCACTGATCTACACTCAAATGTATTTTTCTGTTATGGATTTGCCTGGTGCAGTCCCATTAAGGGTATAAGTAGTTTGGATATTTTTACATCCCAGGTGCATAACTTTACATTTATCAACATTGAATATCATCTGCCACTTAGCTGCCCAGATTGTCAGTTTGTCAAGATCCTATTGCAAGGATGCCATATCCTAGATGGAATTAATTGGGTTGCATAGTTTTGTGTCATCTGTAAACCCTGATACATTACTTAGAATACACTCCCCTAAGGCAGTAATGAACAAGGTAAATGAAAGTGAACCCAATACCAAGCCCCTAGGAACGCCACTAAGAGAGCCTTACTCCAGGTAGAGAATGTACCATGAACAACCACCCTCTGTACCTGATCCTGTAGCCAGTTTTCTATCCATGTGCAAATGGCTTTATTAAAGAAACAGTTCAGTGTAAATATAAAAACTGGCAAATAGATAGGCTGTACAAAATAAAAAACATTCCAATATTGTTAGCCAAAAATATGATCTATAAAGCCTGGAGTGACTGGATGTCTATCAGAGCAGAAACCTACTTCCTGCTTTTCAGCTCTTTAACTCTGAGTTAGCGAATTTTCACTAGCGTTTATTTCTGCCTAGCGAAACTTTACTAGCACTATTGAGTTAATTTGAATAGGGCGTGTACCTAAAAGTTGTATGGACATCTTTAATAGTAATATTGGTGCAAATGCTTGAAGTGGCCACTTATTATTAAAAATGTCCAATGAGCCATAATACAGACAGAAGAGATCCTCTAATGCCCTAGACATGAGCCCACCCTTAAACAACTGTGGCATGCCCATCAAATACATTTTTAAAAAATTGTTCACACATAAATCTTTGATAGTTTGGACTTTTGAAGGCAATCCTTCTTTTAAAAAAAAACTTTAATGCATTCCCGGCATACAGAATGTGATGTCACTGACAAAAGATTGAGGAAGATGTAGCTTTGTTTTGGCCTGAGGTGGCAAAGTAAACTCTGGCGAAAGAGGTTCAGTAAAATTCACATCTTAGTAAATTTGTGTATAGACCATTCGCCAGAGAGTAAAGTCACCTGTTGATAGGGAGCGAACAAAACTAGTGATGGTCTCGATGGCTAGCAAATTGTCCTCTGTGCCTGTTAGTGAGTTGGTGATGTCCCTTCATATGAGATTTCTGGTGAATTGTCTCTAGCGATGGCCACTTTGCCCTTTAGTGAATCTGCCCATTGTACAAATTAGAGTATACTGTAGCTCACCATTATCGATTGTAGGTGGATTCTCCTGCAGGGGTGTCCTGTGTCCAGACCCCAAAATGACACGGTCGTGTATATTAGTAGGAAGCAGGACAAATCCAAGGCAGTAACTTTGACTGCAAAGTGCTTTTATTGGGGAAAACTGCACCACGCTTTGCAGTCAAAGTTACTGCCTTGGATTTGTCCTGCTTCCTACTATTATACATGACCGAATATGCCCCATTGTGTCACTGTAATCCTGCTGAAACACTAGTAGGAATATCCTGGGAGTTATGCTCTACACCTAGCCTCACCCAGCAGAGAGTAAATGAAAATCACATGATATTCTTCATGTTGATTGGCAAAATGTCATGCAGCCAACATTTACTGATAAACTCAGCAATATTTAGATGTGTATTTACAAACCTAGTCATATGAAACAATAAAATACAAAAATTGAAAGTAGATTACTGTTCATTCATGCCATCACACCTCGCTGCTCCCTTTTATATGTATTTACTGAAAACCTTAATTCGATTGTTCTTATCCCAGCATTTGACTAGGGAGCAAGAGTTTGACAGTTAAGCGATAAGGCAACAAAAATGTCTTTAAAGATGCTTGACAGAAAGAAAAAAAACACTCATATGATAATAATTTAGACAGAATAGGTGCCTTACACTTTCACAGCCTTCCCAGAGAGACAGCACAACAGAAAGAGATGTGATGATGTGCTTGGTGCAGTCGCTGTCATTTTTGTCAGGGCAAGGAAAAAAAAGGTAGATTTTTAAATCAAAAACACTGTAATTTGTAGAATTGTTCACCTCGATTCAGTCTCTCTCTACCATGTTTTAATTAGGAGGTTATTAGTGGATGGGATTATAAAATAATTGTGCTATCATTCAATTTAAACAGTATAATCTCTGGGATTTTTCAGTGCATTAACATATTAAACATTTAAAAGACACGTTTTGTGACATTATCTCTCTGCCTGCTCTGTCTATTAAGCTTGTGCCTGGGAATCATATTTGAATTTTGAGAATTCGTTACAAAATTGTGCCAACTCACATTAGTGTTGATGATATATTACAAGAAGAGAAAAATAATTGTAGATAACACTAAATTAAAGCCACATAATAGTGTATTTAGACTAAAATCCTTTTTCCTATATAATTTACCTTTTTAGGTGCAGGGCTAAAAGAGAGAGCTCTTTTAAAAAGCAAAACAATCTACATTTAAGTTTGCCAAGGCAAGTGTCAGTGGTAGACATATTGATACACAGAATCCCAGTAGAGAAGTAGCAGATAAAATATTTTTTGTTAACATGTTTTTATTTATCACAAAATAAAGTTTTCATTATGCAGTTTCATACAGAAAATCAAAAAGGTATAAGATATAAGTTATAAGATATAAGTTCTTAACATTTTAGCTCAAAAATTAATATAGGACCCTATGAAGGATTATTTGGGTATATAGCCAACTATCTATTGATTAGATGACTCCTGTGGGGTTCAAAATCCAGCCTTTCTTTTTCAGGCAATAAGGTATTGGAATGACTCCATGATGAATGGATGTTTTCTTAAGCCTATTCTAATCACATTTGAAAAGATGTTTCAGTCATCTGCTCGCCATATAAGGTTACCTCGCACCAGAAGGTTTGTAATGACCCATTTCCCATTTTGTATATTCTGATTGGAGTGAGATAGGAATTATGAAGTATTTGGAGGGTCATCTCTTAATATATACTTGCTGGATGAAGTAGTTTCATTATGTTTGTGTGTTGTTTTAGGATGTCTGTGTTTGTTGTGTTAGGGATGTCTGCTAGACTTTTCTTCTTCTCCCATCTGTATTAGTGTTCTGATCGTCTGATATAATTGTGAGGTTGCTTGTTTTATTTCATTGTTTTTTCACATTTTATTTAGTGGGTTATCTTTATCTCAGTCTGTTAGTTGAGTCACTATGTGGGTTGCAAAATGAATGATTTGTAATCTTACGAACATGTGTGGTTTCGTAAAAGCATATTTTTCCATGAGTTTTGTTTAGGAAATTATTGAATGACTATGAAGATTTTCATTCATCCAGGTCATGGTATATCTAGTATAGGTAAATCTAAAAACAACTGGACTTGCTGAGTAATCAATGAAGACGTTTTGCTACTCATCCGAGCAGCTTCTTCAGTTCAACTGACTGACTGGTGTGGGAAATTCTCGGCATATGAACTCTTCCACTAATCCAATCACAATGGCACATTGTTACTCTTCAAGGAGGTGACATCTGAAGAAATTCACAGAGGTGTAGATTCTGTGTAGTTACTGTGATAGGATTATCCAATGTGTCATGCAACTCCTAGAAAGAGGTGTTACTTGTGAGAGTTGCATGAATGGACGTGTGAAGTGTGCTGAAACCGTGGGGTACAGATGTTAGAACAGCATTGTATGTAGCAGACAGGTGGTGTCGAAGGACTCTGTGTCAGTTGCCACAACTTCCGCCCGGTGGTGCAGAGTTCTAATGACACCCAGTTTGTGTTCCAGCGGATGGTGGGAATCAAACAACAGATATTGATCCATATGAGTGGGTTGGATGCATATCTGTCAAGACCGCCGGGAGCGCGAGGAGTCGCGTCCGCTCCCGGCGGCGAAGAATCCAAAATGGCGGCGCCCAGGCAACCCACGTGGGTTCCGACGCCGGCGCCGTGACGTCAGCGCGGCGCGACGGTCGCGGGCGCGCTGACACAAGGGCGCCAAATTCGAATATAAAAGGACGCCTGAGGCGCCAAGATGGCGCCCGAAAATAGGATTCTGTTCCCTGAGTATTCCTGGGTTCCCTTGCTGTTTCCTCTGCTTATCTGCCTGATTCCTTGTTGTGACCCCTTGCCTGGACCTGGACTTCGCTGATTCTCTGCCTGCCATTGACCCCCTGCCTGGCCTTGGACTTTGTTTGTATTCTGCCTGTCTTTTGACCTGTGCCTGGACTTTGATTATTCTCTTGCCTTACCCCTGGATACCACGACCCTGATTCCTCGTGAGGGGCTTCCTCCTAGATCCGGACTTCTCCCCAGAGGGGGCTCCCGGCTCCCTGACATTATTTTCGGGCCATGGATCCTTCTGAGGAAGCCACACCTCATGTCGGACGAGCGCTCCGCGGACTGGCATCCCGCATGGAGGACTACGAAAACCAGCAGGTTCGCATTGGGCAAGCACTCGATGTCCTGCTAGCTCAAGTGCCTTCTACGCCCTCCGCTGCTCCACTTACTGGAGATCCCCCCATGGCGGCAGCCTCTACGAACGCAAGCTACCCGACAGGTGAGCCTCGCATTCCACCTCCCCCTCGCTTCAGTGGGGACCCACAAGCCTGCAGGGGATTTGCCACACAATGCCAAATTCAATTTGAGTTCCAACCCACACAGTTTCCAAGTGAGCGTTCCAAGGTGGGTTATGTGATGTCTCGATTGGAAGGCAAGCCACTGGAGTGGGCAACGTCTCTTTGGGAGAAGAATTCCCCGGTGACTTATGATGTTAAAGACTTTCTCCAAGCTTTTCGCACAGTCTTTGATGCTCCAGGTCGGGTTACGAACGCCCCTGCCCGTCTCTTGCAGCTCCGGCAGGGAAGCCGCAGTGTCAATGAGTACGCTATAGACTTCCGAACACTGATGGCGGAGACTTCCTGGTGTGATGACGCTTACAAGGCTGTATACTACCAAGGCCTATCCATCTGCATCAAAGATGATCTCGTCTCCAGAGAGACTCCTGACACCCTGGAAGGGCTGATCGCTCTATCCATTAAGGTGGACACTCGTCTCAGAGAGCACCAGGTGGAGAGAGAGCGCAGCAGACGATTTTCTCCCATGTTGGCCCCTCGCTTTCAAAGGCCGATTCTGCAAACACCCGCTGTTCCTGTGACTCATGTGTCGACGTCTCCCTTGGAGGAACCTATGCAAGTAGGAAAGACTCGCCTCTCCGAGCAGGAAAGACTCCGAAGACGTATGGCAGGTCTCTGTTTATACAGTGGTGGGCATTCCCATTTTGCCAACGCCTGTCCTGCCAAAGCCAAGAGTTTTGTACCCCGAGGTATGTCTCAGGTTTCTCATGTAGGGGGCATCACTCGAGGTCCTCAGGAGAAGTATCAAGAAAATTCACGCAGACTTCTCCTTCCTTTGCAGATTCACCTGGCAAGTAAGTCTATCTTCGAAAGGGCCTTCCTCGACTCCGGAGCGGATGGCAATTTCATGGATGCCTTTTTTGCCGAACGCATGAAGATTCCCCTGCTTCCATTGTCTTCACCCCTGCGAATTACCGCCATAGATGACAAACCCCTGGAGTTTGAATTCGTCACAAAGTTCACGGCGGAACTATCTGTACAAGTTGGGGCGCTGCATCAAGAAAAACTTTCATTCTTCATCATCCCCTGTCCTTCTACTCCAGTAATATTGGGTCTTCCGTGGTTACGTCTGCATAACCCCACCATAGACTGGTCCACTGGGCAGATCTCTCGTTGGAGTTTATTTTGCCTGCAACATTGCCTTCCGCCAAAACCCCTCGAGAAGGTGAATGTCTCCTCTGCGGAATTAAAGACTTTGCCCTCCACTTACAAGGGATTTTCCGATGTGTTTTGTAAAAAGTCTGCAGAGTTCCTTCCCCCACATCGCTCCTACGACTGTCCGGTTGAACTCCTGCCAGGAGCTATGCCCCCCAGAGGGCGCACCTACCCTCTCTCTCCTGCAGAGACTACCGCTATGAAGGAGTACATCCAAGAAAATCTCCAGCGGGGGTTTATCCGCCCTTCTACCTCTCCTGCAGGGGCTGGGTTCTTCTTTGTGGAGAAGAAGGACGGAGGCCTTCGGCCTTGTATAGACTATCGGGGTCTGAATAAGATCACCGTGAAGAACAGGTACCCCCTGCCCCTGATTGCTGAGCTCTTTGACCAGCTGAAAGGGGCAAAGATTTTCTCCAAGTTGGATCTCCGGGGGGCCTACAACCTCATTCGCATCCGGGAGGGTGACGAATGGAAGACGGCATTCAACACTCGGGATGGGCACTATGAATATCTCGTTATGCCCTTCGGCCTATGCAATGCCCCTGCCGTCTTCCAGGAGTTTGTTAATGATGTGTTCCGAGATCTCCTAGGAAGGTTCGTAGTCGTATACTTGGACGACATCCTGATCTTTTCCAAGGACCTTGAAAGTCATCGCTCCCAGGTGAAGGAGGTACTCTCTCGTCTGAGGAAGAACTCTCTCTTCGCCAAGTTGGAGAAGTGTGTCTTCGAGGTATCCAAGATCCCCTTCCTAGGATACATTATCTCTCCAGAGGGATTTGAGATGGACCCCGTGAAAGTGTCGGCCATCCAGGAGTGGCCTCTCCCTTTGAGTACCAAGGCAATCCAGAGATTCATCGGATTTGCTAATTATTATCGACAGTTCATCCGGGGGTTCTCTTCCCGCATTGCACCTATTCTGGCCCTCATCCGGAAAGGGGGTAAACCCGGCCTGTGGCCTCCATCTGCCATAGAAGCTTTTCAGTCCTTGAAAGAGGCCTTCACTTCCGCTCCTGTTCTCCGACATCCCAATCCTGCATTACCCCTTCTGCATCGAAGTTGATGCTTCTGAAGTCGGAGCCGGAGCTATCCTGTCTCAGAGACACTCCACTGATGGGAAATTGCACCCCTGTGCATTTTTCTCCAAGAAGTTCTCATCCGCAGAGCAGAACTATGATGTCGGGAATCGGGAACTCTTGGCAGTCAAGCTTGCCCTTGAAGAATGGCGTCACCTCCTGGAGGGCTCTGAAATTCCTGTCCAGATTTTCACAGATCACAAGAATCTGGAGTTTATACAGTCCCTCAAGAGGCTAAATCCCAGGCAAGCCAGGTGGGCCCTTTTCTTTTCCCGATTTAACTTTGTTTTGACCTATCGCCCAGGTTCCAAGAATCTGAAGGCCGACGCCTTGTCTCGTAGCTTCACTCCGGTGGACCGTGACCCTGAGAGGCAAGAACCAATCATTCCACCAGTCAAGATCATTGCCTCTCTGTATCCCCAATTTGCCGACCAGATTCTGGCTGGGCAGTCCTTGGCTCCTCAAGATACTCCGATTGGCATGGCCTTCGTCCCTCCAGAACTTCGCCTGGCCATCCTACAACAAACCCACTGCTCCAGGCAAGCTGGACATCCTGGTCCGGCCAAGACCCTTGAACTCTTGAGGCGCCTAGTCTGGTGGCCTGATATCCGCAAGGATGTAAAGGACTTTGTGGCTGCTTGTAATGTCTGCGCCACTTCTAAGCCTAGCCATTCCCGCCCCAGCGGGTTGTTACAGTCTTTGCCGGTTCCCTCTCGTCCATGGACGCACCTCTCTATGGACTTTATTGTCGAACTTCCTCCCTCCGGTGGGAATACTGTGATCTGGGTTGTTATTGACCGCTTCAGCAAAATGGCCCATTTCATTCCTTTGAAGAAGTTACCCTCTGCGGTGGAATTATCCCAACTCTTTATTAAGTACATCTTCCGCCTGCATGGTTTCCCGGTGGAGATCGTCTCCGACAGAGGCACCCAGTTTACCGCCAAGTTCTGGCGTTCCCTATGTAAAGATTTGGGAATAACACTTCAATTTTCGTCTGCCTACCACCCGCAGACGAATGGGGCAGCTGAACGTGTGAACCAAGCCTTAGAACAGTTCCTGAGGAACCACGTGTCTCTTTGCCAGGACGATTGGTCTGACCTCCTCCCGTGGGCGGAGTTTGCTCATAATAATGCATGTCATTCCTCCACAGGAAGGTCTCCGTTTATGGTGGTGTATGGACAGCACCCTCAAGCCTTTCCTCAGGACTTCGTGTTGTCGGACGTCCCGGCTGCAGATGATCTGGCAGCCCATATGCTTGCTATTTGGGCTGTAACCAAGTCTAATCTGGAGAAGAGTGCTCTAGTCCATAAGACTTTCGCGGATCGCCGTAGAAGGCCCTCTCCTCCCTACAAGGTGGGTGATAGTGTCTGGCTCTCTTCCAGGAATATTCGCTTGAAGGTGCCATCTCCCAAGTTGGGTCCGAAGTTCCTGGGTCCGTTCCCCATCTTGGAGATAATTAACCCCGTAGCCATCAGACTTCAACTCCCACCAGAGATGAGAATCCCCAACGTGTTCCACGTCTCCCTGGTGAAGCCCACCATCTCTAACCGCTTCTCTGATGTCCAATCTCCTCCTCCTGCCGTCTCTGTGGAGGGTCAACAAGAATTCGAGGTGGAGAGAATCCTTGATTCCAGAATCTCCAGAGGGTCCCTTCAGTACCTCATCCATTGGAAGGGCTTTGGCCCCGAAGAATGCTCTTGGGAGGGACACCGTGATGTGCATGCTCCTCGTTTGGTAAGAGACTTCCACTCCAAGTTTCCCCAGAAACCAAGTCCCGGTGGTCCTGAGGCCCCCCGTGAGGGGGGGGTACTGTCAAGACCGCCGGGAGCGCGAGGAGTCGCGTCCGCTCCCGGCGGCGAAGAATCCAAAATGGCGGCGCCCAGGCAACCCACGTGGGTGCCGGCGCCGTGACGTCAGCGCGGCGCGACGGTCGCGGGCGCGCTGACGCTGGCGCAAGGGCGCCAAATTCGAATATAAAAGGACGCCTGAGGCGCCAAGATGGCGCCCGAAAATAGGATTCTGTTCCCTGAGTATTCCTGGGTTCCCTTGCTGTTTCCTCTGCTTATCTGCCTGATTCCTTGTTGTGACCCCTTGCCTGGACCTGGACTTCGCTGATTCTCTGCCTGCCATTGACCCCCTGCCTGGCCTTGGACTTTGTTTGTATTCTGCCTGTCTTTTGACCTGTGCCTGGACTTTGATTATTCTCTTGCCTTACCCCTGGATACCACGACCCTGATTCCTCGTGAGGGGCTTCCTCCTAGATCCGGACTTCTCCCCAGAGGGGGCTCCCGGCTCCCTGACAATATCAAACAGTCCAAAAAGGCAAGTTTGTTCTCGTGGACATCTTCCCTTGTGAACTTGATGTTATTGTCCACTGAGTTAATGTGTTCTGTAAAGGCCGCCACTTCATTGGATCTGATTTTAACCCAAGTGTCATCCACATACCTGAACCAGTGACTCGGTGTAGTTCCCTGGAAAGTAAGTAAGGCCCTCCTTTCCACTTCCTCCATGTACAGGTTTGCTACAATAGGAGAGACTGGAGAACCCATTGCACAGTCATGTTTCTGTCTATAAAAAAGGTTCTTGTACATGAAGTATGTGGTGTTAAGACACAAATCTAGCAACAAACATACTTGGTTGGGACTGAGCTTCGTTCTGCTGCTGAGGGTGTTATCTTGTTGCAGTCGATTTTTTACAGTCTCGGTTGCCTCTGTAGTAGGTATACATGTGAATAATGAAGTGACATCATATGATACCATTGTTTCTTCTGCCTCTAGTGTAACACCGTGAATCTTGGTTACAAACTCTTTGGCATTCTGGATATGATGCACTGCATTGTCTACCAACAAGGTTAAGATGTTATCCAAGAATTTTACAATGTTGTATGTCACTGAATTTATGCTGCTGACAATGGGTCTTGGTGGGGCTCCTTCTTTGTGTATCTTGGGGAGTCCGTATAAACATGGTGTGGCTTCTCTGTGGTACAGGCGGTGGAATAAAACTCAATCAATGGCTTTCTCCTTTTCAAGTTGTTGTAGGCAACTTATTACCTTTTTCTTGTAACCGCTGGTTGGGTCTTTCCTTAAGGGTTCATATGTATTGCTATCACTGAGTAGAGTGGCTATTTTGCAGTCGTAGTCAGTTGTTTTGAGCACAACTGTGCATCTCCCTTTATCTGCTGGCAGGATAGTGATGTTCAGGTCCTTACTCAGAGAACTGAGTGCTCTCCTCTCTTGTGTACTAAGGTTAGAGGGAGGTGCTCTGGCACTTGCCAAAGCAGCTGACACTTTTAGCCGGAGTTGTTCTGCTTCTTCCTTGTTCAAGTGACTATTTTTGATAGCAGATTCTGTGGCTGTGATGAGTTCAACTACTGGGATGTGTTGTGGTGTCACTGCATAGTTTAACCCCTTGGCTAGCACGTCCTTTTCCGGCTGAGTTCCTAACCCACGTGTCTTTGGTGTTCTTTGGTGTCTCATCTTTCTGCCTCCAGGTTAGTGCTTCAGTCCTTTTCCAACTGCTGCTTTGTGATAGTAACGTGGTGAATTTGCTTATTTGTCGCTCCTTACGTGTTGGGCAATCTGTGCACATTCAACAAACACAACCACCCTTTCCACGGTTCCATCAGGCAGTTCTTTTGACAGACTCAGTTTCAGATGTTCAACTTTCTGCTTAAGGGCATCAATGGTAAAGTTAATCTGTCTGACCCGTTCATTTAGTAGATGTTTTTGGGCTTTTTGTAAAATCTTGTTGGCTCTGTGACTTTTTACAGTGGAAGGGGCGTAGGCTACAAGGGGTGAGTCCCTGATGTCGCATCTGAGATTAAAGTGTAGATGGTTTTGATAGTCCGCCACTTTGCTTGCTGTTCTTTCATATTCCCTAACCAGTTTTAGAGTATTCTCTCCTAAATTAATGGCAATATGACTATGAAGATTTTCATTCATCCAGGTCATGGTATATCTAGTATAGGTAAATCTAAAAACAACTGGACTTGCTGAGTAATGAACTCTTCCACTAATCCAATCACAATGGCACATTGTAACTCTTCAAGGAGGTGACATCTGAAGAAATTTACAGAGGTGTAGATTCTGTGTAGTTACAGTACTGTGATAGGATTATCCAATGTGTCATGCAACTCTTAGAAAGAGATGTATGTAATTTGGAGATGTATGTAAAAGGTAATTGAGAGGGTAATCTTTGCTTAAATATTGGTCTAGGTATGTAGTTGTATATTGGTCTTTTTTGAGAAGCCAATCTTATGCATATCTGAGTAATGCTGCTATGTTGTACTCTTTAATATTGGGGAAGTTAGTTCCCCCCAAGGCTATGTTGAGAAGCCTATCTTATGCATATCTGAGCTATGCTGCTATGTTGAACTCTTTAATATTGGGGAAGTTAGTTCCCCCCAAGGCTTTGGTTGTTATAGTTTGAATTGACTAATTCTTGGCATTTTCTGTTCCAAATAAATATGTGATTTATTTTTTTAATGTCTGTTGACTTAATAAAGTAGGGTAACATTTGTAGTGGGTATAAGAGTTTGGGGAAGTTTTGATAAGATGGATCCTACGCATGAATGTCAGATTTATGTGTTTCCATTGTTGCGTTTCCTGTTGTATGGTGTCTTTTGTTTTTCTTATATTCAGTGCGTTTATGTTTTTGTAGTGTGAAGGTATTTTGATTCCTAGGTATTTTATATATTGTGTGTTTTTTGAAGGGGAAGTGTATAAGCCAATCTGTGGGTTCGGAGTGATGGATTTTGAGTGTTTTAGATTTGTTTACATTTATTTGAAATCCTGCCACTTTTCCAAATCTTTGTATGGTTTGTAATATTACAGGTATATCTGTTTTGGGCTGACCTAGAAATAAAAATATATTGTCTGCAAAGACTACCTTTAAGTTTGTTTATCCAATTTGTATTCCCTTTAAATTTGTATTCTGAAGTATGTGTTTTTTCAATGGGTCGATGGCTATGTTGAAGAGAAGAGGCTATAGCAGGCATCCTTGGCATGTGCCTTGTTTAATTGAAAACCTGTCTGAGTTCAAGTTATTAACTGTCAGAAATGTCATGGGTGTGGAGTTAAATATGTGTATGCCAAAATGTTGAAATTTTAGTATACATCGTGGGTATGCATGTGATATTCTGTAAAAAGCTTTATCTGCATCTACATTTATTAACATTCTGTGTTTTCTTTTTTCTAGATTGCTGTAGTAGACCACTGTTATTATTTTCTGGAGTGTCTGGACTGGATGTCGGTGTTTGAGAAATCCTACTTGATGTTCGGTAAGTATGTTGGGTAGTATTCTTTGTAGTCTGTCTGCCATTATTTTACTCATTATCTTTATATCTTGATTTAAGAGTGATATTAGTCTATATGAGTCTGGATCTGTCAAATCTTTGGTTTTTTTGGGAATTAGTATTATCCTGGCTACATTTGCTTCATGCCATAATGGCTTACCTTGCAAAGTGTCATTGCATAATGTGACTACTTTTGGTGCCATCTGTTGATAGTTGTTTAGAAAATTCTGCAAAGAGACCATCTGGCTCCAGTGATTTGCTGTTTTTTAATTGTCTGATTGTGTCTAACACTTCTTTTTTCTGTTATAGATTCATCTAGGATATCTCTGTCTTGGAAATATCATAAAATTCCTGAAATATTAAGTTATTTTGTTTAGCTTAGGTTAAAGCTGTGATTTGTTTGGGGTCATGTGTCCAGCCATCTGGTTTGTCATTTGGCTAACTGTGCTAACAATTTGCCTGATTTATTCCCATATCTGTAAAATTTATTTGCTGTATGACATTGTCTTGTATGCTTTTCCAGTTAATAAAATGTCAAAAAATAGTTTTGTTTCTTTGTATTTATTCTTGTCTTCCTGTGTGTTAGTTTTTTTGCGTAGTGTTTTGTTAATTCCTTTTGTAAGTATTATATTTTTCATTATAGCTCTTTTTTGTTTGATTAAATATGAAGTTATCTATCTTCTTAATACCGACTTTGCTGCTGCCCATAGTAGTTGTGGGTTGTCCCAGTGTTCAATATAGTCATCTATGTAATCTGCCCAACTTGTTTTTCCATATTTAAAGAAGGGGTTAAATGTGTTTTATGGCTAAACATAAGTATACGTATTTAAAGGTATTTAATATAAAATAGAAATACAAAAGGAGGGAACAATACCAAGATAATTTTGAGAGAGGACAAAAAGATATACTGTAATTGGTATTACTGAGATCTGGTGGGATGAAACTCTGACTTTTTTGTCCAAGTAAATGACAACTTTTTTGTCGCAGTGACAATTTTATTGTGGCAAAATTTTCTACAACGAGGTGCAGATTTTTGCAGTGAATCCATGCCTGGTGAATACATTTGCTCATTACTAGCTATACCCTTTTAGGAGGGACAGCGAGATTACAGATGTGGGTGAGTTTGTCTATATACAGTCATATGAAAAAGTCATATGAAAAAGCCTACATAATAATTTACTCCACTTTCAACAAAAAAGATAACAGTGGTAAGTCTTTAATTTCCATGGAACATCTGAGTACTGAGGTGTTTTCTGAACAAAGATTTTTAGTGAAGCAGCATTCAGTTGTATGAAATTAAATCAAATGTGAAAAACTGGCTGTGCAAAAACTTGGGTACCCTTGTCATTTTGCAAATTTGAATGCATGTAATTGCTCAATACTGATTACTGGCAACACCAAATTGGTTGCATTTGCTCGTTAAGCCTTGAACTTTATAGGCAGGTGTGTCCAATCATGAGAAAAGGTATAGTATTTACAGTAAGGTGGCCAATTGCAAGTTGTGCTTCTGTTTGACTCCCCTCTGAAGAGTGACAGCAATTGATCCTCAAAGCAACTCTCAAAAGATCTAAAAACAAAGATTGTTCAGTATCATGGTTTAGGGCAGAGCTACAGAAAGCTATCTCAGAGGTTTACACTGTCAGTTTCAACTGTAAGGAATGTAATCAGGAAATGGAAGGCCATAGGCATAATTGCTATAAAACCCAGGTCTGGCAGGCCAAGAAAAATACAGGAGAGGCATATGAAGAGGATTGTGAGAATGGTTACAGACAACCCAAAGATCACCTCCAAAGACCTGCAAGAACATCTTGCTGAAGATGGTGTATCTGTACATCGTTCTACAATTCAGTGCAAATTGCGCAAAGAACATCTGTATGGCAGGGTGATCAGAAAGAAGCCCTCTCTGCACTCACGCCACAAACAGAGTTGTTTGTTGTATGCTAAAGCTCATTTAGA
This sequence comes from Xenopus laevis, assembly GCF_017654675.1. Taxonomy (NCBI): domain Eukaryota; kingdom Metazoa; phylum Chordata; class Amphibia; order Anura; family Pipidae; genus Xenopus; species Xenopus laevis. The sequence goes on along the minus strand of NC_054384.1, from coordinate 47,090,442 downwards.
CAAGCCATAGTAATTTTGGAACAAAGTGCTTTGGACTGATGAGACAAAAGTCTAGTTATTTGGTCATAACAAAAAGCGCTTTGCATGGCAGAAGAACACCGCATTCCAGAAAAAAAACCTGCTACCTACTGTCAAATTTGGTGGAGGCTCCATCATGCTGTGGGGCTGTGTGACTAGCTCAGGGACTGGGGCCCATGTTTAAGTCGAGGGTCTGATGAATTCAACCCAATATCAACAAATTCTTCAGGATAATGTTCAAGCATCAGTCACAAAGTGGAACTTAAGCAGGGGTTGGATATTCCAACAAGACAATGACCCTAAACATTCGAAATCTACAAAAGCATTTATGCAGAGGGAGAAATACAATATTCTGGAATGGCCATCACAGTCCCCTGACTTGAATAGCATTGAAAATCTATGGGATGATTTGAAGCAGGCTGTCCATGCTCCGCAGCCATCAAATGTAACTGTCCTGGAGAGATTTTGTATGGACGAATGGTCAAAAAATACCGCCATCCAGAATCCAGACACTAATCAAAGGCTGTTACATTTGCAAAAGGAGGCTCAACTAAGTATTGATGTAATATTTCTGTTGGGGTGCCCAAATGTATGCACCTGTCTAATTTTGTTATGATGCATATTGCATATTTTCTGTTAATCCAATAAACTTTATGTCACTGCTGAAATAGTACTGTTTCCATAAGGCATGTTATATATAAAAAGGAAGTTGCTACTTTGCAATCAGCCAATGATAAACAAAACTCCAAAGAATTAAGAGGGGTTCCCAAACTTTTTCATATGACTGTACACATCTAAAATTAAAGCTGTGTACTATTGACATTATCAATGACACCACGGGGAAAGGTTTTTTTTGCCTTCCTTTGGATCAACTAGCAGTAAGGCAGGTTATATATAGATTTAAAAGATTACTAACTTACTATGTTGATTCAAGTTGTTAAGTTTTTTATATTCAATTTTGAAATCTGACATGGGGCTAGACGTATTGTCAATTTCCCAGCTGCCCCAAGTCATGTGACTTGTGCTCTGATAGCTCTGATAGCTCTGATAAACTTCAATCACTCTTTACTGCTGTACTGCAAGTTGGAGTGATATCAACTCCCTCCCTTTCCCCCCCAGCAGCCAAACAAAAGAACAATGGGAAGGCAACCAGATAGCAGCTCCCTAACACAAGATAAAAGCTGCCTGGTAGATCTAAGAACAACACTCTATAGTAAAAACCCATGTCTCATTGAGACACATTCAGTTACATTGAGAAGGAAAAACAGCAGCCTGCCAGAACATTTCTCTCCTAAAGTGCAGGCACAAGTCACATGATTAGGGGCAGCTGGGAAATTGAAAAATGTCTAGCCCCATTTCAGATTTCAAAATTGAATATAAAAAAATCTGTTTGCTCTTTTGAGAAATGGATTTCAGTGCTGAATTCTGCTGGAGTAGCACTATTAACTGATGTGTTTTGAAAAAAACATGTTTTCCGATGACAGGATCCCTTTAATATGCTGCAGAGATGCCCTTATACTGTCAAAGTTTGCACATCTGAAATGTATTGTTTTAGTTACTCCCTTATAGAATTGCCTCTGCAACAGAATCTCAAAGGAGGACCATGTAATGATCACTATTCCCTAAATGCTCACCCACGCAAATGCTAGAGATGAGTTCAATAGTATTAGTTATTACAAGATCCAAAAGAGAGTTATTCCCAGTAGGTTCTTGAACAAACTGGAATAAAAAGTTGTCATTCAGCATATTTACTAACCTACTAGCTTTTTCTGTCTTGGCAACTCCATTACCCAGTCAATGTCTGGATAACTGAAGTCACCCATAGTAATAACTTGGCCTAGTTGTAGTTGGGCTTCATACTCGTCATTTATAGTATACAACAATGTTAATTTGTAATCTTTTGCCAAGTCAAATCTCTACCCAGAGGGATTCCATACCCTCACCAGTGCCAGCAATGGTTATTTCTTTAGTGCATGGCTTTAATTCAGGCTATACATACAAACACACTCCTCCACCCATTTTAATACCTGTGTCCCTCCTAAAAATAGTGTAACCATTTAAATTCACAGTCCAGTCACATGTTTTATCCCACCAGGTCTTAGTGATAAAAATGATGTCATAATTTTAGAGCATGCAATTAATTAAAGGTCTTCCATTTTACCTGACAAGCTCTTTGCTTTTGCCAACATACAGTGCATGTTACTACTTTTTCTTTTGAAATTTCCATTACTTAATGGAGAATTATATCTTAAGTTACAGATGAAGCCACTTGATTTTTTACATTTAACGCGCTATAACTGTAGATAAGCAGCAACAAGTGTGATGTCTTAAAGGGATACTGTCATGGAAAAACATGTTTTTTACAAAATGTATCAGTTAATAGTGCTACTACAGCTGAATCCTGCATTGAAATCAAAACAAGAAATTGATTTTTTATATCTAATTTTAAAATTTGCTATGGGGCTAGACATTTTGACATATCCCAGCTGCCCTCAGGTCATGTGACTTGTGCTCTGATAAACTTCAGTCACACTTTACTGCTGCACTGCAAGTTGGAGTGATGTCATTACCCCTCCCTCCTACAAACTGCTGTAATGTAAATAGAGCCTTGTCTGCTGAGCCTGTCAATTGAACAATAGGCAGGTATCAAGATAAGCTCCCACTGACACCACTTCAGAAGGACTGAAATAAGATAGTCCTGTGATCACTGCCCCCACTTATGTTTCAAAAATAAATATATATATAGATATAGATATATATATATATATATATATATATACACACACACACACACTTAATTTTGGGCACTGGAAAAAAATATTTTATATAGATAGTTTATTATATTTGTTTACACAAAAATGAATGGCAGAAACACAGGAGTACACTCCCAGGACTGATGACAGGGAATAGAAAAAAAAGGATAAAATAAGGAGGACATACTTGAAAACCAGCAAAACTTAAGAGGAAGTCGAGGAAGGGTTATAATAGCTCAGGAGAAAGGAGGCAGTAAGTAGTTAATGTAAAAAGAAGTATTGCAGGCAGGAAAGGAGCAAGGTCTGTGTGAGGTGGATAGCAGAGGGAACTCACAGCTCCTTTACCTCATCTAGTAACCAGTAAAACAAACTAGGAAGGCAGCAAGGAGAGAAAAATCCCTCCTCCAAAGGAAAGCAAAAAACAAACTTACAGAACTGCAGGAACTTTGATAGTGTCTGTGGGAGGAGGGGCTGCTAGTGCAGCTGTAGAGAAGGCAGGACGTAGGAAAGTGAAAGTAAAATTGCTTCCCTGCAAACCATGTGACCTCTCTCCTCCAAACATCACACGCATGGGCAGAGAGGGGAGGGGGAGTGTACAGCTAGATTCTCATGTTGTAGTGCGACCTGGCTTTTCATTACAGAGTGGCTGCCTACAAGCACACAGGTAAAGCTGTGCCTGCTGTTACAGCAGCACAGGATGAATGTGTAATGAGCAGAAATGGAAGCCCCCATGACAAAATACAAACTAAAATAACTTATGCATGGATTTGTGGATTAACATTTTATTTGCCAGACAGTGTATATGGATGTGTGTTTTTTATAAAAATGCAAAAATAAAAAAAAAGTTTAAAATTACGAGATTCCCTTTAAGTTGCCTTGTCGCATTTATCACAGTTTCTTTTTTTAAATATCACAGTTTCTTTTTTTAAATAGCATGCAATACCAGCTTTGACCAACAGATGTCTGTATTGCAAGTGTGAGTGACTGTCAGATGTTGTCATGGAAACCACACTGTTCTGTAAATGGTTAGGCAAGTTTCAAAGGTGCAATTTCTACTTAAAAATAATAATAAACCTCTTTATTTAAGATTTGTACTCCCCCACCACTGTATAGTCAGGGCCAGATCTCTAGGCTGCCTGGGTCCTAGCGCCTGTGCGCACCCACTAGGGTTGCCACCTTTTCTGGAAAAAAATACCAGCCCTCCTATATATTTATCTTTTTTCTCTATTAATAACATTGGGTTCAGCCATCATTTTTACCGGCCAGGTGGCAACCCTAGCACCCACCCTAGGGTTGCCACCTTTTCTGGAAAAAAATACTGGCCTTCCTATATATTAATCTTTTTTCCCTATTAATAACATTGGAATCAACAATCATTGCGAGCGCATGCGCCAGTCAGGTCCCAGTGCTTGCCGGCCAATACGCTCACATCCTTCCCCAGCGAGCATGTGGGCGCGGGAGCGACACAGGTCCGGACTGAGAATTTAAACAGGCCCTGACATTTCAGGTAAACAGAGGCCCAATCAGCCCACTAAATGCTGACTTTCTATTTGCCAGAACCCACAGATTGCCAGCCCAGTTCTGAGCGACAGCAGCTCCCAATGGCACTGTAGATGCGGCTGGGCGGCATGCTGTCCTAGGCCCAGGTCTTTGTGGCCTCAGCACAAATCCGGGCCTGTGTATAGTTATTTAGTATACACAAATATATGCATACGTACAGCTTACTACAATTGTACTTGCTTTAATGTATCAGGTGCAACTGTGTCAGACTGAACTCTGCCCTTGTCCACAGTGATCCTGCAATAGGTAACCCTAACCCATAATTGCCCTAACCCATAACCCATAATTGCACTTTACACACAATGCTGTCAAAAATGGCCCCTTACATTTTTATAGGCAGGATGTACATCCTGTGGTATCGTTTCAATCTTGCACAAAAGTGTTTAGTTAGAAAAACACACCCATATTTCTCAACTCATATTGTCTATGTTTAGTAATAAATTCCCTGTGACTCTAAATGCAAAGGAGATCAGTGCACCACATGTTGTGGCTACTGTATAATATTATTATTGAGCCACAGTTACATCAAATTATTGAATTCACTTGTCATACTATAATAAAGCAGCATTTTAAAATTAACAATAAAAAAGTTTGATAGCATGTTTGAACGCAAAATTTTACATGTTAAGTCCAGTACCTTACCCACAAAAGGTAAAACAATGCAGTTTTAAAGAAGTTTTATAGTATATTTTATTAAATGAGAAAATAATTGTGAATTATCAAGAAAAAAAAAAAGTTTAACATGCAGCATTTGAACCCATGACTTTTTGGTCCAAAGGTCTTTGCATTAACCACAAGGCTACAAAGCTTTTATTCTAAAGAGTGATCTGAAAAGTTTTACTTAAGGTTAATATATATTAAAATATTTTAAGGTGTTAAGGATAATGACTAAAACTGTCAGACGTGGAAATAATACTGACAGTCAGCCAGCTGCCTCTAAAGCACACATTTTTCATAACAAACTTCTTAAACTATGAAGCAAACAGTAACACATGGCAATCTGCAAGCTGTAATTTTGTGTTTAGCACAAATTCAAATACAACACACATGAGAGGCACTCACATGCCCATTACTACACATTTTTCCATATACATAGAACTGTATGGGGCAGTCACGGAGCTTTAAAATCAAACCTAGTTCAGGCGCCACCTGGTGGCGTCTATTTTTATTTATAGTCTATCTGTTCTAAAGGACGGGACATCGTGTTTCTCTGCAGTCAACGCGACTATCGCGTTTAACTTGATCTGTAACATTGTGCCAGACAGACAATTCCTGCTGGCTGCAGCTGTAGTATTAGTTTGTTTTCCTTGTAATAGAGGATCGTCCTTAGCTGGTAAATGCTATGACCCCTCACTCCTCCCCCAATGACCTCTTACTAATCCCACTCTCCAGTCCACCCTAGCTTCCCCATAATTCTTTATCTCACCCCCCTTGCCTAGTTTAAACACTCCTCCAACCTCTTCTTTCCCCTAGCACAGTGGACCCCCTTCTATTGAGGTGCAATCTGCCATGACTATATGGGTTGTACCCCAAGTTAAAATCAGCCCAATGCTCTAGGAGCCCAAGCCTTTCCTTCCTATACCAAGACTTGAGCCAAACATTTAGCTCCATAAGCTCCCGCTGTCTTCCTAAACTTGCATGTGGCACAGGTAAAATTTCTGAAAAAATTACATTGGAAGACCTTCCCTTAATCTTAGAGCCTAGATCCTTGAACTCACTCTTTCAGGTCTTCCTTCTATCATGTATTTTGTCATTAGTAACGATATGTACTAAGACAGTTGGGTCATGCCCAGCCCCCACCCTATAATTTATCTACACCATAAACCACATGCCAAACCCTGGCACTACGAAGACAGCAAACTGTTCGGTTGTAGCGATCTAGATGACAGATTACCCTATCCACTTTTCTAATAATTGAATCCCCTACAACCACAATCTGCTTAGGCCTGACTCTGCTTTACTCCCCACTACTACTAAAATCATTACCATTCTTGTACACTATTACTTTTAAAAATTATTTAAAAGTTTGCTGCCGCCATATTCTTCTGTTCATGTCACTTCCCCTCCTCCGCTGTAATGCTACTGCACTCTGGCCAGAATTTGACCCCAAGTCATTTTGTAAAGTGAATGTTCTATTAGTACAGACCTCAGTCAGACAGACCCAAACACTGCTAATATATCTGTGTGCATTGCTCCTCCGCTTACTCAGAAGCAAGGAAGCACAAAAGCTTATCTTCACCTCGAGGTGTCTTTGTGGCAATGGGACAACAGCAATGCTACAGGCGCGTGAGCTACAGAAGCCAGGGGCAGAGAGGTCAGCAATGACGTTCGGGTCACATGTTCGGGTCAACTGGCAGATAGGCAGGTTAAAAAAGTAAAAATGTTGAACTTGATGGACATGTGTCTTTTTTCAAACTAACACTGTTATTTACTATGTAAAACAAACAACAAAAGGCTTCGCTCTACACTGGGGAAGATTTGGAAGTTGTGGGCATGTGCAGGGCACCTCAGAAGCTAACTGCACATGTGTGTGCCCTGAATAGAAGAATTTATGGACTGCAGCAGAGGTACACTTTGCAGAACAGCTTACAGCTTATTTTAAAATCAATTTCACCTTTATAATAACTGACTAATTGTAGGAAGACATTACTGATGGTATGTGTATATACATTTTATGGGCAATGATTAGAGCCTTTAAAATACTGCTTATTAAACAAGCTAAAATAGAAAATGAAAATGGCATTGTAGTGAGTAGCACAATAAATAATTTTTTCAATATGTATAGTAAAAACATAAATAAATAAACAAGAAGGGATGGAATACTTACTTTAGGAGGGAAGTGAATTTGTAAGGGCTGGGTGTGCTACTCATACCAAACATAAAGCAAATAGTATGTAACCATTGTATATATACCTTATAAATGTACATCTGTTTGATAAAGCTATTATACATTAGGAAAATGTCAGTATTGGAGTCAGAAACGGTGTATATTTTAACATGCAACGTTAAGCAGACATTATAAGTTATTTGTGACATATTTTCATTTTCTAATGCCTAGTAAAAAACAGCATAGGGGTAATGACAGATATATTTCAGAGCTTTAATCCAGTAAATATACTGTATAACATGCCATTCTATAAAATACAAACTGAACATTGGGGATTGAGGAGAGCAATATCAGTGCTGTGGAGGCTGCATGTGATCAGCAGATGGAAGGCACATGGGCAGGCCCAGGAACAACACATGCAGAGGAAGTGTTACAGCAGTGACTCAAGACGTGAGAAGGTATAAGAGGAGTTACAGGTACCTGGGAGAGTGACTGTCTGTCTGGACTAGGCAGCAGTGCAAAGACAAACCCAGAAGCAGGAAAAAGAGCAGAACCAGAGCAGCTGAGGGCAGGGACATGCCCACTTGTTTTTGTGCAGGGGAAGGAGCAGAGCCGGAACAGCTGAGCAGCAGAATGGAACTGTATTGGTAAAAGAGCTGAGAGGCCTCAAGCACCAAAAGTAGGCAATGGACAGAGGATTATTTCAGGCTGCTGTGGGTCCAGTGAATAGGCGAGCAACTGTACCAACTTGTACCCAAAGTCTTCACATTATCAATTGACATTAACCCTTGCTGTCCCAGGAGATAAAGGCTACTTCTAGTCTCTTTTGCATCATGCATTATAGTCAGTTCTGGCCAGAACTTTGAACTGCCCTCCCAGCAGCATCTCTTCCTTTTCTTCTCAGATGGCTCCATCTTGATTTTTATATATCGGGAACCAGTTAATGTGGCAATTACCCAGAGACAAGTTTTAGCAATTCTTTTGCCAGAGTCTTCAATGGACACTAAAGTTTCCTAGGCACTGTTTTAAGAACTCATTGTGGACACCACACTTATTAAGTGCCTCCTACTGTCACAAAGACTGTAACAAACCCCTGCAGTTCTCATCTCATAACTGGAACCTGTTACAACCATTGGATTCAGGTCCCGTGACCCAAGTGATTGTACTAACTGGGCTCCTGAGTGATGCAAATATATAATCCAGTATTTACTGCAGTTTGTCCTCTCATATTAAAGTGAAGTTATAGGCACTGGTCCTGTTAAGATATGTTAGGTTTACTTTGTATTATTGTTGTGTTGAACATTGTTATATGTTAATGAAAGGAAAGGGGTTATCCAAAAAAGTGAAATAAGAAATAGAAGCTAACTGCTATTCTGTGAGTTATTAAGCATGTTATAAAGTGTGTCTAAATAGTGTATGACTATATCAAGTAATATTATATGCAGAATATTCAGACACTGCTGTGAATGTTAACAGTGGAGGTTATGTCTGTTGGCTACACAAGTAAGAAGGTAATTCTTTTCAGTGGAAAACCAGTAAACTCCAGTTAAGCTTACAGTGTTGTTCTTTATTTTTTTGAAATCACTAATAATTTGGTAAATCAGCAACTGTGAACCTAACAGGGATTCTTCCAACTCCATATTTGATACAAGGAAAGGCAACATATGTAAGACAATACAAGGGTGCTAATACATTTAACAAAGAGGTAAAGAATAGTGGGTGGTGACATAGAACTTACAAATTTGTTGATGAGAGCTGGGAATAAGCAGAGGCTCTGAACTGTTAATTTTCATGTGGTTATATACTGTAATTGAGAACCATTGTAGTGGACACAACTCTAATAATACAACTATTGGGAGATGAGTAATGAGGGGATTCAAATGAGACTTCACATGTGTAGCGCTATAGTAAATTGAGTGCACCTAACTCTACTATGGGCTTCACTCCTAGTACATTTGCTCCGGATGAGACCTTAAATCTTAGGGAGTGAGCCTTCGCATCGAGGTGGAAGCAGGGTGTAGTGCAACTTTAACTGTAATCAAGGTGCAAAGAATTGGGCGCCAGTGGTTCTTATAACTTAACCAAATAACAGATTTATTGAGCACAGTATACAATCCTCAGTGGAGTGTACATAAATCAGAGCAATGCAGGTTCATACAGTACATTGAATAGGCAGTACTCACAACACCTTTGGTCAGTATGATTCTCCTCAGAGATAGGAACAATACATGCAGCTTTGAGGAGGTACACCCAGTTTTCAGCCTTTTCCCTAAGTGGAACCTGAGGGGAATCTATCTACCCTAGGTCTGTACACTTAGTCCCTACTTCTGGGCAATGAGTACCCTGGGATCTTAATCCCACTACAATCCTCGTAGGAGCCTCAGACTGCTCAGCTAAATAAACTGACTGACTATCACTCCTAGAGTGATCTATAAGTGTGAGTAGCCTATTCTTACTAGACCTGACCTGTCTAGGTTCCAACTCGAGCTCTGCCTCCTGCACAGGCTAGAGCCAGCACAAGATGGACACTGAAATCTGCCTTCAGAGCCTTTTATACTCTAGCCCAGCCCTCTGCTGGTCACTAGGGGCAACAGCAAGAGTCAACAGTACCCCTCCCAACTGTATTTTAGGACCCATTTAGGTGTCCATAACATGGAGGGACTGCCTGCACAAAATACTAGGGGTGGCTATTCTACACATCCCTACACATGTAAAAAATAAACAATAGTCTAGGACTGCATCCCAGGGTACAAAAAAGCATAGCATGCTACTGAGACACTGGCAACTGCCAATGTAGTGTCATTATTTAAATAGGGATCATGTTTTTAGCCTGAAAATGATAAGCCTGTAAGTTTGACATCAGGAAAGCTTTTTTGGGGGAGGAGAGGAGTAATAAAGAAAACTGCCAATTACTGTCAGGTACTCACCTGTCTTCAGGGTTATGCGGCTCTTCAGCACAATGCGTTCTAGGGACGTCACGATGTGTGCGTCGTGACAACGGCGCAAGGGGATTCGCTGGGCGCAGAGTATTGATACAGGCGACCTTACTTCTTTCCGCGCAGAGTTTCTTCTAGTGCTCAGACATCGTTTTTCCTAGCTACACTCGAGTAAGGGATTTTCTGATTATACTGAACTTTGGTTTGACCTTGCTATTGCCTATCTGACTATGCTCCTGTTTAACCCTTGGTACCTTGCTTGATCTTGATTTCCTGTTGCCAAACTCTGCTTGCCTTTTTGACTACGCTTCTGCGTTAACCCTTGGAACTCTGCTTGAACTTGTTTTCCTGTTGCCAACCTCTGCTTGCTTTATTGACTACGCCTCTGTGTTAACCCTCGGAACCCTGCTTGGATTTGACTTCCAGTTGCCGAACTTTGCTTGTTACTGATTACGCTTTTCGCCTTAACCTCTATTACTTATTTGTACTTTTGATTACCTTTGCCAATCCAGTTTGCCTAAATTGACTACGCTCCAGTTCCAACCTTGGGAACCTTCTTCCTGTGAGCAACTGCTGTCAACTTGACGCCATCTGACCCTTCAGTGTAACTGAGTGAAGCGGCTAATTGTATCACCAGCATCTTATCTGCTGACTATTCTCTCAACATTTGCCTGCGGCTGACGCTAAGGTGACTGCTGTACCAGTATCCTGTGATGACTTCTCTGCTCTCAGTTACTTCCACAAGCTAACTCTACGTCTCCCTGTATTCTTACAGCCACAAGACCCGCTACTCCACAGGTCAGCGTATCCTTCGAGGAATCACAGGCTCACATACCTCACCTTCACTAGTACCTCTGTACCCAGTCGAGGGTGCACTGGTGAGGGAGCTGTAAGGGTTGTCTTCCTCAAAATCAGTGGTCCTTCCCGGTTCGGTAAGTCTGACAGTATGTCCGAGCCCTATCAACAGGAACCACTTGAGGAAGCTAGTTTCTAGAGACTTTGTCCCAGCAAATGGTGGCCCTGAAGTGAGCTGTTCAAGATTTACAAGGTGGTTATCAAAGCATTCCCTGCTGACGACGCCGACTCTTCCTCTGCATCCTCTTCTTGAAACAAAAATTAATTTACCAGAGAAATTTGCCAGGGATCGCAAGAAGTTTCAGTTCTTTTGGAACAGCTGTAGGTTACTGTTGTCTATGAAGCCCAAGACCTATGCTGGTGAAAAAGTCAAAGTGGGAAGTGTTATTTCATTTCTTCAAGGCGAAACTCAAACTTGGGCTCACCACCTTTTGGAGCTAAATAGTCCCCTTCTGAAGGATGTTGATACCTTCTTTGCTGCTATGGCATCCTTGTATAATGACCCGCAGCGCCTAGGAACTGCAGAAGCTGCATTACAGACCCTCACACAAGGGACGTGCCCTGTGGAAGATTACGCTGCGAAATTTCGGAGGTGGCCCGTTGACACAAGTTGGAACGAGTCCGCCCTTAGACATCATTATCGAGTTGGACTGTCAATTTAGTTAAAGGATGAACTGGCCAGAGTGGGACTTCCTATTCCTTTGTACAAGCTTATTCAGCTTACCATCAAGATTGACAGACGTTTAAGAGAAAGAAGTACTGAGAAGTCTTCCGTTCCAGTCTCCTGGGTGGTCCCTAAGGCACCCATTCCAGGTGTCTCATCCGTTCCTACCACTGAGCCTAAGCCAATGCAACTTGGTTTACCTCGTCCCCGCCTGAGTCCTGAGGAGAGACTAAGAAGGAGGCGCCTGCACCTCTGTCTTTATTGCGGTGCAGCTGACCACCTCTTACAGACATGTCCTCTCCGCCCAGATGGTAATCTTACTTCCTGTGGGGCTGGGTTGGGAATACATTTGCAGTTAAAGAATGCCCATATCTCCCTTTTACTCTCATTACAGTGGGGAAGAAGAGGGGTACAAGTGACAGCAATCATTGGCTAGTAGCTGTTTCATTGACTCTACATTTGCCCAAATCCATGGTATTCCCTTATGTCCAAAATTACAACCAGTGATGATTAGAATGGTGGATGGTTCACCTCTGAGTTCTGGACCTGTTTCTTTAGAGACTGAACTTTTAAATGTTTCAATAAACAAGTCTTATCACGAAATTATCCGTTTGGTTGTCTGTTTACCAGGAGTTTTTGTATGTTTTCAATGAAAGACGTGCAGATATTCTTCCTCCACACAGGGCATATGATTGGTATGGTATGCGTTTGGTCGCATTTTTACTCTTTCAGAACCCAAACTTAAATTTTTACAAGACTACATCGATGAGAACCTGAGAAAAAGTTTTATTAGATCCTCTACGTCCCCAGCCGGAGCAGAAATTTTTTTTGTTGAAAAGAAGGATCACTCGTTGCCACCTTGTATTGACTACCGTGAATTAAATAAAGTTACAATCAAGAACAGGTACCCTATTCCTTTAATTCATGAACTTTCTCAGAGACTAGGCTCAGCAACCGTTTTTTCCAAGCTTGATCTTAAAGGAGCCTATAATTTGTTTCGAGTAAGAGAGGGAGATGAATAGAAGACTGCTTTTCACACATGCTACGGGCACTACAAGTACCTTGTCATGCATTTGGCTTGTGTAACGCAGCAGCAACTTTTTAGCACTTTATTATTCACATTTTTCGGGACATTCTTGATACCTTCGTGGTGGCATATTTTGACGATATCTTGGTCTATTCGTCATCATTGGAAGAACACTGTAGACACATGCGGGAGGTGTTTTCTCGACTACGTTCACATAGTCTAGGAGTCAAAGCAGAGAAATGTGAATTTGAAAAGAATCAATTTGAATTCTTGGGGTTTGTCATTTCTACTACTGGCATCGTTATGGATGCTAAGAAGGTGTCGGCTATCGCTGACTGGCCAACTCCTAATGATTGCAAGGCGGTTCAAAGATTTATTGGGTTCTTTAATTTTTACCATAAATTTATACATAATTTTTCTGGCACCATTAAACCACTTACTGATCTCACTAAACAAAAAGTTAAGTTTCAATTGTCCATTTCACCCCAATCAGCCTTCGATCAACTGAAAGAAGCTTTCACCACAGCTCCTGTCCTCACTCATCTGGAACCATCTCTGCCCTTTATCCTGGAGGTTGATGCTTCTGAAATTGCCATTGGAGCAGTCCTTTCTCAATGTTCTGTTCCTCAAAGCTTATTACATACAGTGGCATTCTTTTCCAGAAAATTATCTGGGTCGGACCAGAACTATGACGTTGCTGACAGAGAACTATTATCTATCAAATGGGCTCTAGAAGAGTGGAGGCATCTTTTGGATGGTGCTGCACATCCAATTCTAGTTCTAACTGACTATAAAAATTTGGAGTATCTTCACTCTGCCAAGAGACTTAAACCTAGGCAGGCTCGATGGGCACTATTTTTTTTGTGTTTTCAGCTCCATATAACTTATCGGCCTGGTTCCAAGAATGTCAAGGCTGATGCTATGGCTCAGATGTTTTCCTCGGATTCTTCTCTGGCTTTTGGGGCTGATTCTGTTCTTCAACCAAAATTTATTTTACTTCTTCAACACTCTTTTCTTCAAAAGGTGAAAGAACTTTGTACTCCGGATTCTATACCTGGAACCCTTTATTACTTCAGGGATAGACTCTTTGTTACGTCAAACCTTAGATTGGAAGCCTTGGGATATGTTCATGATGTTCCACTTGCAGGACAATCTGGGTTTCGAAATACTCATTACTTGGCTCATCGTCACTTCTGGTGGCCCACGTTGGGTAGTGATTGTGTGAGGTTCGTTCGTTCCTGTGAAACTTTTGCTAGATGCAAAGGAGCTACTTTTAAGCTATTGGATCTCCTTCATCCGTTACCAGTACCGGATTGCCCTTGAGGCTCCATTTCCATGAATTTTATTACGGATCTTCTGTGTTCTGAAGGATTCTCCACTATATATGTTGTGGTGGATAGGCTCACTAAGATGGCCCATTTTATTCCTCTTTGTGGCATTCCTTCAGCCCCTAGTTTGGCCAGTACAATTCACTTCAAGGTTCGGCGAGTGTTATGTGAGGGGTTGCAGATTGATTTATCCTTTTCTTCAGGTTATCATCCTCAGACTAATGGACTTACAGAAAGGACGAATCAAACGTCGGAGCAATATCTGAGGTGTTTTTGGTCCTTTCTACAAGACAATTGGGCCTCACTTCTTCCAATGTTCATTCTTCCACCAAACAGACTCCCTTTTATGCAATTCATGGATTTCATCCAACAATGATCACAGGAATACCCAAGATGGTGTCTGTTCCTGCAGCTCAAAAAAGACTTGAGTTTTTAACATCGAACATCGCAACTATTCGCCAGAATTTACCTAAGGCTTATTTGAACTTCAAATACTTTGCCGATAAGAAGAGAGCTCCTGATCCAGAGTTTAAAGTAGGAAACAAGGTTTGGCTTTCAACCATTAACTTAAGATTTAATTATCCTACGAAAAAATCAGCTCAGCGTTTTATTGGACCTTTTAAGATCCTACGGAAGATCAATTCTGTTACATAGTTACATAGTTAGTTACATAGTTAAATTGGGTTGAAAAAAGACAAAGTCCATCAAGTTCAACCCCTCCAAATGAAAACCCAGCATCCATACACACACCCCTCCCTACTTTTAATTAAATTCTATATACCCATACCTATACTAACTATAGAGCTTAGTATCACAATAGCCTTTGATATTATGTCTGTCCAAAAATTCATCCAAGCCATTCTTAAAGGCATTAACTGAATCAGCCATCACAACATCACCCGGCAGTGCATTCCACAACCTCACTGTCCTGACTGTGAAGAACCCCCTACGTTGCTTCAAATTAAAGTTCTTTTCTTCTAGTCTAAAGAGGTGGCCTTTGGTACGGTGGTCCACTTTATGGGTAAAAAGGTCCCCTGCTATTTGTCTATAATGTCCTCTAATGTACTTGTAAAGTGTAATCATGTCCCCTCGCAAGCGCTTTTTTCCAGAGAAAACAACCCCAACCTTGACAGTCTACCCACATAATTTAAGTCTTCCATCCCTCTAACCAATTTAGTTGCACATCTCTGCACTCTCTACAGCTCATTTATATCCCTCTTAAGGACTGGAGTCCAAAACTGCACTGCATACTCCAGATGAGGCCTTACCAGGGACCTATAAAGAGGCATAATTATGTTTTCATCTCTTGAGTTAATGCCCTTTTTTATGCAAGACAGAACTTTATTTGCTTTAGTAGCCACAGAATGACACTGCCCAGAATTAGGCAACGTGTTATCTACAAAGACCCCTAGATCCTTCTCATTTAAGGAAACTCCCAACACACTGCCATTTAGTGTATAACTTGCATTTATATTATTTTTGCCAAAGTGCATAACCTTGCATTTATCAACATTGAACCTCATTTTCCAGTTTGCTGCCCAGTTTCCCAATTTAGACAAATCACTCTGCAAAGTGGCAGCATCCTGCTTGGAACCTATAGTTCTGCACAAATTAGTATAATCTGCAAAAATAGAAACAGTACCTCCAGGTCATTAATAAACAAATTGAAAAGCAAGGGACCTTGTACAGAGCCCTGAGGTACTCCACTAACAACACTGGTCCAATTATAAAATGTTCCATTTACCCCCACTCTTTGTAGTCTATCTTTTAGCCAGTTCTCTATCCAGGTACAAATACTATGTTCCAGGCCAACATTCCTCTAAGGGCACCAATCATAACTAAAATCATAAGTAAATACACTATGTGAAAGTTCAAGAAATCCAATTTTTAAAACAGTTAGAATTGTTTGTATAATGTAAATCATTAGCTCACTATACCTTCCTTCATTCCTTAATTTAACCAGTAACCTTTTGTGTGGCACTGTATCAAATGCTTTAGCAAAGTAAATCACATCCACGGCCATCCCAGAATCAAGGTCTCTACTTACCTTCTCATAAAAAGAAATTAAGTTAGTCTGGCAAGATCTATTACGCATAAAACCATGCTGGCACAAACTCATAGTATTATGATTTGCTATCAAGTCCAGTATCTTATCCTTTATTAACCCTTCAAAAAGCTTTCCTATCACTGACGTCAGACTAACTGGCCTATAGTTTTGAGGCTGAGAACGGGATCCTTTTTTGAATAGAGGCACCACATTAGCCAGTCTCTCGGCACTATGCCAGATCTCAATGAATCCTGAAAAATTAAGTAAAGAGGTTTGGCAATCACAGAGCTAAGCTCGCTAATTACCCTGGGATGAATACCATCTGGTCCCGGACCTTTGTTAATCTTAACATGTTCTAGTCTCTTTTGAATTTCATCATGTGTGAACCATGCATCATTAGTTTTATTACTAGAATTGGTACTGTTAAGAAGGAAACCTTCACTTACTGGTTCCTCATTTGTGTAGACAGATGAAAAATATGAGTTCAGAATCTGCGCTTTTATTTTGTTTTCATCAACCAGCTGACCCCCCTCTGATAGTAAGGGTCCCACCCCTTCCTGCTTCATTTTTTTACTATTAACATATTTAAAAAATAATTTTGGATTTTTTTTACTGCTTGCTGCAATATCCTTTTCTATATCAATTTTAGCTTGCCTTATAGCTTCTTTGCATGATTTATTGGCCTCCTTGTACCTTATAAATGTTTCGGCTGTACCAGCTAACTTGAAAGCCTTAAAGCACGTCTTTTCTTACCCACCTCAACACCAACGCTTCTATTGAACCAAAAAGGTTTTGCTTTGCAACGACGTTCCTTGCTTACAAGTGGAATATACTGACAAGTATATTTATTAAGCAGCATTTTAAAGACTTCCCATTTTTGTTCTGTGTTTAACCCTGTGAAAAGCATTTCCCACTTAATATGTTGCAGAGATGCCCTTATACTATCAAAGTTTGCACGTCTGAAATTTAGTGTTTTAGTTACTCCCTTATAGAATTGCTTCTGCAACAGAATCTCAAAGGAGATCACTATTCCCTAAATGCTCACCCACACAAATGTTAGAGATAAGTTCAGTATTGTTAGTTATTACAAGGTCCAAAAGAGAGTTATTCCTAGTAGGTTCTTGAACGAGCTGGAATAAAAAGTTGTCATTCAGCATATTTACAAACCTACTAGCTTTTTCTGTCTTAGCAACCCCTTTACTCAATGTCTGGATAATTGAAGTCACCCATAGCAACAACTTGACCCAGCTGTGAAGCCGCTTGTATCTGCAAGAGTAGCTGGGCTTCATACTCGACACTTATACAAGGTGGTTTATAGCATACACCAATGATAATTCTTTTTGTTACCTTTTGCCCAGTCAAAATCTCTACCCAGAGTGATTCTACACCCTCACCAGTGCCAGCTATTGTTATTTCTTTAGCGCATGGCTTTAATTCAGGCTTTACATACAAACACACTCCTCCACCCTTTTTAATCCCTCTGTCCCTTCTAAAAAGGGTGTAACCATTTAAATTCACAATCCAGTCACATGTTTCATCCCACCAGGTCTCAGTGATACCAATTATATCATAATTTTTAGAGCATGCAATTAATTCTAGGTCTCCCATTTTACCTGACAAACTCCGTGTTGCTTATAAGCTTCTGCTTCCGAAGTCCTTATGGGTTCA
The DNA here is from genome assembly GCF_017654675.1 of Xenopus laevis. Taxonomy (NCBI): domain Eukaryota; kingdom Metazoa; phylum Chordata; class Amphibia; order Anura; family Pipidae; genus Xenopus; species Xenopus laevis. The sequence continues at coordinate 47,072,759 of NC_054384.1, read as the reverse complement.
TCCAGTTTTTCATACGGCACTTCTGAAACCAGTGGTTCCGAATCAGTTTGTGGGTCTGAGGTCTCTGGTTCCCTATCCTATTATTGTGTCTGATCATGAGGAATATGAGGTGGAATCGATTATAGATTCCAGAGTCAGGAACAAGAAGATTCAATATCTTATCAAGTGGATAGAGTATGGTCTTGAAGAAAATTCTTTGGAACCTGCTGTTAATGTTCATGCTACCAAACTTATAAAGAGTTATCATCAGAAGTACCCAAACAAGCCTTCTCAGGTTCACGTCTAGAGGTCGTTCCTAAGGGGGGGCAATGTCATGTACTCACCTGTCTTCAGGGTGATGCGGCTCTTCTGCTCAATGCATTCCAGCGTCATTACGATGTGTGTGTCGTGACAACAGCGCATTCGCTGGGCAAAGAGTATTGACACAGATGACCTTACTTCCTTTGGCGCAGAGTTTCTTCCAGTGCTTGGACATCGTTTTTCCTAGCTACACTTGAGTAAGTGATTTTCTGATTATACTGAACTTGTTTGACCTTGCTATTGCCTATCTGACTGCGCTCCTGTTTAACCCTTGGAACCCTGCTTGATCTTGATTTCCTGTTGCCAAACTCTGCTTGGCTATTTGACTACGCTTCTGTGTTAACCCTTGGAACCCTGCTTGAACTTGTTTTCCTGTTGCCAACCTCTGCTTGCTATATTGACTATGCCTCTGTGTTAACCCTCTGAACCCTGCTTGGATTTGACTTCCTGTTGCTGAACTTTGCTTGTTACCGATTACCGTTTCGCCTTGACCACTGTTACTTGTTTGGACTTTTGATTAACTTTGCCGACCAAGTTTCCCTAAACCGACAAAGCTCCAGTTCCAACCTTGGGAACCTTCTTCCTGTGAGCAACTGCTGTCAACTTGACACCATCTGACCCTTCAGTGAGTGATACACTCAATACAGAGAGGGGGCCATATGTTGTGTTCCCCCAGGATGATCTATCAGTGGGATGCCCCCTGGTGTATCCACAGGCTGTCATTCCTGCTTGTAAAGTTGAAGCACCCAGTTCACCTGCAAGCTATACCGGTAGAAAAAGGAGGTTACTGCCATCACTACCCGGTAATGTACTGCACGCAGTAAAGCAAGAACCACCTGTAACTGAGACCAGGGAAGTTAAGGATGTCAATACTACAGAGCATTCCTTGAATGATGCAATAATCCAAATGACAGAGGCATTGGCTCAGCGTCTGCAGCTAAGCCACTATAAAAAGCTAAAGACTTTTTCAGGCATAGAACCTGTCCCTACCGGTGAGGAGGGACCTGGAAGGAATCTGCTCTACAAGCATTAGATGAGTGGGCTTGCTCAGAACAAACCAAGAGACAGCGAATTATGAAGCATGTATGTCCACCAGCAGCTAGTATTGTGTTAAATTTTAAAGCCAGTCACAGAGACTACACTGCTATGGACATAATTGATATCCTCATTTCTGCATATGGAAAGCACGAGGACCCTGACCAGTTATTGGCTGACCAGTTATTGGCTGACTTTAAACAGATGAAGCAGAAGCCTACAGAGGATGTGTCTGCATTCACACTCCAGCTAGAGAACATGCTGCAACTCTTGTCTAAGAAAGTCATTGGCATAGAAATATGGTGGGCCCTAAGTCCGTGGTGGACATTCTCTTAGATGGACTAAAATACTGGATCACAGGTCACAGTAATCCATTATAGCTACTACTAAAAACATCTAGCCCACAAACCTTTACAGTCTGCTAGAGGTTTAGAGTTGTGGGGGCTGAATCAGCTGGCCTACCCCATACATGGGTTGCTATAAGTGGATGTAACTATGCAGAGGCCTCAAAGTACTCGTCCTCAGCTCCAGGAAGTTGAAGCTGTGGTCTGCCCAGATACGGGAGATCCTAAGGCTGTTCCCATAATTCTGGGAACAAATGTCAGTGAAGTCCAGGCTACTTTACACCCTTCAGTGACTTGGACAGGAGCCCCTATGAACACTGATAACAGTTCAAAGATTACATGCGACAGCTTTACAGTTACCTACAAGTATGGATTGTTACACCATGTTGCTGGCGAAACTGTTGAGCTCCCTCCGGGGTCCATTAGGACTGTGAGAGCGCTAACTGATGTAAAACCAGAGATGATGCAGGGCTACAGATATGTGCTGGTTGAAAATCCCCCAGAGGCTGTGGCCCAGAATGGATGGCAAGTTGTTCCGGAGAGAAAGGAGTGGGGAATGAAAATACCCCTAGTTGTTCAAGTGACTGTTCAAAATCTTTCTCCATATGCTGTGGTGATCCAACCTAAACAGTAGTTGGTGTACTGCTACCCCGTCCATGAGATTTATGACAATATTGATGTTCAGTCCACTCCCGTATCTGCTTCTGTGTCAAACTTGGCATTTGATTTTGGGGATTCCCCTGTTTCTGAGGAGTGGAAGCAGAGGCTGAGTAACGGTTTACTAGCACGCAGACAAGTCTTTTCAACAGATGAAATGGATGTAGGGTGTGCTAAGAGTACACAGCACACCATCCGCTTATCCAACCCCACTCCATTTAGGGAACGGCCGAGTTGAGTCCCTCCTAAGGACCGAGATGATCTCCGGCACACTTTGCAGGAGATGAAGGGGCGAGGAATTATTGTTGATAGTCGGAGCCCCTATGCCTCCCCAATAGTGATTGTGAGGAAAAAGGATGGCTCAATACATTTGTGTGTGGACTATCGTACTTTAAATAGACGCATGGTACACCTCGAATTGAGGAGATGCTGGAAGCCCTTAATGGTAGCAAATGGTTTACTGTTATGGACCTTCGTTCGGGTTATTATCAGGATGCCCCAAGGTATTTGTGGGGCACCAGCTACCTTTCAGAGACTTATGGAGAAGGTGGTGGGGGACATGTCGCCCCGAGAGTGCCTGGTATATCTGGATGATATCATTGTGTTTGGAACTACCCTAGAGGAGCACGAGCAGCGATTGATGAATGTGATTGACAGGTTAATAGCTGAAGGACTGAAACTGTCAATTGACAAATGTAAGTTTTGCCGCTCCTCAGTAACCTATGTAGGCCATGTGGTCTCTACAGAAGGGATAGGAATGGATCCCGCCAAGATAGAAGCGGTGGCAATCTGGCCCAAACCCCAAAATGTCAGTGAGCTGAGATCATTTCTTGGGTTTTGTGGTTACTACAGGCGGTTTGTAGAGGGGTATTCAAGAGTGGCTCACCCTTTAAATGAATTGCTGAGGCTTGCTAATGTGCATGGCGATGAGACAAAAAGAGCTGCTAAAACCCCTTTTGGTGATAGGTGGGGTTGAGCCTGTGAGGAGGGCTTTGTTCTGTTAAAGAAAAGGCTGACAGAAGCTCCTGTATTAGCTTATGCTGACCCTTACAGGCCATATATCCTCCATGTTGATGCCAGTTATTCAGGATTGGGAGGTGTCCTTCACCAGAAATACCCAGAAGGGCTGCGGCCAGTGGCCTATATTAGTAGGAGTCTGACACCCAGTGAAAAGAATTATCCTGTACATAAACTGGAATTCCTGGCTCTCAAGTGGGCCCTTGCAGAAAAGTTGCATGACTACTTGTATTGAGTAGAGTTTGAAGTAAGAACAGATAATAATCCTCTCACATATATTCTGACTACTGCTAAACTTGATGCCACAGGACACCGGTGGTTAGTGGCACTGTCAAACTACTCTTTCACCCTCAAGTACAAACCAGGGCCTAAGAATATCGGAGCAGATGCCTTCTCTAGACAACCGGGCCTGCCTGCCCTGGAAGATGATGGGGAGAGGGAGGAGTTACCTAGCCCAGGTATGAAGGCCTACTGTGCGACAGCTGCGGTAGTGGATGACAATGTGGCTTTTTGTGAGTTGAGAGATGTAGATTCTGTTGGTGGAGGGCCTGAGTCTATACCACCTATGTACTGTTATCCATTGGACCTAGTAGGTGGAGACTACAGTGCCACCTGTCATACACGGTTGTAGGAAAATTCCATATGCCATCATAGACAGATTTAAGCAAACACTTTCAGAACTTAAAGAGACAGGAGTTGTGAGTCCCGTGACTGTACCTACACCCTGGGTGAACAGAATTACAGAAAAAGAAAAATGGAAGTCTCAGAGTCTGCTTGGATCCCAGAGATCTTAACAAAGCTATAAAAAGGCAACATTTCTCAATTCTATTCAAACCTGAGGATGTGAGATCCAAACTAAGTGGAAAGCAATTCTTTACCATCCTGGATGAGAAGGACGGATACTGGCAAGTCACTCTAGATGAACAATCATCATTGTTGTGTACTTTTAACACACCATGGGGGCGCTACAAATTCAATTAACTACCATTTGGAATAAAGTCTGCTAGTGAGGTCTTTCAGCAGAAAAATGCAGAAGCGTTTGGAGACATTGAAGGCATCCACATAATAGCAGATGATATGATTATAGCTGCTTCTACTAAGCAAGAACATGATGACATTCTGAACAAGGTGATAGAGAGAGCCCGAAAGCTTAATATCAAGTTCAACAAGGATAAAATCCAATACTTGGTTAAAGAAGTTAAATACATGGGCCACATCATAACTTCAGATGATGCCAAACCTGATGATAGCAAAATCTCAGCAATACTAAATATGCCTCCGCTGCATGATAAGAAAAGTCTAATGCGATTTCTTGGCATGACTAGGTATTTAGCACAATACATTCCTCAAGAAGCATCCTTGACTGCACCTTTGAGAATGCTCCTCAAAAAAGACATTGTGTGGCAATGGGGGCCAGAGCAGGACAAAGCTCTAAATTCCCTAAAGAGCAGTCTGACACAAGCTCCAGCTCTCACTTACTTTGATCCAGTCAAACAACTGGAAATACAAGCTGATGCATGGAAAGATGGACTCGGAGCATGCCTCATGCAAGAACGAAAGCCAATCATTTATGCATCCAGAGCACTATCACGTGCAGAACAAAATTATGCACAAATTGAAAAAGAACTGCTAGCAATTGTGTTTGCAACAAAGAAATTTCATCAGTACATCTATGGGGCCAATGTGAAAGTACAGTCAGATCACAAGCCTCTGCAAGCCATTCTCTCAAGGCCTATAGGACGTGACTACAGAGGATGTTACTGCAGTTGCAAAAATATGACATATCTGTATCATACACCCCAGGAAAACTGATGGCTATTGCTGACACACTATCCAGAGCAGTTGATACCAAAAGTGCAGATAATGGAGAGGAACGTTTTCATGAGAAAGTTGTTTACTCAATGCAATCCACAGAAACATTAAGTCCTGAGCTGCTACAAATGCTAAAAGCGGAAACACAAAAGGATGATATCCTGAAAGAAGTTAAAGACATGCATATGCAAGGTTGGCCACTGCGAAAGAAACAAGTGCCATCTATCTTACATCATTATTGGCCAATTCGTCATACATTTTCAATAGTTGATGATCTTCTTTTGTCTGGTGATAGAGTTGTGATACCAAAAGGCTCTCAGGCAGAAATGCTAAAACGACTTCATAGTGCACACCAAGGCATACAACGCTCCAAAGCTAGAGCTAGAATGATCATGTGTTGGCCCAGTATGTCCAAAGACATTGAACAGATGGTGGAAAACTGCGCAGTCTGTCAAGAAAATAGACCATCCAACCACAAAGAGACTCTATTATCACATGATATACCAGAACTTCCATGGCTAAAACTTGCAACTAACAATTTTGACTTTAGAGGTCATGCATTTTTGTTGATTGTGGACTATTTTTCCAAACATCCAGAAATCTTAAAACTTCCGGATAAAATGTCACACTCCATCATTGCAAAACTGAAATTTGTGTTTGCCAGACATGGCATCTCAAGGGAGATGGTTTCGGACAACATGCCTTTCTCTAGTAGAGAGATACATAATTTTGCATCCCAGTGGGGAATCCAACTTACTTACTCTAGTCCTGGATATCCTCAGTCTAATAGTCAAGCTGAGAGGATGATACAAACTGTGAAGTTGCTTTTCAAGAAATCGTTTCAGCACTGGAGCTGACCCACATTTAGCACTTCTACATTTAAGGAATACTCCTATCTCAGGTACCAATGTCACATCTGCTCAACTACTAATGGGAAGAGTGTTGAGAAGTACTTTACCTGAAACAAATCTGCCCCCTAGTTGGTTCTTGGACAAGCTGAAATAAAGTTGTCATTCAACATGTTTACAAACCTGCTAGCTTTTTTTGTATTGGCAACCCCATTACCCCAGTCAATGTCTGGATAATTAAAGTCAACCATAATAATAACTTGACCTAGTTGTGAAGCTGCTTCTATTTGTAAAAGTAGCTGGGCTTCATTCTAGTTACTCAAACGAGATGGTTTGTAGCATACACTAATAATCATTTTCTTTATTAACTTTTTGAGCAGTTGAAATTTCTATCCATAGGGATTCCACCCCTCCCAAGTGCCATCAATGGATATTTCTTTAGTACATGGATTTAATTCAAACTTTACAACACACTCCTCCACCCTTTTTAATCCATCTGTCCCTCCTAAAAAGGGTGTAACCAGTTAAATTCAAAGCACAGTTATGTTTCATCCAACCAGATCTCAGTGATATCAATTATATAATATTTTAACTCTAGCTCCGTGTCAAGCTCTGTGCATTTGCAAGCATGCAGCAGAGGTTACTACTTTTGCTTTTGTAATTTACATTACTTAATTGAGAATTATATCTTAAGTTAGTATTAGCCTGTTTTACTTGTAACAGAGGGACCTTCTTAGCAGGTAAATTGTATGCCCCCCTCACTCCTCTCCCATGATCCCTTACTAATCCCGCTGGCCTGTCTACCCTATCTTCCCCATAAACCTTTGGCTCCCCCCCTTGCCTAGTTTAAACACTCCTCCAACCTCTTAGCCATTCTTTCCCCTGGCACAGTGGACCCCTTCCATTGAGGTGCAAGCCATCACGACTAAATCGTTTGTACCCAAAGAAAAAAAGCAGCTCAGTCTTCTAGGAACCCAAACCCTTCCTTTCTACACCAAGACCTGAGCCACGCATTTAGCTCCCTAAGCTTCCACTATCTTCCTAAACACTGCATGTGGCACAGTCAAAATTTCAGAAAAATTCTCATTTGAAAAAAGGGTTCTTCATGTTGAATGCCCTGCTGGTTGATGGTGTGATGGCAGATTATTTTAATGCATTTAAAGAGTGGGGTGTATGACTTCCTGGACAAGCATACTGTATGTATCCCCATCTAGGCTAGCCTTGACCTTGTCCAGCTAAGAAACAGGCAGCGCACTGGTTACATTTGACCCTCTCTCCACAGAGAGATGGGCCTTTGCTACTTGAAAGAGTGGAGTGGGGTTGTGAAACTACACCTCACTTATGCTGCATGACTAAATAACAGAACTGGATGCCAGAAGGTTCTTGAACAAAACAAACAACAAAAGGCTTTATTCTCTTAAAGTGCAAATCAGGGTTTTGATCCTCAGAGATATTCACATACATGTCAGATAACATCACAGAAATTCAGAGCCAGCAAAATTGTGGCATCCCTGTGAAATAGAGTACCACATGGATAAATTCATCTTCAGAATCTCTGTACCGTGACCTGGATCCCCATATGTTGGATCAGGGAAGTCACTAAACCTAATTAGGTTTAGTGACTTCCGTGATCGAACATGTGGGGATCCAGGATGTGATCCCTACACTGCAGGCCAGTCTTGCCTGAGGGGCAACCCCCCTTTATATTCCTCCTGACATTTTGAAGTCAGGAAGGAATTTTTTCTCTGAGGCAAATTGGAGAGGCTTCAGTTGGGTTTTTTTTGCCTTCCTCTGGACCAACTAGCAGTTAGGCAGGTTAAAAGGTTGAACTTGATGGACATGTGTCTTTTTTCAACCTAACTTACTATGTTACTATGTAGTTATTTAGTAGTATACAAATAAGCTGCTATGTAGCCATAGGGGCAGCCATTCAAAAAAGAAAAGTCTCAGATTACATAGCAGATAACTGATAAGGTGTTATCTACAGAACTGTTAAACATGTACCATTTAGCCGTTTTTCAATTTACTTTTATGCTACACAGCAGTTTGTTTATAAAGACTGATATTTAAATAATTAGGGATTCCGCTGGTTTGTTTTGAACCAAACAGCCTAGTTTTTGAAAGGGCGGCTCAGGTCAAAATTGCCTACCCTGTTTTCAAAAGATTGATGCAGCGATCATCATTCATCATGTCATAGCCTGTCCACTGATGTAATTGCCCCCCGCCCTGCGATGCAATCTTCCCTGCCCCCTGCCCAGACCTATATAGATCTGTTTATCCATGCAAAGCATCAGTACATTATATTTTAATTAATTTAAACACGCACATTTTTTGTTTTACTGTTCCTTTAGAGCAGGGGTCCCCAACCTTTTGGAAACAAGAAACACCAAATGAGAGTCCTGGGGGAGGAGAGCAGCGATCCTCAGTAACAGGCAGCCTTACCGAGTGGTATGCGGTTAGCGGTCATGTGGTTAACGGTCATGTGGTTAGCGGCCATGTGGTTAACAAAGCAACAAATAGGAAAGCACACTGACAGGCTGCCAAAGAAACTGGATCCGTGGGCCAATACTGTTTTAAAAATTTCCAATTGTATTCCAAATGTTGCAGTAAAAACATGGTGCAAATACAAATGAAGAGCAGGCAGGGTGAGAGCATGGCTTGACGCGTTTCGTGACTCAAACTAGTCACTTCCTCAAGAAGCCAACCTTTTATGGAGCGGGGACCGGTGCAAAATGTTTTTATTTTTTTTGCAAGGACTGGGGGGTGGAGTTGGCGGGGGTCAGAGGTCGGCAGGGTCTGGGGTGGGGTCGGCAGGGTTAGGGGCAGCGTGAGCCGGCAGCAAGTTTGGACACGCCGGCATCCAATTTTGGCGCGCCGGCGTCCAATTCGACGTGCCTCGTTTTTGTGTGCTGGGCTCGGCGGCCCAGTGCAGGAGTGTCCAGTGGTTAGGTACCCCTGCTTTAGAGCAACAACATGACGTGCTATTTTATTTTTACTATTATACTTTTGACCATGATTTGTCACAGCTGCAAAACACCAGAAAGTATCCTGCCATAGAAAAAACTGAGAACTGTGTTTGCTAAAACACTCAAATCGAGTAATCACCCAAAATGCACAACAAGGCATTTTCTCCAATAATTTTCATTGTAATTTTTTGCTCATTCATTACAAGGGTCACAAATAGTGCAAAACAGACATTCTGAATCAACATAAAAAGTTTTCGCATTGTCAACTGTCAACCATTTACTCTGAGGGGGAGGGGGAACATACAGTCTGCAGGTAATGTCAGCTCAAAGGCAGGGGCGATCCTGGCCGCTCCGCTGCCTGAGGCAGCAGCAACTGCTGCTGCCCCCCCTCCCCCGGAAATTTGCTCTTAAAGTACCAGGAGCAGCATTTTTGCTGCCCCTGGTACCTAGTGGGGCGCTGCCGCCTGAGGCGACAGCCTCAACTTGCCTCATTGGCGAAGCACCCCTGCTCAAAGGACCTTCAGTGGGGATGACCACCAAATGGGGAATCTGCAGTGCCCCTATAGATCAGCCATAGAGACCAATTTTTATTAAAAATTTTTGTTTGTCCTTCATTGTTCAAGTTAGTTTCTCCATAAACATTATATTATCTATCCTGATTTTCAACATTGTGAAATTTAGTGTGGGAGTACGGCATGATTTAGCCATAATTTGGTGGCAAATCTCAATGGAATATCAAAGATATTATTGATTATTAAATAGACCCGGATCCACAGTCATTTGGTGGTGGGACAATCCCACCAGATATGCCCCATTGTGCCCGATACATTACAGCCTATGAAACAGTTTGGGGAAAGACTGGGAAACCATTTTAATTTTACTAGGACCGTAAACCATCGTAATAATACCTTAAATTTGGTTTCCTGAATAAAGGCATTGATAGAACTGCTAGCTGATTGCTGTAAAATATCTTCCCAAACATCCTCAGATTGTAGGTTGTGCAGGTCCTTATGCCAATCTATGGCAAATTTCAGCTGTAAGGTAGGGTCTATGGAGGTCAAGTCTCTATATAATGTGGAAACATTTTTGGAGCCTAAGGGCATAGAGATGCATAGAGGCATTTTTGGTGATGATATGATTTCAGTGTTTTAGCACAGACATTCCTCAGTATCCTCAGCACTGGCAACAAGTAGCACTGTAAGTAATTGCACTTAGAGTCAAGAATTTTTTTTACACTTTTTACTTTTTTCCATTTCTGTGAGGGTCATATCTTAAGATTAAGCAAACCTGCTTACCTGTGCTAGAAAGCACATTTATATGATCATGAATACAAGCAGGAGGGATAAAATTCAAACAACTAGCTTATGCATTTAGGTGTGTTCAAGCTTGGGTCTCAAGTGCATGCTAAAATGCTCAGAAGATCCCGCAAAAGTACCTGTGTCTAAGATGCATACAAACATATGCAAGCATTTTACTATATTTTAACTTCAGTTGTGAGTTAATCTTTTGTAATTTCCCCCAATGGGCATTTCTCAGCAATAAACTGAATGTTATACAGTTTGATTGAAGTGAGAGACCATACTGAGAAACTAATCTAAGGAAGATTAATTTCACTTTTGTGACATTCATTGTATTTAGAAGAGGAAAAAAGGACAACATTAAAGCTCCTGTTAGCCAGAGATAAGAGACAAGTGATTTAAAGGCAGGTGACAACCAGACACTGAAACAATTTAATCTGGCTCTTACAACATCCCTCCCTGAACTCCCTTTAATGACTTAAAGTAGAAGTGACAACTAATATTAGCTGTTAATTGGAGTTGGGAGTGTTGATATAAAGTTAGGGTCATTTAAATGGGTGCTGACATTAGAAATGTTCTGTAAATTTCTTGAGTCAGCATTATTCGCCAATGTATTCAGTGATAAAAAAAAGTAAGAATTCAGAGCTAAACAGTAAACATTAAAGTAAAAATCACATTTAAACCTTTATTCAGGGCCCTTCAAAAAACACATCTTTCTGTTAATAGAAGAAACATTGCAGGTAAAAAATATTTGCAGTTGTTTGACCTGTGATAGCATAAAACAAAATTCATCATGATAAGTCTGCCCAAGCATGAGTACCATTAATACCAGTGTTATTTTAAAGCTAATTTTCAGTAAGAATTATTTAGGGAAATTGACAAAAAAATGGGGTAAATCCAGGTAAACAATATATTGTTTATTTCATGACAACCTGAACTTTCTAAATATGCTAGAATTTTGGTGAAATTCTGTACAAATATTAGGCTTCTAAGTGTCTAACAACATGAAAAAATAATTTTTCACATAGTACTAGGGATGTAGCGAACTGCCGATTTGGTGTTCGCGAACGCCGTTCGCGAACACCGGCAAAGAATGCGAACGTTCGCGAACTTCGAACACCTGCTAAAATCGTTCGATTCGAACGATCGAAGGATTTTAATCATTCGATCGAAGGATTTTCATTCGAATCGAACGATCGAAGCCATTCGATCGAATGCTTTTCATTCGATCGAATGCTTACAATCGTTCGAACGAATGGAAATCGTTCGATTTTTAGCGGTCGAAGGAATTCGAATGGTCGAATGGTCGAACGACTTGTATTCGAATCGAACGCGAACTCAAAATGCGAACGTTCCCAAACGTTCGCGAACATTCGGCGGACGCGAACGGTCGAAGTTCGCGCGAACTAGTTCGCAGCTGAACAGTTCGCTACATCCCTACATAGTACAATCAAATATATCAGAAACATAATTTATTTTATGTAAGAGAACACAGCAGATTTAGAAAGTTCTATGTCTCCTGAATGTGCTAATGCCAAATATATATAATTTTATGAAGATTTCTCATTTGTATAGATCAAAATCTCTAAGCAGTACACTACCAAATTTCCAAAGCACCACTCCGCAAAATGGCATACTTCTGATTTCAAGGCCAAACATTCCACTAACAGTAGGTTTACCCTAGAAAACTATGCATTATTAGAAAGTGCAGATTCTGGAGAATCAAAGATGGGTAAATATATCTATGTACTCTAAACTACCAAGTTGAAATTCTTTCCTAAAGTTATAATTTTTTATAGAAATATGATTTTTTTTTTGAAAAATTACCTCAAAGCTTCCAATCTACAGCATCATATCTCCCACACATCATTAGGTACCAATGTAAAACATCCTAAATATGAATGCCAGGTGTCCACTGAACATTAATGCCCTATATGTATTGGTTTACCCAAGCATGTGGCATATAGGGGCCCCAAAATGTAGACCCCCATTCGAGCTATCAGTTCTATAATTCCAGATACCACAAAATCAACACATTCACATAAATTATGGGGGGCAAACGTAGAAAAAAGTACGCTCACCCAGAAACCATATATTTATATATATATATATATATATATAAACCATATATTTTTGGAAAGTACACTTTCCCCCAAATCCAAATTGGGTATGCATGTCTTTATACTCCAAAGCACCACGCCACAAACCTTTTTGGTGACATTTCCAAAAAGCACCTCAAAACTTAGGTCTATTAGGTATCAAGATAAATCACCCTAAATAATAAAACCTGGTGTCTTCTGAACAGTTTTATGTATAATATGTATAAGTTTACCTAAGTATATGGCATATAGGGGCCCCAAAATGTAGACACTCCTTTCGAGCTATCAGTTCTGTAATTCCAGATTCTGCAAAATTAACACATTTAAATCAATACATTTAAATCAATTTTGGGGGGGGCAAAGGTAGAAAAAAGTATGTTCACCCTAGAAAAATATTATATTTTCGGAAAGAACACATTTCCCCTGAATCCAAATTGGGTATGCATGTCTTTCTACTCCAAAGCATCAAGATGTAAAGCTTTCCTAAATTTTGTGATTTTAGTGACTTTTCCAAAAATCACCTCAAAACGTCCACCTTTTGACATCTTATTTCCAACATACAATTAGGTACCAAGATAAAACACCCCAACTTGGGGTACACTGAACAGTTTGATTCCCAATGTACATAGGTTTATAAATGTACATGGCATGTAAAAGCCCCAAAATATACCTTTTGCATACTTGATGGTTTACATTTAAACTAATTTAACAACATTGTGGGATAAAAGCTGAAAATTGCCTAAAAGTATTGCAATTGGTCACATTTATCTCACTCAATTTCTTAAAAACTATGGGAAATCACTGTAAATATTGATGCCAACTGGTCTACTGAACAGTTTGATGCCCAATATGCATTGTCTCGGCTGTCTTTTCGCCTTCTGTGAATAAAGCCCCCTGACTGTGTATTATGTGCAAAGTACCAAAGAGCCTCCCAAAACCATACAGTATATTTTTGGAATTTACACATTCTGATGAATCCAAAATAGGTATGTAATTATGTAATTATGCTAAATCCAGCGTTTTTTTGACATTTCTGAAAAACACCTCAAAATAATGCAATTGGTCACATTTATCTTACCCAATTTTTTTACATACAACCAGAAAACACCCTAAATATTGACACAGAGGGTCTACTGAACAGTTTGATGCCCAATATGCATACATATACCAAAGCAGATGGCATGTGTGGACCCCAAATGAAAACAATGCATATGAATTTTTTTTATGAATTGTTTCGGCTGTCTTTTCGCCTTCTGTGAACAAATCCCCCTGACTACGTATTATGCGCCACAAGACCTCCTAACATTACAAAGATCCCCAAATATGCAATTGGTCACATTTACCTTACCCAATTTTTTTTACAAACAATGGGAATTCAACCTAAATATTGATACCAATGCCCTACTGAACAGTTTGATGCCCAATATGCATAGCTATACCAAATCAGCTGGCATGTGTGTACCCCCCTATGAAAATAGTGCATATGAATTTTCTCGGCTGCTAATTTGCCTTCTGTGAACAAAGCCCCCTGCCTGCCTATTATGTGCTGAAAGACCCACTAACAGTACAAAGAGTCACATTCTGATGAATCCAAACTAATTATGTTTTTCTTCTCCAAACTATAAAGCAGCTGGCATGTGCGGAACCCAAATGAAAATAGTGCATATACATTTTCTTGGCAGCCAATTTGCCTTCTGTAACAAAGCCCCCTGATATGTGCCCCAAGACCCCCTAACAACACAAAGACCCCAAAACCATGTCTTTTTGAAAAGTATACATTCTAATAAATACAAAATTGGTAAAAATGTATTTCTATTCCAAATGATCAAAGTGAAAACTACCCTAAAAAAATGTAAATAATAATGCAAGCATAAAACCGCAATAAAATCACAAAAATCAAGTACAATTAGCCAATCAATGAAATAACATTGTGCTGTCTCAGTAGTTAAAAGTTGTTATATTAAAATGTATGTTTAATGCTTGTATGCTAACCCATTATTATGCTGCCACCTAGTGACCAAAGCTATACGGCACGTTTTCTATTTCCTTGTTTGTAAACCCTATTCCTAGCTACAGTAATATTCTTTTTAACCTGCAGCACTTTACATCCACTGCTACATTTGTCCATCCAGCTCAAATAAAGCAGTTTTGTGGATTCCAAGTGTCTGGTGACTTTAGCTATCTGGCAAAGACTGCCCTCAGTGGTTGTAACAGCTCTATACAGGCTCAGCAGGGAGAAATCAGCCATTATCACAGCAATTGGAGTCAGAATAAACAGCATGATTAGCTGTCAGAATGCTTGACCCAATAGTCATGCTGTGAAATCAACAGTTGTAGGGGAGTAACAAGAGAAAACTGATAAAATAAAAAAAAGTAAAAAAAAAAAAAGTGTGTGTTTGTGTATGCATGTGTGTACAGCTCTAAAATGTGTAGATATATGTGTATGTGATTGTGTAAATATGTACAAAAGTGTGCATACCAAATAAAGGCAGAAAAGCAAAAAAAAAACCCAAACAACTACCTTTAGTAATATGTATATAGTGTGTGTGTCTTTGTGTGTGTAAGTGCATGTAGGTGTATGTAAATATGTGTAAATGTGAAAAAATTTCTAGGTGAAGGGGGATCCTTAGCAGTGCTTTAGAGTCAAGGAGTGCAGAGCATAGAGCAGGAGGAAGTGCGTGGGCGGAGCTGAAACTGAAGATCGGGTCCTGCAACAAGAAGCTGCTGCCTTTGAAAACCTCATGCAGGCATTCGGGAAGTAGGAAGAGGATCACACTCGGTAAGCTTGTTGCCTAGGGGGTTGTGAAGCCTTCTGTACTGGTCTGGCATGCAGAGAGAGACGGCTTTTAGTAAAGAACGTAGCTCCTATGGTCTTGGCACTTTGAGCCTTTTTCTAAAATAATGTAGGGGCTACGTTCTTGGCAGGAAAGGGTTAATCTAGTTTCAGATTTTTTCACAACCTAACTCTATAACTTTACAAAGCTGGAGAAACATGGTTTCCTCTAATTAACCTCCATCTTTCTAAACTAAATGTTATTAACAAATGCCAAACGCAGCAAAAATGATCACCAACTTAAACCTAATGGAATGGCAGCACAGAAAATCACTTTCAAAGCCAACTTCTTAAATACCAACTGCCAGACCCACCATAATCCCAGGATGAAGCTTGATCTCTGTCCCCTTCACTACAAGAGTACAGTGCCACTTGCTTTACAAAATCTGTGTTGGATGTTAGGCTGGAAACACTTCTACATAAACTGACACCCACCTTCCAATCAGTGTTGAAATCAGTTATTTCAAATAACATTTTGGGGTATATGTAGAGAATCCTAATATGATGGCATGGCTGTTTCCTTCTGCAACAAGGAGTCTCTCTGGAGATGTATGTTAGTAAGTGACTGCACTTACTAACCATATAGAAGACTTGAAAATCTGTCACACCATAAGAATATATGTATTTCAAATGTCAACAAATAATTTTCTGATTTACAACAATAAAGACTTTTCAAAGCTATTATCTCAATATTTGCCCAAACTTTTACTTATATACAGAATACACAGATCATTTCAGCCCAAACCTCTATCTGGGGAACCACTCAGTAGTGATGGGCAAATTTATTCGCCAGGCATGGGTTTGCGGCAAATTTCCACATTTCACAGCCCGAGATTTTCTCAAAACCGTGGCAAAAATTCACCATGGAAAATTCACTGACAAAAAAATTGTTGCACATCAAAATTATTCAGACGTCCAATTACTTTAATGCATTTGGACAAAAGAGCTGAATGTATAAAAACATTGCTCGTGTCAAAATTGTTGTGTGTCAAAATTATTTTGATGCCCATTGACTTCACAAATTTTTCGACATTTCACAAAGTTTTTGGCTGTTTTGCAAATTGTTCTGCGAATCAAAATGGGACAGATTCACCCATCACTACCACTCAGAGATGTGGTGGTCTGTCTGCACTACTCTGAGACTAAAGAGGAGTTCCTATGTTTGGCCATGATGCTCTGGAACTTGATGGTGAAGCTAAACATCTATTTTTTTATTTGGCACTCACTATGCTTCACAAAAGCAGAGATCTGTCACAACATGTTTAACCTGTGTTGACTTGAAATATTGTTGGGGATTTTCATTCAGGCTGTTAAAAATTGTGTTTTTTGGATTGTTTTTTGCCATTGTCAAAAAGTTGGCACTGTATATTTTGTTGGTACGATGGAGGGTAAAACAAATTTCCTTTCTTAACCATTGTGCACCCCCTTCTGGGATACAACAATTTTACAATGACGTGTTTAATTTGCTATAGTGCACTCATCGGATGCTGTAATTGTTTCACTTCTAATGAATATCAAATTCAACCCCAAAAACAACTGTTTGAGAAACTACTACAACTTTGGTGGATTCCTTGTGAACATCAAAGCCACAGAAATTGATTATACTTTTAATCACTTGGTTCATAATTCATATTGCAACTTGATTTCATTTTTTTCCCCAATTGGCATTACCAAATTTCACACAAGCCTCTATCTTACCTATAACTTGATCTGACCATGCCCCTGTATTAATATACTGTAATTTCAGCTGCCCAGAAATTCATACCCTAGACATCCTGGTGTCTTAATGAATTACTTCTATCACATTTAACACATAGTAAAAATATTGATGTGCTCTCTAACTATCTGGGCTGTTGAGGCACTTTTTATGGGCTTGTTAATTAAACTGGCCTCTAACAATAAGAAAATTCAAATGGCAAATATTACATCTCTTGAAGGGGACTTATATACTGTACATTATAGATTACTGTACATATCTTATATTCCCTGGTGCCTCCCAAATGTTACCTGCTAGAGATTCCTACCTAGATCACAAATGGAGAAATCAAATGAAGAAGTCAAATGGGTTGTTAATAATTTGTGAATAATTCTAATTTGGGTCCTGATGGAAATCTCCCAGTTATACAAAATGCTGAATTAAAAAAACTAGAGTGAAATTGTTGTCAATATGATATTTTTACTCTTACTTACTGCACTTTCACTTTACTTTAGCTTTCTGAATAACAGAGTAATCAAAGTTTTTTATGTATAAAAATAAATATATTTTTTTTTTACAAAAAGAAAACATTTCTAAACCTGACATTAAGAATGTTTATTTGCAGTAAGATGATTTTCTGGTGTAAATTAATATTTTAATCCAAGCTTCTGTCACTTTGTCTTACCCCTTTGGCAATCTTACAATTGGACAGGCCAGATACTATCAATAAATACCAAGAAAAAATAAATAATTCTTTATTAAACGTAACAAATACCATAAATGATTGCTAATAGCAAGCATTTTGAACCATATCATAAGGATTTTCCTTAATGAAATGAAAATACTTTTTATTTGTGGGTTACTGGGAGATTTATTTTTTTAAACTTATGAGCCTTTCCCACATGGAAATCAATGATGTGCTAATTATTTACAATAAAGGAGAACCCGAGTTGCAGAATTTGTAAAGTGTTAAATAATATTGAATAGAAAGTTTTTTAATAAAACTGCTTTTTTGGACTTTTACATTTTTATAGATAAAGGGAAATGTAATTCCCACACTTATGTTGACATTAACAATTATGTACTAACTTCAAGCAATCAGAAGCCTAAATGGACTCAAATCATACCTTATAGAAAATTTGCCATATTAGAAAAAAAATTCATAGGATCACAGACAAACTTTGGATAATTATCAGAATCAGATAAGGAATTGGAATTTTTCAAAAGGCCCCTACTTTCAAGTAGATTTAGCAATAAAACTAAAACCTTGAAAATATATGTCACTTGACAAGAGCTTCAGATTCACAGTACTATAATATTTGATTTAATGAATGTGATTTATATGCTGGAGTGCCTTTGTAGCCTCCAGTATATTGGTAAAACTATTTAGTTAAGAGAGATAATATGGGAGCATATCCATAACATAACATAACAAATGGGTATAAGAAGCATTTTGTAAATAAAACACTTTACGGAAACATAAAAAGTGTGCTTCATGTTTAAAATGTTATGGAAATTAAATACTCAACTCTATTGGATGGGGAACACTAAACAATAGACACCTTAAATGTGAGAGTTCGTGGATACACAGGTTAAAAACCAAGGTTTTACTGTGGAATTCATGTTTCTCAGTGTATAACACCTTTTAGGAATATCCTAAAATTTTAAGAATAGTATGAGGGCTTAACTCGGAATAGCATTGTTTCAGAATAACATTAGTATAACTTTATTTCACGTGGGGGATTCAGCGGCATGTGTTGCAGGATAAATGAAGAGGCAATGTGTAGTGATTGACGAATCTGACCCCTTTCGCTTCGTTCAAAACTTTGAAAAATTCCCAAATGCATTAAGGCCTATGGGCAACAACATTTTTTGAAGCTCGAGGTGGCACAACAACGTTTTTTTTACATTTTTTGGGCATCTTTTTCAAGGCGAGACTTGGTGAAAATTTTTGCACATCACTAAAATAGTACCATTCTGTGCAATTCTATAGTATCCTATTTTCAAGGGGAGGTATGTGGAAAGACAAATATAAGTTAGAAAGTATTCTAAAAAATGTTCTGCCAATGTCTTCCTCTTCCTCTACAAAGGAAGAGGAAGACATTGGCAGAATGATTCATTAAGCCTATGGAGATTTCAAACCCCCTTAAAGAAAAGGATCTATTTTTCACAAATGAAGGAAGGTCCAGAGACTAACATTATAACCTTTGGACTTTTATGAAACCATCAGCCCCACTGGATTTATACAACCTGGAGGAATAATAATATCAAGGACTTCAATATACCAGCTTGTCTGTGGGGGCACATTTACTAAGGGTCGAAGTAAAATCCTTCGACTTCGAATATCGAAGTCGAAAGATTTACCTTATTTACTTCGATCGAACGATGGAAAAATAATTTGATCAAACGATTAAAACCTTCGAATCGAACGATTCGAAGGATTTTAATCCATCGATCGAACAATTTTCCTTTGATCAGAAATTGCTTAGAAAGCTTATGGGGAAGGTCCCCATAGGCTAACATTAGTGCTCGGTAGGTTTTAGGTGGCGAAGTAGGTAGTCGAAGTTTTTTTTAACGAAACAGTACTTCGACTATCGAATGGTCGAATAGTCGACTGATTTTTAGTTTCAATCGTTCGATTCGTAGCCGAAGTCCCAGTCGAAGGTCGAAGTAGCCAATTCGATGGTCGAAGTAGCCAAAAAAAACTTCGAAATTCGAAGTTTTTTCCATTTTAATCCTTCACTAGAGCTAAAGTAAATGTGCCCCTATATGTGGGATACTCTAGGTAATTATGCACTAACTGTTATGAACTTATATCTAAAAAATACACCAAAATCTTGTGCTAATTGCCAAACAAAATCACTTAATAATTATATCCATGACATCTAAGTTCTCTTGGCTGATAAATATATCATGTTAGGGTTTAAGGGTCATGAAGGACTGCTACAAAACCTTCTTACAGTGCTGGGGTCCTAAATTTGATTAGAAGATTCAGCAATAGATTGCAAATGATTTGCAAATTCCTTCCCACTTCAAAAATATACAGGCACATTAATTAGCTTTTGAAGAAATTAGCCTTTGCGTATGCATGATAGAGCAGGAATTCTTATCCTTCTTACCCCATACTGCTGGACCCCCTGAATACATTGGAATTTTTTTGTATAATTATTGAAAACAGATATAAGAAAAGGTAAATAAATAAATTTTTCTTTAAAAAGCTAGTTTGTTGTTCTATTATTAAATTTAGGTCCCCAGAAAAAAAAATATTTTTTAATAATTTTGTTGCTCTTTATTTTATAACAGAGTAAGGTTTGAAAATGATAAGCATTTATGAATTTCCTATAAATCAATACATCTATTAGCGGGATGAATTTTATGGAGATTGACAAACGTGTTCATAATTGTGCTTTTCCTGACTATGTCACTAACACTTATCCACATATTCTGAGATGTTTACTGGAAACCAATATAGGCAATTACAGCATGAGAAGGATATTGTGCTTCAGACAGGATGTTGCAATATTAACAAAATATCAATAATATCTGAAAATCCTTTTACAGCTCACAACTGGCACATGCTGGATTTGGCTTTAAGGGAAATTTTAAAGTCCTCCATCTTTAATAATGATTATTTTATACATGAAATTACATATTTTGTATTTTGTGAATTTCTATAAACTATAATAATTATAGAGACCATGGCTTAAAATTTTATTTTTTTTTCTTAAGGTATTCAAGTAAAACAAGTACAGTGTAGATGAGATAAAAAAGTGTCAATTTATGGCAGGTTTGAAGTACAGAATGCAAATTGCATAATGTTGGTAACCCTGTATTTGCAGTCTGATCAATGGAAGTGCATGGTAAAGAACCCCACTTAACTTTTTATAGAATTAACTTTGCAACCAAAATCTTTCAGTGGCAAGGCAAATATAAACAATGCTTGATTAAGGATCAAAAGATTGCTTTAGAAGACACTTACAACTGATTTGAGTGGTAGTTACATACACCACTATTTGTATATATATATATATATATATATATATATATATATATATATATATATATATATATATATATATATATATATATATATAGCCCTCCTCTTCTACTACATGAGATCTAACATGCATTTAGTTGCATGTGGCGTTACAGGAGTCCTGTGCCTCCGCTATATGGGAGAGCAGGTACACTTTAATATGGCGTGCCTCCACCCAAGGTCAGGATAGGCTGAACTGTAATACCCCTCCCTGGGAACTTCTCTGATCCGCAATACACATACACAGTGGAACGGTTGATGTGTTTATTTGGCAGGACACTATACCTTTAAATTGCAGTGATACTGGTAGCCTGCCAGCCAGGAGCAACTAAACTCAAATGACACAGCTGATGATCTCTGGACTGCTGAAGGGAATCCCCACTTATGTGGCAGTTGCTTCAATGTCCTGAGAAGGACTCCCTTTGGTTTTCTGTGCCCTGAGAAGAGCATGCTTTGCTCTTCAGAACTCTGACAAGGACCCCCTTTCCTTCAGCACACTAAAGAGAGCGTGCTTTTCTGCCACTGGAGTTCCTTACTAAGTTTCCCACACACAAACTTTGGGAGTATGTACACTTTACTTGTATTCTATCTCCCAGTAGCACTTCCTTTCTCTCAGCAGCACTTTATCTCTCCCTCTTCCTTCCTGTCAGCTCACAGAGGGTATGTACAGCTAAAATCTTTCAGTGGCAAAGGCATTTATAAACAATGCTTGATTAAGGATCAAAAGAGTGCTTTAGAGGACAATTACAGCTCAGGGGTAGTTAGCTGTTATTAATAACATACACACACCACTATTTGTATATTTATCCAATCCATGGTGGCTCAAAGAGTAGTACTTGTACTTTGTAACTTACTTCAATTTCAACTTGGAGACTATCTGCAAGAAGTTTGTATGTTCTCCTGTGTCTATAGGTTTCCTTTTGTACAGGCAAGTTAATTGTCTCCTGATAATAAAGACCATAGTGTGTGTGAATGTGATAGGGACCTTGAATTGTAAACTTAACTGGGACAGTGACTAATGTAAATGATGTATAATCTCTGCAAACCGCTGCTGTATATAACTACTAAGAAAGAAGGTAGGCAAAAAGGCAGAGGTTAAACTAAAATTGCACTTTATATGGCGCTCTTAATCCCTACTGCTAGAGCATTTTTGAGATACTGTAAACTTTGCTTTTATATTACTGGCAAACTGTGAGGATTTTAAGTATGTATTTTATGTGTGAAGCTGGGCATTTTGGTATCTTCATTTATACTGCTAGAACAACTAACTGGCTGCACAGAGTCATTGCATGGGATTGCTATAGAGTTTTTATCAAGAAACAGCAGGGGTGTAGTTTTTGGTCAGACAGCCACCCCAGGCATAGAGAAAGATAAACCAAGCCACTGGGGGGCTATAACTATACAGGTATGGCACTTGTTATCCAGAATGCTCTGGACCTTGGGTTTTCCAGGTAACGGATCTTTTTCCATAATTTGGATCTTCATACCATGTCTATTAGAAAATCATTTAAACATTAAATAAACCCATTTGACTGTTTTTGGTTCCCATAAGGATTCATTATATCTTAGCTTGGCTCATGTATGAGGTGCTGTTTTATTATTACATAGAAAAAGGAAATATTTTTTTTAAAATGTTAATTATTTGATTATAATGGAGTCTATGGGAGACTGCCTTTCCATAATTCTGAGCTTTCTGGATAATGGGTTTCCGGATAACTTGTACCACTAACAATTACAGCTTCGTAGACAAAGCAACAGTGACTGGAAGTGCTGCTCTATGAATTCATAGCATGCTTTAATTCTGATGATAGCATAGAAAACTGAAACCAGATTAAATAATATTTGGGTCTGAGAAATTGTCCTCTTCATTATTTTAGGCTTAGGGCAGAAGAATCCCAGTGATATTTATCAGACAGAAATGTTCTTGTATGTTAATAAGCAGAATGAATTGTTTGCCAGAAATCAATCTACCACATACCTGATGGAAAACATATGGAAATCGGCTCTCTGCTTAAAAAAAGTGCCAAGTTAAAGTTCACAGCTATAGAAGTGTAAGTAAGGAAGTAAGCAATTACGGGTCTGTTTCTTAGCCTTTGGGGTTACTGGAAATTACAAATCTTTCTTTTAATTATTTATAATAAGAGGATAGGTTATAATAACATTTAACAAAAAAATAAGCAAGCTAAGGTATGGAGGGTGAGGTCATGCTGATTAATTTTGCTTGCCTTGCGCAATGCAATGATAAAACAGTGAATTTGGCTGATTA
Organism: Xenopus laevis; assembly: GCF_017654675.1. Lineage (NCBI taxonomy): Eukaryota > Metazoa > Chordata > Amphibia > Anura > Pipidae > Xenopus > Xenopus laevis. Next base: position 47,049,552 of record NC_054384.1, on the reverse strand, counting down.
GTTGACTTTCAAAGAAGGCTACACAAAGACCAAAATCTAGGCCATTCACTTTATAGGCCCAGGAATGCTATTGAGGTTTGATCTTGAAGGAAACAAATCAAATTGACTAATTTGTTTTTTTAGTGTTTATCACATTAAGGGCTCTGATAGACAGGACATTGCCACCATATTGAGTTAAATCTCAATAAACAGGAAATCAATATAATGAATTCAAATTAGTGAAATATGGAATAGTGATCATAATAGTCTCCTTTGAGATTCTGTTGCAGAAGCAATTCAATAAGGGAGTAACGAAAACACTAAATTTCAGATGTGCAAACTTTGACAGTATAGGAGCATCTCTGCAACATATTAAGTGGGAAATGCATTTCACAGGGTTAAACACAGAACAAAAATGGGAAGTCTTTAAAATGCTGCTTAATAAATATACATGTCAGAATATTCCCCTTGTAAGCAAGGAACGACGTTGCAAAGCAAAACCTTTTTGGTTCAATAGAAGTGTTGGTATTTAGGTTGGTAAGAAAAGGCATGCTTTTAAGGCTTTCAAGTTAGCTGGGACAGCTGAATCATTAATAAGGTACAAGGAGGCCAATAAATCATGCAAAGAAGCTATAAGGCAAGCTAAAATGGATATGGAAAAGGATATTGCAGCAAGCAGTAAAAAGAATCCAAAATTATTTTTTAAATATGTTAATAGTACAAAATAAAGCAGGAAGGGGACCTTTAGTTTCAGAGGGGGGGTCAGCTGGTTGATCAAAACAAAATAAAAGCACAGATTCTGAATTCATATTTTTCGTCTGTCTACACATATGAGGAACCAGTTATTGAAGGTTTCCTTCTTAATAGTCCCAATTCTAGTAATACAACTAATGATGCATGGTTCACACATGAGGAAATTCAAAAGAGACTAGAACATGTTAACATAAACAAAGGTCCGGGGCCAGATGGTATTCATTAAATGGTACTTAGCGAGCTTAGCTCTGTGATTGGCAAACCTCTTTACTTAAGTTTTCAGGATTCATTGAGGTCTGGCATAGTGCCGAAAGACTGGCGAACTGCTAATGTTGTGCCTCTATTCAAAAAAGGATCATGTTCTCAGCCTCAAAATTATAGGCCAGTTAGTCTGAAGTCAGTAGTAGGAAAGCTTTTTGAAGAGTTATTAAAGGATAAGATACTGGGCTTTATAACTTCATAATAGTATGAGTGTATGCCAGCATGGTTTTATGCGTAATAGATCTTGCCAGACTAACGTAATTTCTTTTTATGAGAAGGTAAGCAGGGACCTCTATTCTGGGATGGCAGTGGATGTGATTTACTTAGACTTTGCTATAGCATTTGATACAGTGCTACACAAAAGGTTACTGGTTAAAATAAAGGGCACCTATCACAGCCAAAATCAAAAACATATTAACAATCTGACCAGTACAACATAAATACGTTTAATTAAACTACATATATAGTTTTTTTTAAAAAACTGCAGGTTTTAAAAAAATCCCTTACTTGTCAAATGGGTTCTTTCACTGAGGTAGTCCGTACTGAGACTATAACAAAGACTATAATATGCAAATTTCAGGAGCATGCTCAGATTGTAACACTGCTTTGAGTATTTTCTTCCCAGAATGCCTTGTTTTAGTAAACTCCTCCACTAGAAGTATCAGGAGATTTCCCTATCTTGTCCCCTGCTGGTGATGTTATTATGCAAATAAAGGTCACACACTAACTTCCAGCAGGTGGCGGCACTACTGTACAGCAGCTAACACAGAGGTTTGGCTGATTTGAAAATAGCTTAGAAGGGTTGATAAGCAACAAGGAATTTCAACTGAGCATGTGCGAGATTTCAGAGCTGCAGTTGGCTGGGAAGATATAGGTAGGAGGAGCCAGTGAAATCTAAGATGCCTGCCTCAGCTAGAACTGCAGTGGAGATAGGGGAGATCTTGCAGAAGGTATAGTGAGCTAATGATTTACATTATACAAACAATTCTAACTGTTTTAAAAATTGGATTTCTTGAACTTTCACATAGTGTATTTACTTATGATTTTAGTTATGATTGGTGCCCTTAGAGGAATGTTGGCCTGGAACATAGTATTTGTACCTGGATAGAGAACTGGCTAAAAGATAGACTACAAATAGTGGTGGTAAATGGAACATTTTCTAATTGGACCAGTGTTGTTAGTGGAGTACCACAGGGCTCTGTACTAGGTCCCTTGCTTTTCAACTTGTTTATTAATGACCTGGAGGTGGGCATTGAAAGTACTGTTTCTATTTTTGCAGATGATACTAAATTGTGCAGTTGGAAAACTGGGCAGCAAACTGGAAAATGAGGTTCAATGTTGATAAATGCAAGGTTATGCACTTTGGCAAAAATAATATAAATGCAATTTATACACTAAATGGCAGTGTGTTGGGAGTTTCCTTAAATGAGAAGGATCTAGGGGTTTTTGTAGATAACAAGTTGTCTAATTCTGGGCAGTGTCATTCTGTGGCTACTAAAGCAAATAAAGTTCTGTCTTGCATAAAAAAGGGCATTAACTCAAGGGATGAAAACATAATTATGCCTCTTTATAGGTCCCTGGTAAGGCCTGGAGTACGCAGTGCAGTTTTGGACTCCAGTCCTTAAGAGGTATATAAATGAGCTGGAGAGAGTGCAGAGACGTGCAACTAAACTGGTTAGAGGGATGGAAGACTTAAATTATGAGGGTTGTGTCACGGTCGGCACCCAACACCAGAACAAATGCCAAGCACCCTGGTCGTGCTTCACCTGTAGTGTGACCGCCGTTGGCCTCGGAGCCCTCAGCTACTTGGATGCCACCAGGACTTAAACGAGAGGGGCAAGGCTAGAGGTTCTGGATAAGCAGAGGGCCACAACTGTTAGCAAAGTCTTTGGGCAGAAGGTCGTGGTACAAGGTGTTAAACGAAATTGTAATCGGAACTGGCCTGGTCGAGGCAGGCAGAAAGTGAGCGTAAACAAATCAGGCCGGGTCTGGGCAGGCAGTGTTCAAAGCGAGGTCAGGCAGGCAAGGGTCAAAACCGGGAGATCAATCAGAGGGATAAGGCAGAAGAGGTAGTCGAAATTCAGGCAATGGATCAGGATACAGAGGTCAGAATCGTCAGGAACAGGCAGGGGTCACAACAGGTAGTCAGAATCAAGCTCAGAATCAGAATAGCAAAAAGCTTAAGGCACCAGGAACAAATCTATAAAGGGCAATGAGAATCTGCATCATGGCCCTTTAAATATTTTCAAATTTGGCGCCATTGCGCGCTGTCGTCAACACGTCAGCGCGCATGCGATATTTACACAGCAGAGGCACGCCGCGCGCTCCCATAACAAACCAGGACGTGGTGGGCGTCCCTGCTGTCCCCCCACTAGACCACCAAGGTAAGCCATTACAGGTAGACTGTCAAGGTTGGGGTTGTTTTCTCTGGAAAAACTGCGTTTGTGAGGGGACATGAATACACTTTACAAGTACATTAGAGGACATTATAGACAAATAGCAGGGGACCTTTTTACCCATAAAGAGGATCACTATACCAGAGGCCACCTCTTCAGATGAGAAGAAAAGAACTTTCATTTGAAGCAACATAGGGGGTTCTTCCCAGTCAGGACAGTGAGGTTGTGGAATGCACTGCCGGGTGATGTTGTGGTGGCTGATTCAGTTAATGCCTTTAAGAATGGATTGGATGATTTTTTGGACAGACAGAATATCAAAGGCTATTGTGATACTAAACTCTATAGTTAGTATAAGTATGGGTATATATAATTTGTGTGAAAGTAGGGAGGGGTGTGTGTATGGATGCTGGGTTTACATTTGGAAGTGTTGGGCTTGATGGACTTTGTCTTTGACTTTTTTTTTTAACTATGTAACTATGTAAATATTAGAAGCATACTGAATGGCTGCACGCCAACCAGTGCAGTTTTCAGAGCTAATTTAAATAAAGCTACTGTATGATTGCTAATGAATCACAAACATTGTTGCACATGTGCACTGTACAAGCAGAATCAAGAAAAACCTAAAGGTTGGTATAGAAACATAGCTAGAAAAGCAAAGTAAGAGTATAGACAAGACTCGTATATCTATATTTTTGTAAACGTAGTGTACAGTACTCTAGGGGTGAGTCCTGGATGAATAATAAGAGCCCTGTTATGTATGCACACTTGAAGTCTGCAAAGTGAAAAGTGTTTGCAAAACCGCTCTCCATGCTGAGGATAAAAAGCTTGCAAGGCTACACAAGCCTGAACCCTTTATGGAAAAATAGGTTTTTGTTTTTGCTGTGCATTTAAACTGAGATGGAGGGTCGCCGTTGCGAAGGTTCACCGGGCTGTGGGCGGCTGTGGGGAGCTTTTAGCTTTTTATCATTTGCATGCAGCTTCTTTTCACTGATACCAACATTTTCCTATTTTTAGAGGAACGTGTCAGTATCACTTTAAGCTGGTTCTATGTTATATTGAGGACTATGTTTAATTTGTTGTTTTACCTGCTGAAGATACAGCTTATTTGAGTTTCAATCAGAAATAAAAGGACATTTATCCTACCGCAGTGTTGTGGCCATAGTGCATGGGTGATCCCATTCCCCTTGAACTTTACAGTAGCTATATAATAGGTATAAGTGATAATGCAAGTGCTTTGTAATCTTGCAAACTAGTGTTTCAGGGTATGGAAAGTAAATTAATTATGCATACCTATATGCAATGAACTTATGCAATGAACTACAGATGAAGCCACTTGGATTTGTGAGTTAAATGCGTCATGACTCAGAGTTAATTGAAGAAACTGTGTTATCTAAAGTTATCTTAACTCATTTAATGCATTTAACCTTTTCATTAGCATACCAAAGCACCATTGTTCACAATGGTGAATGCTTTAATTAGATGGGATGTTGTGTCACAGTTTTCTGTGTTAAATGAGATAAATGGGATATCTGTGTTTAGTTATTCTGTGTCAAACAGACAAACCAAAGTGGCTGCATCTGTATATGCAATGAAACATGCAAACCAGAGGTCCTCTTCCCTCTGGCACATACATGTTTAACTCATATGACAAGATGAGTTGGTAAAACTCATTGAGGGCCACAGCTATTCAAAGTGGGGCTGCATACAGAAGAAATACGTGATATAAAAAATTGTTTATTTTGTCCTTGAGTTCATTACTGACAAAATTTGAATTAACTCCAGTAGCTTTTGCCAAGTTTACATAAAAATAAAAATACAATGGTCAGGCAGGTAAAAAATGTTAACTTATTTGTTAAAAATTCTAAAAAAAAAAAAAGAGTAAAAGGCTGTATTTATTTGAGCATTTGGGAAATAATTTTCTGAATCTGTCAAAAATATATAGGATTTTACTAAATTAGGCCAAATTGTAAAGTTAGAAAAAAAGCTTTTAAGAGCTTGTGCTATAGCCATTATTCTGACTCCAATTGCTGTAATAATGGCTGAATCCCTGTGAGACATCCCTGCAGGGCCTGTATGGAGCTGTTACAAGCTCTGAGGGCAATATTTGCCAGATAGCTGAATTCACCAGACACTTGAAATTGGTGCTTATTTGATTTATATGGACAAATGTAGCAGTTGATGTATAAGTGCCTATGCGTGCCTACGAAAAAGGGGTAAGAAAATCTCCTTTATGCGGTCGGCCCTACCTACGTCTGGGGAAAGTCCCAAAGCCGCCCAAAAAAAGGGTGAGAAATTATATACATATCTGTTTAAACTGTTGCAGCACCACTCTGTCACTCAGTCATCTCTGTGCTGCAAATTGAGTCTGTAAAATCTTGAAAAAGTGTGCAGAGAAGTCCAAGTGGCTGCTTTGCAAATGTTCTCTGGAGACACATTGTTAAAGGCCCACGAAGTGCCAATCTTTCTTGTAGAATGAGCTTTGGCTTGAACAGGCAATTGCTTGTTGGACAGTGTATAAGCCATCTGTATACTGGACACAATCCATCTAGCTATGGCGTGTATGGATGCTCTTTGACCTACATTATGTCCACCATGAAGTATGAAAAGTGTATCAGATTTTCTGAACAATTAAGTTTTGTGGACGTAAGTCTGCAGTGCCCTCACCGGATCAATAGACCGTAAATTGTAATCTTGCTCTGTAGACATCTCAGGGTTGAATGCTGGAATAACAATTTCCTGATTTATATGAAAAGGTGATACTACTTTCGGGAGAATGGATGGTACCGTTCTAAGAAAGGCTCTGTCTGGATGAAAAACTAACCAGGGTGAATCGCATGAGAGTGCGGCAATGTCTGACACCAGTTTTGCTGAAGCAATTGCAAAAAGAAAAACTGTCTTCCAGGTAAATAGCTTGAGATCCACTGATTCAAGTGGTTCAAATGGATGTTGCTGTAGGCAGTGAAGGACTAGAATGAGGTCCCACGGTGGAGTGGCTTGTGCCACAAAAATCGTCGGGACCTTCTCTTTGCGAATTTTCGCTAGTATTCTGGGTATCATTGGAATGGGTGGGAAGGCATACGCTAGTTGGAACAACCAAGGTGTAGTTAAGGCATCTACAGCTGCTGCTAGGGGATCCTGGAACATGAAGAAAAATGATTGGCATTGGGTATTGAATCAGGATGCCATGACGTCCACACCTGGTTGCCCCCATTTGTTGACTAGCATGTGAAAAACTTCCTTATTGAGCATCCATTCCGCCAGATCTATGGTGTTCCGGTTGAGATAGTCCACTTGCCAGTTCAGTATGCCTGGGCTTTAGACTGCTGAAATGTGGACATGACGTGTTTCTGCCCATGATATGATTTTTCGAAATTTTGGACATGGCTTTCTTGCTCTTCATGCCTCGTTGCCTGTTGAGGTAGACCACTGCAGTTCCATTATCCACCTGTATTCGAACATGGGAATGGTGAAGGAGATGTTGCCAAAATGTGAGAGCATTGAATATTGCTCTGATCTCCAAAATGTTTATATGAAGTTTTCTCTCTTGTAGTGACCATGTCCCTTGGCAAGATTGATATTGCCAGTTCGCCCCCCCAATCCGACAGACTTGCATCTGTTGAAATGACCAACGGTTCTGGCAGGTGCCAGAGCTTCCCCGTGGACAAATTGTTGGGTTGTAGCCACCATAGAAGGCTGTGATTGACTTGCTGTGAAAGGGGAATGATTTGGCACAGGTCCTGATGATCTTTGTTCCAATGTCTAAGGAAATGGTTCTGAATAGGGCGTATGTGGAAACATGCATACGGTACGGCGTCGAAGTAAGATGCCATGAGGCCCAAAGTCCTTAAGATGCTGTCCGCTGATGTTTTCGTTGTGGAGAGCAGTTCCTGAATAGAGATAGATGACATGAGAATTTAGTCTTGAGGTAAAGTTATTTTTTGAGCATTGATCTCCATGCCCAAGAATGTCAGTTGGCATGTGGGCTTCAAGACGCTTTTCTTGTGGTTGATTAACAAACCATGTCTGGATAGTGCCAGAATGCAGTTCTGTGTTGTAACTTCTGCCTTCTGTTGAGATGTCGCATATGTCGTTGAGGTAAGGAAAAATGTGACAACCTGAGGCTCTGATCTTGGCTATCAATGCTCCTAGGACTTTCGAGAATACTCGAGGTGCTGAAGTGAGTCCGAAGGGCATTGCCCAAAATTGGAAATGTTGCCCGTGGATCATGAATCTTCTGAGGTGTTTTGTGAATTGGGATGTGAAGATATGCATCCTGAAGATCCACCTTGGATAAAAAGGCTCCTAGAGGAATAGAGGCTGTAATGGAGTGAATGGACCATTTTGAATCTTTGATATCTCACATGTTTGTTGAGAGGGTGGATGTTGAGCACAGGTCGGAAACCTCCATCTTTTTTTTTGCTACTAAGAAAAGATTGGAGTAGTATCCTTAAGAAGTGTTGTTGAGTTGGTACTGGGACTATTACTTGTTTTGACCTGAGGTCTTGAATGATGTCGTATAAGGCTGCCTTTTTTGCGGGATAGTTGAATTTGATGAAGGTACAAAGTGATCTTTTGGAATTCTTTGAAAGGGAATTGTGTAGCACCCATTGGTCTTCTGTTGATAATTGCCATTGGTTGTGAAATCTCTGAAGGCGACCTCCTACTGGAATATTGGGATAGGAGTCAGGAATCCTGAGTTTTAGCTGGTCCGAACCTTTTGTTAGATCTGGGCTGCGTTTGCCAGAATTTGAATTTCTTGTTTGAGGTGTAGATGGGGTGTGCAAAAAGTAGATCTTTGCTAGGAATTCCATGATCTATGGTGGTAATTCCGTTTGTGAAACTCTCTTTTATTGCGGCGGCCTTGTGGAAGGAAGGCCTCTTTAACACCTGTAACTTCAGATATAATCTTTTTGAGCTCTGAACTGAAAAGATGTGATCCTTCAAACTTCAGAGAAGTCAGTTTGTGTTTGGAAGCAGCATCTCCTGCCCACTGCCTGAGCCACAGTGCTCATCTTGCTGTTATAGAAGCAGAAGATGCTTTGGCAGCTAGTTTAGCCATTTCTAGTGAGGTGTCACCAAGGAAGGAGAAGGTTGCACTTATTTTGTCCAAGCTCTCAGGAGTCTTCTTTCTCAGTCCCTGACATTTTTTTGTCCATGGGATCTTTAAAGGAACCAGCATCTTCAGTTGGCAATGTGGCATTTTTTGATAATCGCACAATCGCCGAGTCAACTTTGGGAGAATTGTCCAATACTTTCTTTAAATCTTCAGCCACTGGAAATTTGTTCAAAAATTTTTAAGATATAGATGCTCTTCTATCTGGTCCTACCCATTGTCAGTAATGCTTTGAGTAATAAAATCTGGATTTTTTTGGATTTGTTACCCAATACTTTATCTGCCTTAGAAATGGGAGTTTGTGTCTCCGCTATCTCTAATGTATTGCATATATGCTTTAGGAGATACTTGACTTCCTCTGGTTGTTTATTAACAAGAGTAGAGCTGTTTCCTGAGGTACTTGAAGAAGAACATTCTGAGTCTGAATTGTGTGAATCACTGTCAGAGTGGGATTAATAGATGAGCTGGAAGCTGTATGAGTTTCTATTTCTGCCTATTGCCAAGCTGAAACTGAAGATTTTACTTGAGTTTGTATCCAGTCCAACAACTGTGAAAACTGAGAATGATCCTGATCATGATTGTCAGTCTGTTGTGGTTGTGTCACGGTAGGATTTTTTTCTGTGCTTGGAAAAGGAGTGATTGTTTGAGGAACTGCGTGAATTTGTGCAGTAGTAGTGATAGTAGAAGGTATTGGAGCATTATCCTGGTCGGAATGCTGAATATCAGACTCAGAGTCTATAGAATGTAAAACAGGGATTTGATCTGGAGAAGGTGATCTATTGCGCTTCTGCATTTGGCATGTGCCTTCATGTGACTTGAGATTCTGGGTCTGTAGACACTGGAACCTGAGGCCTTTGATTATGGCAGATATTTCAGCAAGGAATGTAGTTAGCATCTCATGAGTGGGCCATGTAGAATCCAAGTCCAGTAACATTGGGGCAAATTCACTAAAGCGCGAAGCGCCGAACGCTAGCGTTAATTCGCTAGCGTTTAGCATTTTCGCTACTGCGCAAATTCACTAACGAACGCTGGCGTAGTTTCGCTATTGTTACTTCGCAACCTTACGCCAGGCGAATCTTCGCTAGCGATGAAACTACGCAAATTCACTAACTTGCGCAGTGTACTGAACGCTACCTTTTACGCTAGACTTCCTTCGCCACCTCAGACCTGGCGAAGCGCAATAGAGTAGATAGGTATTGTTTAAAAAAATTTTAAATCAATTTTTTTTCTAAGTCCTAAAAAACGCTGGCGTGTTTTCTACATGATGGCTGATAGGCTGAAAAAGATCGAAAATTTTTGGGGCTCCCCTTCCTCCCCCCTACATTTCCTGACTCATGGCAACTTACCTAGACAGTGGGCACATGTGTAGGGCAAAATAAAATTTTTATTTGCTGATTTGAAGGTTTTCTAGGCATTTGTAGTGCAGATACGTGTTCCTCCATTGAAATTTGAATTTCGCGCCGTATGCAAATTAGCCTTCGCTAGCGCAACTTCGCCTTATATAGCGAATCAACGCTAGCGCAACTCCACAACCTTACACTACCCCTGTGCGAGCCCTGGCGAAAACTACGCCTGGCAAAGTGCGGCGAAGTTGCGCCTGGCGCAACTTCGCATCTTAGTGAATTTGCCCCATAGAGTCCAGTATTCTACGTGTGATGCACATCATTGTCTCCCAGGATCCACCCATATGGAAAGAATAAGGAGGATTGAAAATCCAAGTGAAACCATTACTGGCTAAATAGTCCTTGACAGGCTTAGTGTCAAACTTCAACCCTCTGCTCCAGTGAAGTTAGTTCCACAGTGTGATCTCAACAGTTTCACTGACCCTATGATAGCAAGGAATCCCCTAAGGGCATTGATGAAGCTTGAAGCATCCATAGAATCTTTGACCTCAATAAGTACTGCACGTGCACTCATCAAGGTGAACAACACTGCCCACCATTTGTTGTGTGCTTTGCCACCCCTAGTCTTACATGCCATAACTGTCCATGGCCCAAACACATCCAGGCAAACATGAGTGAAAGGAGGATCAGTGCTTATTCTGTCAGGTGGCAGGTCTGACATCTGTTGCTATTGGTGTTTCCCCCTTAGTTTATGACACTGAACACACTTGTGGATTATGCTATTTATCTGTCTTTTTCTACCAATAATCCACAGTCCTGCAGCTCTAATAGCTCCCTCAGTGAAATGTTTGCCTTGGTGATTGACTTGCTCATGGTAATGGCGTATAAGTAATGTGGCAATGTGATGATTACCAGGTATTATCAAAGGCTTTTATTCCATTTGTTGTATCGTGGCCCTGTTCAAACGGCCACCAACCCTTAACATGCCATCAGTGTCAATTACTGGATTCAGGTAACAATAGGACTATTTTTAAAAATGTTCTCGTTTCTGCAGAAAAGGCATGCTGCTGTACACAACTTACAGTCCTTATCAAATTGGTCTGAGGAGGCACATCACTTATAGCAAAGCCCAAACTTCTGGAGAAGCTCCTTGCGCTCCTGTAAAGACTTTGCTCTGAACCCACAACATTTCTTAAGTGGGTGTGCTTTGTTGTGAATTGGACACTGATGGTTGGGATCTTAGGTTTTCCCACCAAAAGAAGTTTTGTCAGCTGAAGAGGTTGTAGCAGGAAGAATGTCTCTGTGTTTAGTAGCTGTGTTGTCATGCCTTACACTCTGCCTCACACTAAATTTGAAGCTGGGATCATTCTTGATGCAGGAATGGTCACGGATGAATTTGCAGACATATGAGAATGGAAGGAAGTATACGTTTCTTGTACCTTGAATCTACTGTGGCCCACTTCTCTTGCAAACTATCCAAGAAAACACTGGCACTCCCTTGCGTATTTATTCTGCAAATGTGCAACCTTTCGGGGTCAGACCCCTTTGTCAAGCATAGAAAAAATGTGCAAGTGCAAACAATTTAACACCCCTCACATAACTTGATTGGTCAATCCCCACATTTGCATACATAATCAGGGACAAAGTTAACTCTAGAAAATTCAAGTGTAAAATCACATATAAGACAATAAAAGTCCGCAATATATATGGTAATAGCCATTAGTGCAAAATTAAAAAAGTAAGAAAAGATTAGCAAATATATATAAAAAAATTTAAAAAAATATTCAGTAGGAAAAAATGCTTTAGATCACAGAGTCCAAATGCCTGGTACAAGGCAATAGAAAAATACTTAATTTCAATCGCAAAATCCAATGTCTGGTACAAGGGAAAATTCTTGAAAGATATAGAGTCCAGAACTGTTACATTTCTGTTAGTCCAAAAGCTTGAAAAGAAAGGTTATAATGTATGCAATAATGTATCAGAGTTAGAGACAACATACTAAACGCAACAATGTATCAGGTTACTTGTCATATCAGCAAATCGAAACAGGAAACATCATGCAACAATAAAGCAATACAGCAAAGCCAAGGTACAGACGAGAAGACGGTTAAATCTTACCTTACAGGCGAAAATAGATTCTGTCCCTGCGGGAAAATCATGCAGCAAAGTTATCTGAAAAAAGTGGAAGATGCATTAGTTGGAATTACAGGTAACATGTCATATTAAAGTCCTCATTTAACCCCAGGGCCGGGCCAAGGGGTAGGCAGGGTAGGCAACCGCCTAGGGCGCAATAACTGGGGGGTGCACTTATCAGGGGGGAATTTTTTTTTTTCATTTTTTTTTTCATTATTAAAATTTAGTTCCACATGGCTGGCCTTTAGTATTAACCATACTTATAAAGAAATTGAATGCCCCCAAGGGCCCCAAACCCCTCTGGGGTCTGTTTAATCTTTTTAGCATTATAGAACAGCTGCAGCGCTCCCCCACCCTGGGAGCGTGACTTCCTCTGTGACGCAATGTCGCGATGACTCACTGGCGCGCATGCGCATTGGACTGCAGCGCAAGTCATTACAAATAGGAATCGGGCAGAGACAGGACCTGCAGACTGTGCGCGCCTAGAGGGACTTGGGAGCAGTAGGCGCTGAAGACACTCTGTAGTCTGTACTGCTGGCTGGGGCCCTGCTGTAGTTCCTCGCTTGCTGGGCTGCTGCTGGCTCAGGTACAGAGATCATGGGGGCTTGGGCTGGGGGCCTTGGGGCATTGGCTCTTGGCTTAGCACATAGGTAGTACAGATGGGGAGCTGCCTTGGGGGCCATGATGGGCTGGTTGCTGGTACTGTGGGGGGGGCTGCCTTGGGGGCCATCATGGGCTGGCTGCTGTTTCTTTGGGGGGGCTGCCTTGGGGGCCATGATGGGCTGGCTGCTGGTACTGTGGGGGCTGCCTTGGGGGCATGTGGGCTGGCTGCTGGTACTTTTATGGGGCTGCCTTGGGGGCTATGATGGGCTGGCTGCTGGTACTGTGGGGGGGCTGCTTTTGTTTGTTTACCAGGTTAAATTTTTTTTCTTTTTTGGTGTACCTTATTTTTGTTTTTAAACATTACGTATTTAATATTTATATAAATTAAAAGTTTCATTCAATAATGCGTTTTCTTATATTAAAATAAGTAATGGTAAGGTGGGAACGGCTAATATAGGGGGGGGGGGGCGCTGATCGGAACCCTTGCCTAGGGTGCCAAACTACCTTGGCCCGGCTCTGTTTAACCCTTTCGGGTGCCTGGATTGAAGTAACCAAATCCAATAACATTCAAGCTGCGATAAACGTTTTTTAATGTCGAAGCCTTGTTTGTGTGTTACTTTTTCAAGTATTTGCCATCTTAATTGGGATATTCTATGGCCATTGGTAAAAAAGTGTTTTGCAAGTAGTGTTTTTTTTTTTGGCTTTCCTTTTTCAACCTGCTTCGCTGTACCCACTTGGTCAACAGGTGACGGCTTATAATTCCGAATAGTGGATTTGTGCTCATTAAGCCTCACCTTCATCGCTCTACTAGTTTGGCCAATGAACACCAATCCACAGGGGCACTTTAAACAATAAACTACCTCCTTGGTATCACACGTAAAAAACCCTTTAATATCATGTTTATTACCATATTGGGGGTGTCCCACATTCTTCCCTGGGTTGCTTGCCTTTGAGTGCCAGTGTTTTCTTGGATAGTTTGCTGAGGAGGGTGCCGATCCCTCCAAAACTGTGCACCAGGCGCTGAACTACTGAAGGCCAGGGTGTGCGAGCAGGCTTCAACACATTCTACTTCTCTTGCAGCCATACGGTAGCTTCAATACTACTAGGTTTACCCCATGAGCAGTGTAATGAACTTGTTATGGGGAACAATGCACAGGGTATCCCCGCGGATTCCGGTGTTCACCAATGCCCTTTTGGGGCCCCGGGCTTTCTGCTGTGGAAAACACAAAGAAAAGTGCGTGACAATAAGTCCATAAACGAGGTACTGGCAAGGATAAAGAGGAGAGGTGGTCGAGAATCAGGTGGGCAGCAATAATCGGAGTCAAAAGTCAGACGGGAGTCAAAAATCAGGAATTCAGATCACAACAAACGCTTTGGCAGGAACGGTAAAACTAGAACCAGCTTGGGCACTTTCAAAATGGAGGACTGGCCCTATAAGGGGAGTTTGGTGCCAAAGATTCGAATCCAGCGCTGAAAAATGACGTCATGACGCCCATCGTCAAAACATGGGCGTTGCGGCGCTGGGCGTCCATTGCTGAGAAAGGACGCCAGTGTCAACCAGCCCTGAGCCGCAAACCAGGAAATGTGCGCCTGCGCAGAATACGTGAAGAGGCACCCTGGGAGATAAGAGACTGGGAGGATCTCCCAGCGTGCCCCTTCAGTAGTACCCTCAGGTAGTGATGGGTGAATAAAGTCGCCTGGCACGAATTTTCGTGTTTTCGTGCAAATACATTTGCAAATCTCCCGCTAAAATTTGACCATAAAAATTTGCAAATTCGTATTCATAATTTTTTGGACGGGCGTCTGAAAAGTCGCTCGCTTCAAAATCGGCGTGAGTTAACTATTCGGATGACCATTGCCTTTAAAACCAGCGTCAGCTTGGACGCAGGCGTCAATTTCCGATTTCCACTATTTTTTTTGAGAAAATGTATGATTTTCATGATTTTTTCATGAAAATGTCCAAATATCATGATTTTTTTCTTGAAACTTTCCGATTTCAAGATTTTTCTGTGAATTTTGTGGGTAATTTGCAAATTTTTCGGCAAATTGAAACAGGAGAAATTTGCCCATCACTACCTTCAGGAGGCTCCAAAACCTTATCTGGAATCTTCTTGTGAAAGCTCTTGATTAGCCAAGGAGCATGAGTATACCAAGACCTCTCTTCTGGCCCAAAACCCCTCCAATGAACCAAGTATTGAACATTTCCTCTCGACTTCCTGGAATCCAATATTTCCTGAACCTTGAACTCTTGATGATCATCGAGGGTGATGGGAGCAGGAGGAAGTTGATCAACAGAAAACTTATTCCTGACAAAAGGCTTGACCAAAGAAACGTGAAAAGAATTGGTGGAAGGAAGATCCAAGGTAAATGAAGCTCAACATGTTTAGTGGAAAGCGAAATCTCCGACTTGATAAAGAGGATTAGGGCGACGATGTCTGTCGGCAGCAATTTTCTGAGAAGACGAGGCTTTGAGAAAAGATTGTTGAGCTTGAGACCAAATGGTTTTGAAGTCACGAACAAGTGTATCTGCTGCAGGAATCTCTGTTTTCTAAACACCAGGTGGAGGAGCAGAAGGATCCTGACCAAAGACAGCAAAAAATGGAGAGCAACCCAGGGAATCATGCTGTAGGTTGTTATGAGCAAACTCAGCCCAAGGAAGAAGTTTGACCCAATAATCCTGGTTTTGAGAAATAAAGCATCGCAAAAACTGTTCCAGGATCTGGTCCTCTCAGTCTGACCGTTGCTCTGTGGATGGTAAGCCAAAGAAAAGTTGAGCTTAATGCCCAACCAGAACCTGGATACAAACTGTACCCCGCTCTTCAGAGCCCTGACAAGGACCCCCTTTCCTTCCACATCCTAAAGAGAGCACACTTTTCTGCCACTGGGGTTCACTAAGTTTCCCACAGAGAAATTCCCAGAATCCCTTTCTCTCTCCCTGTTCCTGTCAGCTCACAGAGGGTGGGGCTCAAATATGAATTCCACATTATGCACCTTTCTGTGGTAAATATGAAGTAAGTTTATGAACAACCCAAACAAAGGACAGTGGACTACCATTTACAGTGGAAATTACTTGGTGCTATAGTACTATAGCAAAAGTGCAAATAATTGAACCCCTGGGCAATAGTGACCATAATGTGATCTAATTTAATGTTTGGTGCAAAAAGCAAATATACCCTGTGGGCAACAAAAAAGTACAGCGTAAAATACAATCACATCTCTATACACTCTACCTTGGGGAACCCGTGTCACAGTGCAACCCTGGCACAGTCCTCAGCAGGTGCAATCCCACATTGCACTCCTTGTGGACAAAGAGAGTCACAGTCCCTTTCTATCCAAGAGCTCTTAAACTTTACTCAGGTAGTGCTACCTGCCCAAATACCTAGCCAAGTACACAAAACTTGCTTTAATCTTTAGGGCATACTTCTAACACTATCCACAGTGAGAGCACAACAAAGCCTATTTTATTGGCATCTCCAGTCATCTCATATTGGGGTCTCGTTATCCCAGAGCCCAGACATGGCATCATTACCTATATGGTTTCTCCATAGTTGAGCTCACAAAGCTTGGGGCCCCATACCCCAAGCCCCTTAGGGCCACTTGCATTCCTTAGGCCCCTTAAATCTTAGCTGCAGTCCTGCACTTCCGACTGCCAGAGCACACTGTATAGGGACAAGGGACTCACTCCCCTTCCCTTATCCAATTTAGGTCCAGCACTTAGCTGGCCATGTAGGGGATTTCCCACCATGTGGTACTTTTAGGACCATAGGGGGAACTTAACCCTATGGGTCCCTTCATATATAAATAGTAGAAAGATGTGGGTTGGGACTGCACTAGGCAAATCCATAATGGAAAAGGACTTTGGAGACCTTGTAGATAGTAAACTTGGCTGTAGCAAGCAATGCCAGTCAGCAGCTACAAAGGTAAACAAGATCTTGATCTGTGTTAAAAGGGGCATAGATTAGTGGGCAGAGGGGGTAATTCTTCTAATGTACAGAATGCTGGTAAGGCCCCATCTAGAATATGCCATACAGTTTTAGTCTCCAGCAATCAAACGGGATATTGATGAACTATGTACAGTATAAATATTTAAGGGGATCATGAAATAATTTCTGTAATGCTTTATTTACTAGTAGGTCCTTCCAACCTACATGGGGGCACCCATTCTGATTATAAGAAAGGAGGTGTTGGCTAAATATTAGAAAAGGTTTTTTTTACAATGAGGGTTGGATGGCTTTTTAACAAGTTAGGAAATACATGGTTATGGAAGATAGCTCAAAAGTTGATCCTGGGACAGGTCCAATTAGCATCTTGGAATCATGAAGGAATGTTTTCCCCCACTGAGGCAAATTGGAGAGGCTTTAAATTGGGTTTTTTGCCTTCCTTTGGCTCAAGTAGCAGTTAGGCAGATTTTTATATAGACTTAACTTAGTATGTTACTATCTTAAACAGAAGGCTTATTCCTAACATTACAAACAGATATGTTAAAATAGATATGATGTCATTGTCTCAAAAACAGCATGGCAGTCTAAAGTTTAATTCTTTCTTAATAATTGCAACAGTTGGTATTTTTCATCCATATTAGCATGAAATAAAAAGTTTACTTTCACGTGGACTATAACAACTATGTTAACCCCAGTCAGCATGCAGAAGTCCGTAAAGTAAAGTACTAAAACATTGCCTTAGCTGCAGTTGCTTTTCATTTTAGTCTATTGAGAGGCTAATAAGGGATAAGATACTGGAATACATTTCAAATCACATAAGTAAGTGTTTGTGCAGGTATGGTTTTATGAGCAATTGCTCTAGTCAGACAAATGTAATTGGCTTCTACGAGAAAGTGAGCAGAAACCTACTAATAAGGGTTGCACTGGAAGTGATCCACATGTGTGGAGGGTGATTTTTTTTTGCTACAGGTGCCCACACATGGACTGACTTAAAGGGGGCCTAAACCCCCCAAAAATAAATATAAACAGTTGTCCTTAGAAATTGTATTCAGTTTATCTGCTTATAGCTGACTACACCTCAACAGCTTGTGTGAAGATCTCTGAGTTTCAGTGACTCTATGCACTTTCTATGTACACCTTTTTTGCTCAGTTAAAGGATTGTCCAGCTTTGAGTTAACTTTTAGTATGATGTAAACAGTGATATTTTGAGACAATCTGCATATTATGCATATATATCTCTGATTTGAATAAGAGACTGGAATATGAATAAGTGAGGCCTGGATAGAAACATAAGTAATAAAGTAGCAATAACAATAATTTTGTAGCCTTACAGAACATTTGTTTTTAAGATGGGGTCAGTTACCCCCATTTGAAAGCTGGAAAGAGTCAGAAGAAGAAGGGAAATAATTAAAAAAACAATAAAAAAAAAAAATAACGAAGATCGGTTGAAAAATATACAAATAGTTAACTTAAAGGTGAACTGCCCCTTTAAACCTAGGGTTGTTGTCTCTGTATTGAGCCATATAGCAATATAAGAATATCTCGGATATCACTAAAAGAGAAACTAAAATACAAATGCTCAGAGAAGCACTATGACTAAATAGATTTTTTGGATTTAGATCCCACTTAACAACTACTAACTGATTGGTTAATTGCAAGGTCATTTAGCCCTTCACATTACATTAATGATTTAAATGGGAAGTTTACTTTTAAACTAACTAAAATCCTAGAAAGCTTATTGTAATCATCTTCACTTTGTATTGGGTTTTAATAATTGTCCTTTCTATTCTGCCTTTTACTAGCTAAGAGGTAAAAATTATGTTTGGTTGTGATAGGTCACAGACTTTGGCAACCAAAAGGCAGGCTTTAATTTTATTATTATTATTATTATTATTTTTATGTTTAAACTGGATTTATTCATCTTTCATTCTGCCAATTTTTCTTAGGCTACTGCCGTTTGTTTTGAGTTAATGTTTATATATCAATGTTTTCTCTAATATCCGGAGAGTTGATTGTTGGGGGGACATTGTGTCACCCGCTATTATTTGCCAGTGTTTGCAAATAGTAAAACCATTGACTCTAAAATAACCGATGCCAATATTTATGTAAGTACTGCTTATTCGAGATATTTTTGTCATATACTGTATGAAATTTGTCACATTACGTCTCCTGCAAATGTAATTGGTAATAGTTATACATTTAGATATTAAGTTTATAAACCTAAGAATTAAGTGGGTAAAACAACCCCTGCTATCCACAGCTATTATGTCACTGCTACCCTTCTTACACCCCATCTCAGCCCAGCAGAGCGTGCAACATTAAACGTAAGACTTACAAATAGTGGCACATATCAGGCAATGGCAGCATATGTTACTAGATGGATGAGTTCAGCAACTGTTAGGTTGGCAGGAAGCAGCCTAGCTTCTTAACCATAACCAGCCTTTCATCGAAACTGCTGAGGTTTCTGTGTGCACTTAGGAACGCATTTTCCATCACATAAGAACTGAGATCTGTGACCTCACTGCTTCACTGGCTTCTGACCTTCATGTACCTTCTGGCTCCCTCTCAGTTTAAGAAATTATTTATAAGGGACGGTGGGAGGTAGATAGACAATAAATCAACCACCTTAATAAAAGCTGAGGGCCTCACCACCATCTCCATGATAAAGGAACAGAGGCAGTCTTGTGCACCACTCAGTAACTCATATTTTTTTAACCTTGCTTTATTTTTACTTATTTTTTATGTAACAGTGAGGTTTAGGGAAGATTAGCCAAAGCTGTGCCTTGCATGCTCTGGAGCTACATTGCAGAGAGTCTCAGGTGCAACTCCTGGGCGGGGGGGGGGGGGGGCAATGGCATTGTGGGTAAAAATTGTATTTTGCATTTACATTGCATAACAGATAACATTTGGTTATTTTTGTTACTTTAATGACATAAAAAATGCAAATAAATAAATGCATATTGTCACAAGGTTTACTTTAAGCCAAGTATGCTTTTAAGTTCTTCAGAAAATACATGTTTTATTCATCAGGAGTATCCAACATCCATTTGTCCTGTGTTGGCCGTACATGGTAACTGTGGTCATTACATATCAAAATCTGTTTCAGGCCCATACATGCACAACCCTACTCTGAAAATAAGCTGAACTGCGTACATTTCTCTCTGAAAATCTGTGTAAAATGGGTTGTTCCAGACATTGTTTAGAAGAACAGTGTACTTTGATTAAAAAGTTGATTGGGGAGAGGAAAACATATAAAGAAGTGCAGAAAATGATGGGCTGCTTAGCTAAAATGATCTCAAATGCTTTAAAATGGCAACCAAACCTGAAAGTTGTGGAATAAAATGGAAAACTACCATTCAAATGCATAGAAGATTAGCCACAATGTCAAAGATCCAGCCAATGAGCAGCTTCAGGATGATCAAAGAAGGTCTAAAGTCATCTGTGTGTACTGTTACAATTGGGAGACATGTGCTGAAGAGATTACAATTTGCCAAAAAACACAGACTGGCCTAAAGAGAAATGGCACAGCATACTATAGACTAATGAAAGCAAGATTGTTCTTTTTGAGTCTAGGGGCCGCAGACAGTTTGTCAGATTTTTTCTGCCGCCGGAGTCCCAGAATCAGCGGGAGTCAGTGGCGCACAAGCTGCTGGGGGGCCCTGAAAGGGGTGCAGACCCTGGCCCAATCGCAACCCCTGCTCCCCCAGCAGTTACGCCACTGGCCAGAGGGGCTGCAATAAGGTGCCATAGAAAGTCAGTATTTAGTGGGCTGGTGGGGGCTCTTTGGGCCTCTATGTGGGCTGATTGGGCCTCTGTGTACCTGAAATGCCAGGGCCTATTTTAATTCTCAGTCTGGACCTGCCCACAACCACTACATTCAAGCCAAAGCACACTGTGAAAACAGTAAAACATGGAGGCGCAAACATCATGATATTGGGATGTTTCTCATTCTATGGCGTTGGGCCTATTTATTGCATACCAGGGATCATAGATCAATTTCAATACTTTAAAATACTTGAAAAGGTCATGTCGCCTTATGCCAAACATGAAATGCCCTTGAAATGGGTGTATAAAACAAGATGACGACCTGCAATACACCAGTAAACAAGCAACATCTTGGTTCCAGATCCAGACCAACAAGATTGACAATAAGCAGTGGCCAGCCCACTATAAAAAGGCAAAACCAAGAAATGCAGAAGAATTGTGGAATGTAACAGTTACCAGAATTTGTCTGACTCGATGCAACACAGATGTACAGCAGTTCTTATAAACAATGGTTATCTGGTTAACAGGTATGGGACCTGTTATCTAGAATGTTTGGGACCTGGGGTTTTCCGAATAATAGATCTTAACTTAAGTCTACTAGAAAATAATTTCAAAATGAAATAAACCCAATAGGATTGTTTTGCTTCCAATAAAGGAGAATTCAACCCTAAAGTTAAAAAAAACTCCTACACCCCTACCCCCCTACCCTACATAGAACCCCCTCCCTCCTCCCCCCCAGTCTAAGTGTTACCTCAGGCAAATGCCCCTAAAGTTTTACTTACCCCTCGGTGCAGATTCAGGCATTGGAGTTCATGGGCACCATCTTCTCTCCGGAAACCTTCAGAATGAGAGCTGAAGGTGGCGCCCATGAACTCCGATGCCTGCAAAAATGTTAAATGGGGTAAGCTAAACGTTAGGGGCATTTGCCTGGGGTAACACTGGGGGGGAAGGAGGGAACGGGGGCCTATGTAGGGTAGGGGGTAGGGGTCTTTTAAGTTTAGGGTTGAATTGTCCTTTAAGGATTATGTATATCTAAAGTTGGATCCAATACAAGGTACTGTTTTATTATAACAAGAAAAAGGAAATACTTTTTAAAAATGTGAATTATTTGGATAAAATGAAATCTATGAAAAACTGTCATTCCATAATTCAGTTTTCTGGATAAAGGGGTTCCAGATAACAGATCCCATACCTGTACAACTAAATATTAGTTCAGTGATTCAAATAAAATCTAAATCAAGCAAAAATGCAAATACATCTAAGCTCTATTGTGGAGAGAGGAGACAAATATGTAATAAAAGGCACTAAGTTTGCCCAGGAGCAGTAACCCTGGTGGACTGGTCAGTCTATTCTGTATGCTCTCATTTAAAAAGTCTATTTTACTGTTATACTGTGTGTCTGCTATATTTCCTTACTCAGCTATTTGCAAAACATATATCAATACTAGCTAGGATGAAACCAAAGATAAATCTCTTCACAGGAAACAGTCTCGTGTTGGTCATGCTACTCTGCACCTATTCTGGGAAGACACCTGCACTTCACAGAAAAGAGACTCGGTCTAAAAGGTCACGCCAGCTTGTGGTCATGCCTCTATGCAGCTGTTCCTGGAAGATGACTGCTAAATTAAAACCGCATAAGAACTTTGTACTTTATATTTCATTGTATTTCCTCCAATTTCAAGATCTATATCTACGAAGTTTGATATCTATTTTTATATCTATGAAGTTTGTATCTTTCCATGTGAAACCACATAGCTTAACCGCAAGGGCAACATAACCACCTTTTTGCCTATATAACCTTTTGATATCTTACAATAAAACAGAGAGAAGCATTTTGCATACTGAACAGTCGTGTCAGTGTCATTTCTTCTTATCAGCTAGCTGAACTTACTCACCACAAATTTGGAAGGGACAAAATACTCTCCGGACATACTTCTGTCCATAACAATTGGCGCCCAACGTGGGGCACCAGGTTCTGGCTGACCACTAGCCGATGCCAAGGACAACAGTCGCCCAGTAGAGGAAAAGGACGGAGACTGATCACCTCCGGGACACAGGTAAGACCTATGTTATTAGTTTCTTGCCTGTGTCATACCTGTACCTACTGCTGATGGTGTCTGTTGCCAATATCGACTTCTATCAGCCAGCAAAGACAGGTAAAATCTTGCCTGGTGCCATTTACCTGACCTGTATACGAGTATCTTGTCGCCTATTAATCTATGGTTGATGTTTATTGTCTATTAACTGCTTACTGGTGGATGAAGATATAGAATAAAAGGATAGGGTAATACTTCGGACAACAGGTGACAACTGGATATACATTGTTTCTGACATTTTGTGGGGGGAGGGACAAACGTGTCCCGACAAACGTGTCGGCCCCCCGGCGTCCTGTGCGTAGGACCAAGCAAAGTGTTAAGCAGTGTCTGCTACGGGGGGGAAGGACAGAAGTGTCCAGGACAAACGTGTCGACCCCGAGAAGCGTGTATATCATACATCTCCCAGACGTGGGAGATGAGTACATTTGCAGCTGATTGACACAAGTGGTCTTTCTTCGGGGCTAGCAAACCCCGACTACCCAAGCGTGGGAGCGTGCAAATTGCTGGAGTAGGATAGCACACCTACTCCGTGACGGGTTGTCCCTGTTATCCCTAGTTGTGATAGTCAGAAGACCCACCAGTATTGAGGTTGTTGTTCCCCTCGTGGACATCATTGAGTATTGTATTGTGTGTCCGATGTCCTGTCCAGAGTGCGTGTTGGCCTGTTTATGTTATGTGTTACTTCGTCTCTGGGTGATTTGGATAAAATAGAAGGGACCCTGGATGGAGAAAAACAGAGATAGTATCGGCAGGTATCTATATAAGTATATGGACAGTATCAGTAAGGCCGGCCCTGATGTATCCGAAGGCGAGAGCCAGTGGAGGCAAGTATTGTCCATATACATAGGCACAATACCCTGGGTCCTCCCAACTGATGAACTTTGTGATTAGTCAGTGGGAGGCGGTTTGTCTATAATACGTGTGGAGATAAAAAGTTCCCGATTGACTGAGTTTTGTACCTGTCAAGCCTGTGGCGGTCCCCCACGTATCATACTGTCTCTGTTCATATCTGGCTAAACCCAGTAAGACATCCCACCAGAGTTGAAATTGTGTCAATGTCATGAGCTCAGTTATGTCGTGTTTGTTTTTACTTGTGTGTATCAATTTAATCATTATACAGACTGACCAAGAACCCTGCACAATATAGTCTGTACTCCTTGTCTATCCACAAAGTGTAATTTTTGTATTAGGTCTGGGGATAGGGTTATACAGCCAGATGGCAAAAATCAAGTATTTGTACCACCTTTCCCATTGCATGGCAAATATACAGCCACCGCCTTATAATGGCGCCTCAGAAAAAGGACAGATAGCCAGAGTATGAGAACTAAAACGTCATTGAGTTTCCCTGGTGGCCATCTTCCCCTTGGTCACTGCCCCAGTCTAGATCTGAAGAGTAATAATGGGACAAAAAAATCAGTACAATGAGTGAGGGGGTCCCGGCATGTGAGTTAGTGGCAGGCCGGGTGGGTAAAAAGGTACGTAAGAAAATATGATAGATTGCCAAAAGAATGCAATTTGACCAAGAATGACCCCCGCCTACAGCCGGAAGAATGGCGTCTTCTCTTAACCGAGAAGAGAGGTGTGCTACTTGATAAGGGTTTTGTAGAGACCGCTGAAGTTTAAAGTTGTTAAATGCTTACACAAAGAATAATCAAATCAAATAGAAAAGTTAAAGTGATGTATTAGAAGCTCTAATCCTACAAGAGTTGAGTGGTTGTTACTCATATGGCATAACCACAATCTGGATCTTTTTCACCAACATGAAGGTAAACTTGATGCAGTTTGGATCCATACCCAATTCACTCATTGGTACAGGTTAAATTATTTTCATTATTCTCTAGACAGATGTGAATTTATTATTTCATATTATTGTACTGCATTTGCAGTACAACAAGAGGGGAGTATTATATTGTGGGTTATGTTGTTGTTACTTTTTTTTTTTCTCTAATTAAATAAGCTTCAGTTCATAAAATGCAGCTTATGTGCTTGTGCCGCTGCTAAAAAAAAAAAGAAAAAAGAAAAGAAAAAATTTTCTCCCGTAATCTTTGCACTTGTGTATCTTGCATCACAAGTATGCAAGTGTAAGGAGAATGCAGAAGTGACTTCGATTTATTGTTGATTTTGTCTGATAACCAGTAATTTAACTACCAAATTTGTAGAAAAAAAATGATGCTACTAAAATGGGTCTATGTCATTCTCATTTAGGAAAAAAATATAAAAATATATATAAATATATATAAAGGTACAAGAGAGAACTTGTTAAATGTTTTCCTGGTTATGATTAATCAATATTATTTTGTTATAAGAAGGAAACAGTACAGGTTGTATTTGATAGTTAACACAATTAAATTTTCGATTCTGTTACAAATTTGCAAATATCACTGATCTTAAGTGGAGTTGTGTCTTTGTACCATCCCACTTCCAACAACACAATTACTGGCAGCATTTGGTTGGATTTATTCCCAGCTGTCCTGTCAATTCTCCGCAACAATCCTATCAGGTGTTGTGGACTTTCTCCATTTGAATTAACCACAAGCAAACGAACGTCCTTCACTCATATCATAAATGTACAACCACTTCTCATTACTGACAGTTCATACAGTAGTTTCATTAGAGTTCTTTAGCTAGTACACTAGATAAGTCAGTATTAACAGAACACCAGATATTGTCACATTGTCTCTTTGTTTCCAGGTTGGTGATCTGAGCAAAATTCCATCAGTAGCTGTTGAGATTATTCCAATCCATTCCCAATAGAACAGCTATCATTGATCCCACCACTCATAGAAATCAAAGAGAAGAACAAGAAAAGCTGCTAGCAGAAGGGTTAAGTTAGAAAAATAGAGAATAGTGAGAAGAGACAATTCATCTTTCAGTGCTGAAAACAGCAGCGCTGATACAGGCAGTTCTCAGCCCCGCAGCCAAGCTCTACCCCGCCCGTACAGTACAAACTAGAGAAGAGGGGGGAGAGGCGGGGGCACACACACAGCACCAAATCTTAGAAGGATTTTTCAAGACGTTTCACAACCCCGTACTAATCCACTCAAATTTGGACAGGAACTCTTGTTTATCCATAGTGCTCATAACCCCAATTGGACTGATATGTTAGTTGTAATCAAACATGTGTGTGGTCCAGCGGATTACCAACATCTGCTAGCTAAAATGAATTGGGACATTAACCCTGTTGACCCAGCCCATGTAGGGGGTCCCGTATTTACACAAGCTTCCTTTCTTATCATTATCCCTTGTCCCCATCCCTGACAGTTACATAGGTAGGGACATCTTTTGTAAACTAGGGTGCAACATATACTGCAAGCAGGATGCAGTGTTTGTGTCTGTCCCACCTCAGTAAGTGTCTGAGATGACTAATGCCCCAGATACAGCAAATCTGTCACTAAAAGAAATGTCTAAGGAGGAACCTACCTCCTGAATTACAATGTGTCCTAGGTGATGTATGGGCTTTCTTACCGACGGATGCCCAAAATCTCACAGCACCCACTGTCCAGGGCGCAAGTAGAGAGGATCAGCCCAGTCATTCAAGGGTTACTTGACAGGGGAGTGTTAATTCACAAGATCAGCCCATCTTGCCAATTAAAAAGCCCAGCAAGAATGAGTGGTGATGTTTCTGTTTGCCGTTTAGGCGATTGCCCTGTTGCACCCCGTGCTCTGTTACCATATTTGGTTGCTGCCTCACATGGTCTCACCCACATTTCAAAAGGGGGGAGGTGGGATGCAGTATCAAGAGTGTGGTTTGCCCTGGGTTCTCATCTATTGCAGCCAAATATGTACACTCAATGTACCCATTTCAGATATTGCAGATAGATTACATATTCTCTTGACAACACTAAAGTTGTAAATGACACAACCTATGAATCCGGTGTGGAATTCTGTGAGCAAATTAAATCCTGGGCACAGAATAGGTTGGCTGATCAGGCTATAAGCATTCAGGACATCAACCAAGATTAGGCGGAATCCGTGGAGAAATACAAGGTCCGCATGATGCAGGTGTTCTATAGTTGGTTCTTGTGATTGTCGACATGTTCTCAGGATGGCTGGAAGCATATCCCGTGGCCAATATGACAGCAATCACCACCGCCAAGAAATTACTTACCGAAGTTGTGTGTCGCTACGGTGTCCCGGAAGTCATAGAGAGTGACCAGGGCCCAGCGTTCACCGCTACCGTCACCAAGGAAATTTGCACTGCTCTCGGGGTGACCCTCCATTTCCATACTCCCTACCATCCTCAGAGTAGTGGGAAAGTGGAGCGTATGCATGGCACATTGAAAACCAGAATGTTCAAAATGGCGCAGGATACAGGAATGAAATGGCCAGACAGCCTGCCTATTGCTCTGTTCAATGTCAGATACACACCAAGGGGGGACCATAAATTGTCCCCCTTCGAGATTCTGTTTGTGTCAGCCCCCAGGTTAGGGTGTTATTTTCCCCAACAATTACAATTACAATCAAATATATTGACTGACTTTGTATCTCAATTAACCAGTGAACTAACAAGAGTGCATGCTCAGGTTTTCTTCTATTCCAGATCCCTCTCTTGCCACAGGTACTCACAGCCTCAAGCAACGAGATTGGGTCCTAGTCAAGAAGTTTCTGAGAAAGCACTGTTTGGAGCCCAAATTTGATGGCCGCTTCCAAGTTCTCCTTACCACAGCTACTTCAGTGAAGCTAGAAGGAAAACCCACCTGGATCCATGCCTCACACTGCAAGAAAACAGATGCACCTAAGGAACCAGATATTGCTCTATATCCTTTACCAACTGCCCCTCCTTCGGGCCGTCCCTCACATTCCGACTACAGTACTCTCCCAATACATTCCTATGACCCCACCCACCCCCACCCCCTCCCTTGCTTAGTTTAAGGACAGTGCTGTTAGTTAAGTTGGAAGGGTTGGTCACTGATTTTGTGCAGGTCTCTCCAGACCACGCTGAAGCATCATACCCACCACTAGGGTGTACTCCCTCTGGAGCAACTTACTAACTTCTATCTAGGTAGGGACAGCAAAATAGACGTTTTTAGGGGGGATTGTGGTGGACTGGTCAGTCTATTCTGTATGCTCTCATTTAAAAAGTCTATTTTACTGTTATACTGTGTGTCTGCTATATTTCCTTACTCAGCTATTTGCAAAACATATATCAATACTAGCTAGGATGAAACCAAAGATAAACCTCTTCACAGGAAACAGTCTCGTGTTGGTCATGCTACTCTGCACCTATTCTGGGAAGACACCTGCACTTCACAGAAAAGAGACTCGGTCTAAAAGGTCACGCCAGCTTGTGGTCATGCCTCTATGCAGCTGTTCCTGGAAGATGACTGCTAAATTAAAACCGCATAAGAACTTTGTACTTTATATTTCGTTGTATTTCCTCCAATTTCAAGATCTATATCTACGAAGTTTGATATCTATTTTTATATCTATGAAGTTTGTATCTTTCCATGTGAAACCACATAGCTTAACCGCAAGGGCAACATAACCACCTTTTTGCCTATATAACCTTTTGATATCTTACAATAAAACAGAGAGAAGCATTTTGCATACTGAACAGTCGTGTCAGTGTCATTTCTTCTTATCAGCTAGCTGAACTTACTCACCACAAATTTGGAAGGGACAAAATACTCTCCGGACATACTTCTGTCCATAACATATCAACCAATAATAAGTTTGCTTTTAAACAGGTGACCAGTAAATCCAACTTGCTGATTGGTTATGGGTTACTGCTCCTGGGCAAATGTAGTGTATTTTATTACATTACCCCATATAAGTCCAAAACCCAGAGATATCTTATACTTCTTAACCACCTAAACATAGACATAAAGACCATGGGGGACTGTAGGTGATCTGAATTGCATACCTTTGATTTAATGCTTCCTTTACTTTAGCTTAATTACTTTTTTGTTCTATTCTGCTCTTTTCCTATTTGTTTTATTTTGGAGAATTGTAACTATAGCAAGGTAATGCAATATGTTCCTTTATGACACTTACTAAATACAGATGATATGATGATGAAAAAAAAAACTACTGGGAAGTAGGGATGTAGCGAACGTCGGAAAAAAAGTTCGCGAACATATTCGCGAACTTGCGCAAAAATGCGAGCGGTTCGCGAACGGTTCGCGAACCCCATGATTTTAAAGTTGTTTAAAGGGTGCAACGACCTGGACAGTGGCATGCCAGAGGGGGATCAAGGGCAAAAATGTATCTGAAAAATCTGCCTGTGTGTGCTTGGAAGAGATAGTGTAGGGGGAGAGCTGTTAGTGATTTCAGGGACAGATGATAGTAAGTTTGCTGGCTAGTAATCTGCTTGATACTGCTCTGTATTGGAGGGACAGAAGTCTGCAGGGATTTGAGGGATATTTTAGCTTAGGTAGCTTTGCTGGCTAGTAATCTACTGTTCTCTTTAAACAACTGCCATACGTTGACCTTGTAGGCATTGTTTGCCCAGTTTTTTTGGACGCAGCCACTGAAGCACAGTTGCCAGAAAAAATATGCCATATAAATGCTGAAAATAGTAATTTTTCGCCATACGTTGACCTTGTAGACATTGTTTGCCCAGTTTTTTTGGACGCAGCCACTGAAGCACAGTTGCCAGAAAAAATATGCCATATAAATGCTGAAAATAGTCATTTTTTGCCATACGTTGACCTTGTAGGCATTGTTTGCCCAGTTTTTTTGGTCGCAGCCACTGAAGCACAGTTGCCAGAAAAAATATGCCATATAAATGCTGAAAATAGTCATTTTTTGCCATATACGTTGAGTCAACGTATGGCAAAAAATGACTATTTTCAGCATTTATATGGCATATTTTTTCTGGCCTCTGTGCTTCAGTGGCTGCGGCCAAAAAAACTGGGCAAACAATGCCTACAAGGTCAACGTCGTTGACCTTGTAGGCATTGTTTGCCTAGTTTTTTTGGCCGCAGCCACTGAAGCACAGAGGCCAGAAAAAATATGCCATATAAATGCTGAAAATAGTAATTTTTTTGGTCGCAGCCACTGAAGCACAGTTGACAGAAAAATTATGCCATATAAATGCAGAAAATATAAATTTTTTTGGTTGCAGCCACTGAAGCACAGAGGCCAGAAAAATTATGCCATATAAATGCAGAAAATATGCATTTTTTTGGTTGCAGCCACTGAAGCACAGAGGCCAGAAAAATTATGCCATATAAATGCAGAAAATATGCATTTTTTTGGACGCAGCCCCAGCCACTGAAGCACAGTTGCCAGAAAAAATATGCCATATAAATGCTGAAAATAGTCATTTTTTGCCATACGTTGACCTTGTAGACATTGTTTGCCCAGTTTTTTTGGTTGCAGCCACTGAAGCACAGAGGCCAGAAAAAATTAAACCAGTAGGGTTTGCACCCTAGTTTGTAACGGTGGCGGAGGGAGGAGGAGGACGCTAAAGGACAGCTGTGTGTGGAGTCATGAGGCTTGAAGAGAAGGACAGCTGCATAGAAGTCAGAACAAGTCTTCCGGCGTGCAGTAACCCTCCGAGATCCACCCCTCATTCATTTTAATAAAGGTCAGGTAATCGACACTTTTGTGACCTAGGCGAGTTCTCTTCTCAGTTACAATCCCTCCTGCTGCACTGAAGGTCCTTTCTGAGAGCACACTTGAGGCTGGGCAAGACAAGAGGTTCATGGCAAATTGTGACAGCTCTGGCCACAGATCAAGCCTGCGCACCCAGTAGTCCAGGGGTTCATCGCTCCTCAGAGTGTCGATATCTGCAGTTAATGCCAGGTAGTCCGCTACCTGCCGGTCGAGGCGTTCTTTGAGGGTGGATCCAGAAGGTTGTGGCGCTGCCTTGGACAGAAAAACATTTGCATGTCTGACGTTACAGACTGGCCAAAGGGCTTTGTCCTTGCAGGTGTGCTCGTGGCAGGATTACTGGCACCTCTGCCCCTGGAATGTTGATGAGTTCCTGAAGTGACATCACCCTTAAAAGCATTGTACAACATGTTTTGCAGGCTGGTGACTGGCATGTTGTAGCGCTGCTGAATGTCAGCAAGGCGTGCCATGGCTGTGTAGGAACGTCTGAAATGGGCCGACACCTTTCTGGACTGGGTGAGAACGTCCTGGAATCCTGGGTACTTGGAGACAAAACGTTGGACTATTAAATTTAACACATGTGCCATGCAGGGCACATGTGTTAAATTGCCCAGTCTCAACGCTGCCAACAGATTGCTTCCATTGTCACACACCACTTTTCCGATCTGCAGTTGGTGTGGGGTCAGCCACCGATCGGCCTGTGACTGCAGAGATGACAGGAGTACAGATCCGGTATGGTTTTTGCTTTCCAGGCACGTCATCCCCAAGACAGCGTGACAACGGCGTACCTGGCACGTCGAATAGCCTAGGGGGAGCTGGGGGTGCACAGGTGTGGAGGAGGAGAAGGAGGACCCAGCAGCAGAGTAAGAAGAAGAAGAGGAAGAAGACGAGGTAGAGAGCGATGGAGGAGTAGAGGTGGTGGCAGAACCGCGTGCAATCCGTGGCGGTGACACCAACTCCACTGTTGTTGTTGAGCTACCCATTCCCTGCTTCCCAGCCATTACCAAGTTCACCCAGTGGGCAGTGTAGGTGACATACCTGCCCTGACCATGCTTGGAGGACCATGCGTCAGTAGTCATATGGACCTTTGGCCCAACACTAAGTGACAGAGATGCGGTAACTTGGCTCTGCACATGTTGGTACAGGTGTGGTATTCCCTTTTTAGAAAAAAAAATTGCGGCTGGGTACCTTCCACTGCGGTGTCCCAATTGCTACAAATTTGCGGAAGGCCTCAGAGTCCACCAGCTGGTATGGTAAAAGCTGGCGGGCTAAGAGTGCAGACAAGCCAGCTGTCAGACGCCGGGCAAGGGGGTGACAGTCAGACATTGGCTTCTTACGCTCAAACATGGCCTTCACAGAAACTTGGCTGGTGGCAGATGACTGGGAATGGGAACAGGTGGTCAAGGTGGAAGGCGGAGTGGAGGGTGGTTCAGACGGGTCAAGGAGAGCAGAGGTAGAGCAGTAAGATGCTGGACCAGAAGGAGTGTGGCTTTTAGTTTGCCTGTTGCCTTTGAGGTGTTGCTCCCAAAGTGCTTTGTGCTTGCCGCTCATGTGCCTTCGCATAGAAGTTGTACCTATGTGGCTGTTGGGCTTACCAAGGCTCAGTTTCTGACTGCACTCATTGCAAATTACAATGCTTTTGTCAGAGGCACACACATTAAAAAAATCCCACACTGCTGACTTTTTGGAAGTGTGCGATCTGGCGGTAACAGTAGAAGTTGGCGGCATTGGCGGCAATGGCGGGTGCGTTGGCCAGCTGAACACAGGTGCCGATACATGTTGTTGCCCTACTGATCCCTGCGGGCTGTCCTCCCTGCTTCTTCTAAGTCTTATTCTCCTACTGCCTCTCTGACTCTCCGTCTCTCCATCTGAACTACCCTCCTCTTGCTCTCTTCTACTAGGCACCCACAAAACATCAATCTCCTCATCATCATTCTCCTCAGATGCATCAATTTCTTCTGACACATCACAGAAGGAAGCAGCAGCGGGGACCTCCTCCTCATCACTCATTATGTCCATCTCTATCGTGTTCTCTGCCAGAATTAAATCTGGTGTAAGGTCCTCATCTCCTTCATCTTCTTCTGGCAATAATGGTTGCGCATTACTCAGTTCAAGAAACTCATGGGAAAATAACTCCTCTGACTCCAGTGAAGAAGGGGCACCGGTGGTGGAGGAAGTGTTACGTGGGGTGGCCATAGCAGTGGAGGATGAGGAGGATGTTGTGGTAAAGTTAGAAACGGTAGAGGATGGGGTGTGCTGTGTAAGCCAGTCAACTACCTCTTCAGCATTTTGGGAGTTCAGGGTCATTGGCTTTTTAAAACTGGGCAATTTGCTAGGGCCACAGGATTGCATAGCAGCACGGCCCCTAGCACGGCCTCTGCGTGGCGGCCTGCCTTTGCCTGGCATTATTTTTAAAAAAACAACAACAACAACAAAAACTCAGTTGGTTTTTCTGGAAACGATAATACACACAGCTAGATGGCAGTTTGAAGAAAACAGTGTGCAAATAATGCCTACAAGGTCAACGTATACACTACTACAGCGGTGGATACGGATTACGTAAAATATATGAATGCTGCTTGAAAAAAAGTAACTCAAGTGGTTTTTCTAGAGACGATAATATTATCAATATTTAGACAAAATGTGAACAAGCTCACACAGCTAGATGGCGGGTTGAAGAAAACAGTGTGCAAATAATGCCTACAAGGTCAACGTATACACTACTACAGCGGTGGATACGGATTACGTAAAATATATGAATGCTGCTTGAAAAAAAGTAACTCAAGTGGTTTTTTCTAGAGACGATAATATTATCAATATTTAGACAAAATGTGAACAAGCTCACACAGCTAGATGGCGGGTTGAAGAAAACAGTGTGCAAATAATGCCTACAAGGTCAACGTATACACTACTACAGCGGTGGATAAGGATTACGTAAAATATATGAATGCTGCTTGAAAAAAAGTAACTCAAGTGGTTTTTCTAGAGACGATAATATTATCAATATTTAGACAAAATGTGAACAAGCTCACACAGCTAGATGGCGGGTTGAAGAAAACACTGTGCAAATAATGCCTACAAGGTCAACGTATACACTACTACAGCGGTGGATACGGATTACGTAAAATATATTATGGCTGCTTGAAAAAAGTCACTCCGGTGTTTTTTCTGGAGACGGTAATATTATGGATATTTAGACAGAATGTGAACAAGGTCACACAGCTAGATGGCGGGTTGAAGAAAACAGTGTGCAAATAATGCCTACAAGGTCAACGTATACACTACTACAGCGGTGGATACGGATTACGTAAAATATATTTAATGCTGCTTGAAAAAAAGTACTCAAGTGGTTTTTCTAGAGACGATAATATTATGAATATTTAGACAAAATGTGAACAAGCTCACACAGCTAGATGGCGGGTTGAAGAAAACACTGTGCAAATAATGCCTACAAGGTCAACGTATACACTACTACAGCGGTGAGTACGGATTACGTAAAATATATTATGGCTGCTTGAAAAAAGTCACTCCGGTGTTTTTTCTGGAGACGGTAATATTATGGATATTTAGACAGAATGTGAACAAGGTCACACAGCTAGATGGCGGGTTGAAGAAAACAGTGTGCAAATAATGCCTACAAGGTCAACGTATACACTACTACAGCGGTGGATACGGATTACGTAAAATATATTATGGCTGCTTGAAAAAAGTCACTCCGGTGTTTTTTCTGGAGACGGTAATATTATGGATATTTAGACAGAATGTGTACAAGGTCACACAGCTAGATGGCGGTTGAAGAAAACAGTGTGCAAAAATGCCTACAGGGCAAATAATGCTAAAAGGTCAACTTATACACTACTACAGCGGTAGTAAATAAAAAAAGTAAAATAAAAAAAAATGAATATTAAAAAAAAAATTAAAGTTGGTGCTGCTGAACTACTAGGAGCAGCAGATTAGCACACCAGTCCCACTCCCCAACACTGCTAGACTAATAGCACTGGCTCTTATAGTAGTAGTAGTATAGTAGTAAAACAACAAAAAAAATAAATAAAAGCAGTCCTACAAGGACTACTGTTATTGCAGCAGTCAGCAGATGAGATCAGAAGCAGGACAGCTGCCCACTGCAGCTACATACAGAGCACTGCAGTAGAAGGTAGATTACTATCCAGCAAAGCTACTAAGCTTAAATGTCCCTCAAACCCTGCAGACTTCTGTCCTCCAATACAGAGCAGTATCAAAACATTACTAGCCAGCAAACTTTCAACTGTCCCTGAAATCACTAACAGGCAGCAGCTCTCTCCCTACACTATCTCTTCAGCACACACAGGCAGAGTGAAAAAACGCTGCAGGGCTTCGGTTTTTATAGGGAAGGGGAGTGGTCCAGGGGAGAGCTTCCTGATTGGCTGCCATGTACCTGCTGGTCTGGGGTGACAGGGGAAAAAAAAGCGCCAACAATGGCGAACCCAAAATGGCGAACGTCGCGCGACGTTAGCGAACTTCCGGCGAGCGCGAACACCCGATGTTCGCGCGAACAAGTTCGCCGGCGAACAGTTCGCGACATCTCTACTGGGAAGCATACATGCATGCAACTTTGCACTGGATATTGTCTGACGATAGCAGTGCAGCTCTGCTCTCAGATTAACCAAGCAATAAATAGCACCAGGGAGCACCCTGTTAATTGGCTCCAAGTGTGCTGCACGTATGAAACTGCTCCGGGTAACATCCAATCCAAGTGTTTCTGTATGTAAAATGGAGCACCACTTGGAGTCAAATGTTATAATTCCATATCTATTTCATCCATTAAAACCAATGTTCAAAATAAATAAGCAGAGTATTGCCTGTAATGCTCGCAACCATTACGCTTAATGTGTTTCATAGCACTCCGACCACTTTCTCAAAAGCTCAATGGTTTACCTTCAAACAAGGCTTTTAAATTAGAGAAAATACCCTCCCATAAAATCATTAACTCTTGAATGGCTATAACCCTTCCATAGGACTTAAAAAAAGTGCCTAGCCGATGCATCTCAAGAAAGCATATAAACTGTATCAATTGGTAAAACATATATAGCATCACATTAATGCAGTAATACAAATCTAGAAATAAGCAACATTGCAATGTATCCATTTGATTAGCAACCAATTTGTTTTAACATCACAAAAATATAATAGAAAATTGGTGGAAAATTTAATAGAAAATATAAATAAGCCAAACATGAAATAAAAAATAAATAAATAAAAATATATATATATATATATATATATATATATATATATATATATATATATATATATATATATATATATATATATATATATATATATATATATATATATATATGTTTCAGTCAACATATAAGATGTCAAAAAAAGCAAGAGACCTCCCACTCCTGCTCCAAATTCTTCCGTTGTTTTTAGGTAATAAATCCAATCAACTTCCCTGGCTGATAGCCTTCTACCCATATCACCCCTCCTGATCTCTGATCTTGGTTTATCTATGATCTGGAATCGCAATTTACGCAGGTCACAGTGTGTTATAACTAAGTGATTTGCTATCACAGATTTCATATGCCTCTCTCAGCTGCTGAAAGATGATCCATAATTATCACTCCCATGGGTCGCATGGTCAGACCCACATATTTTGCCCCACATATGCAGGTTGTCAGTTAAACAAACCCCTTAGATAAGCAATTGAAATTTCGAGTGATGGGTTTGCGATACAGAGTAGTCTGTATCCGATCCCCCACAACATAGAACAAAACATCCAGAAAAGCTATTTCACATTGCGTGAGTGAAGGTTATACCTTTTGTAGCTTGTTTGCAAATTGCTACAAATTTATTGAAGGGCTCTACATCTCTGTCCAAGATGCCTGCGCCACATCTCTGGAGATAAAAGTTCCCATCAAAGCAGAAATAGTTAGTGCGTAACAGAAAATTGACCAATTGCTTAATAAAATCCTTTTGGGATAGGGGATAACATTGTTGCTTATCTAACCAAAACATTATAGCCTGTAACCCCAATTAATGCTGAATAGATGAGTAAAGTGCATTAACATCCATGGCAAACCGTTTATTTGTAGATTTCCACTGTACTGTCTTCAACTTGTTGATAACACATAGTAGTGTCCCTTAAATAAGCATCCAACTTCAACACCAAAGGTGTCAGGTACTCACCTCGTCGAGCAGTGCGTCCTGTGCGCTCCAGCGCACCCTCGGCGTCCCAGCGCGTCTGTGCGTTCCAGCAGCAGCATGGTGCGTCTCAGTGACGTCATCACAGGGCGTCGCGGTGCCGGCTCCAGGGATTCAGGCGGCGCAGCAGGATGACACAGGCTACACCATTTAGCCCAGCGCAGAGGACTCTCAGGTGCTCGGACATCGTAGTTTCCTAGCTACACTCTGAGTAAGTGACTATTTGAATTCTATTGAACTTGGCTTTTGACTCTGCTTCTGTATCTCGACCATTCTGCTGCATTAACCCCTTGTACTTTGCTTGGATTGATTCATTGTTGCCGACCTTGCCTGCTGTTTGATTACTCTGCTGAATTAACCCCTTGTACTTCGTTTGGACTGACTTATCGTTGCCGACCCTGCCTGTTATCTGACTACCCTATTACATTAACCCTTGGCACTTTTTCATGGACTTTGATTTACCATTGCCAACCTTGTTTGCCTGGTCGACCACGCTCCAAATTTAACCTCTGGGTATCCAGTCTTGTGTTCTCCAATTTGCCTACTGGAACATCTTCCTGAACTCTCAGTGTCGTGTGGTTACGTGGCCTAACGTCTTCACTTAAGTCAAACATCTTTTCTGCTGGACACTTCGCCAGGACCTGTTACGGCTGACGCCAAGGTGCTTGCTGAGAACTTCTCTTCTGTGACTACAGATTCCTGCTCCTCACTGTTACACTACTAATCTCGTATTTCTCTGTGCTCCCTGCAGTCACGTTACCCAGCACCTGAAGTTTCCCTACAAGATCAAAGTATCCAGTTCTCAGGCTCCCATACCTCACCTTCAATAGCCTCCCTCCGTGCCTAATTGGGGGTTGTACTTGTGAGGGTTGTCTTCTTCTTGTCTTTTTCTTCCATTTACCAGAAAAGTTTGGCGGGGATCGCAAGCAGTTTTGGTCCTTTTGGAACAGCTGTAGGTTATTGTTCTCTATGAAACCCAAGACTTATGCTGGTGAAAAAGTTAAAGTGGGAAGGGTTATTTCTTTTCTTCAAGGAGAACCCCAAACCTGGGCTCACCGCCTTTTGGAGCTAAATAGCCCCCTTCTGAAGGATGTTGAGACCTTCTTTGCAGCTATGGCATCCTTATATGATGATCCGCAATGCCCGGAAACTGCAGAAGCAGCATTGCACGCCCTTACACAAGGGAAGCGCCCTGTCGAAGATTACGCTGGGCTGTTAATACCAGTTGGAATGAGTCTGCCCTCAGGCATCATTATCGAGTTGGGCTGTCAACTCAGTTAAAGGATGAACTAGCCAGAGAGGGAGTTCCAGTTCCTTTGGACGAACTTATTCAGCTTACCATCCAGATTGACAGACGTCTGAGGGAGAGACGTACTGAGAAGTCTTCCTTTCCAGTCTCCTGGGTGGTTCCTAGAGCGCCCATTCCAGGCGCCTCGTCTGCTTCTGTTTCTACCTCTGAACCTGAGCCTATGCAGCTGGGGTTGACCCGTCCTAGCCTGAGTCCTGAGGAGAGATTGAGGAGGAGACGCTTGAATCTTTGCTTATACTGCGGCTCAGCCGACCACCTGTTACGTACATGCCCTCTTCGGCCAGATGGTAATGTTTCCTTCAGAGGGTGTGGGTTGGGAATACGGTTGCATCTTGAGAATGCCCATGTCTCCTTTTTGCTTTCGTTACAGTGGGGAAGAAAGCAGTTGCAAGTGGCGGCGATCATTGACTCTGGAGCTAGTAGTTGCTTCCTTGATTCTTCATTTGCCCGGACCCATAGTATTCCGTTACGTCCAAAATCTCAGCCGGTGATGATCAGAATGGCGGACGGTTCACCTTTAATTTCTGGACCCATTTCTTTAGAGACTGAACCCTTAAATGTATCAATAAATAAGTCTCATCATGAAATTATTCGTTTTGACGTTGTTCCTTCACCCTTGTTTCCAATCATTATTGGGTTACCATGGTTAAAGATCCACAATCCTTTTATTGACTGGGCTTTGGGGAAACTATCCTTTTCATTGTCGTTTTGTCTTAAGAACTGTTTAAAAAAAGGGTTACCCGCTTCTCAACAAGCTTTGGTCTGTGTTTTGGAAGGAAATCAGAATCTACTTTCTTCAGTCCCAAGGGTGTATCATGAATTTTTAGATGTCTTCAATGAGAAACGTGCAGATATACTTCCTCCGCACTGGGCATACGATTGTCCTATAGACTTACTTCCCGGTTCACCGATTCCTTTTGGGCGTATTTTCCCTCTCTCTGAACCCGAACTCAAGGTTCTACAGGACTATATTGACGAAAATTTGAGGAAGGGTTTTATCAGGTCCTCCACGTCTCCAGCAGGGGCAGGAATTTTCTTTGTAGAAAAGAAGGACCAATCACTACGACCCTGTATTGACTACCGGGAATTAAATAAAGTTACCATCAAGAACAGGTATCCTCTTCCCTTAATTCATGAACTTTTCCAGAGATTACGTTCAGCAACCGTTTTTTCTAAACTTGATCTCAAAGGAGCCTACAATCTAATTCGAGTAAGGGAAGGAGATGAGTGGAAGACTGCGTTTCGCATGCGATATGGACACTACGAATACCTCGTTATGCCTTTTGGCTTGTGCAACGCACCCGCAACTTTCCAACACTTTATAAACGATATTTTTCGGGACATTCTACCTTTGTGGTAGCATACTTGGATGACATTCTAGTCTATTCTTCATCGTTGGAGGATTACCGCAGACACATGCGCGAGGTTTTTTCTCGACTACGTTCACACAACTTAGTAGTCAAAGCGGAAAAATGTGAATTCGAGAAGGCTCAAATAGAATTTTTGGGCTTTGTCATCTCTACTAATGGTATTTTTATGGACTCTAAGAAAGTTTCTGCTATTCTTGATTGGCCAACTCCTAGTGACCATAAGGCGGTGCAAAGATTTATTGGATTCTCAAATTTTTATCGTAAATTTATTCAAAATTTTTCTGGCATCATTAAACTGCTTACTGATTTAACTAAGCAAAAAGTTAAGTTTAAGTGGATGAACTGAAGAAAGCTTTCACAACTGCTCCTGTCCTTACTCATCCAGAACCATCTTTGCCTTTCATTTTAGAGGTTGATGCTTCGGAGGTCACTGTGGGAGCTGTGCTTTCACAACGATCTGTCCCTCAAGGTCTGTTACATCCAGTGGCTTTCTTTTCCAAGAAATTATCCGAATCAGAACAGAACTATGACATCGCAGACAGAGAGTTATTATCAATCAAATTGGCTTTAGAGGAATGGAGGCATCTTTTGGAAGGTTTCTTACATCCAATCTTGGTTCTGACGGATCATAAAAATCTGGAGTACCTTCGCTCGGCCAAAAGACTCAAACCTAGGCAAGCTCGATGGGCATTGTTCTTTTCCCATTTCCAGCTTCATATAACTTATCGGCCTGGGGCAAAGAATGTCAAGGCTGATGCCTTGTCTCGTATGTTCTCTCCGGATTCTTCTCGCTCAGGTGAGCTTGATCCTATTCTTCAACCAAGTAATTTTTTGCTGATTCAACCTTCTTTACTACAAAAGATTAAAGAGCAGAGTACTCCTGTGTCCACTTCTGGAAACCCCGTGTTGAGGGCACCTGAGGGCTTTATTACTTCAAGGACAGACTCTTTGTTCCATCAAATCTTAGATCGGAGGCCTTGGGTTATGTCCATGATGTTCCACTTGCAGGGCATTCTGGATTATGAAA
This sequence comes from Xenopus laevis, assembly GCF_017654675.1. NCBI lineage: Eukaryota > Metazoa > Chordata > Amphibia > Anura > Pipidae > Xenopus > Xenopus laevis. Next base: position 47,009,721 of record NC_054384.1, on the reverse strand, counting down.
GACTCTTGATTTGGCCCGTCGTCATTTCTGGTGGCCCACGTTGGGTGGTGATTGCGCAAGGTATGTTCGCTCCTGTGAGACTTGTGCTAGATGCAAGGGAATTACTTCTAAACCATTAGGTCTGCTACATCCATTACCAATACCGAATCGTCCATGGGGCTCCATTTCTATGGATTTAATTACAGATCTTCCCTGTTCTGAAGGATTCTCCACTATTTATGTTGTAGTAGATCGGCTTACTAAGCTGGCTCACTTCATTCCCCTCGTTGGCATTCCTTCTGCTCCTAAATTGGCTAAAACTTTTATTCAGGAGATTGTTCGTCTTCATGGTCTACCAGAAAATATCGTCTCAGATAGAGGTGTACAATTTACTTCGAAATTTTGGCGAGCCTTGTGTAAGGGTTTGCAAATTGATTTGTCTTTCTCCTTGGGTTATCATCCTCAGACGAATGGACAGACGGAAAGAACGAATCAAACCTTGGAGCAATATTTAAGGTGTTTTTCATCTTTTCTCCAAGATAATTGGGCCTCACTTCTTCCAATGGCAGAGTTTGCTTATAACAATTCAACGCATTCTTCCACCAAACAAACTCCTTTCTATGCCAATCTGGGTTTTCATCCAACTATGGTTCCAGGTATGCCTCAGGTTGTATCTGTTCCTGTGGCACAGGAAAGACTGGAATTTTTGACAGCCAACATTGCAACTCTACGTCAAAATCTGTGTAAGGCTCAGTTGGACTTTAAATATTTTGTTGATAAGAAGAGAGGTCCAGATCCAGAATATAAAGTGGGGGATAAAGTTTGGCTTTCAACTCTTAATTTGAGATTTAACTGTCCAACAAAGAAGTTGGCTCAACGCTTTATTGGACCTTTTAAGATCATATGGAAGATTAATCCTGTGGCTTATGAACTTCTGCTTCTGAAGTCTTTACGGGTCCATCCAGTTTTTCATTTGGCACTTCTGAAACCAGTTGTCCCAAATCAGTTAATTGGTCGAAGGTTTGTGGTTCCTGATCCTATTATCGTCTCTGATCATGAGGAATATGAAGTGGAATCAATTCTGGACTCCAGGATTAGGAACAGAAAGGTTCAATATCTCATCAAATGGAAGGGGTATGGTCCAGAAGAAAATTCTTGGGAACCTGCTGTTAATGTTCACGCAACGGAATTATTGGAGGATTACCATCAGAGATACCCAAACAAGCCTACTCGGATTCACGTCCAGAGGCCGCTCCTAAGGGGGGGGGGCAATGTCAGGTACTCACCTCGTCGAGCAGTGCGTCCTATGCGCTCCAGCGCACCCTCTGCGTTCCAGCGCGTCTGTGTGTTCCAGCAGCAGCATGGTGCGTCTCAGTGACTTCATCACAGGGCGTCGCGGTGCCGGCTCCAGGGATTCAGGCGGCGCAGCAGGATGACGCAGGCTACACCATTTAGCCCAGTGCAGAGGACTCTCAGGTGCTCGGACATCGTAGTTTCCTAGCTACACTCTGAGTAAGTGACTATTTGAATTCTATTGAACTTGGCTTTTGACTCTGCTTCTGTATCTCGACCATTCTGCTGCATTAACCCCTTGTACTTTGCTTGGATTGATTCGTTGTTGCCGACCTTGCCTGCTGTTTGATTACTCTGCTGAATAAACCTCTTGTACTTCGTTTGGACTGACTTATCGTTGCCGACCCTGCTTGTTATCTGACTACCCTGCTACATTAACCCTTGGCACTTTTGCATGGACTTTGATTTACCATTGCCAACCTTGTTTGCCTGGTCGACCACGCTCCGAATTTAACCCCTGGGTATCCAGACTTGTGTTCTCCAATTTGCCTACTGGAACATCTTCCTGATCTCTCAGTGTCGTGTGGTTACGTGGCCTAACGTCTTCACTTAAGTCAAACATCTTTTCTGCTGGATGCTTCGCCAGGACCTGTTACGGCTGACGCCAAGGTGCTTGCTGAGAACTTCTCTTCTGTGACTACAGATTCCTGCTCCTCGCTGTTACACTACTAATCTCGTATTTCTCTGTGCTCCCTGCAGTCATGTTACCCAGCACCTGAAGTTTCCCTACAAGATCAAAGTATCCAGTTCTCAGGCTCCCATACCTCACCTTCACTAGCCTCCCTCCGTGCCTAATTGGGGGTTGTACTTGTAAGGGGGCTGTACGGGTTGTCTTCTTCTACATCAACGGTTCCTCCTGGGTCGGTAAGTCTGACAAAAGGCATCAGCAATTTGTCAACATACTTAGAGAGGCCCTCGTTCAAAGACCCTATACCTGCCACCATAGGGTGGCCTCTTACGTCCTCCAAGGACTTATGCACCTTTGGAAGAATATGAAAAATAGGGATTACCGGTGCCTTTACAAATATCAATTTTTCATCAGTAGTAGTTATGATTCCATAGTCACGGGCTTCATCAAGTAAGCTCCCTAACTCCCTCTGAAATGCTACGGTGGGATCTGAGTGCAAAAGATTATAAACCGATACATCAATAATTGTCTGAAAATGTAATTTTCATTGGGACAGTGATGTGCGATGTTGTGAGTTACAGTTGAACGTCATGGCAGCACCAGTACAGAAGTGCAGCTGAAAGCTGGAATCAGTGAAACGAAAAAAAACAGGAAGCTAGGGAGCTACAGATACATCCTGTTTCAGGAAATAACTTGGTTAAGTGCAGCTGGTAACAGAAAACCCTACAAAAATGACAAAGAATATATAATATATATGTAACATGTTATATGAAACCTGTTATAAGAGACTAATATAATACTGATTTCATTACTATTGAAAAGCAAAAAATTGACGTGGATAGACTTAATGAAACTTCCAATGGAGTTGTTTAACTTAAGTTAACTTAACTGTTTAAACTTTACCTAATCATTTGGAATAACTGAACTCTTCTATACAAAGATTACACTTATTGTTGCAGCTCTAAAACTCTTGTTATATGACATTCAACAAACATTTCAGAAACAATATGTACAACAATAAGTACAACCTTCTTTCTCCTATCAGAACACATACTAATCTAAAGCCATACTTTTTTGGTCAGCTACTCTATTTATTTGGACAAGCTCTATGTTTATGATGGTGATAGATTTATAGATTTTATAAATTTTACATTATGGGCGGGGCTAGTCTTCGAATCTAGACTCTATTCAATACTAATATTAGCACATGACAGAGTTCTATCATTATGGGGTCTATTATTTTTGTCAGTGCTGTTTAGACACAAACAGCTACATATAGATCTGAGGACCTGGGACAATAATACAATTAAGTAATTCATTATTATCAAGTTCATTATAGAGGAAAGTCCATCCAGAGAGACATCATGGCTGTGGATAGGCATATGAAGAAATATTCAACAGTCACTTGTATTCACTTAATGCAGCAGTCTCTGTACAGTTTTTAAGAATTCATAATCAGTCCATGGATCCAATATTAGGATAGGCAAAGATGTGAAGGCATCACAGATATCAATGGCAAACTTTGAAATAGCTCTTTGTATGCATGCAGAGTTTCTTTCAATGAGTGGTGTAATCAATGATAGCTGTTCTATTTGGAATGAATTGGAATACAGCGGATAATCTCAACAGCTACTGATGGAATTTTGCTCAGATCACCAACCTGGAAACAAAGAGACAATGTGACAATTTCTGGTGTTCTGGTAATACTGACTTATCTAGAGTACTAGCTAAAGAACACTAGTGAAATTGTGTCAGTAATGAGAAGTGGTTGTACATTTATGATATGAGTGAAGGACGTTTGTTTTCTTGTGATTAATTCAAATGTTGTGGAAATGGAGTCCACAACACCTGATAGGATTGTTGCAGAGAATTGACAGGGCAGCTGGGAGTAAATCCAACCAAATGCTGCCAGTAATTGTGTTGTTGGAAGTGGGATGGTACAAAGACACAACTCCACTTAATATTAGTGTAATTTACAAATTTGTAAAAAAATTGTGTAAACTGTCAAATACAACCTGTACTGTTTCCTTCTTATAACAAAACAATATTTATCGATCATAACCAGGAAAAACATTTAACAAGTTCTCTCTTGTTGTGGGTTGAAGGGATGGACGACCGCGCTTATAAGTGACAGGGGTTTAAAGCTGCACTGTTAGTATAGTGGATCCACAGGTCCACTGGTATATGGCAGAAAATCGAGCAAGAGACAGTGCGCTGTTGGGTTGATTCACTTACATAAATACCTAAAGTAGAAAAATAAAAAATCCCGATAGTGTATTATCCTTGCATTCAAGGGTAACTTCCGCTACATGAATTACTCACATATGATTGTCAGATTTTGCGCATTAGAGTTCCTAGCGGCTGTGTCTTTAGATTGGTCAGTCGGATAGTGCAGAAACGCCGGTACGAGAGTTGAGAGGGGTGAGAGTTCTGCTTACCGGAAGGATTATTATACAAACGTGTAATAACCGGATGTAATTCGGTGTGGCTGTCCTCTTCTATCACTGTACCGGTCGGGTAGTGGGAAAACCGCTGGTTCCAGTCGCTTGATGTAAAGGTGGAAGGCTCTTGTTGTAGACAGCGGTGGTGATGTCTGCCGAACGCTGGTGCTTCCGGAAGTGCGGCTCTTTTCCTCATGGCAAACGCTAAGGATTCAGCGTTTATTCTGCTGGTACTTACTCAGGTGCTTTATGGAATCATTCAAAGGTGCCGTGGTATTTACTTAAACAAATTTTTATTGTAGTAAGCAATTAAGAACAGACTATTAGCCCAACGCGTTTCGTATATAAAAATACTTCCTCAGGGGCAGTTACCCACACAACCTTGCGAGACAATTTATCAGGTTGGTGGGTAATTGTATCAATTAACATAATTGGTGTGATCAAGATTGTTACAAGGAAAGCAATTACTTCAATTAATTATACAAAGTATCCACTTATACTTGGAAATAAAATTGGCAATAATTATTTAAGAATGAAATAAGGTTTTTATAAAAACACATTATTCATTTAAAAAACATTTAAGATCAATTTCGATGTTAAGTCCTTTAGGTGTGAGTGTTTTTAATTTATGAATCCAAAAAGTTTCTTCCTTGGATATTAAATTAATTATATAACTTCCCCGCCAGTGGGCTTTATTAAGCTTAACTGAAGCTTATTTAATTAGAAAAACAACAACAGAACCAACAATATAATACTCCCCCCTTGTTGTACTGCAAATGCAGTACAATTATATGAAATATATTTACATCTGTTTAAAGAATGATGAAAAGATTTTAACCTATACCAATGAGTGAATCGGGCATGGGTCCAAACTGCATCAAGTTTACCTTAATGTTGGTGAAAAAGATCCAGATGCAAGAGACAGTAAAATAAAAAAGTTAAAAAATATTTGCTGTGGTTAAAAGATCCTGAGCCAGCAGGCTGACAAAAGAGGAAGTTACAAAACAGTGAGAGAAGTTAAGCAGCTGAAATATTGTGCGACCGAGGATTGTGGGAAGTGTAGTTAGGAATGAACTGACGTTTATGCTTACAGCATACTCGGGACAAATGCCCTGGTTTATGACAGTACCAGCAAATAGAATCCTTCTTGTTATTGTTTGGACTATGAACTATATTTCCTCTATAGGGGTTCTGTAAGTTTAATGCACTGTTAAATACTTCAGTGTGAGTGTGCCCTGGCGTTTGAAACAACTGACCATGATTTATTTGGTTGTCAGGACGTTTGTTGTCAGAATATTCAGGGGAAGTACTACTTTTAATAAGCTTATAACATCCTGAACCATTAGCCCAATAAGAATCTTCATTATTGGGGTTTACTGGGGGCTGCACCGTCTGTGGAACCAAAAGTTCTGAGATTGTGTAACCCTGTGCCACTCTAAGGTTGCCAATAAGCATATTTAAAATGGAATTTAATTGCTCCTGAGTATCCATATTAAGGACTGGATCTAAGTTTGCTGAGCAAGGACCAGAGAATAGGTGTAATGTCTCATCTGAAGCATATGTGAGAAATATCACTTTCCATTGGTTGGCATAAGCCTGCTACATCTAATGGCATGCAATGTGTATAGAAAAATATTTGCCCTTACATGTATCCTTTATCTGTCACAGTAGAATTTCAAGTTGTGAGGGGAAAATACCATTGCCTTCTGCCAGAAAAACGCAGTACTCTGTCTCACTTGTCCTTTCCGCTGTGACACTAAACAAAGGCTTTGAAACTTAAAATGTTTTGGGCACGCCTCTAGCATATCTAGGAGGATTGTTAGATATTCTAAACTGATGGAATATGGTTTTTTCAGATCACAAGTAAAACATAATACACATAAAAAAGAGTTATCAATCTGACCCATAAAGACAAAAAAATAGAAGTAAGGTTAGTTTGAGAAAAAAACTATAACAGAGAACATTTAAAGAGACAACACTAATATTTCTGTTAACACTATAAAGACAAGTGGAGTGTATTAACCTTATTCACGAGTAACACATTCACAAACAGAAATACACACGAGAACTAATGTTACTATGAGAATAATAACAAAGAAGACAATGTTAGGATAAGATAAGAATAGTGACATGATAGTCAAAGACAAAATGACAATATTTTAGTGACAGACACATAGAACAAATAGTATATTACAAGTGATACCTATTAAAACATATAAACAGTAAAGTGAACCAAAAACAGGCAAACGTATTCATTAGACACATCAAATCCATATAACCGTCAAGTCAAGTCCTTTTCTTTCTAACATACACACAAGTATTACATTCAAAATATGCTCTAACAGACCTGTAGGATGCAATAAAGCTTAGCAGCAAGCTATTAACATTGGTTTATAAAACAAACACGGAAAACAAACATACATATAAACTTGAGTCACCTGCAGGAAAAAATGATGTTATACTTTTCTCTGTAATTTAGATTCATACTTCACACTCTAAATTATTTCCTTCAGAAAACCTAGTTTTCCGTAATTCTGGCATGCTAGGTCGCCTCATAAACAGGAAACGCAGAAAAAGTCCTAAACAGCAAGCAGACTCTGAAATAGAGTCAGGATTCACTCATGTACACCATCACACAGATTACAGTTAAGATAAAGTTATTCACGCACTCGGCTAGGCAAACATTCATGGATCCTTTTGCCTACATCAAACAACATACATGTGTCATTTCTGTTTCAAGATGTTTTAGACTACATGTCACGATAAGGCATAAGGGACATACAAAATACAAAAACAGGAAGGAAATTGTGGATTCCTGTCATGAATGGCAGATAATTTCAGCTGAGTAACACAACAATGAAGAAAACAATTAAGCAATAAGAAGTTGTAAGAAAACATATACGCCCAACCCAGGGGGCCTTTCCGCGCATGTACTATCCATCCATGGAGTAAAGCTCCACGGGAACACTCCAATTGCCCACCACGACCGGAGATTCAACCTGCCTGAAGAAATGACTGGAAAAAAAACTGGTTCACAGTTGTCGGGTCACCATGTGATGGTATTTTTAGTATTACCATTTTGTTATGTTTTTAGATGTGCAGTATTGCAACATAAGAGTTCTCTGGTTCCAACTGTCCACAGCCTTGTAAACATCTGTCGGCTAAACATAGCCATTGTGGTAAAGCCAGCTATTGAGCAACACTTCTGCAAAAGGGCATAAGAGACATGCTGACACTCTGGAATCTAAATAACAAAGTGGAAATAATTTATTTGTATGGCCTACTATAAGTTATATGAGTGACCATTGTCCACACTTGACCATTTGACCTCATAGTCCATCCCTGTCTTGGGCCTGGAATTCGTAAAGACAGTATGGGGGCTCAAATAATAGATATAGACCCTCTGTCACTAGCCATTCATCCGTCAAAGGGAATAGACCCATTCCAGATATAAAACGGATATAAAAAATATAAACAATAGGACCTCCTCATTTTCCCCCCCTTGTTTTTCACAGAGGAAGGAGTTTGGCCTCATGGGTATCATGGAGCCTATATATGTCCGATAAAAGGTTGCTTTATGAAACATAAAGGCATGTATAAAGCAGATGTAAGGTGTGTAATGTATTATCTATCTCTAAAGATTTCTTCAGAACCAATACCAATATAAGATACAAAATTCCCTATTATTTTAATTGCTTATCTAAGGGGGTGGTTTATCTGGCAACCTGCGTATGTGGGCCCAATATGTGGGTCAGACCATGTGCCCTGTGGGAGTATTTTGGAAAATCTTTCAGTAGCTGAGAGAGGTGATACAAAATCGGCGATAGCAAACTTAGGTATAACACACTGTGACCTGCATAAATTGTGATTCCAGATCATAGATAAACCATGATCAGAGATCAGGAGGGGTGATATGGGTAGAACAGGCTATCAGCCAGGGAAGTTTATTGGATTTATGACCTAAAAATGACAAATGAATTTGGAGGTTTATATTGGGAGTGGGGGGTCTCTTTCTTTTTTTGACATCTAGTGGATTATATATTGACTGACATTTATATATATTTTTTATTTCATGTTTGGCTTATATATATTTTCTATTATATTTTCCACTAAATTTTCTATTATATTTTTGTGATGTTAAAACAAATTGGTTCCTCAACAAATGGATACATTGCAATGCTGCTTATCTCTAGATTTGTATTACTGCATTAATGTGATACTATGTATGTTTTACCAATTGATACAGTTTATATGCTTTCTTGAGATGCATTGGCTAGGCACTTTTTCTAAGCCCTAAGGAAGGGTTATAATTCAAGGGTTAATGATTTTATGGGAGGGTATTTTCTCTAATTTAAAAGCCTTGTTTGAATGTAAACCATTGAGCTTTTGAGAAAGTGGCTGGAGTGCTATGAAATGCGTTAAGCGTAATGGTTGCGAGCATTACAGGCAATACTCTGCTTATGTATTTTGGACATTGGTTTTAAAGGATGAAATAACGAATTTTAACATTTGACTCCAAGGGGTGCTCTGTTCTACACACAGAAACACTCAGATTCGCCAAGCTCAGCATCTGCCACCCGTGATCCACAGGCTAAATGAGAAACATGGAAAAATATTAAATAACCCCCCCAAAAATTGTAGCGAGTCATAAACAAATTATTTTGTCTAGCACATCAAAAAAATGTCGCCCACAGACTTTAATGCATTTCGGTTTTGCTAATTTTCAGTGACGAGAAATGGGTCAGATTCAGCCATCTTTACCAGAAATCAATTGAATATTAATTTGTCAGATAACAGTCAAATTATCTGGTTTTATTTACTAAAACTCAAACTTTTTTTCACTGTTAAGCAATTTTCTCTTGCAGATATCTGTGGGACACAGGGACCATGGGGTTTAGCTTCTACCTTCAGGAGGCAGGACACTAGAACAAAAACTGACTCCGCCCCCTTCAACTATACCCCCTACTCACTGCAGGGGAGCTCAGTTTTTCTAGTGTCCTCAAGGAGTCAGGATGTTAATCCAGTCAGGATTATTCTGCGGCCAGACCTTGTGTTTGGCACCAGGGGTTGTCCTGGAGTTCTCTGCTTAAGGGAATCTCCTTTTAAGGCTTCCCCCTTCGTGGGATATCTGCACTGGGGCGAATAAGTCTCTTATGGAGCGAGCCACACAGCATTTAATGGTGTCATGTAACATGAGCCGTAGCTGTCCAGAGCAGAAGGCTGAATGCGGGCATCCTGTGATATGATGGATGTCCAGGGTCTGTGAGTATTGGCGTTTTTACGCTGGAGCATTTATTTGGCGAGTAATGGTGTTTTTTCGCCCCCTCAACCTCTCCCCTGGTCCTATTGTGTCTTCCGACTTCGGCCCCAGTGTGTTCTGTTAGGCGCGTGGGGAAGGGCGCACCTGGAGATTAATTCTGTGAGACTGCGTTCCACTGCGGAACGCATAGACGTAGCTCGGGTCCGCGATGACTCATCACTTCCGTCAGCGGCATTTTAAGTGCGCAAGGGATTCGAGCAGCGTGTGGGTGTTTGCGGCCAGCCGACAGTCAGCACCTCAGGGAGAAAAGGTCGTTGGCGGTTAGGAACTGAGGTGTCAACACTCCTAGCGTGTGCAGGACCCGTCTCGGTGTTACTAGTCGGTGCTTCGCTGACTCAGCAGTTGTTCTTCACGGTCAGACACAGGGGCCAGGGGCAGGGAGAAAGTGCCGAGGGGGGCAGGCACAAGGGTAAAAGCTTCCTCAGAGCTACCTCAGAGTGTGTTGGTTTTAAAAATTACATAAAAAAAAAAAAAAAAAAGAAAGTTTTTCCATCATGGCGGATAAAAAGTCTGAAGTACCGTTTGCTAGGACCAGTCATGCTGCTTCTAAAGTTAAATATTTAGCATGCTCCAAGTGCCGCAAACGCCTACCAGCTGGTCATAAAGAGACCTTATGCAGTAACTGCGTTCCGCCTTCTTCGGCTGAGGGGTCACTGAGGGCTCAGGAACTGCAGGAAACTGCTGTGACAGACAATAGGGAGGATAATTCTCCTCCGCATGTACCGACCGCCACTGCTCAAACTCACATAGTCGCTGAAGTAGCCCCGCCTGCATGGGCAACCCAGTTATCTTCCGGCATTCCTAAATTGGCGGCATGCTTAGATAAACTTCTAGACAGACTAGATCAGGGTACAGTGGAACCTAAGACCCATGGCCACAAACGTGCAGTTCCTTCAACATCTCTGGAACTCAGTGAGGAAGAATCTATAGCCAATTCTCCTACAGAGGATGATTTTTCACAAAGTGAAGGTGAAATATCAGATGGCCAAGAGGATAATGAGGAGCCGACTAGATCCTCAGAATCTATAGACAAGTTAATTTTGTCGGTAATCAAGTGCTTGGATCTCAAGGAATCTGAGCTTTCATCAGATTCTTCTCAGTTAATGTTTAAACGTCAGAAAAAATCGGTACCAATATTTCCTTCTCACCCTCAACTAGACAACATTGTTCAGTCCGAGTGGGAACAACTGGAGAAGAGATTTCAGGCTAATCGTCGTTTTCAAAGACTTTATCCGTTTCCAAAAGAAAATATTGACAAATGGGGTTCTCCTCCATCTATAGATGCTCCGGTTTCTCGACTGTCTAAGAATACAGCTCTGCCGGTTCCAGACGCATCGTCCTTCAAGGACTCTATGGACAAAAAGTTGGAAGGACTTTTGCGTGCCATTTTTTCCTCATCGGGAGAATCCTTAAGGCCCATTTTTGCAACGGCATGGGTAAGCCGAGCTCTTCAGACTTGGATTTCATCCTTGATGGATGATATTGCTTCAGGAAGACCTAGACAAGAACTTCTGGACATCACTTCACAAATTAAGGATGCGTCCGATTATATTTGTGAGGCATCTCTTGATGCAGCCCAAGTAGTAGCGCGTACTTCAGCATTATCGGTGGCGGCACGCAGATCCTTATGGTTGAAACTCTGGTCAGCAGATCTATCATCAAAGAAATCTCTTACCATTCTACCATTTAAAGGAAAACTTCTGTTTGGGCCTGATTTGGATAAAATTATTAGTCAAGCCACAGGGGGCAAGAGCACGCTCCTTCCACAAAATAAACCTCGGTCTACTTTTCGGAAAGGACGATTTTTTCGTTCCCCACGCTACACCAAGACTTCAACTTCCAGGGACTTCCAGCCTCAGTCTTCAGGAAACAAAAGTAGATTCCAGAATAAGTTCAAGAGCAACTGGCAGAACAGACGAAACCAGGCAAAGCCGTCAGACAAGTCATCTTCAGCATGACTATCAAATCGATCTCAGTCTGCAACCTACAGTCGGGGCCAGGTTGCTTCACTTTCAAGAGGTTTGGCGAAGAACCACTCAGGATTCTTGGGTACAAAAAATTGTATCCCGAGGGTATCAGCTGGAGTTTTCTTCCATCCCTCCATCTCGATTTTTCATGTCAAGAGTGCCAACAGAACCACAAAAAAGGCAAGCCTTTTTCGCAGTAGTACTCAATCTAGTACAAGAAAAAGTCATTGTACCTGTTCCCCCAAAGGAAAAATTTCGAGGGTTCTACTCAAACCTCTTCATTGTGCCAAAAAAGGATGGCTCCTTCAGACCAGTATTAGACCTAAAAAGCTCAATACATTCATTCGACCAGCTCATTTCAAGATGGAATCCCTACGCTCAGTTATTGCCAGTATGAGACCGAACGAGTTCATGGCCGCTCTAGATATCCGGGACACGTATCTTCATATCCCGATTTTCCAAGTCCATCAGAAATACTTGAGGTTTGCTTACCTAGGACTACATTTTCAATTCGTAGCACTACCATTCGGCCTAACCTTGGCTCCACGGATCTTTACCAAGGTGATGGCAGTAGCGGCGGCATCTCTCAGAGTACAAGGGATATCCATTACGCCCTATCTGGACGACATTCTTCTGAAGGCGCCATCTCACCAAGAAGCACAGAACAATCTGGCCCAAGTGATACAATCACTGACAAGCTTGGGTTGGATAATCAATACCACAAAGTCAAAATTAGTTCCCAGCCAAAAACTAAAGTTTTTAGGTATGATTTTCGACACAAAGAAACAGAAAGTTTATCTGCCGCAGGACAAGATAGAGAATATTTTAGCGTTGGTACGACGTCTCACCAAGACTCCGAACACTACTGCTCGGTTTGCCATGAGAGTACTGGGATCCATGGTGGCCACAATAGAAGCGGTTCCCTTTGCGCAGTTCCATCTCAGGGAATTACAATGGAACATTCTAACACAGTGGAAACGAACAAATCTGTCTCAGAGAATTGTTCTACTTCCCAAGACCAAGGTGTCATTGACATGGTGGCTGAACTGCAACAACCTGTCCAAAGGGAGAAACCTTGCAGATCCCCAATGGCGGATCCTCACTACGGACGCCAGTCTAAAGGGCTGGGGGGCAGTGTTCGGCACACTCACAGCTCAGGGGATTTGGTCATCAGCAGAAACTCAACTGCCAATAAACATTCTAGAACTAAGAGCGGTGAGGAGGGCTCTCAGTTATTGGCAACAGATAATGAAGGGAATAGCCATCCGAGTTCAATCGGACAACGCGACAACGGTGGCTTACTTGAATCACCAAGGAGGTACTCGCAGTCGACAAGCACTCCAGGAAGTAAGCCAAATTCTGTCGTGGGCGGAAAAACACAATGCAACTCTATCCGCAATATACATTCCGGGCCTCGAAAATTGGGAAACCGATTATCTGAGTCGACAGACATTGGATCCAGGAGAGTGGTCTCTAAAGCAAGAAGTGTTCACCTTGATCACAGAAAGATGGGGAATTCCGGACATAGATCTTATGGCGTCAAGAGCAAACAGGAAGGTACAACAATTCATGTCTCGTTGCAGGGATCCTCTAGCACTCGCAGTGGATACCATGACGGCTCCATGGGAGTTCCAACTAGGCTACGCATTTCCCCCTCTGCCTCTGCTACCCAGGTTAATTCGAAGAATTCAAAGAGAAAATCACACAGTGATTCTAATAGCACCACACTGGCCTCGACGAGCATGGTTTTCCGATCTGATAAATTTGTCCAGAGAGGAGCCATGGCCACTACCGAATCTACCAGATCTACTATCTCAAGGCCCCATAGTACATCCCAACTCGAAGATGCTCAATTTGACGGCATGGCTATTGAGACCCTAGTGCTGAAACGAAAGGGGTTTTCTTCAGAGGTAATAAAGACCATGATAGCAGCAAGGAAACCAGTCTCGTCGAAGACTTATTACAGAGTGTGGCGTTGTTTCAAAGATTGGTGTGTTCAGAAAGGAATACCTTTTGAGGACTGTTCAATTCCTGGCATTTTAGAATTCCTTCAAGTTGGTTTGAATAAGGGACTGTCTCCGGCATCATTAAGATCCCAAGTATCAGCACTTTCGGTTCTGTTTCAAAGGAAGCTGGCAATTAATGCGGATATTCGAACATTTTTACAAGGAGCAACTCATATAGTTCCTCCATATAGAGATCCTCTTCCTCCGTGGGACCTGAATTTGGTGCTGTCGGCATTGCAGGGTCCTCCGTTTGAACCCTTGGCTTCCATTCCTATGGCGTGGCTTTCCTGGAAAGTGGCTTTTTTATTAGCTATTTCGTCAGCGCGCAGAGTATCCGAACTGAGTGCTCTATCATGTCAACCACCCTTCTTGACATTTCATCAGGATCGAGCAGTTCTACGCACCATTCCTTCATTTGTACCCAAGGTCATATCGGATTTTCATATCAACCAAGACATCACAGTACCATCGTTCTGTCCTCATCCTAAATCAGCTAAGGAGATTGCCTTGCATGCCTTAGATCCTGTAAGAGCCATCAAGTTTTATTTAGACAGAACCAAAGAATTTCGAAAATCATCTTCGTTGTTCATCATTCATTCAGGAATACGCAAAGGTTTTCCGGCATCTAAAACGTCCATATCCCGATGGATAAGAGAAACTATTAGACGCGCCTACGTGGCCAGAGGAAAAACTCCTCCAATACTCATCAGAGCCCATTCAACGAGAGGTGTCAGCACTTCATGGGCCTTCAGGAATCACGCCTCAGCCGAACAAGTTTGCAGAGCCGCAACATGGTCCTCTATCCATTCATTTACAAAATTCTATAAATTTGTGGTCTTTGCGGCATCGGATGCACGCTTCGGGAGGAAGGTATTACAGGCCGCGGTAGTTTAAAGACTTCGGCCTCGCTTCCTCCCTCCCTATTAGTTGGGACAGCTTTGGTATGTCCCCATGGTCCCTGTGTCCCACAGATATCTGCAAGAGAAAAGGGGATTTTGTGTTACTCACCATTAAATCCTTTTCTCTTCAGCAGTCTGTGGGACACAGGGCATCCCGCCCAGGAAGCGATTCCTCAGACTGTTATTCGCCATCAAGTGGTTGTTTGTATATAGTTATGGAGTTCTATTTCTTCTTGGTTAATTCAAAACTGAGCTCCCCTGCGGTGAGTAGGGGGTATAGCTGAAGGGGGCGGAGTCAGTTTTTGTTCTAGTGTCCTGCCTCCTGAAGGTAGAAGCTAAACCCCATGGTCCCTGTGTCCCACAGACTGCTGAAGAGAAAAGGATTTAACGGTGAGTAACACAAAATCCCCTTTTTTTTGACCACATACCCAAACCCAAATCCCCTTAATTTACTTATAAAAGTTCTTAGAAAAATGTGCTGCAAAAAAATGTTGCAACAAATTCGAGCATCATTTCAAATTGTGAGGCTTTTTTGAATTGACGCTCTGAAAACTCAACTTTATCAAGCTGAAGGTAAAAATCATCTTCCAAAGGTTAAAGGGACCATCTACCATTGACTTTTTCATGCTTTTGACAGGTTTTAGCTGGAGTATTTTTAAATTTGGATTTTTAGCAGCTTAAGAGCATATTAAATCCTCAAAGAATTCAGATTTTTGCCTTTTAAAACTAGACCAGAGCAACTCGACCTTTAATAAATAGACCCCTTGTGTTCAGTTCACCTACTTTGGTTCCACATTTTAAGGTGGCTTTTAAAGAACATATAGGGTGGGGTAAAGTTCCAAACAGTTAATGGTTAACAATGTAAAGCCTGAATTAAAGCCATGCGCTAAAGAAATAACAATAGCTGGCACTGGTGAGGGTGTAGAATCACTCTGGGTAGAGATTTTGACTGGGCAAAAGGTAACAAAAAGAATTATCATTGGTGTATGCTATAAACCACCTCGTATAAGTGTCGAGTATGAAGCCCAGCTACTCTTGCAGATACAAGCGGCTTCACAGCTGGGTCAAGTTGTTGCTATGGGTGACTTCAATTATCCAGACATTGACTGGGGTAATGGGGTTGCTAAGACAGAAAAAGCTAGTAGGTTTGTAAATATGCTGAATGACAACTTTTTATTCCAGCTCGTTCAAGAACCTACTAGGAATAACTCTCTTTTGGACCTTGTAATAACTAACAATACTGAACTCATCTCTAACATTTGTGTGGGGGAGCATTTAGGGAATAGTGATCATAACATGGTCTCCTTTGAGATTCTGTTGCAGAAGCAATTCTATAAGGGAGTAACTAAAACACTGAATTTCAGACGTGCAAACTTTGACAGTATAAGGGCATCTCTGCAACATATTAAGTGGGAAATGCTTTTCACAGGGTTAAACACAGAACAAAAATGGGAAGTCTTTAAAATGCTGCTTAATAAATATACTTGTCAGTATATTCCACTTGTAAATGTAACGCTTTCTTGGCCTATCCCGCCAATTAGGGGTTAAGGGTGTCCAGCTAGTGTATGAGCATGGGTTACACTGTGAAACTACACTCAGGGCGGAGCCTTCGCTAAATGGAAGCTTCCCCTTTAAGATGGTGTAAAACTACAACCCACAGGCTAATTAGTGTGAAAGATAGAATAATGGACGCCAGGAGGTTCTTTAGATAGAAAAAAACAAGTGAGATGGTTTATTAGCACAACAATATGCAAAGCAATTGACCACAGGTTTACTCACGCAGGAGTTGTAGTAGGAGTTAGCATATCACAGAGGAGAAAGGATAGCATTGATGATGATGCAGCATGTACAGATGTCACTCCTCAAGTCAAACAGTAGGAAGAATATCTCACTCCCAAAGACCAGCGACCAAAGTGAAACAGGATCGATCAAGTAGGGGTCAGGCAGTGCTCTGCTAAACTGAATTCCCTATCACTGAGTTCCCTACACTAAAGGCACCTTAAAAGCCTTTGGGAGGCTACTCCCTGCTATTCTCCTTGTTGGAGCACAGAACTGCTCATACTACTAAAATCTGACTATCTCTCTCTCCTAGAGAGACTATTACAGATCTGCCCTAATGATAGCTAATCCTCATTCACGGGATTGCCTGGTTCCCGACTTCAGCACCAAAGGTACAGTCCCTTTGGGGTAAATGGCTTACTGGGGCCTTGGTGATCCCAGGCTCAATGGGAAACACCTAGCAGCACAGACACCAGGAGCCAAAGAGGAAGAGGCCACTCCCTACACAGCACTATATAGCAGTGTGGCAGGGGAGTGTCATTACACTCTTTGTCCAATAGGTGTGGATGTTACACTTTACCAGTTAGAAGGGCTGGGCCCAATAACAAGGGAAAATAGAATTTAAGCAAAGGTAGGGGATTAACTCTATAGGAGCCTAATAGATCCTATAGGTCCCTACATAAGCAAGGAACGTCGTTGCAAAGCAAAACCTTTTTGGTTCAATAGAATCGTTGGTGTTGAGGTGGGTAAGAAAAGACGTGCTTTTAAGGCTTTCAAGTTAGCTGGTACAGCCGAAACATTTATAATGTACAAGGAGGCCAATAAATCATGCAAAGAAGTTATAAGGCAAGCTAAAATTGCTATAGAAAAGGATATTGCAGCAAGCAGTAAAAAAAATCCAAAATTATTTTTTAAATATGTTAATAGTAAAAAAATGAAGCAGGAAGGGGTGGGACCCTTACTATCAGAGGGGGGTCAGCTGGTTGATGAAAACAAAATAAAAGCGCAGATTCTGAACTCATATTTTTCATCTGTCTACACAAATGAGGAATCAGTAAGTGAAGGTTTCCTTTTTAACAGTCCCAATTCTAGTAATACAACTAATGATGCATGGTTCACACATGAAGAAATTCAAAAGAGACTAGAACATGTTAAGATTAACAAAGGTCCAGGGCCAGATGGTATTCATCCCAGGGTAATTAGCGAGCTTAGCTCTGTGATTGCCAAACCTCTTTACTTAATTTTTCAGGATTCATTGAGATCTGGCATAGTGCCGAGAGACTGGCGAATTGCTAATGTGGTGCCTCTATTCAAAAAAGGATCCCATTCTCAGCCTCAAAACTATAGGCCAGTTAGTCTGACGTCAGTGGTAGGAAAGCTTTTCGAAGGGTTAATAAAGGATAAGATACTGGACTTCATAGCAAATCATAATACTATGAGTTTGTGCCAGCATGGTTTTATGCGTAATAGATCTTGCCAGACTAACTTAATTTCTTTTTATGAGAATGTACGTAGAGACCTCGATTCTGGGATGGCAGTGGATGTGATTTACTTATTTGCTAAAGCATTTAATACAGTGCCACACAAACGGTTACTAGTTAAATTAAGGAATGTTGGCCTGGAACATAGTATTTGTACCTGGATAGAGAACTGGCTAAAAGATAGACTACAAAGAGTGGTGGTAAATGGAACATTTTCTAATTGGACCAGTGTTGTTAGTGGAGTACCGCAGGGCTCTGTACTAGGTCCCTTGCTTTTCAACTTGTTTATTAATGACCTGGAGGTGGGCATTGAAAGTACTGTTTCTATTTTTGCAGATGATACTAAATTGTGCAGAACTATAGGTTCCATGCAGGATGGTGCCACTTTGCAGAGTGATTTGTCTAAACTGGAAAACTGGGCAGAAAACTGGAAAATGAGGTTCAATGTTGATAAATGCAAGGTTATGCACTTTGGCAAAAATAATATAAATGCAAGTTATACACTAAATGGCAGTGTGTTGGGAGTTTCCTTAAATGAGAAGGATCTAGGGGACTTTGTAGATAACACGTTGTCTAACTCTGGGCAGTGTCATTCTGTGGCTACTAAAGCAAATAAAGTTCTGTCTTGCATAAAAAAGGGCATTAACTCCAGGGATGAAAACATAATTATGCCTCTTTATAGGTCCCTGGTAAGGCCTCATCTGGAGTATGCAGTGCAGTTTTGGACTCCAGTCCTTAAGATGGATATAAATGAGCTGGAGAGAGTGCAGAGACGTGCAACTAAATTGGTTAGAGGGACGGAAGACTTAAATTATGAGGGTAGACTGTCAAGGTTGGGGTTGTTTTCTCTGGAAAAAAGGCGCTTGCGTGGGGACATGATTACACTTTACAAGTACATTAGAGGACATTATAGACAAATGGCAGGGGACCTTTTTACCCATAAAGTGGATCACCGTACCAGAGGCCACCCCTTTAGACTAGAAGAAAGAACTTTCATTTGAAGCAACGTAGGGGGTTCTTCAAAGTCAGGACAGTAAGGTTGTGGAATGCACTACCGGGTGATGTTGTGATGGCTGATTCAGTTAATGCCTTTAAGAATGGCTTGGATGATTTTTTGGACAGACATAATATCAAAGGCTATTGTGATACTAAGCTCTATAGTTAGTATAGGTATGGGTATATAGAATTTAATTAAAAGTAGAGAGGGGTGTATGTATGGATGCTGGGTTTTCATTTGGAGGGGTTGAACTTGATGGACTTTGTCTTTTTTCAACCCAATTTAACTATGTAACTATGTAACTGCATATCAGCTCAGCTTATTATTGCTAAGAGCAAAGTGTTAATATAAAGGCAAATCTCTGGGTTCAGGGAGAGATCACCCCTAAAAGTCATCCATCTGAATCATCCTGAGGTGACAACACTTGTCAAAACTCATCAGCCATTGAGCTCCTTGAAAGGAATGTACGTGTCCTCTTGGATTAAAATAACACCATGACTTTTTAACTTTTTACATGTGAAGGCTGGCAGAGACATCCTTCAAGTTTGCTTAGACTCATGTTTCCTATTTGTTTATTGCAGTAAAATGCCAGTGCTCATTTCCTACTTGTTATAGTTGTATATTTAATGAAAGATCTACTTTAGATCTAATATTATAGGAGTAAATATTTATGTGTGTAGATATAAAAGATAGATAGATATCTTCCTGATCTCTCTTTTATTTAGTATTTTGTGCCTTTCTTCAAGAATCCTTCTTTGTGATGGGGGATTAATACCCTCTGGTAAATTCACTAGAACAAGACCTGACATTATGACTGGATGTGACTAGACATAAATGCAGATTCAAAATTAATCCTACTGGACAGGGAGGTAGGATCTCCCTCCTCACTCTTTTGGTGAAATTTTGATAGGAGTCACACAGTTTTTGTTTTTTCTTTTGTGTTTTATGTTTTATTTTTTACCTCTGTGTAGAAACAGAGGGATGATTCTGAGGTAATAGAGAAGAATTTACCTGATGCCCCAAGACACATAATCTGTAAATAATCGCTTATTGGGAAGAAATGCAGGTGTGGGCATACCCATGGTCCAAGCCCTGTGCTAAAATAGACCCCTTCTATATGCACAGAGAGGCACAAGATTCAATCTAGTACTTTTTGGGAAGAAATACATGTGTGGGATTCCCACATTGTTACCTATGAGCTGTTTTGGCCTCCCCTTTTCTTTTGAGTTAAGTGTGGCTTAACAGAACTTCTGCAAGGGGGCCATGGGTATGGATGTGGGGTAGTTTTAACAGCCTGAAGCTGGTGAGAATGATTATCCACTATCACCTGGTGAGTATGATTCTTCAGTATCTACTGTGTGTTTAAAATGCTCAGTGCACTGGGAAGTCTGCATACTAATTAGCTAATTATGTCCCTCAGCTGAATGCTATCAGGGTTTTGGCTGGAGTTTCCATTCTGCTGACTAGTCACTATCTTGTAAAGTGCAGATGTTCCTTTACTCTTTGCTATTTAATATTTTATGTTTCATTTTGGTGAACCTGCGTCCTCTGTGCAGACACAGATTATAGTTGCTCATGTTGCAAGGTACTGTACTTCCAGCACTGGTTAGAGGTTTGTACTGCTGAAGGCACAGTATGTACAGTATGGCACTTCATTTCTTATGAGTCTGCTCCTAACAAGCAGTTTTCTACCTGACTGGAGTATTCCTGCTGACAAGCCTGAACTATCTGGTAAGGTGCCTGTGTTCCTCGTACTTATTGTATTATCTGAAGTCTTATGTTGTGAGCCTGAGTCCTCTGTGCAAAACTGTTATATTTGCTCTTGTTACACAAGGTACTTTAACGGGCATATTTATCAAGGCTCGAATTTCAAATTGAAAAAACTTCGAAATTCAAAAAAAAGACCAACCAAAATGAAGTCAAAGTTTTTTTTGGTCAAATAGGTCCATTTTCGATCAAATAGGTCTATATTCAGCTGAATTCAAATCGTACAAATCGAAGGAATATCAAATTCGATAAAATTCAATTCAGAGTTTTTCCCCAAAAAAACTTTGTTTTTTCAAAGTCCACCAATTGACTCCAAATAGGTTCTAAGAGGTCCCCCATAGGCTAAAATTGCAATTCGGTAAGTTTTAGATGGCGAATGGTCGAAGTCGAATTTTTAAAGAGGCAGTACATGATAAATTTCGATATTCGAAATTTGGATTTTTTTTCAATTTTGAATCGAATTTGGACTATTCCCTAGTTGAAAAAAAAATAGCTCGAAATTCGAATTTTTTTTCAGTAGAAAATTCACCTTGACCTTTGATAAATCTGCCCCAAGTAATGGCTGGTGAATCGCTCTGCTGAAGCAGTGTGGTACCTGAATTTGGTTAGTGATTTCTCAGTATCCACTGTGTTTGAAACATTCAGTACACTGGGAAGTGTCACGATCGCCGCCCGGAGCAGGTCCAGGAGCTCCGGGCGGTGCGTCCTTCCCTGCCGGCGTCGCTTCCAAAATGGCGGCGCCCATGGCCGCCACGTGGGTAGCGGCGCCGGCGCGATGACGTCAGCGCATCGACGTCGGCGCAAGGACGTCAGAATGGCGCCAAATTCAAATATAAAAGCCTTACCAAGACGCCAAAATGGCACCCAAGTATAGGATTCATTCCTGCGAAGTTTCCTGGGTTTCCTGTCTGCTTTGTTGAAGATATATCTTGTTCCTGTTTGTTGCTGACCTCTTGCCTGGACTTTTGGACTTTGCTAATATTCTGCCTGCCTTTGAACTCTTGCCTGGATCCTGACTACTCTTTTGATTAATCCTTTGGACACCGCGACCTTGCTCCCTCAAGAGGGCTTCCTCCTCGATCCCGACTACCTCCCTGGAGGGACCTCCCGGCTCCCTGACATTATACTTGGGCCATGGATCCCACTGAGGAAGCTCAGCCAGATTTCGGCAGGGCCTTTCGAGGTCTGCATACCCGCATGGAGGCGTACGAAGCTCGGCAAAATTACGTCGGACGCACACTGGAGTCGATCTTGGAAAAGTTATCCATGCTCACGCCGACTACTCCAACGCCGACAACGCCCACGCTAGCTGCTGCCGATATGGCTACACAATCCTGCACTTCTGGTCCGCGAATTCCTGCACCGCCTCTCTACAGTGGCGACCCTCAAGCCTGTCGTGGTTTTGTGAACCAGTGCCAGATTCCGTTCGCCCTGCAACCTGCGGAATTTAACTCTGATTGAGCAAAGGTTGGTTTCGTAATTACTCGTTTGGCGGGGAAAGCGCTCGAGTGGGCATCTCCGCACTGGGAGAAGGAGTCTCCCTTAATTGACGATTCCAAAGCCTTCCTTCATGAATTCCGGACGGTGTTCGACGCTCCTGGTCGGGTGGCGACCGCTGCTTCTCGTCTGTTCCAGATCCGCCAGGGAAATCGCAGTGTAGCGGAATATGCCATTGAATTCCGTACCCTCGCTGCAGAGACTTGCTGGAACAATGATGCCTATCATGCTGCCTTCTACAATGGTCTCTCTATCCGCCTCAAGGATGACCTGGTCTCCCGTGAATTACCCACGCAGGTTGAAGACCTCATTGCTTTGTCTGTCAAGGTGGACACTCGTCAGAGAGAACATCAAGCTGATAGGGACAGAGTCAAGAAATTTCAACCCATGTTGGCTCCTCGCTTTCAAAGACCTCTATTACCTCCTACCTCCCAGCAGCCTTCTGTTATTCCTCCGGAGGAACCTATGCAAATCGGAAGAGCTCGTCTCTCTGAACAGGAGAAACTCCGGAGACGTACGGCTGGACTTTGTCTCTACTGTGGGGGTCAATCTCACTTTGCCAACTCCTGTCCTGTGAAGCCTCAGAGTTCTCCTCTTCAAGGTAACCTTGCAAAGACTCATGTAGGGGTGTTACTCCCAAGTCACAAGAGAACTCTCATAGGTTTCTTCTGCCTTTACAGATCCGTCTGTCCTCTAAGACCATTGTTGGCTCTGCTTTTATTGACTCTGGAGCTGCCGGCAATTTCATGGACGCTCTCTTTGCCAAGCACATGAATGTTCCCCTGTTTCCATTGACTCCTCCACTTCGTGTAACCGCCATTGATGATCGACCCCTTGAATCCGAGTTTATCTCTATGACGACTGGGGAATTGCCTGTACAGGTTGGGACTTTACACAAAGAAAAGTTATCGTTCCTGATTATTTCCTGTCCTTCTGTTCCAGTCGTCTTGGGCTTCCTTGGTTACGCCTGCACAACCCTATTATTGATTGGTCCTCGGGGCAGGTTTCCCGTTGGAGTCCTTACTGTCAACAGCACTGCCTTCCTGCTGAACCCATCCAGAGGGTGAATATTTCTTCGTCAGATTTGAAGACGCTTCCCTCCTTCTACAAGGAGTTCGCTGATGTCTTCTGTAAAAAGTCTGCAGAATTTCTCCCTCCTCATCGTCTCTACGATTGTCCAGTTGATCTCTTGCCTGGAACCATGCCTCCTAGAGGTCGCACTTATCCTCTTTCCCCAGCAGAGACCTCTGCCATGAAAGAGTATATTCAAGAAAATCTACAGCGGGGTTTATTCGCCCTTCCACTTCTCCTGCAGGGGCTGGATTCTTCTTCGTGGAGAAGAAGGATGGAGGCCTACGTCCTTGTATTGACTACCGGGGTCTAAACAAAATCACCGTTAAGAACCGGTATCCCTTGCCTCTGGTCGCAGAACTTTTCGATCAACTGAAGGGGGCTAAAATCTTCTCTAAGTTGGATCTCCGTGGGGCGTACAACCTTATCCGCATCCGGGAAGGTGACGAATGGAAGACAGCATTCAACACTCATGATGGGCACTATGAGTACCTCGTAATGCCCTTTGGTCTCTGCAATGCCCCCGCTGTCTTTCAGGAATTCGTGAACGACATTTTCCGGGATCTCTTGGGGAAGTTTGTGGTCGTATACTTAGACGACATCCTGATTTTCTCCAAGGACCTTGCAAGCCATCGCTCCCAGGTGAAGGAAGTACTCTCTCGTTTGAGGAAGAACTCTCTCTTTGCCAAGTTGGAGAAATGTGTATTTGAAGTGTCCAAGATTCCTTTTCTGGGCTATATCATCTCTCCAGAGGGTTTCGAGATGGATCCCGTTAAAGTGTCCGCAATCCAAGAGTGGCCCCTTCCGCTGAGCACCAAGGCGATCCAGAGATTCATTGGTTTTGCCAATTACTACCGGCAATTCATTAAGGGGTTCTCTTCTTGTATAGCTCCTATCCTGGCCCTCATCCGAAAAGGGGGTAAACCCAGTTCCTGGCCTCCATCTGCCATTGAAGCCTTTCAATCTCTGAAGGATGCCTTCACTTCCGCTTCGGTTCTCCGCCATCCTGATCCGGGGTTACCTTTCTTCATTGAGGTGGATGCTTCTGAAGTTGGAGCTGGAGCTATCTTGTCCCAAAGGCATCCCTCTGATGGAAAGCTGCACCCATGTGCATATTTCTCTAAGAAGTTCTCTCCTGCTGAACATAACTATGATGTAGGAAATCGAGAACTCCTGGCTGTCAAGCTCGCCTTAGAAGAGTGGCGTCATCTCCTTGAAGGTTCTTTGATTCCAGTCACGATTTACACCGATCATAAGAATCTCGAATTCATTCAGTCTCAATGAGGCTGAATCCCAGACAGGCAAGGTGGTCTCTCTTCTTTTCTCGATTCAACTTTATCTTGACTTATCGCCCTGGCTCCAAGAATCGGAAGGCTGATGCTCTGTCGCGAAGTTTCTCTCCGGTGGATTGTTCTCCTGAAAGACAGGAGCCAATTATTCCTCCTGTCAAGATCATCGCTTCATTGTACCCTCAGTTTGCTGATCAAATCCTGGCTGGTCAATCTTCTGCTCCTCCTGATACCCCCATCGGAATGGCTTTTGTACCTCCTGAGCTTCGTCTGCCTATCCTGCAACAGACTCATAGTTCCAAACAAGCGGGACATCCTGGTCCTGTTAAAACTCTTGAACTTTTACGGCGTCTAGTCTGGTGGCCAACAATCCGTAAAGATGTCAAAGACTTTGTTTCTGCCTGTACTGTTTGTGCCACTTCCAAGTCCAGCCATTCTCGCCCCAGTGGGTTACTACAGCCGTTGCCTGTTCCCTCTCGTCCTTGGACGCATTTGGCAATGGACTTCATTGTTGAACTTCCTCCCTCTAGTGGGAACACCGTGATCTGGGTTGTCATTGACCGCTTCAGCAAGATGGCCCACTTCATCCCTCTACGGAAGCTTCCATCTGCAGTGGAGTTGTCACAGTTGTTCATCCAGTTCATTATCCGCCTGCATGGCTTCCCGGCCGAGATCGTTTCTGACAGAGGGTCCCAATTCACGGCAAAGTTCTGGCGTTCCCTGTGCAAAGATCTGGGTATTAATCTTCAGTTCTCCTCAGCTTATCATCCCCAGACAAATGGAGCGGCTGAGCGAGTGAACCAAGCCTTGGATCAGTTCTTGAGGAACCACGTTTCCCTTTGTCAAGATGATTGGTCTGATCTCCTCCCGTGGGCGGAATTTGCTCATAACAATGCCTGCCACACTTCCACTGGAAGGTCCCCATTTATGTCGGTGTATGGTCAACATCCTCAAGCCTTCCCACAAGACTTTGTGTTGTCTGATGTTCCGGCCGCTGATGACCATGCAGCCCATATGTCTGCTGTTTGGGCTGCATCCAAGTCAAACCTGGAGAAGAGTGCTCTGGTTCATAAGACGTTTGCAGATCGTAGACGTAGACCCTCTCCTCCCTACAAGGTCGGTGATAAAGTTTGGTTGTCTTCCAGGAACATTCGGTTGAAGGTACCATCTCCTAAGTTGGGTCCGAGGTTCGTAGGTCCATTCTCCATCTCGGAGGTGATCAATCCTGTGGCTGTCAGACTTCAGCTTCCCCCTGAGATGCGAATTCCCAACGTGTTTCATGTCTCCTTGGTGAAACCCGCTACCTCCAACTGCTTTTCCGTTGTCCAGCCTCCCCCTCCTACTATCTCTGTGGATGGTCAACAAGAATATGAGGTGGAGAAGATCCTTGACTCCAGAATCTCCAGGGGCTCTCTTCAGTACCTCATCAAGTGGAAAGGCTTTGGACCTGAAGAATGCTCCTGGGAAGGACGCTCTGATGTCCATGCTCCTCGTCTGGTGAGGGAGTTCCACTCCAAATTTCCCCAGAAGCCAAGTCCTGGTGGTCCGGAGGCCCCCCGTGAGGGGGGGGTACTGTCACGATCGCCGCCCGGAGCAGGTCCAGGAGCTCCGGGCGGCGCGTCCTTCCCTGCCGGCGTCGCTTCCAAAATGGCGGCGCCCATGGCCGCCACGTGGGTAGCGGCGCCGGCGCGATGACGTCAGCACGCCGACGTCGGCGCAAGGACGCCGATGACGTCAGAATGGCGCCAAATTCAAATATAAAAGCCTTACCAAGACGCCAGAATGGCGCCCAAGTATAGGATTCATTCCTGCGAAGTTTCCTGGGTTTCCTGTCTGCTTTGTTGAAGATATATCTTGTTCCTGTTTGTTGCTGACCTCTTGCCTGGACTTTTGGACTTTGCTAATATTCTGCCTGCCTTTGAACTCTTGCCTGGATCCTGACTACTCTTTTGATTAACCCTTTGGACACCGCGACCTTGCTCCCTCAAGAGGGCTTCCTCCTCGATCCCGACTACCTCCCTGGAGGGACCTCCCGGCTCCCTGACAGGAAGTCTGTATGTTAATTAACTAATTATGTCCCTCAGCTAAAAGCTATCAGGGCTCTGGCTGGAGTTTCCATCCTGCTGTCTAGTCACTGCTATCTGGTAAGGTGCAGATACTCCTCTGGGCCTCTTGCTATTGTTGTTTCAAAAAAATTCTATTTTTGAGTCCTGTGTGCATTTATATTTGCATTTATTACACCAGGTGCTGGAGGTTTGCACTGCTGAAGCATTATGGTACCCCATTCATTTTATACACTTAGTCTGCTAGCAAGCAGCCTGCCACCAGGGCTCATACTAGAGTATTCCTACTGTCTAGCTCATGTTATCTGGTGGGGTGCCTGTGTTCATCTGACTTCTTGTATTGTTGTCATCGGAGGTCTTAGACTTGTGAGCCTGGGTTCTCTGTGCAGACAGAGTAGGTATGTGTGTTCTTATTTCACCAGGTATTTCCAGGACTGGCTAAGGTTTGTTCTGCTGTAGCAGTATTGTACCCCATTTTTTCCTATGATGTTTTAGCACTTAACAGGTAGTTTGCCTATTTGTACAGTGCCTTTTTTGTGTGATGTAGGTTTTCTTAGAGATTCATCTGGTGATTTTAGTTGGGAGCTCAGTTGTAGTACAACTACATCTACATAGTTTTGGTGACTGTAGGTTTCCCTTCTTTAATTGTTGGTATGTTGAAGGGCACTTACTGTAATGTCTGCTGGCATCTTAACAGGCTTGAAGCCAGCTTGTAGTCTTGGTTTGGGTGGCCTCTTGCCATGGAGCTTGGCTTGTGTGGCCTCTGACCTTTATTTTGGCTTGTGTTAGGGCCCTTGTTATGGTCGTTAGCTCTCATGGATGCTAACCTTCAAGTGCTGTTGGTTTTACCATAGCCTTTGACTCATGGGTCTGCTGGCCTTTTACCAGGGCCCTTGGCTCTTGTTCTGCTGGCCTGTTGCATGGGCCTTTGGCTCATGTGGCCTTTCTCTGGGTCCTTGGCTCGCTTGTTTTGTTGCTGATGGTCTTTTCCATAGCACTTCGCTCAGATGTTTGCTGGCCTTTTTCCAGGGTTCTTGGGTTGCTGGCCTTTTTTCTGTTGCCCTTGACTAAGGTGGCCACTAGTTTTTATTATAGTACTTGTGAGGCTTGTTGTTCTTGCTGGGGCCCTTGGTGGGCATGTCTGTTTGCATTGTGGGAGTCCTTGGCAGGAGAACAGCCATTGATTTTTGTCTTTTGACCCTTGCATGCATGGTTCAGATTGCACCAGCATTGGGCATGATTGGTTGTTTGGTTGAATGTAGCATAGGTTGCACCATCAGCTGGTGTTTGCTATTAGTTTCAAAGCTCATAGCTGGTTTTGGTGCTGATTGATATTCAGCAGCTGCGGTTGGTCATATGTTGTCAGTTTTATAGCTGACCTTTGCTTCTGCCTTGAATGCATTGTTTTTGGTCTTGTATGCCACTGCTTACTGGCAATAAGACTGGCTTGTGGACCAGTATTTTGTGTTCTGTTGTTGCATGTGTGCAAATGGTTGCGTGTGGTGGCCTTGTCTCCAAGGGTGGCATTCACAATAGATAGATTATGTGCTATTGCTTGTGTGGTAGAGCTCCACTCTGGTGTTTTGCATACACTGCAGCTGACAGATATCAGGAGCTGCATGTGTGACAATGGCCTTGTACATCTATGTTGGCATACATCATAGCTGGCTTGTCCACAAGTGATTCTCATCATGTATGGTGGCTGGCTCATTTGCCAGTGGGATGTGCATCATTGCTGGTTGAATGCCCTATTCAGATTTTGTGGTTGGTGGTGCTGCTGGGCTCTACCAGCATGGCTCTACAATGGTTACAATGGAATGCTGGATTAGAATATCCCAGAGTTGGTGTTAATCTGGTTAAATTTTCATTAGGTGTTTATCAGCATTGAGTTGGTGGATCTTTGGCTGGTCTCTGGTGTGGAGTTGACTTCGGTCAGCACTGCTGTGAGCTGCAGGACTAGGCTAGTGTGGGACAAGTCTTTTTAGGGCTAGTGCTGAGGATAGTTGTAGTACAGCACACCAGAACAAATATATGTTGGTTGTTGTCGATTCATTCAGTCATTGGGTAGAAGCTTTCCCTACCAAGAATTGTACTGCAACGGCATGAATTCTAATAAATAGATTTTCAGTAGATGGGGATCCAAGTTTTGTGGGTAAATTCATGCAAGAAACCTGCAATCTGCTAGAAATTAATCAAAAATTTCACATCTTCTATCACCCAGAATCTGCTGGACAGGTCGAGCCAATGAACAGGACAATCAAAGATTCACTTAAAAAAATTCTAAATGAATGTGGCACAGATTGGGATGAAAAGTTGCCATTTGTTTTAGCGACAATTCGCTCTAGAGTGTGCAGTCTACTGGTTTTGCACCATAAGAAGCCCTCTTAGGGATAGCAATGAGAACATCTGTTAAATCCTGTCCCATCAGCATTAGATACTGTAGCTTTATCTGGGTCATGGGTAGAAACATTAAAAGATCATGTCATAACAGTGCATAAAGCTGTGTGTGCCACAATTGAATGTACCCAAACAGTACTCAACAATCCCCAGACAATCTCTGAAGATGTCGTTCACAAATTCTTGGAAGTTGGCAGGGGCATTGCAGAGACCAAAGAGCATTACTAGGTACTTGTAGTGTCCATATCTGGTATTGAAGGCTGTCTTCCACTCATCTCCCTCTCATATGCAGATTAAGTTGTATGCTCCCGTAGATCCAATTTAGCAAATATCTTCGCACCTCTGAGTTGATCGAAGAGCTTGCAGATAAGAGGGGGGTATTGGTTCGTAACCATGATCTTGTTGAGACCCCTGTAATCGATACAGGGACATAATCCACTGTCCTTTTCCATGAAGAAGAATCCTGCCCCCACAGGGGAGGAAAAAGAACAAATGAATCCCTGCTGGAGGTTTTCTTCAATATACTCCTTCATCGCAGAGGTCTCAGCAGGGCATAGTGGATAGGTTCGACCTCTGGGTGCATGGTACCTGGAAGAAGGTCAATGGGACAGTCATAGGAGTGATGAGGAGGGAGAATCTCTGTGGACTTCTTGCAAAAGACATTGGAAAAAGTCCTTGTATACTGTTGATAAGGACTGAAGATCCGCAGACACGAGGGATACCGGTGAATTAGGGGATAAACAGTTTCTTTGGCAAAAAGGGACTCCAATGAGATATCTGATTGGCTGACCAGTCAATGGAAGGGTTGTACAGCCGGAACCAGCGCAACCACAACACCACAGGAGCCGATGGACAGTGATGAGAAATTACACTTTTCACGGTGCAGGGTTCCAACAGTTATAGTTGTCCAGATGTCAAGTAAATTATGTCAGACATTAACGGTCTATCATCAATCGCTAGGACTCTGAGGGGAGTAGAAAGCAGAAACAAAGGAACACTCAGCAACTTGACAAAAGCAGCGTCCAAGACTGAGATTTTGACCGTTTAAAAATTAAGTTGTATCTGTAATGGTAGGAGAAATCGTGAGAGTTATTTTGGGGAGAAGGTTTCATGAAACCCAGATAAGATTCCCCAATCCTACCTAGGCATGGAGATCTTTCCAACTTTAAGGGACAGTTGTTGGCAAAATGGGCTTTACCACCACAGTAGAAGGACAGACCAGCCGCACTTCTCCGGAGCCTCTCCTGTTCAGACATCTGTGCCCGTCCAATCTGCATAGGTTTCTCCGGAGGTGGAGAAGAAGGAGCAGGGAGAAAAGATCTTTGAAACCAGGGTGCCAGAACAGGTTGAAATCTTCTACTATGCTCCTTATTGGCATGATGCTATCAAAGTTGTGTGTCAACCTTAATTGCAAGAGCAATCTTCTTCTTTGAGTCTGCTCGACAGGCCTTGATAGAAGACAGCCCCATATGTCTCATTGTTCCAATTAGTTTCTGCCATCAGAGTTTTAAAGTCAATTGCATACTCACTGGCGCTGCGGTTCCCTTGCCGGATCTGTAGGAGATGGGAAGAGACATTAGCGACATGACATGGGGCTCACCATCCAATGAAGTCTTTGGAGGAGCAGCTGCTGTGGTAGGTAGGATGCTGCGGGGAGACAGATTGGGTAGCTGAGGATGAGTAGAGTATAATAGTGCTTTATTAGCAGAGTCAGACAGCCATTACACAAAAATAACTTTCACTTTTAAGCTCTCAGGAAGTATGCACATTATGTATTGAGCATAGTGACATCTACAGGCCTTTTTTTATAAACACCATAATCACCATGGCAAATCTCATCTGAAATCTTACTTGAATGACACACACCATACCGTATTCTAGTAAATCAGCAAGCAGGCCTAAAATTACTTTTCAACTGTAAAACATAGTAATTTAGACTGAAAAAAGACACACATCCATCATGATATCTGTATGGTCTAAGGTCAATTTAAGGTTAAAGTACTGCTAGGACCTGTTCATGTACTTTATGGGGAATGTGACAAGTCATGCCTGACATATCAAAGAAGAGATGACAAGAGCTATATAGGGTTCCTTTCTTGTCCATTTGGTCACAGAGATCAAATCATATTGCTGATTAGTCATGCTACATTCCAGCTATTTGAAGTGAAGACAAAATAAATGGAATTCTGAACTTCTGGGTAGCTCTTAAACAAAGGTTAAATATAAAGATGAATGAACTATTTTACCTTAAGGTAGCACACTTGCATTCTTCTAACTGTTGCTAAATTCTCAGTCCAAAGGTATATTAACAAAAAATATGCACAATGCTTTTCCTTTATGCCAGTTTACTAAAGCTATTGCATATTCATGTTCATATTTAGCAACTCTCACCACTGAAAAGCATTATTTTAAAAAGCATTATTTAATTTTCTTACTGTATCACACTAAATGTATGTACCTGTAAGACTGCTGGGTAATATTGTCCCCTGTGCTTTCCACTACAGTACAGAGGAACTAGTTAATACTTCAACCTGCAGCCTCCAGCCAATGATAAAGGAGAGAGAGTCTGTGTCCTGCCCCCACAACCAGGAAGAGGATTCAGGAGGAACAGGAGAGGAAGGGACCAGCGAGAGAGAGACTGCTGTTAAACTGCAAGGGAAGAACACTGCAGTGTGCAGCCTGCTTGGAGTTGTTTGCTGCCGTAGAGATGTGAAAATCTTAGACACCCTTACACATTACAGACAGGCACATCCCTAGTAATATGGACACCTCAGTGGGTCCTTATGGGGACCTTGTGCTTATGTAACCCCTGTAGTTCACAAACTGTTGCTATTGATATGTTTCTTCCAGCTATGCCATTGTACCTGGGTTACTCAGGAGAGTTTCCCTGAAGAGGTTATAAGGTAATGGTATAGAAATGCAATACATATAGCTAAGTGCAATTTATTTTTGGTCTCTGAAAAGGTTTCTTGCATGATGTGCCTTAACTGCTACATTTTCAGTATTTACTCTTTGAAAGGTTCCTTGTCGGGACGGAAGGAAGTCACCAGGGGGAGAATGTAGGGATGTGAAAATCTTAGACACCCTTACACATAACAGATAGGCGCATCCCTAGTAATATGGACACCTCAGTGGGTCCTTATGGGGACCTTGTGTAACCCCTGTAGTTCACACAGTGTACACCAGATGGCACTGTACCAGAGTATAAAAGGTTTAGGAAACATGAGGTCTGGGTCCATTGCTTTAGCCCAACCAAGCAGGCTGGAAGGGAATGGGTAGTGTCGACCCTAGGCGCCTTGGCCCTAGTAATTAGACAGCTATACTCAATTATAGATCACTCTAGGAGTGATAGAGAGGTTATTTAGATGAGCAGCTCAAGGCTCCTCTGAGGAGATTAGAGGGATTAAGATCCCAGGGTATTACTGACCCGGAGTAAGGACTAGTTGAGATAGGGATGATAGCAATTCCCCTAGTCTGCCACTGGAAGATATCCTGAAAACTGGGCAATACCCCTCATATGCTGCCAACTTACTCTCTGCTGTAAATTCCCTAGCCTGTGGGGATTCAGCCTATATGTGCTGTGAGTATATGCTTCCTTTATGCTGCTGTGTATGTTCTATGCTCCATTGTGGATCAATGTGCTTGATGATCCATGTGCTATTGTTCAACAAATACAGTTCTATGTTCAAACGTTAAAGAACTACTGGTGCCCATCATTGTGCTATTGCACTTAGTTACAGTTTATAATAAAGGAGTAAACCTTTATCAATAATAATACTTGTACTAATTAAAATAAATATATTAATACAAATATACAGGATCAATGATTAAACCTTTTGATATACTGCTTGTGAGAATTAACTTACACACACACAAGTAAAGGTAGAATTTAAAAACGTTTACTTAACTTCATATGATGGTAATTACAAGAATAGCCAGTTCTGCACAATCGGGGAGCCCCACAACCTTTGGTTCATCACCCTCAGGTTCCCGATAATCAAGCGATGATCCAAATCCTGGCACCCACTCATGGGTCCGAGGCGAAGCTACCCATATAAAGTGAAGGTGTGCTTTAACCCTTTAACCCCAAATGCTGACCTAGGCAATATAGTTAGCTAGCCCAAAATGCTGTCCAATGGAATTCTAAAAGATCAGCAAGAACTTTGTATCTCTTTCACCAAGACACAGTTTGTTACTCAATCTGAGTCTTGTCTGTCTGCTGTCTGTTTATTCATTCTTAAAGATGTTTGCTGGCCAACAATGCCTGTGTTTGCTATAGAACGTTTGCCCAGCAATATAACTACATCAGGGACATTGGATTCAAATAACTATCCCAAAATCTTATACTTACTCAAACTTAAGGTTTGATTCACTATAAATCAGATATACTGTATATTGTAAATCATTAAATCAAATATCCACCGTGCTACATTCCACCCCTTGATTTACAAAATATACTGATAATGGATATAATTGCTGATGGAAATTTGCTAATATATATATTACTAATAGATGCTCCCACAACCCCACCAAATAATATTCTGCACACATACCCATTTAACTATTGCTTGAAACAATTTATACAATGAGACTGTGTAATTCTGATTGAAGGATACTTCATTTAGTAATAGATTAAAGAAATCTCAACTACATCCCAAGTCATAAAATACTTCTGTAATGATTAGTGCCCCATGACAAAATCTATGTCTACGTGTAGACAAATAACTTGGGAAAACATATGACAAGCATCCCTTTTGCTCTGCTTTATCATTACAGGCTTTCAGCTGCTCAAATACTTTAGCCAAGGGCAGGTTACATTACGGGCTTTACAGTTCACCTAGTTAAACAGCACTTCTTCAGGAAGCAATATGTTTACTATTCACTGTATCTGCCATGCACTTTATTTTACCGAACCTGCCTCCTTATAGAACAATGGCAACTGAATTCAGCTCAGCAGAGTTCAGCAACACATTCTGCCAATGCTTTTCCAAAATACCAATCTATCACTAGTAGCCACAAACTTCAACCATAAGGGTGTACATTGCTCAGTGTATTCAAATCACCTGGGATGATACTATCAAGTCTAGTGACTTTGTGTAAACTACTATGTCCTTCAGCAGAATTGTATATTCCAGTATTATGCATTTCAATCATATAGAGATATCTCTCTTCAAAACAACCCATAACATTAGCATTACATTACACATATACTGTTACCCTATTTACACATATGCAATAATTACTTATTCCATAATGCTATGTTTACATAGCAATTTATCTCTTAGGATAATAAACTACCCTGTTATCTTTCTATGCATCAAAATGTTTCACATACTAAATTCTTTAAGATACACCATACTCTATGCTTCAGGTTTACTGCACAATGTTATATACCTTAGAACATATGTGGCTCTCCAGAGGATTTTTATGGCCCTTATTCTGTTCACTGGCTCTATATACTTCATTGTATGACATTATCATTTTAAGATAATCTGTCCCTGAAACTATGGGGTGCCGTTTGTCCCATGTACATTATGTCAAAAGTATATTTTGTAAGCAAAATTAATCTGTTAATAGGATTTTCTGCATCATTTGGACAGAATTAATGAGAACATGGATTTTGTGCCACAAAATATATGTAGTCTTGCTTAAATATGTATTGTGGAACAAAACTGATAATAGTTAGCAAAAATAAATTGTGTACATATAATATATCTATTGTATTTTGACAAAAGTGCAATTTACTTTTTTGTAGCACAAACACGTTTTGCTCAACTTCCAACAAGTTTTGCTCAACTTTTGTTGTTTTACAAAAGAACATACAGCTTTTGGTGTCACCAAATACATTATGTACAACCATCTT
This sequence comes from Xenopus laevis, assembly GCF_017654675.1. Classification (NCBI taxonomy): domain Eukaryota; kingdom Metazoa; phylum Chordata; class Amphibia; order Anura; family Pipidae; genus Xenopus; species Xenopus laevis. Next base: position 46,974,924 of record NC_054384.1, on the reverse strand, counting down.
TATTTAAAAGATATGTATGTTTTCACATTATCTCTTTTGTTTGACAAAATGGATAAACATCAGTGTCTGTTCTTCAGATATCTACAGTATATCACCTAATTCATTTTGTCAGCTAATATTCTGATACAAACTATGTAGAAAGATTACTTTATCAGTTTTGTGCTATCAGAATTATTTTGTCAATGTAGCATTATTTTTTATCATTTTGTAAGAATTTTGAAAGCCAATTAAAATTTACTGACAATGAACAAATCATGGCTCGTGTTATTAGTTTCCGCCCACCCCCTATTGTCTCCTGTTACCAATCCACTGCATGATTTTATAGTCCAATCAAAAGCTTTCTTCTAAATGTAATATGATCTACACATCAATAGCCACCTCTTTTAGATCAGCTAGTGCTGCTTTCTCAAGAGCTCCAGCATACTTCCACATCAGTGTTCAAATATGGCATCTTCTGAGGTGAGAGCACATGATCTTGTTTTTGTCTTAATGTTATTGTACATAATTACTGATTTCTAGCTGATAAATGTAAGCAAGCGGGATTTTATAGCATGCCCTATACATTTGCATAAAGCATTCATTAGACTCTTTGGTATTGTAGTGCAAATGTGCCCAAGAATTATTCTTTTCACAGGTATTACTTGGTTTAAAGGAGAATTGCCATGAACTATAAACCATACCATTTTTCTCACAGATATATAACATTAATTACTACAATAAAATCTATACCCAACTGCATCAAATTTGTGTTATAAACACACTTTCTTCTCACTTATTTCTAACAGCTCTCCAGATCAAGCATTTTCAGAATCTGAAAGTAGTAGAATCTATTCAGTTCAGCAATATTAACTTAGGCCCGCCCATGTTTCCTGAGTCATATTTCCCCTCCCTCATCCTCTAGTAACATCATATCTGTGCGCAACACCTCTTTGTTTGCAGACAGGGGAGCATTATTGAAGAACTGAATTTGTGCCTCTGGTTTGGTTGACAGAACATAACTTTTCAAACTGATTGTAGAGGATCATTTTCAGTAGTACTGCTCCTTGTCCTTCTCAGGCATGTATTGTTTAAACCTATAATCTCCCACAGTATTGTAAATACCTGTACTGTTCACCTCAGAGTCAGACCCAAACTGTAATTGACTGCATTGTTCTCCTGATCAAATCTCACACAAACTGCTGGAGTATGTATATATTATGTACACAACATACTATATTCCCTGTGTGTTTGCCAGGGCAGCCATCAGGGGGGACAGGGGGTAGAGTTGTAGGGGGCCCGGGGGTAAGGGGGGCCTGGCTACGCCACACTTACTTGATTAGCCGGGCCCCCCATCTTTCTGAGTGCTGCTGGAAGGCATGGACGTTTAAGGGGCCCTGGCCACCAATTTTCTTATAATGTCCCCCAATTTAGGCCACCAATTTTTCTCATGTGGGGTCCTAGCCACCAATATTTTTTAATGGGGGGGCCATGACCACCAATATCTTTTTATTTTTATTAACATGTGGGAACCCTAGCCACCAATATTTTTTTTTTTACTGTGTGGTGGGGGGCGGACCTGTGGGGTGGGAGGGAGGACCTGTAGGTGTGGCTTGCAGTGGGCACAGCCCAGGGGGCCAGGAAATTTTGTCGTATGGGGCCCTGTGATTTCTGATGGCGGTCTTGGTGTTTGCTATGCTCTGCTGTCCTACACTGCCTGTATGCCGTACTTCATGCTGTATGGCTGAGATTCTAAATATGTTTATAACACAACATTATTTCACATTGGCACAGCTCCTCTCTGATACACATTAAAAGAAGCATCCCTGCCCTGCTTTATGGTTGAGATTATAGCTATGTTTATAGCATTCTTTCACACTGGCATATTTCCTCTCTGATCCCATTATAAGCAACTTTTGAGGGGGGAGAGTTAAACATATTAATGGAACGAATGTCACATTAAGGGGCATATTTATCAAGAGTTGAATTTTGAATTGAAAAAACTTTGAATTCAAAAAGACCAACCAAAATTAAGATAAATGTTTTTTTTGTGTCAAATCGGTCCGTTTTCTTTTGAATAGGTACGTATTCTGCTGAATTTTAATTGTTCTAATCGAATAAATATCGCATTCGATCAAATTCAATTCAAAGTTTTTCCCAAAGTCCACCAATTGACTCCAAATAGTTTCTAGAAGGCCCCTCATAGGCTAAAACAGCAATTTGGCAGGTTTTGGATGATGAATGGTGAAAGTCGAATTTTTAAAGAGACAGTACATGATAAATTTCGATATTCAAATTTTTTAATTTTTTTCAAATTCAAATTGAATTTCGACTCTTCCCTAGTCGAAGTACACAAAAAATAGCTTGAAATTACACCTTTTTTTCCTTTGAAAATTCGCCTTGAATTTGATAAATCTGCCCCTATTGAAACTACAATCCCCATAATTCCTTGCAAATGGCAGGCTTATGATAAAGGTCATGTCCTTATGACATCATATTTGTTGGGGGAATCAGTGTGATTGGCTCCTCCAGGGGGGATACATAGGAGCATACTTGGAGCTGATTATGATGACACCTTGTTGCAGACTATGCTGCTTTTGAGTTTGCCTGCATGGAATTAGTAAAAGCTTGGTTGAGGATGCAGAGGTGACATAAGGCTATTGTTTCATTATGTAATAGGTTTTATTTTTTATTGTTAACTTTACTGTGTAATACTTAAAAATAGAAATTACTATATCTCATGACAGTTCTCCTTTAAGTTTTCATGAAAACATCTATATTTATATTTTTTAGTTTCATGCTTTCATAACTATACTCCTTAGTCTAACAAAAAAATGGAGAGTCATAGATTCAACCATTAAAACCAGGATTGTTTAAAATGCTGTTGACAATGTGCTGAACTAACACTCCAGAATCCTTTAACAATTGTAATAACTGTAAAAGTGATTACTTTCCTTCTCTATTAAAGGATCAGTTCAGTGTAAAAATAAAGTGGGTAAATATATAGGCTGTGCAAAATAAAAGTGTATCTAATATAGTTAGTTAGGCAAAAATGTAATGTATAAAGGCTGGAGTGAGTGGATGTGTAACATAATAGCCAGAACTCTACTTCCTGCTTTTCAGCTCTCTAACTCTGAGTTAGTCAGTGACTATAAGGGGGGCCACATGGGACATAACGGTTCAGTGAGTTTGCAATTGATCCCAGTATTCAGCTCAGATTCAAGAGCAACAGTTATGACCTATGTGCCCCCCCCTCAAATCCCTGATTGGTTACTGCCTGGTAACCAACCAGTGGAAACCAAGAGAGCTATTGTTGAAATACTAAAGTATCATGCATTTTACAACTTTTCTTAGTGCTCAGTGCAAATGTATCTACAGCATAACATTGTATAATAAGGAATTTTTAAGGTATGTTTAAAAAATAGCATAACTCACATGGAGTCATTTGTGTTTCTAGGTGCACAAGTATAAGAGCACCAAATCGTGCAAGAGCTCACATAAGAAACATATTTGCCCTGGGGAAAGCTGCACTCTGCTTCTTGTGCTGCATTAAAAATCCGGTGTGGGGAACAGAGTGCAACATCAGCGGGGCACATGCAAGCCCTATTTTTATCTGTTTATTAACACATAGATGCATATGGTAGAACTGCCTGTAACATGCAAAGAAATACAATTTGGATGTTTTCAAATAGTGTACAGTCCTGTAGATCTTGTTTGTTGCTATAGGGGTAGTATAACTTCTTGTTTAACGTGTGCAATAAATATGGCTTGTGCTGAATATACTTTTTTTAATTGTTGTTTTAACCACATAAAATCCATGGTTTTGCTATTTCTTCAGGTAAGCAGAGCAAGCAGGAAATTAAAATTACTACATATATGGTCCATATGAGTTAGATAATTATATGCATTATATGCAGTTGGATTATTTATAATTTGTTTGCCTAATTATTATCTAATTACCTACCATTCAAGGAACAAACAAGAAGTAGCTTCATTTTCTGTAACAATATGTTCAGCACAAACAGGGTCGGACTGGGCCAGCGGGACACTGGGAAAAAAACCCGGTGGGCCCGGCTCTCAAGGGCCCGTGCCAGCCCAGACCCCCTCCCCGATCAGCCTAAACTAACTAAAAGAAAAATAAGTGTAGCACGCTGTGGAGGATTTTGCACATGCAGTATGATTCCTTGCGTGCATGGGGCCCCCACGGTTTGGAACCTGGAGGGCCCAAATGCGCCAGTCCAACCCTGAGTACAAACCATTTCCTTCACCTTCCTAAATTGGAGTAGTAGTTGTAACACTGGCAAGTTTTATTTAAGTAACAGTTGTAAGGTCATGGCAGCCCCCACCTGTCATTGCGTTATAATTTCTGCTTACCACCCAGAGTTTTAGTTCAGACATAAAACATCCAGGGAGAGTATGATTATGATCTCTTTGCTGCACAGATATACAACCTGCAGCTTTTAGTCATCTGAGCTTCATAGAGCAATAATAATTTGGTGACCCCATTTGAAAGCTTAAAAGCGGCAGAAGTGGAAGGCAAGTAATTCAAAATCTATAAAAAATACAAATGAAGACCAACTGAAAACCTGCTAATAATAGGCATTCTCTCTTTCATTCTCTCCTATCCACTATTTACAAAAGCACATTCTTAACTTGATTCTACTCTTACTAAAGCCTAAATTAACTTTTAGTATGATGTAGACATTGGTATTTAAAGACATTTTTCAGTTGGTCTTCATTTTTATTGTTTTCAGTTATTTAGCTTTCTGTTTTAGTAGCTCTCCAATTTGGTATTTCAGTGGCTAATTGGTTTTAGCTTACTTACCCTAGCAACCACATAGTGGTTTAAATAAATAAATTCATGGAATTTAAAAATAAGAGAGCCTTAATAGGAAGCTAAGCAATAGGAAGTAACAATAGCAATAAAATTGTAGCCTCTCAGAGAAATATTTTTTGGTTTTCAGGGTCACTGACCCCAATTGGAAATATAAAAAGAGGCAGAAAAGGAATGCAAATAATTCCAACTCTATAAAAAATAATGAAGACCAATTGCAAATGTGCTAGTAATAGGATATTCTAAAACTTATAGGAAAACTAGACCTCATATAAAAACTCCTATGTAAAACACTGATTTATTTAAATATATAATTTTCCTAAAAATTTACTTTTCTAGTAGTATGTGCCAATGGGTAATCCTAAGTAGAAAATTCACATTATGTGAATGACAGTTGTAAATAGTGTTGGACAAATCTGGCGTGTTTTACCGAAAATTTGCGAAAACACATTGACAAAAGTCAATGGATGTTTTTCTTGCAATATTTTTCAAAATGTGCAACTTTTTTCAACTATGCATTAGAGTCTGTAGGCATTTTTTTGCTTTCAAAATATTTTACTCATCCCTAGTTGTAAATCCTGTTGTAGAATTTACACTAGTTATTTTTACACAGACTTTTGCATATAGCTTTTAAGACAATGCATTGACAATTTATGAGATAAACACTTCATCTATAACTATTTTTTTCTTATTTTTAGGGAGTTCTAGTTAATAATATAAAGAGATTGTTTGAGTTAAGGCTGACCATATCTGAAATTGCAAGACGATTGGATATCAGTCGAAATATGGTCTATAGACTGATGGATGCAAATGGGATTTCATAGCAGAAATTCACCAGCATTAATGATGCTACATTGAAAGAGGAGATAAAAGATATTAAAAAGTGTCACATGCATGCAGGTGAAGTTTTCATAAATGGTCACTCAAGAGCACGTGGAATATATGTTCAGAGACATCGCCTGAGAACAATACTTCATGAAGTTGATCCTGAAGGATTGCAGTGAGAAAAAGACCAACCATCTCAAGGAGAGGGGTATTATTCACCCTGCCCGAATTATGTCTGGCACTTAGATGGATTGCATAAACTGATTAGGTGGAAGCTTGTGATCCATGGAGCGATAGATGGCTTTAGTAGGCTTATTTTATTTCTTGCTTGTTCCACCAATAACAAATCAGATACAGTTTATTCTTTGTTTCAAAACTCAGTACATGTGCATGGATGGCCCATACACGTTAGAACAGATCTTGGTGGTGAAAATCAGAAAGTGTGGCAAGTTATGGCAGATCATCATAGAACAGCACCATCTGTAATAAGAGGAAGCTCCGTCCACAATGAAAGGATTGAGCGCTTGTGGAGAGACATAAATAGATTAATTAGTTCCACGTTCAGATCAGTTTTTTACAACTTAGAAAATATCTGCTTGCTTGATCCCTAAATGATACGGATTTATTTTTGCTTGCATTGGATTTTTTAAAAGTTTATCAATAATATGCTGTCTGACCACATAAAAGCCCATAACAATCATAGCCTTTCAACAGAGTCAAACTATACTCCATTACAGCTGCATGAACTAAACAATCATCTAACAGACTGCACTTACACAACCCTTCAGAGGAAGAAAACAGTATAGAAGAAGTACACCTGACCCAGGTTGAAGTACCAGATGTCAGAATTAATGCACCCCTGAGCTTTTAGAGATGTTGACTGCTGAAATACCACAGGATTTGGTAAACCTCAACAACTGTGAACAACTTTATGAAAAGCTGTGAATATTGTGGGGCAATTTATTTCTGAAAAGCAAATGAACAATGAACAGACCTCATAGCTTGATGTTTTGAATAATTCATTTTCTGCCATGGACAGTTGCCTATGCAAACCTGCAGGACTATGTCATATAGCAATTACATTTTTTGTTGGAATTGTTGTCTTGCATGTAATAGTTCACCTTCAAAGTATTGAAGTATTCATGAAATTACTGATTTTATCTGAACTTACTATTTTCTAAAATATAATAAATACATAACTTTTTTGCAAAATAATACATTTCTGCATGCAATATCTGAGCACACAGGAGCTCATTTATCAACACTGGGCAAATCTGCCCATGGGCAGTAACCCATAGTAAACAAATCAGTGGTCTGGCTTTATTCAGGCAGCTGCAGGTAGGACAATGAATGCAACAATTTGTTTGCCATGGGTAACCATGGGTGCATGGGCAATTGTGTCCAGTGTTGATAAATGAGCCCCTGTCTCAAAGAGCATGTAAGCACATTTCATTGGGAGCATCAACATGTTAGGTACATCCAAGTGAAATAGTTTTGGCGTGTGTTTATCCTTGGGTAGTGTTTCTGTTAGGAGAAACCAACACCTGCCATGAAAAGCACTGCCCCAGCATCTATATATATTTCTGCCCCTAAATTCAGCTTTTTTGTTTGTGCAGTAGAGTAAACCCAGTGAATTGTACTTTACATGTTCTTTAAATAACCTGATAGCACTTAAGTTAAAAATGTCTTTCTAAAGTTTATTGATTCACTTCTCTACCATAGATATTATTGGAATGTCTGTGAATTCTTTTGGGGTTAGTGCAAGGCAAAAACTAAATAAAATAATTATTAATAAGAGTCAGGCCTGCTTTAAGGTAGCAGGGGGGACCAAGGCAGAGATTGCATGGTATGCCCCCCTAGATTGAAAAAAACATTAATGGGGTACAGAGCATTAAAGTACAGCCCTGCACAACCAGTTTCCCATTAAATCACTATGTAAAGAGAATGTTGGGGATAAACCTGAAATATCGTGCAAAGATTTCAGCACAGAACATTACCCCTAAGTCCCTTATGGGTACAGCATATTTATGGGTATGTATAAAAGTTGCAGTCATTTTTTTAAATTAATCTTTAAACATGCCCCTTGATAATCATTTCTATACAAAGTCAATATCTGTCTGTAGAGATTTTTGTATTTTGAGATCCCCACAAAGTACAGTTGTCTTTAAAGGAAGGGTCTTAAAGCATCATTTGCCACTCCGAAATCACTGGGGGGTTGCCAAAAAATATTAAAGGACCCCCAGGGATTGTATTAATTTACCTGAAAAACCCTGGCTTAGTGCTTTTTGGGTTCAGAAAACTGGGTTAAATGTGTTTTAAATTTTTTTTCTTCTTTGTGCCCTTGGGGGGGGTTTTTATTTTAAATTTTAAAAAGGGGGGGGGGGGGGGGGGGTTTTTTTTTTTTTTTTTTTTGGTTTTTTTGGGGTTTTTTTTTTTTTTTTTTTTTTTTTTTTTTTTTTTTTTTTTTTTTTTTTTTTTTTTTTTTTTTTGGGGGGGGGGGGTTTTGGGGGGGTTTTGGGGGGGGGCCCCCTTCTTTGTTTTTTTTTTTTTTGGGGGGGGGGCAGGGGGTTTTTTTTGTTTTTTTTTTTAAATTCTTATTTTAGGGCCCTTTTTTTTTCCCATGGGGCCTTTAAGGGTTTTTTTTTTACAGTGGGATGGCATGTATGGGATTTTTTTTTTGGGGGTTTTTTTAATTTTTTTTTTTCCTTTTGGGGCCCACCCCTCTTTTTTTTAAAAAAAACCCCGTTACTACAAAAAACTTTAAAGACCCCTTTCCAATTTTTTTTTTTTTTTTTTTTTTTTTTTTTTTTTAATTTTTGGGGTTTTTAAATTTTTTTTAAAAAAATTTTTAATTTTTTTTTGGGGTTTGCCCATGCAGAAATATCACTATTTGGGAAGGAAAAATTTTCTAAGTTTTTAAATTTAACACGGGGGATCTTTCTGAGATGCATTTTGGGGATTTTTTTGGGGTGATGGTTCACCCCAAATGCTCCAAATCTTGGGGGCCTATAAGAAGGTTTTTGGAAAAATGTAAAACCATAAATATTTTAATCGCCCCAAAAAATTAAAAATTTTTACTCACAATGATCTTTTTAAAAAGGCACAATAAGATTACCTATGTTTTTTACTTCGCTTAAACACTAAAAGGTGTGTTAAAAATTTTTACAAAAAACTACACATTTGGTATTTTTTTTGTCTTTTTTTTTAAACTTCGTGCTAAAAGAAAAGCAGGTTTTTTTCATTATGGGGTTTTTAAATTTACTTTAAAAATCTGAGGGGGAACATTAAAAGGGAAGAAAAAAGACTACCGGAACCCTTGATATATTTTCCCTTTTTTACATCAATACAGGGAAAAAAGGGCAGGGCATGGGGAGTTTTATGGCAAAACACAGGGGGGAAGCACAAGGGGGGGGCCGGAAGGTTTTTGGGGGGCCAAACAGGGACATAGGGAAAGGGGGGGGGGGCCATGGGCACAAGGGGGGGATAGGGCAGGCAAAGTATAAAAAACACAGGGAGCATTGGGCAGGGGAGAGTTTTACACCAAAAGGGGGATAATGGGCGGGGCAGGGGGTTTTTTTGGACAAGCAGGGGGGGGAAAAGGGAAAGGGGGGAAGGGGGGGGGGGAAAACGGGATATGGGGGGAACCTTAAACAGGCCCGCACCCAAAGGGAAAAAAAAGTTCTTTTCTTGCTACTTTTCAAGGGGGGGGACAAAAAATTATGGGGCCCCTCCAAGGGGGGGGGTTTTTTTTTTGGGGGGGGGGGGGGATGAACCCCAATTTGGAAATTATTAAAAATTTGGGGGGGCTTGGGGGGCTTACCCTTTTCCCCCAAACCGCGGGTAGGGGGGTTTTAAATGGGTTTGGGCCCTTAAAAAAAATCCTAACGAAAACCCAAACCCGCATCCAAAAAGGCTTTTAACCCTTCTAAGCAAAAAATTAAAGAAAAGGGAAAAACCCTTTAAAGAAAAAATCCCATAACCCCACCCCACGTGGCCCCCCCTTTTTTGGGGGGTAATTCCCCGGGGGAAATGCCCCGTACCTTATACTTCCCCTTTCGTAGATTTGGAGGGGGACGCCACGGCACCCTCTTACGGTCCTCTGTAAACTGACTGGGAGTTCGGTTATGTCAGAGCATGCGCAATTGGAGCAATTTGCCGGTTTGCCAGGCCCGGATTTGTGGGAAAGGCCCCTAGGCCTGGGCCTAGGATGGCAGGATTTTAGGGGGTTGGCATGTTGCCAACCACACCCACATTGGTTCAAAAACACTGGGGTGCGCTGGAGATACAATCATTTTTTAAATTTCCCATGCGCCAATCCCATTGCTCCAGTTCAGATGATGAAAATTTGCTAATGAATAAAGGGGAGGGGACAGGAGTGATAATGCCAGTGGGTCTAGGGTGCCCACTCTGTAAATCCGGCCCTGCGGGCTTGCGACAACTGCCATGCGCAAAAATTGACAGAGATTTCCGATCTCCCAATCATCTTACCGAGGACCCGGAAGATGGATGCCGTAAAGAACTGCTGCTCCTTTAAGGACCAGTCCCACAGGCATGTATATTCGGCAGGATGAAGCTGATTGGGGAGTGCCACTGTCAATCTCAAATAGAGGAGGGAGCAAGAGCAGAGAGAGAAAGGAGGAGGCGGGAACTCCAGTGAGATTCAGATAATTGTGCCAGCTCAGAGTTATGAGAAGTGAGTGTCAGTGCGCTGCAGCCATGTGTCTGGTATGGTATATTACATATTTATGATAATTAATGTGAGCTGTTTGCTATAAAATCATCAGGTGAAAAGCTATTCATAAGTCATTGCCCCAATTATTTAGCTTGGTCCATTTGATTTCTGTCTGTCTTTAACAACTTCAGCTCTTAAGAAGGAACAGAGAAGTCTGCAACCTGGGGAAACTTGGGGCATCAGGTGTGGATATTTGAGAGATCCCTGGTATATTTACTGGATGTGCAACTACAAATCTCTTCTGAATCAGTATTGGCCTGTCTAAGATTCTGATTGTCTGCATCTGTGTGTATGCCAGTGTCTGTGGGCTGCCTAAGAATGTGTATATTTGTGTGTCTATGTGCCTGCCAAATATGTGTGTTCATTTTTCACTGCCTGTCCCAGTATTACTGCATCTCTATGTGTGTTCCTGCCTAAATATGCCTGGGTATACTTATATCAGAATTTCTGTACCTGTGTCTTAATCTGTGTTTGCGTATGTTTATATCTTTATGAGTCCCTGATTAAATGTAGTTAAAATCTGGGTTATTTTATAACCTCTAAACTTGGCTAAAGCACTAGTCTACAGGAAGCAGATTTTATTACACTACATTTCCAGGATTTCATTCATTACTGTTCAGTTGCAAGATGAAACAGCACCACTCCTTTTTATTTTACAAAGGAGTGGTGCTGTTTCATCTTTCAACCGAAAGTTCTACCTATGGAAAGTGGCCACCGGGAAACCTGCACCACAAATCAAGAAAAAGCCAGGAAGCTGTGCTGACTACTCTGTACGATTCATTATTGTTCAACCTAAAGTAATATGTTGAAATTATTCTAATACAGGTATGGGATCTGTTACCCGGAAACCCGTTATCCAGAAAGCTGAAATATGGAAAAGCAATCTCCCATAGACAAGATTATAAAGAAATAATCCAAATTTTTAAAAATGATTTTCCCTTTTCTGTGTAATAATAAAACAGTAGCTTGTACTTGATCCCAAATAAGATATAATTAATCCTTATTGGAAGCAAAACCAGCCTATTGGGTTTATTTAATGTTTACATGATTTTTGAAGATCCAAATTACGGAAAGTTCCGTTATCTAGAATACCCCAGGTCCTGAGGATTGTGGATAACAGGTACCATACCTGTATTCGTTAATGCATACATTTTTTTTTACACATTTACATATAATTACTAATGCATTTCATTTGCACTGCATTTATTCTGGGGTGCATAATGACGCATAAAGGTGACACCTGCTTATTTTTAAACAGTGGGCACATGTGCACCTGGGCAGTAACCCATAGCAATGAAGTTTTGCTTTCAGTGTTGAACCTGAAGCTGGATAACATTGCTAATCACAGATTGGTTGCTATGGATTGTAGCCCAGGTGCAAATTTGCCCACTGTCCATGAATGACTCTTGTATATACTTTTTTGTGTGTTTTGAATATGAAACAAGCAGTGGAAGGTATAGCCTTCCCAAACAAAAATATCACCCTCTGCCTATGGCAGGGATCCCCAATCCTTTGAACCCGTGAGCAACATACAGAAGAAAAAGGAGTTGGGGAGCAACACAAGCAAGAAAAATGTTTTTGGGGTGCCAAATAAGTCCTGTGATTGGCCATCAATATGTGGATTGTCAACCTACATTGAGACTCTATTTGGCAGTACAACTTGTTTTTTTTATACAACCAAAACTTGCCTCCACATTTATAGATTTGTTGATCCAACGGCATTTTCTGTGTATTCTAACAGACACAAATTTCCTAAAAGCAGTCTGTCTATATTTCCTTTTGTGTGTTTTTCATGTTAGGGTGGAATCACAGTACTCTGGTAACATACCTCTTTGGGCATAACCTACAGCTCACTCATTATGCTCCATACCTGACCACAAAAAACAAGCTCAGTGCAATATAAAATACCTGGAGCATGTCATAGTCCAAGGAAATGAGTCCACCTTTGAGAATCTGAAAGACACATTTAACTTACCCAATACTATGTTCTTCAGGCTCTTTCAGTTTTGGCCACACTCAAATTGATACCTTACCATGGTGAATAGCGGAGCTAGCCTTCAAGCCCCAACCTATCCAAACCAGTATCCTCATTTTAACCCTGAACAGGCCAAGGGATCCAATTAAAAATGTCACAGGACATCCCCATCTTACCTAAGAACTGTGGAATTAGATCCTAGAAACACTAATGATATGTTAAAGGAGTTGCTCAACTTTAAATTGACTTTTATTATGATGTAGAGCGGGATATTCTGACATGATTTGCAATTGGTTTTATTATTATTTGTGGTTTTGAGTTATTAAGCTTTTTATTCAGCAACTATCTGGTTTTCTATTTCAGCACTCTGGTTGCTAGGGTCTCAATTACTCTAGCAACCATACATTGATTTGAATGAGAGCCTGGAATATGAATAGGAAAGGACCAGAATAGAAAGATGAGTCATTTAAAGTAGCTTATTTGTAGCCTCATACAACATTTGTTGTCAGAAGAAGGCAAATAACTCAAAAACTATAAAAAATAATCCAGTTGAAAAGTTGTTTAGAATTAGCCATTCTATAATATACTAAAAGTTAATCTAATGAAGAACCACTCCCTTAATTAGCTTTAGGGACAAAATTATACAAATGTTCTACCTACATAGAACTTAAACCCACACAGATTTAATACGATAAAGTCTCATAGTCCTGATTTCTGTTCCAAAGGTTCTCATTCTCCAGTAGATTTCATGCTCCTGTCTGCCCTACCATCAAGCGGTTCTGAACAAAAGGGACAGGAGAAATTGGGCTTAATTAGCACTTATTTTTCTAGTTACTCCCAAAATGTGAATCACTGAATCAAGTAACGTTAGGTACCCTCCTCAACCCTCTCTTTATACAGTCAAAGCTTATTGCCATGAAGTGGAAGTCAAACCATCCTGCCCAAAGAAGGGAATCAGTTCATACCAATTAATCAGTTCATACAATACCTACAGAGAGGTTGCCCCAAAAAATTGATTAGGTGTGGTCTTCCTGGATATCAAAACACCTGCCCATACCAGCATCTCAAACTTTGAAATCCCTTCAACCCTTAGGCCACCACTGCCCCCCAGGTAGCAAAAAAAAAAAAAAACAAGACACAAAATATGTTAGTAATATGTTCATTAATTGTTTTTTCTTAGCATCTTAGTTGTCTTACAACTCTGAAAATGTGTAAAGGCTGGAAGCCTTTAATCATGAATAAGATATTCTATAGTAAATGCCTTGATTTGACATATTGACCTATGTAACACTTAAATGTATAACTGACTAAGAGGAAGGAATGCTGCTCTTGATGCAGTGATCTTCATCAATTATCTTCACAATGGTAGAAAATTAAGTTCTTTTTACATAAACTATTTTTTATCTATTCAGAATACATGATAGTTCCTCCTTAAATGAACAGAAAATATACAACAAAGGATAATGATTTTTCATATTTCAATGGGATACAATTGCTGGATAGGCTACAGACCAATGTCTGTCCTTTAAAATTTTAATTAGACAGTGCTAAATACTGCCCCATTCATAAGAGCAGTCAATAACAAATATAAAAAATTATTATCTTTGGTTGTTTTGGCATTGACAAACAACTGAAGCTCATTGTTGCATGTATGTGCAATTGGATAAACATGATCCTCATCATGAATGAATGATATTCGTGGCCTTGGAGAAAATCCTAGAGCTGGTATATTTCCACTTCCCGTGGCAAATGCGAGGATGTGGCTGGGTTTCAGTTTTTTAATAAATGCAACCTCTTCGTCTGCAAGTTGTTTACAATCTAGGATTTCAAAATAGGTTCCATCTAAAAAAAAAAAAATCAGATAATATTAAACCCGTTATCCAACAGAGAAAGAGAGAGCAAGGAAATGTAACTTATTTAATGTATTTAATCAATTACACTCCCAGAAATATAGTGAAGCTATTACTTTCTCTAAAACTATGACAGCTACTTGACATATCCACTTGTGATTGCTGCAATTATTAAATTTGTTAAAGTTTAGCTTTTAATCTAGTTATATATTTAAACATAGGCTTATGTGTAAATAGTTAAAGGAGACATTTCATATAACCTTCATATTCAGATATATTACTCATACCTCAAAACATGTAATGATGCAGAAAGAAAAACGTTTTGAAAACATTTTACCTCCTACAACTGTCATAATATCAGAGCTGCAGAGAGATGTTCACAGGTCATAGGCTAGGCTGAAATGAGTGGGAGTGTCTCTTCAATCTTCTACAGGAAGTGGTCATAGCACAGACTGACAGGCTGAACTCTGCAGCTGTAGCAAAACCTAAACCCCATCCCACCCTCTGTCCTGTGTGTTCCCAGCCTGCATATAACTGATTTATGCTGCCACCTGATCATTCAGTTCTGACAATATACCTTAAATGTTACACATAAAGCAATAAATCAAGGGTTAATACAAACTGTAATAGTAATGTAATAGTAGTATTTTCTTTAGTTTAAGTACAACAGTATGTTCCTGTGTTCCACAGCAAATAGGCAGTCACACATGTACCTGCCCAGCTGGACATAATCTATTGTTCATAATGGAGGGAGAGAAACAAGTACTGTAAGGAGGGGGTTAAATGAACAGGGCAGGGAGGGGTTAAATGAACAGGACAGAGAGAGAGAAAGGAGCAGTTCAGGAAAGGGAAAACCAGCAGTAAGGGTTTACAGATGTCTGCAGGGAAGGACTGAGAGTGACATCACAGACACGCCCACTCCTCCCTCATTGGCTGCTGCTCTATAGCTTATACAGAAAGAGCCGTTGGCTGCAGCTCAGATACTGAAGAGTCTGAGACAGGAAGTTGCAAAGGGGGAGGGCTGAGAACAGTTTTCAGGCTAATACAGACATTTTTTAATCCAAAAGGTATTAAAATAAAAAAGTTTTCTTCTATTTTATATGGTTTGATGCATTGTGAAAATATATACAATATGTCCCATTTAATGTCAGCAACTTTGGTGCAAATTTATTAATTATGGACTAGGTTTGGAAATTTTAATAGGTTCCCTTAAAATGATACACCATCCTGGGATTACTAAATTCCCTGAATTGTTTTGTATCATCAAAAGACAGATAATATTATGCAATGTACCACTGCCATCTACTCCCTGTATACAATGATTATTGTTTTGACATAAATGTAGAAAGTATATTTTCATGTATCCCTATATTAAAAGAGGGTTCGATCACATATTGTTACAACCCCCGTTGTCCAACCATTTATTTCAGTGCAGTCCAACTGGCCTTGTGTCGCCACCACATGAAAGTCTACCTGCTGGGTCTGTTTAGCATGTGTAAGGTTTAAATGGTATCAGTACTAAGATTAACTGGCTCCTACGTTGTTTACACCTCACATCCAGACACTAAAATCCTGCATTGTTCACACCTGAAAAAAAAAAGCCTTATAGGAAATACGTAATTACTTTAGGAGCGAAGAAACCAGCCGGTAGCTAGGCGACGGCTTTGCGCCGTAACTTCGAACCTTTTTTCTTAGCACTTGTTTGGGCGCATTGACTCCACAAGCAGCTGTAGAGCTCACAAGGCTGCAACTGCGCATTCTACCAGGGAACTCAGAGCACACTACCAAGGCAGTGCATCTCCTGGGACAAGACAGCGCAGTTGCTGGGACCAGTGTCAGTACAACTGATACCACTACACCCATGAGTGTGACATTAGTTATAGCTTTAGCTACAGGGAGCGCTAAATGCCACGCTCTTAACCTAATGCACCACACTAATTGCATGTCCTGTACCTTAATAGGTATTTATGGGAGCTACCCTAACCATGGAGGAGACTGATTTCCTTAAAGGAACAGTTCAGTGTAACTGAAGCAAATCATTGTGGAAGTCACAGGGGGTAAGAGCACATTTCTACTCACTGGAAAGAGGCAAAAGTTGAACGCACCTAACAGATTTTCCAATAGGAGACACTGGAACTCACAAGGCAGACCCTAATGCTCCTTTCACTCTGTATTCCACTCAAATCAAACCGACCAGAGCAAAAAACATACCAGACCAATCTAACACCAACAGGCCAAGAACAACAAAACGACAAACATAATAGTTAGTATAGGTATGGGTATATAGAATTTAATTAAAAGTAGAGAGGGGTGTGTGTATGGATGCTGGGTTTTCATTTGCAGGGGTTGAACTTGATGGACGTTGTCTTTTTTCAACCAAATTTAACTATGTAACTATGTAAAGGACCTGCCTGTGTATGGCCACCCCAAGGCGTTCACAGCAGAAGGGTCTGTGACTAAAGCTGGCCACAGATGCAAAGATCTGATCGTATGAATCAATGTACGATCGGACTTTCCCATCTCCCTACCTGCCACTAACCATTCAGATCAAAGTCTTACCATTCCGACCAAATAAAGTAGTTAAAGAACAGATCAGCCGATGTTCTGCCCCTGACGGCAATCGCACGATAGACAAAACTATGACAGTCTCCCACTGAAAATCATACGATTGGCAATACACACAGAGATATTATCGGCAGCCAACAGAAATTTGCTAACCTGTCGGATCGACCAATCTCCGTCGGACAAAAAATGTCGGGACTCTCCACACACGGTCCGATCGTACGATTTTCAGTGGGAGACTGTCACTAGCTTTGTCTATCATAAGATTGCTGTCAGGGGCAGAACATCGGCTCATCTGTTCTTTAACTACTTAATAGATCTTTGTGCCTATGGCCAGCTTAAGTAGCTGTTCAGGAAGAGAAGTGCTATGCATAACAACTGAATGGTTGTGACTTCACATTAGAGCAGGAAGCAATAGTAAATACTATATGTTGATAAGTAACTAAAAAAACATGCAGAAATATAAAAATATAGAAAATACAGTATATGACCGTAAAAAAACTCATAAGGCTTTAGTAGAATTCATTGATATAGTATCAAATTAGTACTGACCACAGAATACTGTATGCATACCTGTCTTACTCATTCACACATCCTTGTAAGTAATTTGGAAAGAAACATATGCTTTTCTCTTACATACACTTGGGGGGGCAAAGCACCTCATATACACATAAATATTATACTTGTAACAAAGTTCCACACAAAATAAACATAATGTTTTACCTTGATGCATGGTGTTTAATTATAGTACTTACACAGAATAATATTAGATATATTAAATTTAATAATTGAAAAATATTTTTTACCTGAATCTGAAATTCATCTTCACTTCATTAAGGTTCTGAAGCTGGGAAAATATTTTTAGTGTTAAAACTTTAAAGAAATATAGAGAAAAAATGTAGAAATGCTACTTATTAGGCTAAAGTAGCATAAGGCTAATGGCATAAACCAATAGAATGCATGGCAATGAAAGGGGTGGTTCACCTTCAAACTAGTTGTTTTCAGAGAGATCACCAGAAATAATGACTTTTTCCAATTACTTTCTATTTTCTATGTGTCACTGTTTTTCTAATACTGAAGTTTAAGGTGTAATTTTTCACGTTCTAAAGCAGCTCTGGGAGGGGGGGGGTCGCCGACCCTACAACCTGTTCTAAATTGATAAATTTAGTTAGATACATTTCTTATCTTTGTCCCTGCTGAGCAAAACCCCTGGATTTCATTTCTGGCAGTTGTTAGACTTGATATAATAGTTGCTAATACTCCAGAGATACTGCCTTTCAACTAAATGTTGTAAAATTGTAACAGTTCAGAGTCTGCTCTGAATTACTGAGCTGCCAGACTCAAACACCAGTGACAGGGACATTCAATTTTAAACTTAGATTTTGGAAAAACTGTAAAAAATAAATAATGGAAAGTAATTGAATAAAGTCTTTACTTCTCAGGAACAATCCGAAAACAACTGAACTGAAAAAAGTGTTTGGAAGGTGAACAACCGCTTTAATATTAGTATCAGTTTGTATCATAGTTGTCATAGTTAAAAAAAAACATTTGTTCATCCTTTTGTGCTAGCAAAATCTACATAGGTAACTGTTAGCTAATCATTTGTGTATTGCATACAAGGGGCATTGCCAAAACCTTTGGTACTATGTGCTTGTGTTCAGGGGGAGCCCCTGATGAATAACTTGTATGTGGCTCAATAATTTCTGATGGTGGCCCTGAGTATCCTGAGATTATAGTGATTTATTTATAAAGCATAACAATTTACCAGATCACTTTTAGTAAAAGAGAAATGAGGAGAGCATGAAAATGCTGTGGTTACTTGTTTAAGTAACCACCAGTACACACAGTGTACCTTGAACCACAGTGTATCTTGAACCAAGTGGGCAGTGCAATTTTGGACACCAGTACTTTTGAATTTGCATGTTGCAGGGCTGCAGTGCTCATTCAAATTAAACTACAATCAGTGAAGCTGTATTTTCTAGACATGTTGCTGAATTTTCAAGTGATCTGGTTAGCCTAAATTAAAGACTTTGCCATAGTTTTCAACCAACAGGTTCTTTAAATAGTGTATATTTTGTATTACTGTAAAAAATTTTAGCTAATGGGTATGTATATTTTTTGACAGTGGGGAAATTAACATTTTGTTGGTATTCAAATACACACATACCTGATTAATAGTAGAATTAACTTGGCTGGGTTTTGTTGGAAGTTGAAATGTCTAAAAAAAAAAAAAAAAAAGTTATTTTATTAAGGGGCTATATTCTGGTGGTTAAGAGAAGAAATCTAATTCAATCTACACCAAATATTACATTTTCACATATCTATATTTTTTTTACATTTTTCAAGTTTCAAAAATAAAAAGTTTTGGAGCGAAAAAACATGATCAAATCCATTCAAAGTAATAAGCATCTGCAGAAAAATATCATTACTTACACATTACTTAAGCAGAAAATATGGTGCTCATTTATAAACACTGGTTAAATTTGCAACCACTCAGTGATTAGCCTTTCTCAGCCAGCTTCAGATAGAAAATAAATGCACGTCTGATTTGTCATCATTGGCTACTGCCCAGTTGCCAATTTGCCAAGTGTTCATAAATGACCCTAAGCAGTTCCTGATTTTATACTGCACTAATGTTTGCTTACTAACTCCAACTTCCCTCAACACTAGCTTGTTTAATTTTATCAGTCTTGGACTGACCCACAATTAGACTTTTAATATGGAGTTTTAAAATGGACCATTTAGTCACAGATAGGAAGAGAGAAGGTGTCACCTGCCAATCAAGCTTACTGTTAGACAATATCTGTTGATCAGCCAGAAAAGAAGTCTGCACCTCTGCTCTTTAGTTTGTGCTGTTTATTGTAACGAATAGAACAATTTAAAGATAACTATACGTGTGTATATGTATGACAGATACAGTGCAGGCCAGACATGTATGCCTAAATTCATTTTGATTTGTTTTGTTGGCAGACCCTATACACGAGATCACAGTTAGCCAATAAGTTCTTATAAGTGAATTGTAAAAGTTTTATATATATATATATATATATATATATATATATATACACTTTCTCCAATGAGTATCCGCACTCCAAGGCTGCTGTTGATGGCGGGGTGCACGGTGATTATACAGTATGTATATATCAATTAGCAATGGACCAGCACTCCCTTAAAACGTAATATTCTTTATTGTTGTCTTGGTATCAAACCGACGTTTCGGTCCACCTTAGGACCTTTTTCAAGGATAATACAAAAAACTTTCTACAGCTCTCAGAGAAGCCACTTCCTAAAGGCCTTTAGGAAGTGGCTTCTCTGAGAGCTGTAGAAAGTTTTTTGTATCATTGGTTTCTTGGCCCCTCCCTCAGGATATATAGGCTGGCTCCACCTCTATTCCCCAGTTCTTTGTCCTGCCTTGGAGGTGAAGGACAGAAATTCTTCTTCTAGTTTTATTTATTTATTTATTTATGTATTTATATTTTTTACAACATTTGATATGGGGGCATGCAGTTCTGTCTCCCACCGATTCAAGCTGATCCCTCCTGGCTGGCATTTTGCAGTTAGTGGACAGCCTTATACACACATTATGGAGGCATGCAGAGCTGTCTCTCATTGTGTCAGGATTCTTCCTCCTTACTGGCAATTAGCAGTAAGTGGTTTAGATCAGACTAATTATTACTCCCCAGGGGCTAGGTATGCAGTGCTACCACAGAGCCCACTGAGGATTTTCTCTGTGGTACACACGGGGTTAATCCCCATGGGCAGCATGGAGAGCTACTTTTAGTCTCCTATGGACCCATAACTGTGAGTCCGTTCACAGTATCCAGAGCCTTTATTACTAAAGTGCTGTGTCCCTAGGTAAGCAGAATCGCACTTTCCAATACAGCGCAAGGTGCTATGTCTGGTAAGTGCGCTCTGCACAACCAGAATCCACCAACTTCCTTTTGGGTGACCGCTTTGTTTTGGCATGAAAGAAGTTACGCGACGTCATTACGTCATAGCGCAGCGCCATTTCTAGTTGCGCATCACAACAGGAGCAGTCAGCACACGGAGCTCTCATGGCCAGCGTGCAAGGCGTTTACACACAGCCTTTATTACGCCAAAACTGTGCAACTATACAATTGCTACCTCTACTATGGAAAGAGCAGACTCGCTCAGGGACTTAAGAGTCGACATGCAGGCTGCAAACTCTGTAAAGAAATCAACTACGAAGCCAGCAAAAGTGGTTAAATGCAGAAAATACTGCACTGACTGTAAGCCTCTTGAGCCACCAAACTTATCTCCACAGGATATTAATCTTGACACTAACTCAGCCATACTGGAGCTACAGGGGAATGAGGAATCCATTTCTAATGATCCAATAACTATGCAACCAGTTTCTCATGTAACACCACAACTCCCTCCTCAGGTAGGAGACTTCTTAGAGTGGATAAAGACAGCGTTCCAACCTCCTACCACACCACAAAGAGCCACCAAACGTAAGGCTCAATATCCTCCACCTGACATGTCTGACAGTGAGGAAGGCCCTCATCTAATGTTGATGCCATTTTCTTTCATGATTCAATGTTACCAGAATCAGGGGAGGTGACTTCTGACTCAATCAGTGATTCAGATTCAGAGCAACCTACCTTTGCCAAACCAGATATTTCCTGGAAGCTCCTTAGAGAGATGATGGAGACATTAGAGATAAAAGATGAAGCCACGGCTGTCTCAAAAGCCGATAGGGTCCTAGGTGTACACCAAAATAAATCCCGGTCATTCCCCATATTCAAGTCAATCACCCAAAGTATTGACACTGAATGGTCACAACCAGACCGGCGATTTACCTTAAATAAAAGATTTTATGATACTTATCCAGTTCCAGAGGAACAGCGAAAAGTTTAGGATAAACCACCAAAGATTGATTCAGCTATTTCTAGTCTTTCTAAACAAACTACCTTGCCAACCGAAGAAGCGGCCTTTAGAGATCCTATGGACAGGAAATCAGAGCCTTCCCTAAAAAGAGCTCACACTCAAACAGCAGCTATTCTCAGACCGGCAGCGGCAGCAGCAGGCCTGGCCCGCACAGCTAAACAATGGGCACAAGCGATAGCTGACAATCCACCGGCTTCAGCTCAGGATTTAGACAGGCACATCAGTAGACTAGATAATACCCTGTCCTTCCTAGCAGATTCAGCCCTTGAAATCGTCCGCCTGGCGGCAAAGTCTTCAGCCAATTCGGTGATGGCTCGAAGGGCCCTGTCGCTTCGCCAGTGGTCAGGGGACACAGCCTCTAAAAACAAGCTGCTTGGATTATGCTATACAGGAGAGTCTTTGTTTGGACCAGATCTCAAACAAATTATCACTGAAGTTACGGGTGGAAAGAGCACCTTCCTTCCAACAGGAAAAAAAGGGCGTCTAGACCAATGGAGCCCTAATGCCAACAGATCTACTGGCAGACGCACATGGTCCCAACCGCAATTTTCGTTCCTTTCATTCCCTAACTTTCGTACCAGTAACACAAGACAGGGGGCGAGACCCAATAAACAACAGTGGCAGCAACAGGGTAGACACAGAAGCCTACCACCCCTAAAGCCACTTCAGCCTGACTGCCTCCAACAATTACCCAAAGTAGGAGGGCGCCTGTCCATCTTCCTATCCTGCTGGGAAACATATGTTCTGGACAGTTGGGTACTCCAGATTATCAAAGAGGGCTACAGAATACACTTCACAAAATTACCACCAAGACGGTTCGTTCCGTCAGTAGTTCCCCCGCACAGACTACTTGCCTTAAATCAAGCAATCGAATCTCTACAACAGTCAGGGGTTATCATACCAGTACCAAACAACCAAAGACTCCAAGGGTTCTACTCCAACCTCTCTCTAGTCACAAAAAAAGAAGGATCATTCAGACCATTGTTGAACCTCACATTTTTGAACCAGTTCATTCACAGACAAAAGTTCAAGATGGAGTCGATTTCACCCAACACCTTTATTAAGTTTTACCAGTTACATGTTTTTGCTTCTACACCGGTCTTTGGCCGTAAAGTTTTACAAGCTGCAGTAGCGGAGAGGCATATTTAATTCAATTGTGGGGTAAAATCAGGTCTTGCAGTACCAACCCAAATTATTAGGGGACAGCTTTGGAAGGTCCCATACGTCTGCACTGACAGGAGGGCCGACTAGATAAATTACTCCTGATAAATTATTTTCTCGTAGGCCCGAACTGTCAGTGCAGTAAATCCCACCCAGGCTGATTTTAGTATGGGTGTCAGGACTCTCTACTCTGTCTCTCTCTATAATTCCTACTTTTGTCTCTTGACCTTCCTTCATATCATGCTGTCTCTTCATCACCTCACCGAGCTTTACAACAGAACTGTGGAATAGAGGTGGAGCCAGCCTATATATCCTGACGGAGGGGCCAAGAGACCAATTCTTCGGTTCTGCCTCCAGAGGTGAACCTGGACATAACCCATACGTCTGTACTGACAGTTCGAGCCTACTAGAAAATAATTTATCGTAAGTATAAATCCCTTTATATATATAGAAGAGTAAAGAAGCTCGCACTCGCAGGTCTTATCAAAACAAAAAATGGTGTTTATTCAATGAAAAGCAACTAACGTTTCGGCTTTTCAAGCCTTTCTCAAAGTGAATATATATATATATATATATATATATATATATATATATATATATATATATATATATATATATATAATTTATTTATTTTTTCCTATGGGAAATACAAATTAATGTTTTGTGTTCACATATTGTAACGTAAACATACCTGTTCAGTAGCAGAATTGCTGTGTCCTTGTTTTGTTAAATGATGTGACCCTAGAGGCTAAAAAAAAAGTTAAATATATATAGCAAAAGGACCCACAGTTCATGTACAAGGCGTCCTAATGTGGACCCAAACATTAATCAATTAAAAGTTTGATTCACTGTACATAGGGAGATATATATATATATATATATATACACACAATATCAAAACAGGGGGGTTGTGGGAGCACTCTAAAGGCTTTAAAGTATATATATATAAGTATAATAAATGCTATTGCATATGTACCCAAAACAGGGGTTATTTTGTTACAAAATTATGATCATAAAATTGATAAGCCACCATACCACGTCAAGGTAAACCCCGAATGGCGGTCCCTAACTTGTTTTATATTTTATGTGCATTTTAGCATTACCTGTAAACAATGTCCGTTGAACGCTGTTTTTTCACTGAGGGCTAAATCCTCCCCAGCCAGCAATCAGGCTTTTAAAGGAGAGATATTCCCAAAACAAACGCCCAATTTTAAAAGCATAGGATCACCACTAGTTTAAAGGGGGGTATGGGGTGCTACAACCACTGAAGCTATGCCACAGCTCCTGGCTAAATATACAATATCAAAACAGGGGGGTTGTGGGAGCACTCTAAAGGCTTTAAAGTATATATATATAAGTATAATAAATGCTATTGCATATGTACCCAAAACAGGGGTTATTTTGTTACAAAATTATGATCATAAAATTGATAAGCCACCATACCACGTCAAGGTAAACCCCGAATGGCGGTCCCTAACTTGTTTTATATTTTATGTGCATTTTAGCATTACCTGTAAACAATGTCCGTTGAACGCTGTTTTTTCACTGAGGGCTAAATCCTCCCCAGCCAGCAATCAGGCTTTTAAAGGAGAGATATTCCCAAAACAAACGCCCAATTTTAAAAGCATAGGATCACCACTAGTTTAAAGGGGGGTATGGGGTGCTACAACCACTGAAGCTATGCCACAGCTCCTGGCTAAATATACAATATCAAAACAGGGGGGTTGTGGGAGCACTCTAAAGGCTTTAAAGTATATATATATATAAGTATAATAAATGCTATTGCATATGTACCCAAAACAGGGGTTATTTTGTTACAAAATTATGATCATAAAATTGATAAGCCACCATACCACGTCAAGGTAAACCCCGAATGGCGGTCCCTAACTTGTTTTATATTTTATGTGCATTTTAGCATTACCTGTAAACAATGTCCGTTGAACGCTGTTTTTTCACTGAGGGCTAAATCCTCCCCAGCCAGCAATCAGGCTTTTAAAGGAGAGATATTCCCAAAACAAACGCCCAATTTTAAAAGCATAGGATCACCACTAGTTTAAAGGGGGGTATGGGGTGCTACAACCACTGAAGCTATGCCACAGCTCCTGGCTAAATATACAATATCAAAACAGGGGGGTTGTGGGAGCACTCTAAAGGCTTTAAAGTATATATATATAAGTATAATAAATGCTATTGCATATGTACCCAAAACAGGGGTTATTTTGTTACAAAATTATGATCATAAAATTGATAAGCCACCATACCACGTCAAGGTAAACCCCGAATGGCGGTCCCTAACTTGTTTTATATTTTATGTGCATTTTAGCATTACCTGTAAACAATGTCCGTTGAACGCTGTTTTTTCACTGAGGGCTAAATCCTCCCCAGCCAGCAATCAGGCTTTTAAAGGAGAGATATTCCCAAAACAAACGCCCAATTTTAAAAGCATAGGATCACCACTAGTTTAAAGGGGGGTATGGGGTGCTACAACCACTGAAGCTATGCCACAGCTCCTGGCTAAATATACAATATCAAAACAGGGGGGTTGTGGGAGCACTCTAAAGGCTTTAAAGTATATATATATATAAGTATAATAAATGCTATTGCATATGTACCCAAAACAGGGGTTATTTTGTTACAAAATTATGATCATAAAATTGATAAGCCACCATACCACGTCAAGGTAAACCCCGAATGGCGGTCCCTAACTTGTTTTATATTTTATGTGCATTTTAGCATTACCTGTAAACAATGTCCGTTGAACGCTGTTTTTTCACTGAGGGCTAAATCCTCCCCAGCCAGCAATCAGGCTTTTAAAGGAGAGATATTCCCAAAACAAACGCCCAATTTTAAAAGCATAGGATCACCACTAGTTTAAAGGGGGGTATGGGGTGCTACAACCACTGAAGCTATGCCACAGCTCCTGGCTAAATATACAATATCAAAACAGGGGGGTTGTGGGAGCACTCTAAAGGCTTTAAAGTATATATATATATAAGTATAATAAATGCTATTGCATATGTACCCAAAACAGGGGTTATTTTGTTACAAAATTATGATCATAAAATTGATAAGCCACCATACCACGTCAAGGTAAACCCCGAATGGCGGTCCCTAACTTGTTTTATATTTTATGTGCATTTTAGCATTACCTGTAAACAATGTCCGTTGAACGCTGTTTTTTCACTGAGGGCTAAATCCTCCCCAGCCAGCAATCAGGCTTTTAAAGGAGAGATATTCCCAAAACAAACGCCCAATTTTAAAAGCATAGGATCACCACTAGTTTAAAGGGGGGTATGGGGTGCTACAACCACTGAAGCTATGCCACAGCTCCTGGCTAAATATACAATATCAAAACAGGGGGGTTGTGGGAGCACTCTAAAGGCTTTAAAGTATATATATATAAGTATAATAAATGCTATTGCACATAAAATATAAAACAAGTTAGGGACCGCCATTCGGGGTTTACCTTGACGTGGTATGGTGGCTTATCAATTTTATGATCATAACTTTGTAACAAAATAACCCCTGTTTTGGGTACATATGCAATAGCATTTATTATACTTATATATATACTTTAAAGCCTTTAGAGTGCTCCCACAACCCCCCTGTTTTGATATTGTATATTTAGCCAGGAGCTGTGGCATAGCTTCAGTGGTTGTAGCACCCCATACCCCCCCTTTAAACTAGTGGTGATCCTATGCTTTTAAAATTGGGCGTTTGTTTTGGGAATATCTCTCCTTTAAAAGCCTGATTGCTGGCTGGGGAGGATTTAGCCTTCAGTGAAAAAACAGCGTTCAACGGACATTGATTACAGGTAATGCTAAAATGCACATAAAATATAAAACAAGTTAGGGACCGCCATTCGGGGTTTACCTTGACGTGGTATGGTGGCTTATCAATTTTATGATCATAACTTTGTAACAAAATAACCCCTGTTTTGGGTACATATGCAATAGCATTTATTATACTTATATATATACTTTAAAGCCTTTAGAGTGCTCCCACAACCCCCCTGTTTTGATATTGTATATTTAGCCAGGAGCTGTGGCATAGCTTCAGTGGTTGTAGCACCCCATACCCCCCTTTAAACTAGTGGTGATCCTATGCTTTTAAAATTGGGCGTTTGTTTTGGGAATATCTCTCCTTTAAAAGCCTGATTGCTGGCTGGGGAGGATTTAGCCTTCAGTGAAAAAACAGCGTTCAACGGACATTGATTACAGGTAATGCTAAAATGCACATAAAATATAAAACAAGTTAGGGACCGCCATTCGGGGTTTACCTTGACGTGGTATGGTGGCTTATCAATTTTATGATCATAACTTTGTAACAAAATAACCCCTGTTTTGGGTACATATGCAATAGCATTTATTATACTTATATATATACTTTAAAGCCTTTAGAGTGCTCCCACAACCCCCCTGTTTTGATATTGTATATATATATATATATATATATATATATATATATATATATATATATATATATATATATATATATATATATATATATATATATATATATATATATATATATACATATATATATATTTAAAGGGGTTGTTCAACTTTGAGATAACTTTTAGAATAATGTGGAGAGTGATATTCTGAGTAATTTGCAATTGGTTTTCTTTTTTTTATTATTTGTGGTTTTTGAGTTTATTATTTGTGGTTTTTGAGTTTTATTCAGCAGCTCTTCAGTTTGCAATTTAAGCAGTCTGGTAACTACGGTCCAAATTACCCTAGCAACCATGCAATGATTTGAACAAGAGACTGGAATATAAATAGGAGAGGCCTGAGTAGAAAGATGAATAATAAAAAGTAGCTATAACAATACATGTAGCCTTACAGAGCATTTGTTTAGTAGGGGTCATCAATGCCCATTTGAAAGCTGGAAAGAGTCAGAAAAAGAAGGCAAATAACTATAAAACTATAAAAAAAATAATAATGAAGACCAATTGAAAAGTTGCTTAGAGTTGGCCACTCTATGACATACTAAAAGTTACCTGAAAGGTGAACCACCCCTTTAAGTAAAAACTAGGCAAGATATGGATTTAAAGGAGAATTCAACCTGTGGGAAAAAAAACTTTTTTCCCACAGGTTGAATTCTCCTTTAATGTTCCTGCCTCCCTCTCCCACTGCATGTTGGGCAATGTAGTTTTTGTTTAACAATTTGCCTGCTACCAAGGTTAATGTAAAACTATAATACCCAATATTTTGCTTAAATTGCAAACCAAAGAGTTGCTGAATAAAAAGCTAAATAACTAAAAAATAACAAATAATAAAAAATGAAATCCAATAGCTGCATATTACTTGACAGTGTACCAAAGATCTGTCTGGTTTCTGAAAAGATACATTGCTTAGCCTATATCTGTGATTTTCTATTAATATGCAAGAGATGATATTAAAAATAGCAACATACGTAACATGTTTTAGCAATGTTAGGCTTATATGCTATGTTTTTGATAAAATGTACAATTGCTGTAATGTCTTTTCTGCTTGACAAAAAATAAAGATTTAAAAAAAAAAAAGAGATCCAATTGCAAAGTGTCTCAGAATATCACCCTGAACAACCCATTTAAGACTTAAATACCCATCACAGCAAGAGAAAAACAAAGCAAGCAAAATAATATAAATGCAGTGCTATTATCTCTATAGACCTCTCTATTGCCCTTTTGCACCCTTGAACCACTTCGTCAGCTGACTGGATGTATGTGCGTTGAATTTCAGCACCAAAATGCAAGAGTTTGTATTTTGACACCTTTAAAAAAAAAAAAAAAAAAAGGAGGAAGAAAAAGCAATAAATGCCCTACTCCCTAACCCTTACTGACTTTATAGTGCGAAACCTGCATGTGGGGGGAGCAAGGGGTGGTGTACCGTATATACTCGCGTATAAGCCGAGATTTTCAGCACCCAAAATGTGCTTGAAAATCCTACCTCGGCTTATACGCGGGTCAGCTGCCTTACCGGTAAATTTGTAGAGATCATGAATCCCACATGATCTGTAGCTGTGCCTGCACTCCGGATGGGGCCCGCAACCCATCCATGGGACCCCGATCCTAAGGAGCCAACGGGGAACATCCCCCTCCCAGCCAGAAACAATGGCATTTATCCGCCGCGAAGAAAGAGCAACAGCGCAAGGAGTGTGTGTCACGCTGCCAGCTAAAGTGCGGGTGGTGCGCACGCTGACGTCATCAGCTCAGCGACGTAACAACTCCGGGCCGGCCCCCCGCAAAAAATCTTGGAGGGGCCCGGCGCCGGCTGCAGGAAGCAGTATCCCCGGCTCTCCCCTTCTGCCTGCCAGCATCTCCGGGCTGCCCCTACCCCAGCGATCGATTAAACTTTGAAGGGGCCCAGCAGCAGAGAGCAGCTTCCCCTCCCACCCACTAACAACTCTGGGCAGCCCGGCCCCACCAGTGTAAAATCTTTGAAGGCGATCAGCGCCTACTACAGGGAGCAGCTTCCTGACTCTCCCCTCCCATTGGAGCAAATTTACCGGTAAGGCAGCTGTCTTCTTAATATATCTATTTCATCTACCAGAGGTTTTTTTTTTATCATTGTACGATGAATTAATGTTTTAAGCATCATGGCTTGATTTTTAACATTAAACCGACTGTTTGATATTTCTGAGACTTTTCTGAGTTGTGTCTAGGCTTATACTCGAGTCAATAAGTTTTTCTGGTTTTCATAGGTAAAATTAGGTACCTCGGCTTATACTCGGGTCGGCTTATACACGAGTATATACGGTATGTCCTCTCACCTCTGTATTTAGCTATATTTTTTGACTAATAAAAGTTTAGATGCTTCATGTTTTGCCCTGAGAGTCCTGGTATGACTGGAATTGGATTGGCTAGAGGTTAATGTTTGACCCATTCTGCAGCCAATCAAATGCCTGCATGGCAGTACCAGGGCTTGAACCAGCAGCATCAAGGGAGATCGATTTTAGGGAGTGGGAAAGTGCAGGAATTCCTGTTTATGAAGTTTTTCTGCAGCTGACAGTGGAGGTAATTAGCATCACCTTCCACCCAAACTTTAAAGGGGAAGGAAACCTAGTCGGCGCAAACCCCCCACCCCCCCTCCCGTTTGTTGCCCACCCTCCCTCCTCCCCCCTGGCCTACCCCTCCCGCTGGGCAAATGCCCCTAACTTGTTACTTACCCTTCTGCGCAGGTAAGGGTAAGTAACAAGTTAGGGGCATTTGCCCAGCGGGATGGGTAGGCCAGGGGGGAGGAGGGAGGGTGGGCAACAAACGGGAGGGGGGCTGTGGGGTGTGCGCCGACTAGGTTTCCTTCCCCTTTAAGTTCTATAAGAACTGCAGTAAAGAATTGTCTTAAGCAAACAAATACTTTAGATAGTCCCTCAGTGCTGAAAACTTTGCAGCATCTCTCACCTTAACAGCATTAACCCTTTGCCTTGCTGTAACCAGAAATGCTATTTTTAACTAGATGTACACTTTGTGGATTAAACTTTGGTTCTTAAGTATTACAGGCGATAAAAACAAGCATTTATTCTGTTATTTGTGTTCTGGGTATTATACATTAAATTTGTAATGATTTTATTCTCTTATTTAGTGTGTTACTTATTATAGATAAACATAGAATGAGCATTGAATTTATCCTACATTTTCTGGGGAGTCGGGGCATAATACATGAAACTGGCATGGAATTGATGTTACCCAATGTTCAGGGGGGCATTGTAAATGAAAGTGACTGGTATCAGTACCCACTGTGCTGTGGTATCATTACTCTATCACTGTATTTAATAAGTGTCCACTGCCTTTCACTATATTCTTTGGATGAATTAGCAGGCTGGTTTCAAAGGTTGAACTTGATGGCTAAATGTATTTATTCAACCTAAATTACTGTGTTACTATGTCAGTGAGCAATAAAGCACCTAAACATATTTTCTGGCAAGAATACAGTAATTTCAGTGTTGGAATATTGAAAGGTATTCCTGAAAAATACACTTCTGACTGAACTTTTGTACTGAAGTTGGTGGGAATTGTAGATATAGTTACAGGTTATCATACTGGTGCAAATCTTAAATTTAATATATTCCTTGTATACAGCCAACTTTAGCCTCTCCAAACAAAAAAATCAAATTCCATCTATGCATTCCGGCACCAAAATCTCCCACCTGTGCCTGCACCCACATTAACCCAGTGGTTCAGGCTGTGGGCAAGGAAGGAATCTGGCACTAGTTTAAGTCTGATTCTTGTTCAGCAGGTTTCCTGCAGGCTGAGAATCAGCTGCCTGTGGCATCTGTCTAATTGTGGTCTCACATAGGTACTAATCTGCTGTCAGAGTCTTGACACATGACTAAAGAATATGGTATATTCAAGGTGCCCCATATCAGTAAGATACTGCTGGCACAGCAATCTAATACAACAAGGACCAAATGAACAGTTAGTTCTAGGAGCATACACATTGATGCTACTCTCCCTACTGAATGTAACAATTTTGTGTTTCATTTTCCCTTTCAATGCTAAGGGTCAGAAAGGGGACAACAATTATTCTACGTGTCACTTTATTAACCGTTACACAGAATACTGTGTAAAATAACTTTCAAGGTTAACTGTAGGTTAAACCTAAAATGCATCTTCCTCTTTCATCTGCACAGTGTGTCTGAATAGAGCATGATCATTTATTGAAGGATAAATGCTGTTGGTGATCCAAGATAGCAAACTAAACTACTAATCTGCTATGAGTGAGGACATATGGCTGAGAAATAAGATATAGACAAGGTATATACCAGTCAGATATTGCTGGCACAGTAATCTGGCACAATGAGCACCTAATGGTGAGTGATCAGCTTCTAGGCACATGCACATTACTACCTCTCCCCCACTTGAAAATGTTTCTATTTCACATTCACTCCATTTCTCAGGGTCAGAAAGGGGACAGCAGCCTTTCAGTAGAATAGTACTAAGTATTAAAGGGGTTTTTCACCTTTGATATAACTTTTAGTATGATGTAGAGAGTGATATTCTGAGACAATTTTAGACAATTTTGCAATTGGTTTTCATTTTTTATTATTTGTGGTTTTGACTTATTTAGTTTTCAGTAGATCTCCAGTTTGCAGTTTCAGCAAACTGGTTGCTAGGGTCCAAATTACCCTAGCAACCATGTACTGATTTGAATAAGAGACTGGAATACGAATAGGAGAGGGCCTGAATAGAAATATGAGTAATACAATGTAGCAATAACAATTAATGTGTAGCCTTACAGAGCATTTGCTTTTAAAAGGGGTCAGCGACGCCAATTTGAAAGCTGCAAAGAGTCAGAATAAAAAGGCAAATAACTATAAAAAATAAATAATTAAAACCAAATTAAAAGTTGCTTAGAATTGGCCATTTTATGACATACTAAAAGTTAACTTAAAGTTGAACCACCCCTTTAAATCTAAAATGCATCTGCTATAATTACGCCTTAAATAACTTTGTGCAAAATGCTGTTGCACTCTATTATTAGAATCAACGTTTCGACCCTCAATGGGGTCTTTATAAAGACCCCATTGAGGGTTGAAACGTTGATTCTAATAAAGTTTTTTTTTACTGCAAAAGTCCCTAGAGTGCAACAGCATTTTTCACAAATTCTATATAATACTACTGTTAGTACCAGGGCACTATCTCTCTTAAAGTGTGTGCAGCAGCCTTACAGACTTTAATCAGGTCAGGTTGTGGGTCTCATATACAGCAAGTTTTACTCCTTTAAAACCTTTTTTCCTCTTTTGACTGATCAGGCATTGGGTATAAAGAAGTTTAATTTAGCTGATGAAAATTTAGTAGATGAAAATTAACCAAACATTTCAATAGACCACCACTTGATAAATATTGTAATGATTGTTTGATAAATATGACTTTAAATTCCTGCAAAAATGTGTATAGCTATAAATGTCTGGGTTAAAAAGGAACTTTTGTGCAAATAATCTTTTTTATAAGCTTCATATCATGGAAGTAAAAAAAATCTAAAATTATGTACTGTTTCTGAAATATTAAAGTAACTTTTCAGTATGCCCCATTTAATCTCTCTACATGCAGGCGTTTGGGACAGATTTTAATTAACAGTTCTAATACATCTTTTAATTGTTTTATTTTGCCTAGAAACTGTATTATAGGTAAATAACATAACCAACACCAGCACAAACAAAAACTAGCACAATACCACACTCCAGTATAAATCCTATAGAGAGATCTAGTTATTTTGAAAGAGTGAGATCCAATTCATCTTCTAGGCAAACGGCATAAAACCAAGCACCTCCCCCACCCCCACACACACACACAAAGAAAGTATTAGACCTGACTGTGAAATCAAAATCTATTTGACTTCCGCAAGAGAGAATGACCAGGAGGACAATAAGAATAACTTCATTTAACGGACATAATTTTAATTGATTATATGTATAAGGTTTCTAATTTCCATAAGATAAAGCACATATACAGTTTTCATTTTTGCAATCTATTTCCATTAAGCTAAAAATGCTGTTTAAATGAAGAGACAAGAAAAAAGCTCAATTAAAACTTGGTAGCTAGTTAAAAAGATAAAAAAGAAAAAACAAGGACTGACAAAGAAACAGAGAGAGACAGAAAATAGATGGGCAAAGTGATAGGCAAAAGCTAGCAGTGACTTTCAATCAAGTTCTCTATTGTACATATATGCCAATGCAAAAATCACAGACTGGAGTTCTAACAATAATTTACTAAAACTGAAACTGCAATGTTTAATAAGCTCAATTAAAATATCTTGAAAATAAATTCTCCACTGGATAGATATATACCATTAAAGGGGTGCTTCTTCACCTTTGAGATACATTTTAGTATGATGTAGAGTGTTATTCTGAGACAATTTGTAATTGGTTTTTATTTTTTATTATTTGTGGTTTTTGCGTTATTTAACTTTTTATTCAGCAGCTCTGCAATTTGCATTTTAAGCAATTTGGTTGCTAGGGTGCAAATTCCCCTAGCAACTATGCACTAGTTTGAATGATAGACTGGAATATGAATAGGAAAGAAGCTGACTAGAAAGATCAGGAATATAAAGTAGCAATATCAGTATATTTGTAGCCTTACAGAGCAGACAGCCAGCCAGCCAGCCAAAGATTATATATATATATATATATATATATATATATATATATATATATATATATATATATATGTTAGAAATTTATCCGTCTAACAACAATTCAGTCCAATTTAGGCTTAGCAATGGAAGGATTTATTCAAGCAATGCAAGACAGAGAGTATGACTTGTATATAACAGTTCTTAAAAACTACAAACAAAAATGCTTTAAAGGACAATCTATTTCTTTCCCCAGTAGTTGGTAATTTAATACCTTTCCTTTTCCTCTGGTGAATAGTTGTTTTCCCGGCGTTTATATGTGAGCTCTGGATGTTCAGGTTCTTGATGGTATCAGAAGTCAAGATGAGCTGCACTGCTGTTTGAGAGCAGTCCATTTATACAAATTTCCCTGAAGAATTCCTTTGATGAACTTTGAACCAATGAGAAAAGAGTTCTTTGTCTTTAAGGCAAAAGTCCTTTTGTGTAACCACCAGAAGATGGCACTGTCGTATTACTTATGTTACAAAGTCCACATTTCCCATCTTGCAAGTCCTTTCAAGGATCCCGAAATCTTACTATTATAACAGGAAACCATTTAAAGAAAAACATATACACATCAAACTAACTAGTATAAATATTAAGAACCTAAAATACATACAAAATACAAAATATACAATGAATATGTAATAACAACCTAGAGATAGATGTATGTATAAATATATTTCCTTCTTAAAAAGGATTGGAATCTTGACCAGTTGTCTTTGAATTCACAGTTGTTCGACCCCTTTGACCCCAGGCATCAGATATATCTTTTAGTATAGGTTCTCATACCCTTAAATGTCAACTAAATATACCTTTGTTTTTACATCTGTTTCTCCAAGATACAATTTCTGTCATTCTCAGACACCCAGTCTACATCAGATCCTTAAATAACCTCAGGCCTGTTCCCAGTTTATAACTAATATACCCAATTTTCTTCAATATATATATATATATATATATATATATATATATATATATATATATATATATATATATATATATATATATATATATATATATATATATATATATTTATATATATATATATTTTTATATATATATATATATATATATATATATATATATATATATATATATATATATATATATAGAGATTCCTGTGGGGGATCGAAATGTTGAGTCTAAAAGATCATGGCACCCCGGCAAAAGCCTAAACGGTGTACACCTTGGATTTGGGAATATATATATAGAGAGAGAGATGCAGAGAATAATCACACAAATCTGCATAAGAATCTGCAGTGCTTTTACAGCTAATATAAAATAAGAATTGGAATTGTACTGTTTGAGTTAAGTTTAAATGGGGAGACAAGAATCAAAAAACAGATTTAAATTCTGCATCTGCTATTGAACAATAACTCAAATAAAAGCTGGAATATGCAAATGTAATGATGACAGTAATATTTCCAAATTATAAAACACAAGCTAAACAAGTCTGAAAAACCAAGTTGTGCAAAGTTTAAGCTGTACACCTTACAGCACTAAAGAAATGAATAAAATCACTGTCATGCTTACCCCAGTGTTGGAGCTTGTACAGGACAAATTCTCAACTATTTTTGAAAGGTTCAAAATGCTGTCAGCTAATAGCTTCACATTAATACCCCTAGGATCCATTCTGGAGAGCATGTGCTAGAAAATGGCAGCCGCAGGGGAGGGGAAACATGGCAAGAAGCTGCAGGATCAGAAAAAAAATGAAACCTAATATTATTGGCCAAATAACTGTTGCTATTTGAAAGGTGAATGAATAGATAAATGGACTTCAGTTAAAGAGTGCTCGTTATTGGTTAAGAAGTATGCTTGCATCTCATTGGTTCACTAATTTGACTGACAGAAATTCACAAAATAGTTATCTGGATCTAAAAAATATCTGTTTTGTCTGTTTTATCTGTTTTGTCTAACTTAACTATTTTGTAATGTTAAACTGGTAAATCAGAGACATTATTTTTAACATCATTCATTCTGTAAAGTGCCTTTACACTTCACTGGTTCTGTTTTATGGATTTTATAACTTTCAAAGACACAGACACATGGATTTGACTTTTTAGAACTAATTCTCTATTTCTCCTGCATGGCAAAGCAAAAATCACATAGATTTCTATTCTCTGATAAAAATTAACTTCTATGACTGGAACTGCATTGTTTTCTTAGAGTTAGGATGCAGCTTAATGCAGCTAGAAACTAGCTCAATTAAAAGATTTCAAAAAGATTTCAAAAAGATTTCAAAAATAAACTCTCCAGATGAAAGACATATATAGAGAGAGAGAGCAAGTGAGAGAGAGAGATTATAAATGATAGATAGCTGATGATCTTGGAAAAAAAAAACTGCACCATTTGATAGAGAGAAGATATAGTTAATACATAGAGAAATAGAGAGAAAATAGAGATACATATACATAGACAGAGATAAACATATAGACAAGATATAGACAAGGAAAAAACAAAGCAAAAAAACACAAACATAGATGTTCTACGGGTTAAAGTAGACAAGTAGAAAGCAAAAATCACAAATACTGAAGCTGTGACAAACATCAACAGAATAAGGAGCTCTAAACAAGCTTTCACAGTGGTGGCAAAAAAAAGCTACCTCAGTAAAAAACATTCTGCTGTTTTTCTACAGGCCATTGCTCCTGAAGAAACTGCACCAGACAAAGAAATACACAGATATATAATGAAGTAGGGGGGAATAGATAGATAATAAATAGATAGATGATGGCAAAGCAAAAACACTAAAGATGTAACAAACATTAACAGCTTAAAAAAACTTAAACTCTCACAACCTCGATGACTGCAAGTGCATTGTTTGAGCTAAAGCGGAAGTTCACCTTTAATTGAAATGTTAGTATGTTTTAGAATGGCTTATTCTAAGGCAACAGTTGCTCTTTATTGTTTATTTTTCATGGTTTTTAAATTATTTGCCTTCTGCTGCTTACAGCTTCAAACAGGGGTCACCGACCCTACCTAAAACAGAAATGTCCTGTAAGGCTACAAACTTGTTATTGCTACTTTTTATTACTCATGTATTTTGGCCCTCACTTATTCATATTCCTGTCTCTAATTCAAATTAATGCATGGTTGCTATGGTAATTTGTACCCTAGCAACCATATTGCTGAAATTGCAAACTGGAGAGTTGTTGAATAAAGCACTAAATAACTAAAAAAAACTACAAATAATAAAAAATGAAAACCAATTGCAAATTGTCTCAGAATATGACTCTCTACTTAATGTAAAACTTGATTTATAGGTGAACAACCCCTTTAAAGGACAAGTAAAGCATGTTTCACTATGAGGTTGCTATATTAGATGATAAATAGATGATTGATAATAGATGAGTGAGAGAGGATTGCTATATTAGATGATAGATGATAGATAATTGATGAGAGAAAGAGAGAGAATTGCTATATTAAATGATAGATAGATAGAAGAGAGTGAGAGACAGAAAGAGAGAGATGATAGATATATTAGATGCTAGAGATATAGTATTGTTATATACTATACTATACAATGCACTTTAATTTATTTTGATCTTGTGTATTGATAGATTTATTTTTTTTATGAATTAAGACAAGGGTCCCCAAGCGCCGGGCCGTGGCCCAGAAGCCGCACAGACCAGTGCGCAAAAACGAGGCGCGCCCCAAATTGGACGCCGGCATGCCAAAATTGGACACCGACGCATACAAACTTGCTGCCGACCCCTGCCAGTCCCATCCCCGATCCCCCCCCCCCGGTCCTTGCAAAAGACAAAAAACTATTTTTTTGCACCGGTCCCTCCCTGGTCCAAAAAAGGTTAGGGACCCCTGAATTAAGAGGTAAAAAAATAGCATGTTTTTATCCTTTTTAAGTAGACTGGCCAGTCAATTATGGATTGTATGCTTATTATTAATTGAAGTAAAAAAAATAGAAGCTAAATAAGTCTGACAAGCAAGTTGTGCAAATTTTAAGATGTACACCTTACAGCAAGATACCCATATGTTGCTATACACCACTAGAGAGATGAATAAAATCACTGTCAGACTTACCCCAGTGTTGGAGCTTGTAGAGGACAAATTCTCAACTATTTTTGAAAGGTTCAAAATGCTGTCAGCTAATAGCTTCACATTAATACCCCTAGGATCCATTCTGGAGAGCATGTGCTAAAAAATGGCAGCCTCAGGGGAGGGGAAACATGGCAAGAAGCTGCAGGATCAGAAAAAAAGGGAAACCTAATATTATTGGCCAAATAACTGTTGCTATTTGAAATGTGAATTAATAGATAAATGGACTTCAGTTAAAGAGTGCTTGTTATTGGTTAAGAAGTATGCTTGCATCTCATTGGTTCACTAATTTGACTGACAGAAATGTTTCACAGAATAGATAATCTGAATCTGAAAATATCTGTTTTGTCTGTTTTATCTGTTTTGTCTAACTTAACTATTGTGTTGATATTGGTTTTGTTGAACTTGGTGTTAATTTTGTTGATATTATGGATTCTGTGATAGGGTATATTCCTTTCTGTAATAAGCATCTATTTTGTCACTTCAAACTGGTAAATTATAGTGAGATATCAATTGTGTGGATTCACATATGATAGCCGCTTACAACATTATATATTTTGTTCTAGTTTTTTTTTACATAATTCATCTTGTAGGTACCTTTACACATCACTGGTTTTGTTACATGGATTTTATACATTTGAGAAACAAAATACAGTGTGAAAGACAAAATGCTTGTTTACAATACTTTGATATCCTATTTGTACAGAAATCAGATTTTGTTCTCATTTTTGACTAAACATACTGCTTTTGTACATTTTCTACCAATATATCTGACCACAGTTATATATGTATCCTGGTAAAATGTATTTTGTGCCTCAACTATATTGAAGTTATTTTTGCAGACAGAATGTACTTTTTGTCTACAAAATGTACACTGGACAAATGGCACCCCATATGAAACATGTTGCATAAAACGTTTGACTCACTAAACGTATGTAGCACACCCGTGAGTGTACTTTTGCTGTGTATTGAGGCTGTATGTGACCAGGCTAACACTGCTATTAGTGTGCCCCCGACCCCCAGTGTACCCGGACAACTCCCTGCAACTCCCGGTACCTGGTGTGGATAAATGCAGCAGTAGATTCAGCCAGACAAGTCCTTTGCAGTAAATTATAACTGGTTTATTAACAGAGCACCGGCAAGATCATAGGTTACAGTACTTTGATGTTCACTGGCAGTTATAGAGTAGCCTCCAACAACAATATTCCCTCCAGGGGGTTAGAAGATGCAACAGACGGAGTAGAAATCAATATAGATCAGTAACAATAGACTTGGGAAATAGTTACCACTCTCACTGGCACTATTCTTTATGGTTGAACACTAAGGCATGGGTTTCTCAGCCTGGGGTCTTGTATCTTGGCACCGGACTTGATCCTCACCTCACCCACTGTATTCAGCCTGGGATCTTGGGTCTTGGTATCCTATCTGGTCCTCAACTCACCCACTGTAGTCCCTGCACTAGTGGTTCAAATACCACGGGGTCCTAACCCCACTATTTCTCCTCGTTGGAGCCACGTCTGCTCTCTAGCTACCCTGGGCTAACTTTCACTCCTAGAGCGACTATTACTGTAGTACTATCCCTATCTCACGCTTCACTAACTTTTCCGGCAGACCTGGACCTGTAGTACCTCACACTGAGGCAAAGTCCCAGGACAGACCCAGACCTCATGGTGCTAAACCCTTTTATATTATCACACAGTGCCATCTAGTGGACAATCCCCAGGTACTAGTGTGGACCCCACTAGGGACATAGCTGCCTATCTTAACTAAAGAACCCTTAGGTGTCCAAATACTAAAGAGGAATGCCTGAGATAAATACCCCCAAATCTCAGGGTCTCTACACCTAATAAGTTTGATAGCACTGCCATATGAGATAAAGAGCTCAGTGGTGCTGCCTGTACTCTAAACCCACTTAACTAGCACTTTATAGCTCATGTAACAATATATAATAGTCATGTTAACAATAATACAATAGTGTACACAGTCTGCATAACCAGTTGAATAAAAGGCAAATACTCATTTATAAAGTCCATGCTGATGATAACTGATGATAAACCAATGTCCATTGAAGTTTCCATCCAACATTAAATAGGTCCCAGGATCTTTATTCACTGAACTGATGTCCGTTGAAGATTAACAATGTCCAAATCTTTGTGTTTACTGTCCATTGTTTTAAGATCAAACCATCTTGGTTAATGCAGCTGTTTACTTCCATGTTAAACCTCTATAAAACAAAGGATCAAGGCAGCATCAGTTCTTAGCATTTAAGATCGGTTTTGTCAACTGTTATCAATTTTATAATTTTGTGAGGAGAAATCATAGTCTCCTGCTCTTAAAACACTATCTTTTGTCAACTTTCTTGTTTTTCTATAAATTTGTCAAGAATAATCAGCAGACTTGGTTTTAAGTATCTGTCACATGTAAGACAAGACAAAAGAAAACATTTAAACACATTCATGTGGGCCCACACACACTCAGAAACACACAAAACAAAAATGTTAAAAACTTGCAAGTTTCACACTTGGGTGTTTTATCATAGTTCTTTAAAAACAAAATAGACGTCTTAAGGGCTGTAGTCAAAAATCTGTGTACTTAAAAACAAAACAAAAATTTGTCAAAAATAATATAGGATCAGAATTTCTATTTGAAAATGTTTATGAATGAGCTCATATTTTATACCATATGGTTTTAATTTGGTATTGCCAAATGAAATAACCGTCTTAGCATACAAATGTATCTATTAATATTTATTTCATTAGAAAAATTATCAAATTTTCAAATCCAAAATTAAAATGTCATCCTGAAACAGAGAAAAGAATTATATTATCTGAACACAAAGATGAGTTTAACATAGCTAACAATTTTAACAAGTTAACATACTTTTATTACTTCAGTTTCACTACACAACTGATTCCCTTAGTTGAACTTCTATCTCTCTAAAAAGGGAGGGGCACCGAGTAGCTACAATTCTGTTCTTAACACAGAGAGAGAGGCACCTTTTACAACTCTACATATGGCTGCGTTTAGCACAATTTGACATTTCTATTGTTTATCATATAGAGTTGAACTACTCTATCTCTGTTGTTTTTTTTTTTAAAACTGAAATGGAAGGGGACAGAAAACAGCTGCAATCCTGTTTTGACAAACGAAAAAAAAACTTAATATAATACACATTCTGCCTTCTTTTCATCTAATCTTCTGGATCCTCTCCTTATGTTAAAGTAAGTCCTCTTCCCTATGTGGGATGAATTATTTCTCTTCATTAGCAGGACTGCATGTGTGACACGGTCCTCTATGTTGCCTGTTGCTACATTCTGTTTTTTGGTTAATTTCAACCTCACCTTTTGTTTCAGTTTTTCCCAGCGTTTAAACAAATCAGCAGTGGGAATGCCATCAATTTCAACCTTAGCTACTCCACTCTGAAGCAAATTTAAGAACATCTGCCTGCGGCTGATTTTTAACCTTTCTGTACCCCTTTTTTTTTACATCCCGCTGCCTAGCAATGGTTTCTCCTGTGCGTTCTAACTCACCCAGCTGACTCAGCAATGTAGCAGCTTCATGAATAACACCCTGCTTGGCATCTAAAGCACTTAACATTGTAAACAATGGGACTTTCAAATGGATGGGCGATCCTACAAGCAATTTATTTTTCATGTGTGCAGTAAAGGGAGCCATATCTGGCCCTGACCACATCTCTTTTATTGTAGGTGTATTTGGGGTTGCTGAAGCTAACGGATCAGCAATCAAGCTGCTCACACATCCATACTCTCTTAACCTTTGTATTCCCTCCCCTATAGTACGCCATGGGGTAGAATCCATCATTTCAGTGGGCGTATCATACACTTGTAAGACTGAAGCCCTTATCAAATGTAACAGGGAAAAAGTCACAGTAGTATCACGTGCTCTCCTCAGATAAAGCCGCACCCGAGGGTCTTTAGCAATACTGCCTAATCCTATTGCTTCCCTGCTAGTAAGCATGATACCATCCCCACCCAAATCCCACACTCGCAAGATCCATTTAAGGATACTTTCACCTCCTTTCTGGTCAAATTTCTGACCCAACTCTGTTAATTCTCCTGCAGTATATGAACTTGTTTCCTCTGTATATTGCTGTTCTGCTGCTTCTGCATTTCCTCTGTAATCCTGATCTCTGTTAGTATTGCCTGCTCTTTGAGTTACTGCTCTCCTTTGTTTGGTAGTTACTATTGGCCTTAGTTTTCCTTCTTCTATATCATCTCCTATCATTTCAATTTCCTCATCTGAATCTGCTCCTGACCACTGGGCTAACTCCCCCAAGTCTCCTTTATTTACAAGAGCTCTCACTTTAACTGATGCACACTTTTCTGATGATTTTCTCCCTTTACCTTTTTGCTGTTTATTAACAGTTTTCACTACATATTGTGAAAACTATGTTTCCATCACATCATGGTGCTTTTCTGAAGAGCGGAAACATTCTCTTAACACAAATAGTTGATCTTTAACTGCCTGCAGTTCAAGTTCAACTGACTCCCTTTTGGTTGTCTCCTCCATTAGCGCCTGAAAACACAACCAACCCACTTGTGCTGCAGACTTCTGCTCTGCCTTGGAATATCGAGACAAATCCAAATTCAGCAACTGGTGACCAGGGTTAGTCACCTGAAAAGGTTGCTGATACTTAATCAATTCATGAGCAACATGGGTCCAGGGTCCGGAACTAGCCCATGTGGGAAGGGTGCTCATTTGATCATCTACCCCTCTAACTTTATTTTTAAACAAGCGGAACATTTTTTGCTATCTTTCAACAGTATGTTTGCCCTGCACAAGCCACTACAATACTGCCACTACCCTAACATACAAAGTTGAACTATAAATACATTCTACAATTTATACAATTTTACAAATTTATAAATCAGATATATATTGTAAATCATTAAATCAAATATCCACCGTGCTACACAGTTACACTACACCCTGCCTCCACTGCGTTGCGAGGGCTTGCCCCTGAGAAAGAGAGCTCATCTGTGGTATCAGCCCACAAAGGAAGGTAGCTATAATGGCAAAATACAAAGCAGTTTACTATAGCGCTACTATTCCCTGGAGGAAAGTCTGTTGTCAGGTGCACATTGTGATCCAGGAGTACAGCAGTCAGCCATCTTGATAAGGAGAAAGCTACAGTGTGGAGAGAATCAAAGTTCCTTCTCAACTGTAAGTTATTAACCCTTGTGTGGCCAGTTTAGGCTAAGGCCACACTAGGCGATAGCGCCTAGCGAGGCAATTTCGAGCGACAGTAGAGAAAAGATCGCTGCGTGTGTTTTTACGCTGGCGATTTTTCGCGATTCCCCATAGACGCCAGCGCAAAAGTTTCCCCAGCGATTGCGGCTTAAAAGTCGCGGCGAAAAGTCGCCGCGAGTCAAATCGCGGCGCTATCGCCTAGTGTGGCCTTAGCCTTAAGGAACATTGGGAGTTGTAAAATAAATTATCCTGCTAGTCCAGTGGAGGGTGAGACATATTGTGCAAGGAGAGCCGACAGCTAGGTTTGCCGAGGCCGGCATTACAAATTTACCGGCAATGTAGTTGCCGGTAACTTTGCAATACCCTTAAAAAAGTCCGTGGCCTGCCCCCAATTCACTTGGAACTTACCTTTATTTTGGCCTTCTGGCCATCGTGTAATTTGGCTCCACCCCTTCTGTGTCACGGTATGTGGCACTGCCCCATTTTGCATCACAACACGTCCCTTTTATTCCTGCCCTCCCACCGGCTAGTAAAAACTTTGAGAAAATGTGGCAACCCTACTGACAGCATTGCTGCACACTTCTAACTGCACCAGAGGGAGCACCATTTATACCTTACCAAGGGACACATAACCATCTTTTGTTGTTGTTACACTCAAGGAAATAATCCAGTTTCCCAGTTCAGCTGAAACCTAAAATGGAATTTGCCATTCGTTTAGGCTGCTGTGCCATTTGCAGCCCATCCAGTACTTTTAACACAGTAAGGCCCCCCCCACCAGTACACAAACTGTTGCGGGACTTAGGTATGCACACCAGGGTATTTACAGGGACTGTTCTTGGTGAATTGTCATAGTTACTGCAGTGTTAGCAGAGTACCAATTGTCCTGCTATTGTTAATTATCTAACCAATTCTTTCAGGTTGTGCCTGTTGTACTACCATCTTGTGTGCTTGGTTCTGGGGCCTTGGGGTGTCACCGGGTTAAGGAAAGCAGACTCCTATATACTACTGCGAACACCTGTGCGCTACATTACTTTTTTTCAAACACCTTATAGGGGACATTATAGGGGACATTATAACCAGAGACAAAGGGCATAATGTGTTCTTTTCACAAATACTGCTCTGCATATATATAGTAACATAGTAACATAGTAAGTAAGGTTGAAAAAAGACACATGTCCATCGAGTTCAACCTTTTTTTTTTTCTTTTTATTAACTACCTGCAAGTTGATCCAGAGGAAGGCAAAAAAAAAACATCTGAAGCCTCTCCAATTTTCCTCAGAGGGGGAAAAATTCCTTCCTGACTCCAAAATTGCAATCGGACTAGTCCCTGGATCAACTTGTACTATGAGCTATTTCCCATAACCCTGTATTCCCTCACTTGCTAAAAAGCTATCCAACCCCTTCTTAAA
This sequence comes from Xenopus laevis, assembly GCF_017654675.1. Classification (NCBI taxonomy): domain Eukaryota; kingdom Metazoa; phylum Chordata; class Amphibia; order Anura; family Pipidae; genus Xenopus; species Xenopus laevis. Next base: position 46,930,332 of record NC_054384.1, on the reverse strand, counting down.
GCTATATAATGTATCAGCCTGTACAACTGATTCAGGGAGAGAATTCAACATCTTCACAGCTCTCACTGTAAAAAATCCCTTCCGAATATTTAGGCGGAACCTCTTTTCTTCTAATCGGAATGGGTGACCTTGTGCCAGCTGGAAAGACCTACTGGTAAATAAAGCATTAGAGAGATTATTATATGATCCCCTTATATATTTATAGATAGTTATCATATCACTCCTTAAGCGCCTCTTCTCCAGTCTTTCCTCATAGCTAAGATTTTCAATACCTTTTACCAGCTTAGTTGGCCTTCTCTGTACCCTCTCTAATACAATAATGTCCTGTTCTATTTTTTATTAAAGCATTCATAGCTGTTGTAAACTCATTTAAAAATCTCAGCTGTCAATCAAATAGTGTCTGCCCCTCCTCTATGCCCTGGGCATAGAGGCGGGGCAGACAATTACTTTCACTTTCCATTCAGCACTTCCTACGTGTCACTGCTCTCCCCACATTCCCCCGTTCTCTTCACCATTTAATTGTGTAGCCAGGGCATGGAGATGGACATTGGGTCCCCTCTTTTGGTGCACAAACACGATTCTGAGATGATGCAACGCTTTCCTTAAAAACAGTGTCCACAAAATGGCTGCTGCCTGCTTGCTATCATTTTGAATTCCCAGACTGAAGGAAACAAGATTCAAATAATTTATATAGTGGAATTAAAGTTCATTTTGCTTGACTAATGTGATAAAATAGGACTTTGAATATTTTTTTTGGATGACGGGTCCCCTTTAACGGGGAAAGCCCATCTGTATTTGACCTTGTGCATAGCCAGTGATGATGTGATAGCCTTAAAACCTCTGCGTTTGCCAATGGTGGCATAAGCCAAATCCGCATATATCTGGTATTTATGGCCTTGATAAGATAAGTCCTCAGCAGTGCGGGCAGCAGACATTATGGCCTCTTTCCTCGCATAATAATGTAGACGAACAATAACATCTTTTGGTAGCTTACTTGCCAGTTTAGATCCCAGTGCCCTATGAACTCGATCCAATTCTAGACGTTCTATCTGCAGATCTGGTACAAGATGCTGTAATTAGGCAGGAATTTCTGTCGCCAGGTCCGTTATGGTATCCGGCAATCCCCTGATACGAACATTGTTCCGTCAGCATCCTCAGATCGGTCTTGTAGCTCCACGATCTGTTTTTGAAGAGCCTTGATAGAATCCTCATGATCATTCACCCGCTGAATTAGGTCGTCCGCTTTAGTCTCCAGGGTGTCCATGCGGTGGCCCAGTTCCTTGATCTCAGCGATAAACTGCGCAGTTATAGTTTTTGCTGTAGCTGCAAGCTCCGTCTGTAAAAGAGACTTAAACTTACTCAGAAGTACCGAGTCTGGAGAATATCCCTTAGGCGGGCTCTGAGGATCTTGCGATACATCTCTTAGCTGCGACGGCGAAGAAGGGCCTTCCTCAGACATCTTTCCCGGGCTCGGATCATCCGCCATCTTGGATCTAGGAGACAAGGCCCCTTTCTGAGAGAAAAAGTTCTTTAACGATGCTCTGACCTCCCGTTCTACGTCCCTGAGAGCGCTTGGACATTCCGGTGGTGCCCTGGAGATCTTTGGAACCGGAGTACGGTATATCTGGTTGAGTTATCTATTAGCACCTCCCTGCTGGAATGCGGAGCTTGTCTAGGCACGTCTGTCCTCTTCAAGCATGTGCATGCGTCCCCCGACTCTATGCCCCTTTTATTACAGCTCAAGACCTTATTTGCCCTTGATGGCATTGCTTGCTACAGCCAAGTTTATCATCTACAAGGACTCCAAGGTCCTTTTCCATAATGGATTTGCCTAGTGCAGTCCCCTAAAGGGTATAAGTGGCTTGGATATTTTTACATCCCAGGTGCATGACCTTACATTTATACACATTGAATCTCATTTGCCACTTAGCTGCCCAGATTGCCAGTTTGTCAAGATCATGTTGCAAGGATGCCACATCCTGGATGGAATTAATTGGGCTGGGTAATTTTGTGTCATCTGCAAACACTGATACATTACTTACAACACCCTCCCCTAAGTAATTAATGAACAAGTTCCTTACTCCAAGTAGAGAATGTCCCATTAACAACCACCCTCTGTACCCGATCCTGTAGCCAGTTTCCTATCCACATGCAAACTACTTCATTAAGCCCAACAGACGTTAGTTTAGAAAGCAGTCATTTAGCAGTCTTTATACATACTGTATGTGCTTGAGCTCTCATACAGTGTTCTTCTGCAGAGGTAAATCAAAAGTTAACTGTACTAATACAGGTACGCGATCCCTTATTCAGAAACCCATTATCAAAATTATTAAAAGGTCTATTTTTAGCAAATAATTCACTATATTTTTTCTCCGTAATAATAAAAAAGTATAGGTAAGAAATTTTTTGGAATCACCATAATCATTGTACAGGAACATATTAATCAGAATGCTTGGGACCTGGGATTTTACAGATAATGGATTGTTCCATAATTTTTATCATCATATCTTAAGTCTACTAAAAGCTCATTTAGACATTAAATTAACCCAATAGGATGGCTTTGCCTCCAATAAGGACTAATTATATCTTAGTTAGGATCAAGTAAAAGGTACTGCTTTATTATCACAGAGTAAAAGTAATGAATTTTTTAAATTTTAATTATTTGGATAAAATGGAGTCTATGGGAGATGGTTTTTCCATGATTTTGTGCTTTTTGGATAACGGGTCCCGTACCTGTACCATCATTCTACTAAAAAACACTTAAACATTAAATAAACCCAACAGGATTGTTTGACCATCAATGTGAATGTATGAATTAAAGTTAGGATAAAGTACAAGCCACTGTTTTATTATTACAGACAAAAAAAAAAAATTTAAAACTACAGTTATTGAATTATTTGCTTAAAATTGACTCACAATGGAGTTCACAATATTTATATATACCTTATCATCCATTAATGATGCATATATTCACATGATAACATTGAATTTATTAATTATTTATTAGGTCTTCCAGTTGTTGCAACCCTCACATGCTTAGTGTGCTCGGAGCAGCTTTTGAGAAGTGAAGCTTAAGGGTCATTGCAAATTATCAAGAAAATGAGGTTGGCCTGTAACATAAGCTGGTGATACAAGGCTGATTATCACATTTGGATGCTAGTTGCAAAGGTTTCTGTGCAGCCAAGTGGCAATTAGCTGTATTAATTACTAATAAGCCTTATATTGTAACATTTATAGTCTAAGGGGCATATTTATCAAGGGTCAAATTTAGGATTGAAAAAACTTCGAAATTCAAATTCAAAAATTAAGAATTAAGAAATTAAGTTGAAGTTTTTTTTGGTTGAATAGATCAGTTTTTGATCGAATAGGTCCATATTCGACCTAATTCGAATCATACGAATCGAAGGAATAGCGCATTCGATCAAATTCGATTCAAAGTTTTTCCAAAAAAACTTTGAAACTTCCACCAATTGACTCCAAATAGGTTCTAGGAGGTCCAACATAGGCTAAAACAGCAATTTGGCAGGTTTTAGATGGCAAATGGTTGAAGTCGAATTTTCAAAGAGACAGTACATGATAAATTTTGATATTCAAATTTTAATTTTTTTTTCAAATTTAATGAATTTGGACTATTCCCTAGTCGCAGTACACAAAAAATAGCTCAAAATTCGATTTATTTTTCATTCGAAAATTCACCTCGACCTTTGATAAATCTGCCCCTATGTGTAATATGTATATTGTGCCTCGGTCCCTAAGCTCAGAAAGTGACAGAAGCACAGAGCATGTGCAGTGAATCAGGAGAAAAGAAGATGGGGAGCTTCTGGGTCATCTTCAGTGGCATAGATCCCGACTGCTAAAGGGCAGTGGTTGACTTGGGCTGGTACAGAAGCCAAACACATTTCTAACTTACTTCATAAATTAAGCTTTAGTTCTCCTTTAAAGTGACATCTGTCATTGACTTGTACATGTTTTTAACAGGTTTTAGCTGTAATATTTTCATATTTGGAATTGACAAAGTTTTGTTGCATAATAAGTCCTGAAAAAGTCACTTTTTTTGTGACTTTTCCAGATTTTTGGGGTCAAAGAGCCCAATAAATTGGCCCCTAGTATGATGCAGAGAGTGGTATTCTGAGTCAATATACTTACGTTTTTTTTATTTATGATTTTAGCTTTTTACTCAGCAGCGTTCCAATTTGCAGTTTCAACAATCTTTTTGCTAGGATCTATATTAGCCTAGCAACAATGCATTCATTTCCGTTAGCAACTGTAATATAAATAGGAGAGGACCTGAATAAAAAGAAGAGTAATAAAAAGTAGCAACAACAAAACATTTATAGAGCTTTTTTTTTTTTTAGATGTGGTCAGTGACCCCAACCCCAACAGTGTTGCAAAGAACATTTTTGTAACATATACAGTATACCTGTAGTTTCTTTATATTATAATTAAATTAGATTTGTGAGTTAAATGCGTCATTAATTGAAGAAACTGTTATTTAAAGTCACCTTAATTCATTTAATGCATTTAACCTTTTCATTAGCATACCAAAGCACCATTGTTCACAATGTTGAATGCTTTAATTAGATGGGATGTTGTGACGCAGTTTTCTGTGTTAAATGAGATAAATGGGATATCTGTGTAAGAGAGACAGTAGGAAGGAGGTATCTGCTCTGTAGAGCTTACATTCTAAATAGGTAGATAACATACGTGCAGAAATTTAATTGGAAAAGTGCATAAGGTAAAGGCATTGTCCCATAAGTGCCAGGACTAAATAAATAGTGAATAAAGTACCCCCTCTTGTAAAATATAAGGATACCGAGGAGTTTCATGACGATATTAAAACACGAGGCCGAAGGCTGGGGGTACTTTATTTAATATAATACACAAGTTTCAGTGAGTCATGTGACAGAAATTACATCTGAACTCACCATTTATAACTGATGACATCAGAACTCACCATTTATAAGCATATAATTTACAAGATATTCATGGCTTTTTGTGTACCGTATATACTCGAGTATAAGCTGACCCGAGTATAAGCCGAGGTACCTAATTTTACCTACGAAAACTGGGAAAACTTATTGACTCTAGTATAAGCCTAGACACAACTACAGCCCTGTCTCCCAGCAGCGCACATTCCGCCAAAGCGACCCCCCAGCGATCAACCAGACTTCTTTGCAAAGTTGATGGTGACAGAGAATTGCCAAACAGATTACTGTGTGCATCATCCCACTATCCCACTACCATGTGCAGAGGGTGCTGTGTGATATTGCCATCACTGTTAATCTTTCGTATAACCAATCGAGGGCGCTGTGTGATATTGCAGTCACTGTTATTCTTTGATATAACCAACAGAGGGTGCTGTGTGATATTGCAGTCACTGTTATTCTTTGACATAATCAACAGAGGGCGCTGTGTGATATTGCAGTCACTGTTATTCTTTCATATAACCAACAGATGGCGCTGTGTGATATTGCAGTCACTGTTATTCTTTCATATAACCAACAGAGGGCGCACTGTTATTTTTTCATATAACCAACAGAGGGCGCTGTGTGATATTGCAGTCTCTCCCCAAGTGAACTGTTGGTATAGGAATGATTAAAAGTGACTGCAATTTCAGCTACTGCCCGCTGACCCGAGTATAAGCCGAGGTAGACTTTTTCAGCACATTTTGGATGCTGAAAAACTCGGTTTATACTCGAGTATGTACGGTATTTTATGTTCTATTATATATTTTTCAATTAAAGCTGTGGACATAGATGGGTCTCTCTCTCATATATATATATATATATATATATATATATATATATATATATATATATATATATATATATATATATATATATATATATATATAGACAAATACAAGATTCCTCTGCACTCAACCCATTATCAATATATTTAAGACAGAGACATTTTGTGCATACTGCTACTGAAAAATGCCTTACCCTTTAAACAAAACAGGGATTGTTTGTCCATATATTGCAATATATTTAAGCTGGCCAACTACGTCAAAGTCATCCCATATCTGGCCAGTCCTATGCTCAATTTTCATCTGATTCATTAAGAATTCTATGGTTTAATTATACATTTTATAAAAGGGACGAATACGTTTTACCTGCAACTTACTAGCTGCTTTCAAAGTAAAACTCCCAAACTTGGCTGCCCTTTTATTAGACACCAGTGGGATCACCTGACTATAATTGGAGAGGGTGGGAGCTACAACATGGAGCTGGTCACTGCTCTTGTAGAACTATAACAAACAAGGGAAAGTTGTGCTCACCACTAGTTTTTAAAATCATTAGGCGGGGGTGCAATGAGGCTGTGACCACAAAATACATATAGACAAATACAAGATTCCTCTGCACTCAACCCATTATCAATATATTTAAGACAGAGACATTTTGTGCATACTGCTACTGAAAAATGCCTTACCCTTTAAACAAAACAGGGATTGTTTGTCCATATATTGCAATATATTTAAGCTGGCCAACTACGTCAAAGTCATCCCATATCTGGCCAGTCCTACGCTTAATTTTCATCTGATTCTTTAAGAATTCTATGGTTTAATTATACATTTTATAAAAGGGACGAATACGTTTTACCTGCAACTTACTAGCTGCTTTCAAAGTAAAACTCCCAAACTTGGCTGCCCTTTTATTAGACACCAGTGGGATCACCTGACTATAATTGGAGAGGGTGGGAGCTACAACATGGAGCTGGTCACTGCTCTTGTAGAACTATAACAAACAAGGGAAAGTTTGTCAGGATACAGGCAAGGTCAAACACGGATAATCAGACAGACGAGATTCATAACAGATGCACAAGGCTCAGGAAACCACTAGAAACAAGTTCTATCACGGGCACTGGCTGGGAGTATGAATCGGCCTTAAATACTTTCAAATTTCGCGCCAAAACGTGCGCCAATGCGCGCTGGCGTTATCACGCCAGCGCGCCTGTACCTTTAAGAGGAGCGCAGGCGCACCGCGCGCGCCCTTGAAAACCAAGATGGCGCCGGCGCTGGAGACAGGAGAAGGAGCGCAGCAGCGTGGTGGCCGTCCACGCCGCCGCACCACTAGACCACCAGGTAATTTTATTACATTACCCCCCCCCTCTAGGGGGGGCCACTGGACCTCCAAGCTTCCCAGGAAATTTCTTATGGAATTTCTTTCTGAGTTGATCAGCTTTGATATCATCGACTGAGACCCAGGAGTTCTCCTCAGAACCATAGCCCTTCCATTTAATAAGATACTGGAGCTTACCCCGTACCAGACGAGAATCGAGGAACTCCTGGATCTCAAATTCAGGCTGACCTTCAACTAACACTGGGAGAGGAACAGGAAGATGACGAACTTGAGTGGCTGGTTTGAGAAGAGAAACATGAAAAGAATTAGATATTTTAAATTCTGCAGGTAATTGGAGACGAACAGAAAAGGAATTGATTATTTCAGTTATTGGGTATGGACCAATAAACCTGGGCCCCAGTTTGAGAGAGGGGACCTTCAATTTAATATTTTTGTAGATAGCCAAACAGAATCTCCCACTTTGTATTGAGGAGCCACTCTACGAGATCTATCTGCAGCTTTCTTTTGAGCAGAGGAAGCTGCAGAAAGAGAATGATGAACTTGGGCCCAAACCTTAGATACATGATTGACAGAGGAATTAGCAGAGTGTACAGAGGAATCTAAACCAGAAAAAGAAAATGCTTTTGGATGTAGCCCATTTACAATAAAGAAAGGAGACTCCCCAGAGGAGGAGTGAGTGGCATTATTGTAGGCAAACTCTGCCCAGGGCAACAATTCAGCCCAAGAGGACTGGTTATCAGAAACGTAACACCTGAGATATTGCTCAAGGGATTGATTCACTCTTTCCGTTTGTCCGTTGGTTTGGGGATGGTAAGCAGTTGAGAAGGATAAATCAATCCCAACTAATGAGCAAAAAAACTTTGAGACAAACTGAACTCCTCTGTCAGATACAATGTTAACAGGGAACCCATGTAACCTGAAAATATGAGAGATAAACAGATCGGCTAAGGTTTTGGCAGAAGGGTGGTGTGGAAGGGGAACAAAATGGCTCATCTTACTAAACCTATCCACCACCACCCAAATTACAGTTTTACCCTGGGAAGGAGGCAGATCTACAATGAAATCCATCGAAAGATGGGACCATGGCTTCTCAGGGATTGGTAACGGATTCAACAGACCTTGTGACAATTGACGAGAGGATTTAGACCTTTGACAAATTGGACAAGAATTTACAAAAACCTTAGCATCCTGTTTAAAGAAGGCCACCACACATGACGGGCTAACAAAGAAATAGTTTTGGAAATGCCAGGATGCCCAGCCATTTTGGAGTTATGAACCTCTTCGAGAACTTGTTCCCTCAACTCCTCAGGCACAAACATTCTCCCAGAAGGAGTGTCTGCAGGAGCAGAAGATTGGACAGGGGACAACAAGGTGGAGAGGTCAGAATCCAATGTGGCTACAATAAACTCCCTAGGAATGATGGGGATGCACTCACTAGAATCAGAAGAGGTAGATTCAAAACTCCTAGAGAGTGCATCAGCTTTGGTGTTTTTAGATCCAGGCCTATATGTTAAAGAAAAATTGAACCTGGTGAAGAACAATGCCCATCTAGCTTGCCTAGGGTTTAGCCGTGTGGCCGATTCAATGTAAAGCAGGTTTTTATGGTCTGTATATACGGTTACCATATGTTTAGCACCTTCAAGTAGATGCCGCCATTCCTCAAAGGCCCACTTGATAGCCAACAATTCCCTGTTCCCAATATCATAGTTTGCCTCTGCAGGTGAAAACTTCCTAGAGAAAAAGGCGCAGGGATGTAACTTGTTGGTAATCGGGTGCCTTTGGGAAAGGACTGCCCCAGCACCCACTTCAGAGGCATCTACCTCCACAATGAATGGTAAAGCAGTATCAGGATGCTGCAAAATAGGGGCAGAACTGAACTCTTTTTTGAGGTATTAGAAAGCTTGAACTGCCTCTGGGGGCCAAATACTAGGGTCAGCACCCTTTTTGGTCAAGTTGGTGATTGGAGCAACTACCAGGGAAAAATTCTTGATGAATTGGCGGTAATAATTTGCAAAACCGAGGAATCTTTGGGTTGCTCGTAAAGAAAGGGGTTGGGTCCATTCCAGGACAGCTCTCACCTTCCCTGGATCCATTTCAAGACCCCTGTTAGAAATGTTAAAACCCAAAAATTGAACAGAGGTAACTTCAAAAGTACACTTCTCAAGTTTTGCATACAGATTATTCTCTCTCAGTCTGCTTAAAACCTCACAAACATGATTCCTGTGTTCAACTAGATTAGAAGAGAAAATAAGAATGTCATCAAGATAGACCACTACGACTATCCCCAGCAGGTCCCGAAAGATGTCATTGACAAATTCCTGGAACACTGCGGGGGCGTTACAAAGACCGAATGGCATTACCAAATACTCGTAGTAGCCATCCCTGGTGTTGAACGCTGTTTTCCACTCATCCCCCTCCCTGATTCGAATCAAGTT